>NC_090277.1:95816036-97016036 GCF_040414725.1 Anabrus simplex | reverse complement strand
CCACCAACAGCGCGTAGCAACCCATCCACTTCTCGACCACGCCCAATGTTGCTTAACTTCGGAGATCTGACGGGATCCGGCGTTTCAACACGGCTACGGCCGTTGGCCTACGACAATAAATTAATTTGTTCTGAGACATGATCGAATGAATTTAAATGTAACTTAAGAGCTTTCAGTCCGTCGAACGCAAGTTACAAATAAATACTACATTTTGAGTGTGATTTGATAGAAACTGATGATGTTCTTTCAAGAACGAAACATGTCATTCTTTGTTTATTATTGTGTATATTTATTCCTTATTTAATAGTGTGTTTTTTTACATGTATGTTATAGTATGATTAGCTGCCACTCCTGGAGTTTAGGGTTCGATTCCCGGCTCTGCCACGAAATTTGAAAAGTGGTACGAAGGCTGGAACGTGGGTCTTCTCAGCCTCGGGAGGTCAACTGAGTAGAGGGGCGTTCGATTTCCACCTCAGCCATCCTCGAAGTGGTTTTCCGTGGTTTCCCAACTTCTCCTCCAGGCGAATGACGGGATGATACCTAACTTAAGGCCACGGCCACTTCCTTCCCTATGCCTTGTCTATCGCTTCCAATCTTCCCATCCCCTACAAGGCCCCTGTTCAGAATAGTAGGTGAGGCCGCCTGGGCGATGTACTGTTCCTCCTTCCCAGTTGTATCCCCCGATCCAGAACGCTCTCCTTGAGGCGGTAGAGGTGGGATCCCTCCCTGAGACCAAGAGAAAAACCGATCTTGGAGGGTAAACGAATTAAGAAAGAATGAAAGATGTTATAGTATAATTTATATTGAACTTCTTTGTTTGACAGACTGCAAAGCTTTTAAATTACATTTAACTTGTATACAGTGGAAGGTATGGCTTCCAACTGTCATCATCTAACCAAAAATAAAATATGTCTGGTTATTGTTTTAAATCATTATAATACTGACGAGCAAATTAATAAGAGGTCATTATCATTTAAAAAATTCCATTTCTATCCCTTAAGGGATGGGGCGGGCCCCCTAGTAGGTAACGCCTCCTCTCTGGCCAGGGATTTAGATACCTGGCCCAGTTATGGGTGGCACCAGTCCTCGTTTCACCTTGATGACGGTAGCGAAGCGGTGAGGCATGGACTCCACAAGACGCTAGAAGCATTAGGGAGCCATACTGATCCATCTATACGAAAATCAGTGTGCAGTGATAAGAATCGAGGGCTATGAAAAAAGAAACAGCAATCCAGAAAAAAAGTGAGGCAAGGCTGCAGTTTTGTCCCCTCTCCATTTCAGTGTTTATATAGAACAGGCGTTAAAGGAAATCAGATCACAATCCAAGGAGAGGAAATCAAAACTCTGAAATTTGCTGATGATTAGAGCCCGGATTTTTATGCAGTAATAGGTTAGAATGCAAAGTTTATGAAGCGAGTAGCAAGTATAGTCTACCTTCACAACGATTATGCTATGGGGTTTGCATAAACATTAGGGGTACGGCCCATCATAACTCCTTTAATTTATGTTACTCTTGCTACATTATGGAAGAGCGGGTGGCCGGCACTTCCTATTAACCAAGTTTAGTTTGCAATCTAACCTGTCACGGCATGAAAATCCGGGCTTCACTGATGATAATGTTACGTTAGACGGAGAAATTCTTGGCTTAAAGACCTGTACCGTTGGTAGGGACTAACTTCATCGAAATCTATCGAGTCACGGTTTTCAGAGTTATCATAACCAATTGAATCGCCAACCTTCGTGGGAAGACTGCGTTCTAAGAAGAAAATGATAGTTATTTTATCTGAGTCTGAAGAAGATCTGGAGAAATTGGTGAATGTATACCTGCCAACCCTTCCGATTTATCCGGATACTTTCCGTTTTTTAACTCGTCTTCCGATTTTCCGATTTATTCTAGGTTTTTGCTAGTGGCTTAACGTCGCACCGATACAGATAGGTCTTATGGCAACGATGGGATAGGAAAGGCCTAGGAGTTGGAAGGAAGCGGCCGTGTCCTTAATTAAGGTACCGCCCCAGCATTTGCCTGGTGTGAAAATGGGAAACCATCTTCAGGACTGTCGACAGTGGGCTTCGAACCGACTATCTCTCGGATGCAAGCTCGCAGCCGCGCGCTCCTAACCGCACGGCCAACTCGCCTGGTCTTCCTATTTTTGACCACTATAACCTCCAGTACGGTCAATACTCTTGCCCTACGATAAAGGATAAATTCTTTTGTGATTGTATAATTTATGAAACCTCATTTTCAAGCGTATTTATTTGATGCTTTATTTCTGGAGTGTTTCATTCGTCGCCCTGTACATCGTGTTTCCCGCTCACCACAGCAGCTTGTGCGCTTTATAACAGCTGGGGATTTGGGACGGCAATCGTCCTGCAAGCGAGAGAGGCTAGCGCGCGCTAGCGACTCACTTAATCTGGACGAAAGAATGAGTTTGTTATTGTGTTGTTCGCGCGCTGTTAACATCGTTTCTGTACGTAGTTTCGTCCGAGTTGTAGGGCACCTGTTTTCTCTTGCGTTTGTATGCTTTTCCCCCTCTCCACCTGTCAAAGTCGTATGTTAATAATGTATGAGACATATTGAATTGTTTTGTGTGTGGTAATTTCTCGTATTTAAGTGCATAATTTTAATGAGTTGAATGCATTTAAGGAGGTTGTGTCGGTGACATTTTCTGGTATTTTCTTTTCTCGTTATGGCCAAAAAATATAACAAACGTTATCTCCAACTGTTCAGAGATACCTATAAATTTCCGGTCATTTCACCATCTAATAAAGGAAACAATTATACATTTTGTTGCGTGTGTCGGTGTGACATAAATATTATTATTCGTATGTAAGAGTCATAAAATAAGAATGATTACGTACATCCTGTATCCATTTCTGTTTTCTTACTTTATCTGTTTACCCTCCAGGGTTAGATTTCCCCTCGGACTCAGCGAGGGATCCCACCTGTACCGCCTCAAGGGCAGTGTCCTGGAGCGTGAGACATTGGGTCGGGGATACACCTGGGGAGAATGAACAGTACCTCGCCCAGGCGGCCTCACCTGCTATGCTGAACAGGTGGCCTTGCGGGGGAAACGGAAGAGGGAAGGAAGCGGTCGTGGCCTTAAGTTAGGTTCCATCCCGTCATTTGCCTGGAGGAGAAGTGGGAAACAACGGAAAACCACTTCGAGGATGGCTGAGGTGGGAATCGAACCCACCTCTACTCAGTTGACCTCCCGAGACTGAGTGGACCCCGTTCCAGCCCTCGTACCACTTTCCAAATTTCGTGGCAGAGCCGGGAATCGAACCCGGGCCTTCGGGGGTGGCAGCTAATTAAACTAACCACTACACCACAGAGGCGGACGTTTTCTTATTTTAAGAAAATGCAGGAATGATGCGATTTTCAAATGGCATCACACCGATCAGAGAGTAGTTCATCAGGCATGGATGTAGGAGCGCCAGGATCACACGTTTCTACCGCGCAATCAGAATTGAATTATTCCCATCATTGTGTAATTATTAAGAGGAACATTTAGTATGCTTTCGTTTAGGGAGAAAAGCAGAATTATAAATGAAGGACAACCGCGTCCAACTCTGAATGTAATTACACAACTTAAGTCGTGTGTTCGTCACTTCAACAGAAATATTTATGAAACAGACCATTGGATTGGTAGGTGTGAGATTTTAAACAAACTTTTCTGTTCGCTCCGTTTGTTTTCTCTTGAAAAATGTGTTTGGAATGACGGTGTGTTTGCGTTGATGTTTGCAATTTTTTTCGGTTACATCCCAGCAGTCAGGAGTCGCCACTGGTTATTGGAGACTGGAGAAGATACGAGAAAGCATGTTGTGCCATACTTTTCTAGAAGCCTGGCCAAGCAAGGTATATAAAAAAAGCATACGGTACGCATAAAATTAATCATTGTCCTTCTGGTACAAAGGTAGCGGGTTAAGTCCCATCTGAAGTTGGTGTTACTTGATGATGATTCAGTGTAACAAGCCCATGTTATTGGCTGTTGTTTCGTTGAAGATCTATTGCGGGACCCCGACGACTCTTAAAATAGATGGACAATAGATGGGTTGTTAAACACTTATTATTATTATTATTATTATTATTATTATTATTATTATTATTATTATTATTATTATTATTATTATTATTATTATTATTATTATTATTATTATTATTATTGCCGAGAACGATCGCCGGTACTAACATGTGGGAACTCGATTCAATACATAATATTGCAGGTCGCTGAATCAGACACTCTTGTCCAAAATAGAACCTTGGATATGGAGCACATCATTCTGCATCTTTATTGAAGGAGCGACTGGGCTAGTTCGTCACATAGGAGTGAATCTTCGAACCACCACCACCACCACCATCATCATCATTGCCCGTTTTTTGCAAAACTCTCGTTCGATGAGAGAAACCTCTGAGGGTGAACCCAGGGTAAAGGGAAAGGGGAAGCTAATCCCCGGGTCCACCGCCCAGAGGTTTTTTCACACACACATTCACACAGGCCAATGAAGAAGGTTATACAACGGCGATTTCCATGAAAGATACATGGCCGCTATATCCGACACGGAAATCTAGAGACTCGAACCTCAGAAGTTCTCCCCTCCCAGTCGTATAACCAACACCTAAACCGCTCGGCCAAAGCAGCTAGGCGATGGGGCAGGCGATTTACCTGGTACTTACGTACAACCTGCGTCACTTCACAGAAGCGCTACAAGAGGGCGGGCTATGTATTTCTCCGCATAGCAGTCAGTTCGGAAGTGTGGTACATTTTGTAAGTCTTATTCCCTTATTAATTCTTTAACGAGAAGGCTAATACTGCAGAGTTATATACACATAACATATTATTTTAGTGGTAACGAAATCTTTATAAATTTAAAAAATCGGACTATGTTGTCATGAAATCTACGTTATGCGCTTTTAATTTATTATTATTTAATCTGTTTACCCTCCAGGGTTGGTTTTCCCCCCGGACTCGGCGAGGGATTCCACCTGGAGCGTGCGTGGTTGTGATGATTAGTGTTAGTACTTCCTCTTAAACCAATTCCTCAAGGCAGTATTATTGAACCTTTATGTTTTCTTATATGAGTAAAGAAGTGGAATCAGACATAAGGCTTTTTTCAGACGATGTTATTCTGTACAGAGTAAGTTACAAGATTGTGAGCAACTGCAAAATGACCTCGATAATATTGTGAGATGGACAGCAGGCAAAGGTATGATGATAAAATGGCGTTAAAAGTCAGGTTGTGTTTCACAAATAGGAAAAGTCCTCTGTTTTAATTATTACACTGATGGGGTGAAAGTTCCTTATGGGGATCGCTGTAAGTACGTAGGTGTCAATATAAGGGAAGACGTTCATTGGGGTAATCGCATAAATGGAATTTTATATAAAGGGTACAGATCTCTGTATATGGTTATGGAGGTGTTAAGGGATTGTAGTAACTATGTAAAGGAGAGGGCATGCAAGTCTCTGGTAAGACCCCAATTAGAGTATGTTTCTAGTGTAGGGGACCAACATCAGGATTACTTGATGCAAGAACTGGAAAAAAAATCCAAAGAAAAGCAGCTCGATTTCTTCTGGATGATTTCTGACAACAGGGTAGCGTTACAAAAATGTTGCAAGGTTTGGGCTGGGAAGACTTTTGACAAAGGAGACGAGCTGCTCGGCTTAGTGGTATGTTCCGAGCTGTCATTGGAAAGGTTGCGTGGAATGGCATCAGTAGACGAATGAGTTTGAGTGGTGTCTTTAAAAGTAGGAATTCACAAGGACAAATTGGGGCAAATGTTCGTTTAGGAAGAGTGGTTAGGAACTGTAATAACTTACCAAGGGAGTTCCTCAATAAAATTCCAAATATTTGCAATCATTTAAGAAAAGGCTAGGAAAAGACATAGGAAATCTGCCACCTGGGCGACTGCCCTAAATGCAGATCAGTAGTGATTTGATTGAATGATTGATGAGGCTGTACGCATAAACTGACTTCGGAGGTGGGGTGAAAATGAAAATGGCATAGTGCCGGGAGTGTCCGAGGACAATATTTCGGCTCGTCAAATGCAGGTCTTTGGATTTGACGCTCGTAATCGACCCGCGCGTCTTGAAGAGGATGAACACCCAGGCCCCGTGCCAGTTATGGTTAACATTCCGGAACCTGTCGGGAATCGAACCCGGAACTCCTGTGACCAAAGGCCAGCACGCTAACCATTTAGCCATGGAGCTGGACAGGTGGTGGGGTCATGTGAGGCGAATGGAGGAGGATAGGCTACGTAGGAGAATAATGGACTCGGTCATGGAGGGTAGGAGAAGTAGAGGGAGACTAAGACGACGATGGTTAGAGTCAGTTTATGATTTAAAGATAAGGGACATAGAATAAACGAGGCTACAGAGCTACAGTAGTTACACATAGAGGATTATGGCGGACTTCAGTAGAATCACAGAGGCTTGCAGACTGAACGCTGAAGGGCATAACAGTCTATAATGAAGATGAATCTATGTTGTTATTATTAATCTATGTACCCTCCAGGGTTGATTTTTTCCCTCGAACTCAGCGAGGTTATCCCACCTCTACCGCCTCAAGTGCAGTGTCCTGGAGCGTGAAACTTTGGGTCGGGGATACGACTGGGTAGGAGGGCCCGTACCTCGCCCAGGCGGCCTCACCTGCTATGCGAACAGGGGCCTTGTGGGAGGATGGGAAGATCGGAAGGGATAGACAAGGAAGAGGGAAGAAAACGGCCGTGGCGTTACGTTAGGAATCGTCTCGCTTTGCCTGGAGGGGAAGTGGGAAACCACGGAAAACCACTTCGAGGATGGCTGAGGTGGGAATCGGAATACACCCCCCCCCACCCACCCATCTACTCAGTTGACCTCCCGATGCCGGGCGGACCCCGTTCCAACCCTCGTACCACTTTTCAAATTTCGTGGCAGAGCCTCCGTGGTGGTAGCTGATCACACTAACCACTACACCACAGTGGTGGACTATAATAATAATAATAATAATAATAATAATAATAAATAAGACATGAAAGAATTAGACATAACACTGGAGGATTTAAAGAATAAATCAAAGTAAATACATTGAAGAATAGTAAAATTGGATTCTTACCAAAATGTGATAAAAGACAAACAACTAAAAGGGTATTTTCAGAAGAAGAACGACAACGAAGATCAGAGAGAATGAAGAAATACTGGGTGAGCATAAAAGGAAAAACATAAAACATCATAGAAGACCGGACAGAAATTGACTACAGTGGTCCAATGCGGCCGTAAAAGCATAATAATAATAATAATAATAATAATAATAATAATAATAATGGCTTTACGTCCCACTAACTACTTTTTCGGTTTTCGGAGACGCTGAAGTGCCGGAATTTTGTCCCGCAGGAGTTCTTTTACGTGCCAGTAAATCTACTGACAAGAGGCTGACGTATTTGAGCACCTTCAAATACCACCGGACTGATCCAGGATTTAACCTGCCGAGTTTGGGTCAGAAGGCCAGCGCTTTAACCGTCTGAGCCACTCAGCCCGGTATTATTATTATTATTATTATTATTATTATTATTATTATTATTATTATTATTATTATTATTATTATTATTTGCAGTAGTTCTTGTAGTATTCGAGTTATTATTCTTCCACCTGGTACCCTATCTAAGTTGTATGGATGGTGAACAATTAAAACTGAATTTCTAGCTTTTTTTGTTGTTTTTGCAACACAGTTGGTTATAAGGGATTCGACATTACTGTTATTTCTCTAGTAGACTATTGTTAGAACAACTGAAGAACTATTCTTCGTCCAGCATTGATACAGGATTGTAAATTTCCATGTAACGTCTTTCGTACTGTAACGGTAGCCTACTTTTAATATCCCGTACGTTATTGTTGCTAGAAGATTGAGCACACTCTGGAGCAGTTTTTATGAATCAACAAGAAGAGACTGACTGAACTGTTATTTCGAATGGAACAGAGCGAACACCAAAGAACAGTTTCAAAAGAACATAATGTTCCTATAACAATGCACAGCAGTTTCCACGCTTTTTCATGCCAAGAAATAATGAATTGTAACAGGGTGAAGGTAGAGTAGGATAACGTTCCTCTAAAATGGAAGAATGACTGCGTCCTTAACGGGGGATACCCAGTCGTGGCAAGACGTTCTCGACAAGTACGTTCAATTTTCCTTTAGTAAATCTAAAAATTTAGGATCGACTTTTTTCACTTCTCGTGAGTACCAGGCTAAAACTGTCCAGACAGACTCTATCATACTTACTGTCGAGGTTACGGAAAATGGAAAACCGTTTCTTTCCATTCCTCGTATATGCCTATGGCAGGATAGCCTATCTTTGCATGTTTACAGAGGAAAAATAATATTCCGCTGATGAATTCGCCATACTTTCAGAAAACCTGGCAAATGCAGCAATACAAGTCAAATATCTAAGATAAAATTCTAAAAGGATGTAATTGTATAATGTCCACCTGTGCAATACACGTTTGCCAGTTGATAAATGGCCTGTCTAAGAAACTACATAGGACATGTTTCGACCTAGCCTAGAGGTCATCATCAGCTAAAATAACATAAAGAAGAAAGACATATACAAAAACAGCGATACAAAGAACTTGAGATAAAATACAGTCAACAAATGCAGTGGAAATCTATGTTTAAAATGAACATAGCTTCAATCTTAAAATACAAACAACAAGTTTTTTTATGTATCACTGTTTTTGTATTTCTTCTTTGTTATTTTAGCTGGTGACGACCTCTAGGCTAGGTCGAAACATGTTCTATGTAGTTTCTTAGACAGACCATTTATCAAATGGCAAACCTGTACTTTTACCACTTTACACAGTTACATTTTATCTTAGAAAAAGTCAGTACGGAACCGGAATGAAGTTCATTACTTGTAATACAAGTCAATCTCTTGGGAAAGATAGCCAACAACAGTTTTAAGAATTTCTATAGAAAACAAATTTACGACAAATATAATAAATGCTCCAGAATTTCTAATAACGGAAATTGGTCGAATCAGGAAGATAAATAAATTCAAATATTTGGGAGAAACAGCTCAAGAAAACGGTTTCGAAAAATCGGCTGTAGAAGAAATAATACACAAGACGAAAAGAGGATACGGAATAGGAATATTTAAAAAAGTGTTTATATCTAAAAACTTCAGACTATAACACAACACAGTAGTCAGATCGGAATGCCTGTACGCCAGTGAATGTCTAGTACTGAATTACAAGTTGAATATTCGGCCCGCTAAGAACTACAGAACTCTGGAAATCAAAAAGCAACGATGAAATGTATCGGAACATAGAAATCATAACCGAAACAATACAGGACAGATGATTTATTTATTTATTTATTTATTTATTTATTTATTTATTTATTTATTTATTTTGGACATTTATACAGGCAACAGGTCCAGTCAGCCTCGGGAGGTCGTCTGAGTAGATGAGTTCGATACCCTCCTCACCCATCCTCAAAGTGGTTTTCCATCTTTTCCTACGTGTTTTCCAGGCAAATGCCAGGATGATACCTAACTTAAGGCCATGGCCGCTTCCTTCCCTCTTCCTTGCCCATCCCATCCAATCTTCCCACCCCTCCACAAGGCCCCTGTTCAGCATAGCAGGTGAGTCTGGCTGGGTGAGGTACTGGTCCTCTTACCTGGTTGTATCCCCGACACTCCAGGGTACTGCCCTTGAGGCGGTAGAGGTAGGATTCTTCGCTGAGTCCGAGGGGAAAACCAACCCTGGAGGGTAAAGGAATTAAGAAAGAACTCCTTGAAATTAAATTATAATTGTTGCTTTCTAGTAATCGACGTAATTTGCATTGTGTGTTTGGTAACACTGGAGTCCGTTCGTAATGCGTCACGCCAAGAGAACAAACTCTAAAGAAGATCCTGTAAGAAAAGGATACGAAGCGAACTCGTTCATGTACTCGCACCTTGTTGTTGTTACTGACTGAGATTTAAATAATCGTGTACTACGGCTTTGTGACTTTATTAATGGAACTGAAGTACATGTGTCCGTGAAGACGCAAAGGAATTTTCATACTCTGTTCGGATAAATATAATCAATTAGTTGGCACTCAAAATAATGAGAATATAAGACGTGTGAATTGCAAACTTTGTTTGGGAGTAATACTTTTGAAATTTCCAAGATATCACACTTAGGGATAATAGCCACTTAATGATTCTATGCTATTAAAATAACACACACACACACACACACACACACACACACACACACACACACACAATGAAGTACTGCATTTTTCTTTGCAAATTTTAGTACATCCCAAATATTCGTGAAAACAAAAAGTCAGTGATTTCCTATAGAAGTGAAGCATTCTCTGAAGTAATTGTAATTGTATTGTATGTATAACCCTTGTCCCGTTTCCCTACGGGGTCAGGTATGAAGTGAGATGAATCTTAGCGAGTTTTTTACGACCGGATGCTCTTCCTGACGTTAACCTCATCAGAGGAGTTATCGAGATGAAATGAATGATGTGATGTATGATAGTAAGAAAGGAGAGGGTGAAACTCGGTGTCGACATATAGCCTACTCCTGTTCAATAGCATCAAGGGGTCTGCTCAAAGATTTAGGTCGCCGTCCGACGGACAAATCACCATCAACAGCGCCACATGCCCTCACTCCATATGAGCAGTGCAGAGAGGTTTGGGATGTAATCCAGGCTTATCGCACGCAATCTAGTAAGTAGAAATTGTTTACCATCACTTCTCCTACCCTGCCGGCCGACATTCTGATGGTGAAAATATTTTCGACCAACATGACTCGAACTGGCTATGCATGGTGTCAGACCATATAGATGTCAACGTCTTCAGGCGGGCTTCACCAGCACATGATATCACTATTGGAATTGTGACGACTGTTTCTAGTCTCCGCGGTCGTTGTTCTGTGTATTTTGATATATTTGCGGCTATTATGTTTGCAGATTGGAACGGCTTGGACAAGCATTTTCTGTAAGGGATGCGCATCTTTTTGATTATCATTTAGAATAATATTTGCCAACGGCCGTAGCCGTGTTGAAAAACCGGATCCCGTGAGATCTCCGAAGTTGCGCAACATTAGGCGTGGTCAAGATTTGGATGGGTTGCCACGCGCTGTTGGTGGGGGGTGAGGGAACGGAGGAGCGGAAAGGAACTGGCCACCCTACCGCACGTAAACTCCGGCTCAGGCACACCTGCCTTCGGGCAGAATACACCCTCACCTCATTAGAACAATATCTGGCCTATTGTTGCTGAGTGTGACATTGGTTATGACCTCTCGGTCTCATAGAAGCTTGTGTGAGGAGTTTTCGAGAAGGTCGGTGGACGCAGAGTGGGTCTTGGCCCACAAATGGTCCGACACCTCTGCACTCCGACCGGCCAACCGAGCAGAGGAGGGATGGCCACGGCTCTACACTTCTGTATATTCGGGAGATGGAGAGGGACTGGTCCCCACCGTCGGCTGTCCTGAGATTGGTTTTCCGTGGTTTTCCATTCTCCTCCACTAAGGCGAATGCCGGAACAGTTCAAACCCTCTCTCCTCCTCTGTAACAAATTTCCTGGTCTGAGAGACGGCGTTACCGTCTAGGAGGCCCGCCTCCCCCTTCAGGGGACGAATGAAAGCTTTTAGTAGTAGTAGTTGCCGGGCTCAGTGGCTAAGGCGGTTGAGGTGCTGGCCTTCTGACCCCAACTTGGCAGGTTCGATCCTGGCTCAGTCTGGTGGTATTTGAAGGTGCTCAAATACGACAGCCCCGTGTCAGTAGATTTACTGGCACGTAAAAGAACTCCCGCGGGACTAAATTCCGGCGCCCCGGCGTCTCCGTCTAGTAATTGAGTAGAATATTTCTTAGGTAACTATAGTTCAGCCCAGTTACTTTTTTTTGTAATTTCCCCATGGCTGGTCTTAATTAAGGCCACGGACGCTCCCTCCCCAGTCCCAGACGTGTCTGCATCTGTGCGACGCAAAACACGGTAGAAATTTTCTTCGTCTGCGACTGTACGAGTCGAGGTACGAGGACAGTGTTAACTTTACCTCCCACGTTTATATGCGCTATTCTCGCTCTTATCGGAATATTGCTGAAACTCTTGTGTAGCATGTTGACATTATCGTGGTGCCTAATTTAAAAGTACGGTATTATTAATGTTCCGGGCTGGGCCAGGCCGAGACTAACTTATCAGTGAAAGCGTTGCTCTACCTTTTCGCTTCCTGTTCGCCGTAAGACGTAATTAAATTGTAGTAGGGGAAACTAAATGCTGTAGGAAGTGATAGTATTGCAGCCATATACTGTGTACTAGCACCAACCAGTCAGTCACACGGAGCGCCCCAAGTCAGTGTTGAAGTTCGCTGAGTGGTAAGTACAATATTGCAAACGACATCTCGATTTTATTATATTTTATACCATCCCCCTACAGACTATGGGAGCTCTCGGAGGAGAGGGAGGAATGTAGTGGCTTCTACTACTCGTTACTTCTGCCTCTATGTGTGTGCTCTTTTTACGTTGC
Source organism: Anabrus simplex (assembly GCF_040414725.1). Classification (NCBI taxonomy): domain Eukaryota; kingdom Metazoa; phylum Arthropoda; class Insecta; order Orthoptera; family Tettigoniidae; genus Anabrus; species Anabrus simplex. Next base: position 97,003,546 of record NC_090277.1, on the reverse strand, counting down.
ACCGACACACGCCGTATGAACATTCCGATACCGAGCGAGTTGGCTTTGCGGTTAGAGGTGCGCAGCTGTGAGCTTGTATTCGGGAGATAGTGGGTTCGAACCCCAGCCCTGAAGATGGTTTTCCTTAATTTCACATTTTCACTTTCATCTTTTTTCCATTCTTAATCAATTTACCCTCCGACTCCCTCGGACTCAGCGAGGGATCCCACCTCTACCGTCTCAAGGGCAGTGTCCTGGAGCGTGAGACTTTGGGTTGGGGATACAACTGGGAAGGAGGACCAGTACCTCGCCCAGGTGGCCTCACCTGCTATGCTGAACAGGGACCTTATGGAGGGATGGGAAGATTGAAAGGGATATATAAGAAAGAGGGAAGGAAGCGGCTGCGGCATTAAGTTAGGTAACATCCCGGCATTTGCCTGGAGGAGAAGTATGAAACCACGTAAAACCACTATGAGGATGACTGAGGAGGGAATTGACCCTTCCCCGCCCCTTCTACTCAATTTACCTCCCGAGGCTGAGTGGAGCCCGTTCTAGCCCTCGTACCAGTTTTCAAATTTCGTGGCAGAGCCGAGAATCGAACCCGGGCCTCCGGGGGTGGCAGCTAATCACACTACACCAGAGAGGCGGACTTCCAATTTTCACACCAGGCAAATGCTGGGGCTGAACCTTAATCAAGGACACGGACACGCAAAAAAAAAAAAAAAAAAAAAAAAAAAAAAAAAAAAAAAAAAAAAAAAAAAAGCACACTGCGGGGAGGTTTGTAATTGAATCCAGGCTTTTGGCGCACAATCTAGTGATTAGTAATTGTACACCACCACCTCTCCTACCCTGCCGGCGAACATTCTGTTGGTGAAATTTGTTTTCGTCCCTCGGGACTCGAACCGCCTTACTACGGTGTCACTGCATTATATACTTAACGATTATGACCACCAAGTGGGCATTGGGCTAGATGCTAAAGGTTCGGTTCGGGAAAATATGGAAATATTTCTCGTCCAGAAAAGAAAAAAAGACCCTGAAAAGATTTAGAATGAATCTATCACTGGAAAAGTTCTATTTAAATCTCTGGCATGGCGTATGAATCACGTGCCACTCACCAACACAGGACACTGAGCTGAAAGCTCTACCCAGTGCCAGCAGTCTAGCAGCGGACTCACGCTGACAAATGTCCGACCTGTCTTAACATTATCAGCTATGTTGTACCATCACACCTCAATTTAAAAGTAACAGGGTACGTTTTACTTACTTTCTTCCTTCCTTTCTGGTCAAACTGGTTGCCAACGGCCCATTTTGTGCGGTGTTTTAGAAATTTTAAATGTATCTATTTATCATTTTACTGATGATGGCATTCAGATTCCGAAAATTGCTTTTGATGCAGTCGAACCTCGATATCTCGAACCTCCATTACTCGAATTTTCAGTATCTCGAAGAAACTTCAATTTTCCGACCGTTTGTCCCATTCTTCATGTGTATTTTTTTCTCTGTTTCTTGAAATTCGGTTACACGAATTTCTCGATTTCTCGAAGCAAACGTTTCCTCCCTTGAAGAAAAAAAGACTCTGTATCTCGAATTTTGTACATTAACTGTGCAATACAACATTTGTAGTTTATGAGGAACAAATAACAATTAAAGGAAGGGCTATTTTGTTCTTTTTTTCTATTTATTTTATGTCGCACCGACACGGATAGGTCTTATGGCGACGATGGGATAGGAAAGGCCTAGGAATAGGAAGGAAGTGCCCGTGGCCTTAATTAAGGTACAACCCCAGCATTTTCCTGGTGTGAAATGGGGAAACCACGGAAAACCATTTTTAGGGCTGCCGACATTGGGGTTCGAACCCACTATTTCCCGAATACTGGATACTGACCGCACTTAAGCGACTGCAGCTATGGAGCTCCGTAAAGGAAGGCTTACAGAGATGGTGGGAGCTGATATGACGGGAACCGAGAAACAAACTTCTAGTGATCGGAAAATCGGTGAGGCCTCGCTATTTTCGGGTGTGAATTCATTACCGGTCACGTATGAAAGCAACCCGGGAAGTCGTGGATGAAGCTCCATTTACGAATGTTGGCTGCGTGGTTTCGAACCTGCATACAGAGTCAGTCGAATGTAAATGTCAGGGTTTCTCACAGCAATAAATATTGTTGAAAAGTATGTGGAAGAAAAGAAGGTTGGTTAACAGTAAAAACAGAATAAATTAAGGGATTTTATTCCAAAGGTGTTAACGGAGGTATATTTCTTGTTTCACTGCTGTATGATATCGTTCGGCTCCATGGCTAAATGGTTAGCGTGCTGGCCTTGGGTCACAGGGGTCCCGGGTTCGATTCCCGGCAGGGTCGGGAGTTTTAACCATCATTGGTTAATTTCCTTGGCACGGGGTATGGGTTTATGTGCCGTCTTCATCATCACTTCATCCTTAACACGACGCACAGGTGGCCTACGGTCGTCAAATCAGAAGACCTGCATCTGGCGAGCCGAACATGTCCTTGGACACTCCCGGCACTAAAAGCCATACGCCATTTCATTTATTTTTTCACTGTATGTACCGTATTCTGTCTTCTAAAAAGTTACTATAAAAAGGCCGTAAAATACGACTTTGTTAGTATATGTTTAAATACTGTATTAAGTATAAGTCCGTAGATAGATATGATTCAGTTATGCGATACATATATGCCCAAAACCGGTATTCTTTATATCTCGAAATTTCGATAAGTCGAAATAAAATTTAGCTCCCGAGGTGATTCGAGATATCGCGGTTCCAATGTACTTTAATTTATGCTGATAGAGATTGTATTTGATTTGTTTACTATTGTATTGCGAATCATCAGCACGATTGTAAGCTTAGCTTGTCGTTTTATGACTACTTAGGTTCTGTGTTATAAACTCATTTCCTTCTATCGCGAGCCTAAAAAAAAATAGTTTTTATAAATGTCTGTAATCGCATATTTGATGCCTGAAACCGCCTTTATACGCAATTTATCCCCGTTTTGTCCCATACTCTCGTCGTATAGGGATTTAAATATGCCTTGAATTATTGCTTGGTGTACATAAAGTATCCTATCTATGGAATCCAAGACGCGATCACAAATTCTCGATATTGTTCAGCAGATTTCCAAAATCTTAGAAGAAACATCAGGTAGTGTAAGCCAGCTAGTGAATGCGAAACTGCAGTGTGTGTTTCCGCGTAGCCCACGAGAAAAAAAAAAAACACATTGCAGCCATTGGTAGTACTGTATTTTAAAGGGTAACGTAGAAACCCCGGCTAAAGTAAATTTTAAACCGCATGAAATTCCTGAAATTGCCCTGTTGTTTCTTGTGAAGTAGAAATAAGTTTTTCTCGGTATAAAATGAAATGAAATGTCGTATGGCTTTTAGTGCCGGGATATCCCAGGACGGGTTCGGCTCGCCAGATGCAGGTCTATTTGACTCCGGTAGGCGACCTACGCGTCATGATGAGGATGAAATGATGATGAAGACAGCACATACACCCAGCCCCCGTGCCGTAGGAATTAACCGATTAAGGTTAAAATCCCCGATCCGGCCGGGAATCGAACCCGGGACCCTCTGAACCGAAGGCCAGTACGCTGACCGTTCAGCCAACGATTCTGCGTGACAATAAACAAGTCCACCTCTTTGATGTAGTGGTTAGTATGATTAGCTGCCACCCCCGGAGGCCCGAGTTCGATTCCCGGCTCTGCCACGAAAGATGAAAAGTGCTACGAGGACTGGAACGGGGTCCACTCAGCCTCGGAGGTCAGCTGAGTAGAGCGGGTTCGATTCCCCCCTCAGACATCCTCGAAGTGGTTTCCCGCGCTTTCCAGCTTCTTCTCCAGACAAATGTCGGGATGGTACCTCACTTAAGACCACGGCTGCTTCCTTCCCTCTCCCTTGGCTATCCCTTCCAATCTTTCCATCCCCCACAATAGCATAGCAGGAGAAGCCGCCATGTCTCACGCTCCAGGACACTCCACTTGAGGCGGTAGAGGTGGGATCCCTCGCTGAGTTCGGATGGAGAAACCAAACCTGGGCAAAAAGACACTCAAGATTAAGAAATAGGCTCTTAAAAATGCAGCAATTTTTTTTAAAGTTCTTAAACAGGCATTAAAGTTCAAGAAATGGCCACAAAAGGATAAAAGATTGTAGAAACCACCTCGCAGCAGTTGTTCGAAGTGACGATAGAGGTAACGCAATACGATGCGCGTATTTCTTCAACTTTGATAAACTAATCAACAAACAGGTAGTAGTGTGCTGGACTGTACTCTTCTCCCTATCATCGCCCCAGTCACCTCTGCGTTTTGCCATAGACGAGAGACTCTCGTTGTTTTATTTAACAAAATATGTCACAGTTCCGTCAGTATACACGAGAATGAAAATTAAAATCCACGGCCTGTTTCCAGTCATTCGACCGGGTTATGAATGAAGCCCCATCTAGCGGCGAGGATTAGAACCGTGCTGGCTGCCGAAGCCTGTCGCTCTCCTCTGGGGCAATGATTAATGAATGGCAGATGAATGAAATTATATTGGATAGTGTTGCTGGAATGAAATAGGACAGGGAAAACCGGAGTAGCCGGAGAAAACCCTGCCCCGCCTCCGCCTTGTCCATCACAAGTCTCACATGGAGTGACCGGGATTTGAACCATGGAACCCAGCGATGAAAGGCCGGCGCGCTGCCGCTTGAGCCACGTAGGCTCTCATACACGGTAATATATTCCACTAACATTTTTGCTGTGGAACATTGAGATTACCTATTCGAAGTGAGAGGAGCGTTCTTAGTTAAATTGACTTTCTGAAAGTTGGAGAGATTTACATACGAGAGAAGGTTGTCATATTGGGAGAATAATATTGCCTACAATGTTAATTCCTGGTTAGAGCTAACCGATGTTACGAATGTACAGTACCTTCCACTCACGCAATTGCCTCCACGGCATGTTACTCCATTACACAATAGTGTAATAAATAAAATGCGGAAATATGACTAATTAACTAATTTGCTTCGCTTCTAACTCAGCTTTTACGGGCTGTGAAACTGGAAGTCAGATGGGAAAGGCTTGAATACACTGGCAAGTGTAGCATCGCTGAAGTGAAAGCAAGCCTCTCTTATTTATGTAATTTTAAAGTCACTCACAGAAGACTACAGATGATTATCTATTCAATAAACTTTTGTTAAAATTAGACTGCCGGGTTTGAGTTGCTCAGACGGTTGAGGCGCTTGGCTTCTGTCTCCAGCTTGGCAAGTTCGATGCTGGCTCAGTCCGGTCGTCTGAAGGTGTTCACATACGTCAGTTTTGTGTCGTTAGATTTGCTGGCACGTAAAAGAGCTCCTGCGGGACTCAACTCCGGCATCACGCCTCTCCGAAAACCGTAAACAAGTAGTTAGGGACATAAAAACTAAATAATAATAATAATAATAATAATAATAATAATAATAATAATAATAATATTTATCTTTCTTAATCTGTTTACCCTCCAGGGTTGGTTTATCCCTCGGACTCAGCGAGGGATCCCACCTCTCCCGTGTCAAGGGCAGTGTCCTGGAGCGGGAATCAAATGGGGAGAATGACCAGTACCTCGCCCAGGTGGCCTCACCTGCTATGGTGAACAGGGGCCTTCGTGGGTGTAATGGGAAGATTGGAAGGGATAGACAAGGAAGAGGGAAGGAAGCGGCCGTGGCCTTAAGTTTGGTACCATCCCGGCATTTGCCTGGAGGAGAAGTGAGAAACCACGGAAAACGACTTCCAGAATGGCTGAGGTGGTAATCGAACCCACCTCTACTCACTTGACCTCTCGAGGCTGAGTGGACCCCGTTTCAGCCCTCGTACCACTTTTCAAATTTTGTGGCAGAGCCGGGAATTGAACCCGGGTCTCCGGGAGTGGCAGCTAATCACACTAACCACTACACCACAGAGACGAACATTATTATTATTATTATTATTATTATTATTATTATTATTATTATTATTATTATTGTAGTTGTTTGAGTCATCAGTCCATAGACTGGTTGTTTTACCCGTAGCGTTCTTACCACCTACACTTCCCTCAAAAACAAACTGAACAATTCCTGGGTGTCTTAAGATGTGTCCTATCATTCTATATCTTCTTCTGGTCAAATGTAGCCAAATCGATCTCCTCTCGCCAATTCAGTTCAATATCTCTTCATTCGTGATTCGATCTGCCTATCTCATCTTCAGCATTCTGTAACACCACATTTCAAATAATAATAATAATAATAATAATAATAATAATAATAATAATAATAATAATAATAATAATAATAATGGCGTGGGGCCTTCGGCGAACGCTGGTGCATGTCTTTTTTTCGAGTTGACGCCTTATAGGCGACCTGCGTGTCTGTAACGAGGGGGCCTTACCTAAGAAGAATTCTAATGTTGAAGACGGCATAAACACTCATTCCCCGAGCCAGAGAAATTAGGCAATGAAAGTTAAAGTCCCCGACCCGACCGGGAATCGAACCCGCGAACACGTAGACCAGATCCAGCATGTTAACACTTTATAGTTGGGCCCACAAGAGTTGGATTCTGATATTTGAGCGGCGAAAGCAGTAACTACGAAGTTCGCTGCAATATCATAATTACCTCGGTCTGCGACATATCATCCTTTCATACAGGCTGAATATTTAATCAACTATGTTGACCTAATGCAAATCAATAAACTTTGAACCGTTCTAAGCTCGTGCTAATAATTTCAGCATTTAAGACAGAACACGTCATTTCCGATAAATATGGGAGTTCATAATCACTAAACTGACAATCTTCTACCGCTTTTCCCCACACCTGTGGGGTCGCAGGTGCGAACTGTGTTGCGCTTGTGGATTTGGCCCTGTTTTACGGCTAGATGCCCTTCCTGACGCAGCGCTATATGCAGGGATGTAATTACTATTGCGTGTTTCTGTGGTGGTTGGTAGTGTAGTGTGTTATGTGAATATGAAGAGGAAATTGTTGGGACAAACACAAATACCCAGTCCGCAAGCCAGAAGAATTAATCAGAGGCGATTAAAATCCCCGACTCGGCCGGGAATAGAACCCGTGACTCTCTGAACCGAAGGCCTCAACGTTGACCATTCAGCGAATGAGTCGGACAATCACTAAACTGACAATAACCTCAACAAAAGAGAATAGAACCAACTAGCCACTGATGAACTTACAAAAAAAAAAAAACTAACAACGAAAATAATATTGAGGAAACAAACACGTAAATAATTACATAAACCAGCAAGAAAACACAGCTAACACAGTACCACTCCGAATAATATCACAAAAGTGAGTGAGAGCAAGCCAACCCACGCGGCGATAGCTTCCTTCAGTGTGGCATCGCTGTTATCGTTGCCATAGCAACAGACCATTTTCGAGCAGCGTTAGTCAACTGTTTCTCGCCAGTGTCGCTCAACGTTAGACTCTTAACTTTCGTGGGCCCAGCTATAGCAGTGGAACCGGGCATCTATTCACTGATAAATTATATGATAGAGCGCTGTTGCCAGATAGGTCGTGGACTGCCCATGTAACTAGTCTTGGGATGTTAACATTTTCAAATGACGGACGTTCTTTAGACAATAGCCTACCGGATTTTTTTTATTTTTTTTATTTTTATGGTTTCAAATTTCCCTGTGGGAAAATGAAGTGGTCATAAATATGCCATACATCTTTCGGTCATGGCCATCCATGAACGGTTGTTAGGTAACTAATTTCAGATGACCGCTAGGTTATACTTCCGTCACATGTTTCGTTACACAAATTTTCGGATGGCGTATTTATGTCAAGCACCACGACAAATTATTTAGGCTAATGTGTAACTTTATTTGATACAAGTATGATGGTCATCATTGCATTGTTTTTGTAACCCATTTCTTGTACCAGTTTTAAAAATCTTATCAAGCGTTATCGTATTCCTAACATATATGTGGAAAGCAACAGAACCCCGACTCAGTTCGACATCATGCCGATGAGACAATGACTTCGCTGACAGAAATTATTTTTCTTTAAAAAAGTACAAAAGTCGTGGTTGTGAGAGTTCCATAATATTTTTCTTGTAAATAAGACATAGAAATCTATAACTGGTAGCAATTTCAGCTGTGGAAACCTCGTTTTCTCAATATCGCTGTGATGACAGAATTAAGCATGATAGTTGTGCAATCCATAGAATGTTGATGAATGATTGATGACATATTGTATGAAATGCCAATGTTGCCTCTGTTTCTTGGATTTTGTTATTAGTAGGGGGGGGGGGGGAGGATACTTTGGGGCAAAAAATCGAATCTTTTTTTGTGATTTAACACTGGCCCTACCTTTTTTTTTTTTTTTTTTTTTTTTGCATTATTGATATTGTATGACTTTCAATATTCCAGGCATCTTTATTCATATCCAACTGCCACAAAACAGTAATATATGTCCCACTTTGTCTCATTTTTATTTGTTCCAGCTTTCAAACATGGATTGTTAGAAAATTGAAATGTTCTTTTCCGAGTTTCACTTTCATTAATTCATATTCCTCTGAAGATGCATGTCTGCCCATTACCTCGGTTTTCTGATACGGGGTCGAGGATGAGGCGAGATGAAATTATATGGCATGATTTATTTACGGCCGATTGTGTTTCCTGATCCTGACCTCAGCTGAGGAGCTAATTAAGGTGAATGATGGGGAATGAAATAGGGCAAAGAGGTTGAAGGAATCGGCCATCCTTAGGACAAGCGATAGAGGGGTTTGAACCCACTCGCCTCCGTAATGCAGAGCTTGCCTCTATAGCCATAGGGCGTTTACCCGCGTGGCTTCTACGCTTCGTACACATTTGTCTGAAGATCATACAAGAAATCTGAAAACTAGTAGATAACACGAAGCAGTGTCGTGCACGAACAAATATTCATAATTAATTGCATCTCTTTCATTAGCATACGAATGCACACCGAGCGAATCAGTGAGGGACTGATGTAATATTGAAATGTGAATTATGAACCAAGAGATGAAGTTACTAATCAGCTGATTTAATTGGCGAGAAGTGATTGCCTTTTAGGCGCAACGCTTGCAAATCGCGTGTAATATTGAGGAAGCCTTTATGGTAATCATAGGATTATATACATACGTCTTCATTATAGACTGTTGTGCCTTTCATTGTTCAGTCTGCAAACCTGTGTGAATTAAATAAACTCCTCCACAGTCTTCTATTTGTAACTAGCTTTGTTGGTCATGTTTGGTTCCATACCTCCTTTCTTTAAATCGTTAAAAAATAATCAATCGCCGCCTTGGTCATGGAGGGTAAGAGAAGTAGAGGGAGACCAAGTCCGTTTATTCTCCTAGGTAACTTATCCTCCTTCATTCGCCTCGCATAAGTTTCGGTTTATGCGTACAGCTTCATCCATCGAGTTCATTCCTAACTTAGTCTTTATCTTCTCATTCACAATAACCTCCTGCAACTGTTCCAGCCTGTATTTATTTATTTATTTATTTATTTATTTATTTATTTATTTATTTATTTATTTATTTATTTATTTATTTATCTGTTTACCCTTCATGGTTGGTTTTTCTCTCGGGCTCGGCGAAGCATCCCATCTCTACCACCTCAAGGGCAGTGTCCTGGAGCGTGAGACATTTGGTCGAGGGATACAGCTGAGGTGGAGGGCCAGTACCTGTTATGCTGAACAGGAGCCTTGTGGAGGGATGGGAAGATCGGAAGAGATAGACAAGGAAGATGCCTTTGCTGGCGAGATGTAGTGTTTACAGTGCACTATATCTTCTGGTATGGGCTAGAATAAATTTGTTACTACCATTGCTCTGTCTTTGTCTCATCCTTGGCTTTGACGATATGAAAGTGACTGAGATATGAACGATGCTAGTAATACCATTCTCTATGCGCCAGTCTCTGTTATGAATAGTGTGAAAATATCGCTCATAGGGTCGGTTGGTGCATGCATTTCAGTGGGCTTGGCAGATTGATACATAATAGCAACTTCTGGCTCGGTGAGGAAAGCAATTTTATTAATATATAAGTTATTATTGTTATTTTCGATCCGGATAAACGAGATTCTTGTGTAATTGATTGTCTCATTGATTCGAATGAATAATCGAAAAATAATCGAATGGAAAATATAATCGAATAATGGAATAAAGTGAAATAATCGAAGAAACCTTTTGTATTCGATTATCCCATCACTACACCTGTCTGTAATATATACACTATACTGAGACGTTTGCAGCAAAGAGGTGAGTGAAATTTCTTTTATATTTCCTCTTGAAGAAATATTATAAATGTACCTAGTACAAATGTCATTTTAATTGATAAATTCATTTTTACATACGTAAAATTGAAGCTGCATAAAATATATGTTTAGAACATTTTTTTTCATATTTGACAGCCTATTTTAGACACCCAAGTCTGTTCATCACGTTCAGTACGCGCAGAGTAATGTGTCCTCCGTCATTTGATGTGTAATAAAGCTAAGTTGCGTCCTCATTACAAGCCTATAAAACGCACGGAATAAAGAAAAAGTAAAAAAGAAGACTCTCGTCTGTCCCCATTCTTAACTCCTCACGACAAGCGAACGGGTATCGAATCGGAAGTCTCCATTACCCGCAAAATATTTTAATTTTAGAAACACTTCTTCCGATGCGGATTCTGGTTCTGATACTATATCCAAATCTCAGTGTTGTATGTGTCAGCATCCTAGATACTTTCAGGGTGATAGCAAGCTTTGTTGTTTTAATGTTGAAAACATGTCTTAGCAGACAAAATAGGTGTCCCCATACTACGAAAAACGTAAAATTTTCAAATTGTAAGTCTTGGATAACTCTATCAACTTAGAAAAACACATTCCGAAAATCACTTCCGGAAAAACAGCCTAAAATCGCTTGTTTCCTTACTTGTTTTCTTTTTTATTCAAATCCTAGCCAAATTAACTTATTTACATAATTATTTATGTAATGTGTTCCTTCATTCAATACCCTCAGGCGTTTTTTTTCATTTTTGAAAAATATCCACACCGAGTGTAGTTATAAGGGCTCTGCATTGACTCACATTAGCGCTCGTAGTGGTGCTTAAGTGAAACTCTCTGCGTTGACCACGGCCGACTGGATCCCTCGCTGCGGAGCGACGCATCAAGTCGTCCGTCATTGACTCACATTAGCGCTCGTAGTGGTAGAAAAAGGCAAACTGCTAGTCTAATCGACCGCATAACTATGATTAAGAAAAGGATTGTAATTTTTAGGAATAAATAAAGAGTATAATTCTCATACTTTATTATTATGTTATTTATCTAAAATTCGTAGCTCATATCCCTAGGATGTTTACGACATTGAGTTGCTTGCGTAAAGGGCAAAGCCTTCTGAAAAACTGTGTTTTTTTGTTTTCTGCTTGTTTACCGTGATAATTTAATTATCTTTCCTCACGACACGCTAAGAATTGGGAATGAACCCTTGGCCTCTATTTCAGAAGACCAGCAATGAAGTCACTCACCTGCAGGGACCGTCCTTACACATTTTTATTGCCACGATTCAAAAAATAAAGAAGATAATGTTTTATTGGTCGTCACTTATCTGTAGAGATGTGGGAAATAAAAGAAACACGTTAGAATAACCTGTCTGGAGATCGCATCCCGATTGCAGGTACTAGCCGTGCAGACAGAACCTTAATACTTCTCTCCGTGAGAATGGATATTACATGCCTCACACGATGTATTGTGTTCTACAGTACAGTGCACTCTTAATGGGATAGTGCTGCTTTGTATCCCAACCAGTTTTGCCCAACCGTGGGCTTTGCCCCCATTTCGTGCAACTTTATTTCTGTTTTAAAGTATTTTGAATTGGGACAAAGAAATCTACATTTTATATAATACTAGCGACCTGGCCCGAGTTTCACACGGGAGTATTTCATAATTTCTGGCTACAGGCCTTACAAGATTTTCTTGTAGCCGACATATACTTGCGATTCCACCTGGTGTAGAATCCGTATGTTGCACCGTGAGATGTTTTTCCAAGACCTTTCCAGTTGCCTGCTTATTAGCTCTCTTTCTCTCCATGCAGTAGGCTAGGCCATGGCAAATGTTTTCGAAATCTAGGAGCCACGTCATTTGTCTAGTACTCGCATCGTTAAAATACTGACGTCTAGCCTTCTGAAAAATAAAAAATAGTAATAGCAACAGGTATTGTGATTTTATAGTTTTAGTAGCTGATGTACCCTTGCTTCGCTACGGAATTCTATATTGTATACAGAATTCTAGGTTAAGAAGTGTACACATTGTGAGTAAGATTGTATTAAATTGCATAGCTCTTAACGTTACCCCAGAAACGCGACGGGGAAGTCATCATTCGTCTTTTCTCATGTGAAGACTGGGTTAGGGAATTTTCATTGTAATGGCAGGCCGAATTGCCTATTGCCAGTCACAATCGAGTTGGGCAGTTTTCATTATTATGGCAGACACTCACTCTCCACCTGCCTTTTTAAATTCTCAGAAAGACTGTCTTTTGTAGTTTTCCCAAATTAAATGAACATAGGTCATTACAATGAAGTCAGGAGGAACGTCGCGATTAAGAGCAAGGCTATCATATGAAATACTCCATCAAATGAAAAATTGTGCACATATGAAATACTCCATCAAATGAAAAATTGTGCACATGTTCTCACTTTTAACGAACGGTACTACGCTGCTTCATGACTGAATAGTGAAAGCTTCGACAATCCAGATAAGTACAACATGTTTATTATGTTAATAAGGTAATGGTTGAATTCTTATAAAATCATCATTTTTCATTTTCACTTGTTCATATTATCATCTAATTGTCTATCATTGACAAGTTTACATAACGTAAACAATACTGTATACATATGCGCATGATTTAAGTGATTTAATAGAACCTGATGATGTTCTTGTAGAACGAAACATGTCATTCTTTGTATAACAGTGTGCATTTTTTACAGGTATGTTTATAGCGTTATAATTTATATTGAAATCTTGTGCGTTTGACAGACTGGACAGTTTTTATGTCTCATTTCCCTCAATGGGCTATTTAAACCATTCCTACGCCTTTATATACAACAGCAAAAAACCGATGATAACTCTAAAGATATGATATACTGTACAGTGGTGAGCGATTAAATTATCTACATCTGGCTAGTAGTGTGTAGCACCTCGTGAATGGCGTATGGCTTTTCGTGCCGGGAGTGTCCGAGGAAATTATCGGCTCGCTAGGTGCAGGTCTTTGTTTGATTTGACTCTCGTAGGCGACATGCGCGTCATGATGAGAATGAAATGATGATGAAGACGACACCTACACCCCTCCCCTGTGCTAGCGAAATTAACCAATGGTGGTTAAAATTCCCGACCCTGCCGTGGTTAACCATTTACCAATGAAGCCGGACGTTTCTCCCTGATGACGGTGGCGATGCGGCAGTGGCGGCCGGTCGAATCTCAGGTTGAGGGGTAGCGGTGGCAACAGTACGTTTTCCTCCAAATCTTTCTTTGCTACTGACCAGTACCACCGCTCTCATTCAAGTCTTCCGTGAGAAAACAAACTAATTCACTACTGCCAACCCTCACAAAACGCGAATCAAAATGTCTGGTCTCACATGTTACATTTCAATATAATTATAAATATAAATAACAGGGCAAACAAGGTCATAAATTATTATTTAATTTTATTGTATGCAACCCTGGAGATTTGGCTGGGGCATGCTCCTATAGGAGTCTGTCTGTCTGTTAGGTCTTTCAGCCCAAAGGCTGGTTGGATCCTCAAATAGCACCACCAAAGTCCATGCCGTTATAGAAAACCGCAAAAATCAATGGCAGCACCAAAATGAAGCGTACTAGGCAAGACAAGGAGTGAAGTAGTTTGCCATTGCTTTCCTCACTGGGCCAGACAGTGCTGTTGTAGCACAACTAACCCTATGAGCAACACCTGTCATAATAATCAGACACACTGGTTGTGCTCCAATGTCAATATTCAGCACCGCCCATACTCCAGCAGCTTCCATGCTGTCACAGCCATAGATGAGACTGAGACTGCGGTGGAAGCTACACTTTGCTCTGGCCTGTGCCAAGATATTGATGCAAAGGGGTCTTGTGAGGACATCTTTACCGCTACACTACTACGAACTCTGCTCACGTAAAAACCTCTTCCCGCACCCTTCCTCCCCCGAAGCCGTCCACCAGCGCGCTTCTCCCTTACATCTCTCTCCCCTCACCCACACTATATCCTCGGACGGAACCTGCAGAGTCCATGCCTCATTTTCAACCTGAAAACATTTACCAGTGAACTGCGCGCTGAAAGCCAGTCACCTAAGTTTGATAACTTATTGCCGAACAGTCTTCCTTGTTAATGAGAATTTACAGTTTCACAATAAATTGTAATTTTCTTACCATTATTAGAGTTCAATATTTTACTTCATAAGTCGAGAGAATTTAAAACATAAAAACATTTTCGTTTTCTAGGTAGGACACCGACCGGGAGTCCTTAAGGGCCGGTCACTAGTGCGATGTGGCGAGGCATACTGACCTATAACCCCAACATTTACCTGGTGTGAAAATGGGAAATCACGGTTCTGATGGGGAATCGAACCCATGACCTTTCGAGTGAACCCAGGCACCCGTTTACCACCTGTCAAAAACTCACTCCTGTATATTGTATGTCGACGACTCCAAACCACTAACGTAAACTATTTGCCTTTTAACGAGCTAGCTCGTTTCGTTAGATCGTTACAGAGTAAATGGCCTAGAATTCAATCCCACTGTTACAATATCGAATGGAATTCGCATAATTGCGAGACTGAAAACAGAACTGCTGCAGTCGGCAATAAACTTGCGGCTGGCAACCTTGTTCTGTCTTTAAAGACTCCACCAAGGTCGCCGCATTACGCTATAAAAAAAAAAAAAAAGAAAAAAAAAGGCATTTTCTTCTCTGAGTAATGACTGCATTGTAATGCAATGTATAATTGCCTCTTTATGCTCAATCAGTGCTCGGTGGAGCAGACATACAGGTGTTTATTCTGTTGGAGTGGATGGCCGACAAAGATCGCAAGAGATGAACAGGAGAAAATAAAACGTCGTCTGAAAATACCTTTGGTCTCGCATCAAATGAAAGCGCCAGGACTCTCATTGCAGGGCTGTACGCAACACTAAAAGCCATACGCTAGAAAGTGTGATTTTTTTTTCGAATCTGCTTTCCGTTGCACCGACATAGATAGGTCTTATGGTGATTCGTAGGACCTTGTTTTGATATTTCTATAGTTTTTAATATAACGCTCCTTAGCTGTGCCACACACAGTTTAAATGTTTAGTGCAAAAGGCAATCATCGTCAATATCACCAGGGGTAATAGAGAAATACACAAACCGATTGAGTTGGCCGTGCAGTGAGGGTCGCGCAGCTGTGAGTTTGCATTTGTGTCGCGAAGGTAAGTGAACCACTCTACTGCCTCATCTGGCCGGACCCCCTATGGTAGAATAACATCCACGGTATCCCCTGCCTGTCGTAAGTGGTGCCTAAAAGGGGCCCCAGGGTCTCTTAACTTGGGAGCGTAGGTTGGCGACCACGGGGCTTTTGGCTGAGTCCTGGCATTTCATCCAACTTGTATCATGCTTCTTACTCTCATCTATCCTAACTGACCTCACTCGGTTAACTCTTGTTCTTTTCCGAACGTGTCGGTATTAGCTTTCGAGGCCTAGGAAGTCTTTCATTTTCACGCCCTTCCTGGCCCTTTCTTGGTTTTCTTGGCCGATACCTTCATGTTTCAAGGTGTCGGACCCCCCTTCCGTTTCTCCCTCTGCTTAGTGTCAATAGAGCCAGTTGTACTTCCTCTTAAAACAATAATCACCACCACCATCACTCGTCTAGACGTTAATCGATCCCGAGGCCGCCGGGTAAAAGAAAAACTCTTTTTTTTTCCAAGTTGCTTTACGTCGCATCGAAACAGATAGGTCTTAAGGGGACGATGGGATAGGAAAGGGCTAGGAGTGGGAAGGAAGCGGTCGTGGCCTTAATTAAGGTACGGCCCCAGCATTTGCCTGGTGTGAAAATTGGAAACCACGGAAAACCATCTTCAGTGCTGTCGACAGTGGGGCTCGAACCCACTATCTTCCGGCTGCAAGCTCACAGCTGTGCGCCCCTAACCACACGGCCAACTCGCTCGGCATACAAGTTTATATCAAGCTGTTTTATAACGGAGACCAATTTACCAAAAAATATTTCGATGGTTAAAAGGATGACCCGTTAACTGTGTTGTAATGGGTACTTAGGAAAAGAAAAGCCTTAATCATGCTGAACTCAAGAAGACAAGACAAATGGATAGAAAGGTTAGTAACCTGCTATGATTCTTCCTTTAGCAGTTTACATAATGTGATGTATTTCCTGTGTACAAGTTGAATGGCCTCTCTACGAACTGGTAGAACAACACATAATAATGTGCGCACAACTTTCTATACTGGTATCGTCAATGGGCTGGGATGTCTTGTCAAGTAAGGAATAGCTTTTATTAGCTTGAATGACGAGGATTTCCCTTTCCAAACCACATGTGGACAATAGGAAGGAAAGTCATACACGTAACGCAACTTTCTTTTGCTCCTCTTCGATCATTTCGCGCTCGAGATCAGGATCACAGAAGGCTTCGATTGCACCAGGTTCACAGTGACAAGTTCGTAACGACTACATTCGCTCCCGAGATCTCGAGCAATTGGCTGGCTGACTGACTGACTGCAGAGGGTGAGTCTGTCTCAGGTTTTCAATAACATCGATTGAACTCATTGTCTTTAAACAGTGCTTGGTTATGGATTTAATATACTACGAGCTCGCAGATCACGTGGCTTGTTATTTAGGATCCGCTACGCACAAACTGAGAAAACTTTGTGGCTGTCATTGAAAACACACACACATATGTGGCACTCCTAGGAAACCATAACTTAAGTCGCATGACAAAATTTACGCTACGAAGGAAAAAGGCGGGCAAGACGAGAACTAGATTTTTAGATTCAAATGCCATCTGTTTGCATGATCCTTGAAATACGTGATAAAAGGAGTGACAGTGATGTGACCATAGGGAAAAGTCTTAAAAATAACCTTGTAAACAAACTGTGCAGTCCAACAAAATCATATCTTAAGTCGCAGTGGGAATTTAACATTAGATTAGTAATGTAAATTATTAATTGGTTATCGGCTGTATCTATTTCAGAACGATCTTTAAACATATCCACATTATTATTAACATTAGCATTACTACTATTATTATAATTATTGTATCGTTATCTTATTTGTACATCTTAAGACAGAACGTCTGTTCATATGAGTGCCGCAAAACTAAAGCATCCTTTTTCAATTTTTTTTCAAATTTTGAACATGTTTACATATTTATTTTCGGAGAACCAAACTCCTAAATATTTACGAAAATTATTTTAATACGCAAAGCTGATATTCCTTTATCCAGTGAAACATATTTTCTTAAGTTCTTAATATATTACCGGAGTACTGTATCTCATTTTCGAATCAATTTTCTCGAAATTCATTAAATTCTGTCTTACAACTTCGAAGTTACATACAATGATCGCAAATTTGTCTACTATCAAAATAGAAAATAAACCAAAAGTGCTATTTTCCGACTTAAGGTATGGTTTCCCGGAGAGTATCACGTATAGAGAACATTGTAGAACTGATTCGTTATTTACAATTACATAATCTTGTACCGAGTCGTCTTCGGATTAATAATTCCTTCAGTTTATTCGAGGTATTTCTGGGGTCGCTGGAGCCATCCAGGCTCATTTTGGTTTGGGATTTAAGACAGGATGCACTTCCTGACCCCACGTGAAGAAATCTCAACCCAGGATCCACCGGAATTCGAACCTCAGCCTTCCGGGTGGGAAGCCAGCAGCCAAGCCACTGAGCTAATCACGACCCCCGTTTTCTTTGGATGACGGCACAGAATTATGAGAAAGAAAGAAAATGAGTAGAAATAGATAATTTGAGGTTTTTTTTTCCTAGGTACGTTCATGATTGTGTGTCCATCAGGACTTCAGCCCGAAGACAGGTTGGATCCTCAAATTGCACCACCAAAGGTAATGGGGATATAGAAAAAAACAGTAAAAACCGCTGGCGACGCCAAAATGAGGCATACTAGGAAGGATTAGGAGTGAGGTAGTTTGCCTTTGCAGCACGACTGACATGTGAGCTGCACTTTACGTAACGCTCATATGCAATAGTCGTGCTCGGAATGTCATTACTCTGCGTACCTCAATAGCTTCCATACAGTCAGTCGTAAATGGGACTGAGACTTCCGTGGAAGCTACATTTTGCTGTGGCGTGTGTCAAGGTACAGGTACAAGGAAAAAATGAAGCTATATCCATCAAGAAATGGAATCAGACGGATTTTCATGATTAAATATGTTATATTTATTGATTTGTGAATATTTCATACTATTTTATAATGAAGTTTGAAACAGAACTAATCAAAACTGTATGCAATGAGGGTAGAAATGACTGATAGAGGAAGTGATTCAGTCCCTTACAGAGTACTCTTTCACATTGTTCTCCATTCATTCTCATTAGAGTTACCGTATTGTAACAACAAAACTTTAGGCGATCCTCAGAATGGTTAGGTTGTACTTTGCAGTGAAGCAGACAAGCATTCAGAAAAGATAAGAATATCGGCCACCACCATTTCTTCTGCCTCATGTGTTGACCTGCATGTTGACACAAACTTTTCAAGCTGTTCAACTTCTCCCGTGACTTTATTGAAGGATTCGAATAGCTTTCGTTGCGGTACAGACATCTTTCATTCTGTTACGCTGGACCTTCTTGATCCAGTGTCAAGTCTTCATCTGTTTTGTTCACAATCTTTTTGATGGGAGGATGGGAACATAGTCAGGTACCATGTGCAGACGTAGATCGTGATCTTGTCCACTTAGGGGTTGCTTCTTGTATGTTATAATTAGATCTAATGACAGTTTTTGGATCACGTTAAGACGGGGAGAGATAATGCAATGGTGGACAAGACTTAAATGAATATACTCCGGGTAACCGAACTAAAGGAGGAAGGGGTTTCGATAACGATTCTTCGGTTAAGCCATGAAAATCTATTTTTATTTTTTGTATCTATTTTATTTTCAAAATCTTCCTCCACTTGGAGGATGCCTAAGACCAGGAATACATTAAAACACTTTCATTCAAAAAGAAAAGTAAATTATTACATCTCAGTCTGGCGAATCGAGTAGTGTCTGAGTATCAGAAGAGAACCCCTGAGCGCTTTCAGCCCTCAGTCGATGAACTCTTTGATACTGATGTTAAAGGTAGTGATGGGCAACGCTCTCGCTCGAGACTCTCGAGACTGACGTCGCAGATCTCGAGACCGTTCCTCCTGTAGTGCAAGCTGTGCGATGTACCAGTAACTACGACTGTAAACTTGATAGCATATTATCATTGGCAGTCATTGCGTGGAATAACGTTCCCATATGAAAACGTGTGAGCCAATACCTTTTATCAAAACCCTGGAAAAGTACTGCGTGTTCAACTATGAACCCCTTAATACCATTAACGAAAGTGAAAACAGGATGTCAGTATCTTAAACTGTTCACGGTTTATTTGTGGTGGATATCTTAGATGAATAACCGTGCATAATTTGTGAATAACTGTAGATAGGATGTACACATACTTGGATACTAGAGGCGTGCATTATTCGAACCTGAGACGGGGAAGATGTGCTTTGCTACAAATGCAACTCCCACACAGTGATCTATGTACATGAGTTAAAAGCTAAATATCACGTGCATTTACACTATAACAATAAAGATAATCTAATATTAATTATAAGAAACAACAGTGTTCTTCAGCTGTACAGTGAAATGGCAAAGTTACTAGCCTACATACCACAATAACACAACCTATATAATACGTCACCAATCACACGAAATAATTAGCTGTATTCAAAAAGGTAATCTCTACATGCAGTCTTAAATTTTGATATTGAGTTAGGCAAAGTCGTCGGCATAGGCCTAACTGCTTACTACCTTTCTACCCAAAGGAATCCTTCCCTGATATTTTACACCTTTCATCAAGTGTAAACTACGAAAACCGAAGGGTGAAAAAATTACAACCTTGTCTAACCTCTGTAACTGTTTGGAACCAAGAATTATTGTATACAATCAGTACTCACTGCTGCCTAATTGTCCACATGAATGCCTGTAGTAGTTCTAAGAAAACAGTACTTCTATAGTAGTGTTCAGGGAATGGGGACAAATATTACGCTAGAACAAGCAAAGCGGTTGTGTAATTTGGGAAGCATTATTTCCCAGGACAATAGGTGTACTTGAGAGTTCAACAAAAGAATAGCTCTAGTTAAATAAACATTTCCAAGCAAGAGAAATCTTTTAACGAGCAGTCATATGACTATTGAGACAAGGAAAGCGTTCACAAAATCCTTTGATTGTTTGGTCTGTTCTGCTGCAGCATATGGAAGTGAAAGCTTGGATAATTGAGACGAAGGAAAGAGATTTGTCTGAACTACTGAAATGTGCATATGCCTGAGCATCATCAGAACAAGCTGGACTGAATGCATTATTTGTGGGGAACAAAAGGAAATCAAACATGAAAGTCTTAAAAAAAAAAAAAAAGATCGTGGATAGAAAAGACTCACACTATACAGAGAACGCAATGAAAATAAAATTAGTAAGTCATAAATTTAACATTTTGGCATGAATATGTCGTATAGCTGGGGTGGTGGTGGTGATTATTGTTTTAAGAGGAAGTACAACTAGACAACCGTCCTCTAGCCTATATGATACTAATCAGAGAGAAAAAATGGAAGGGGTCCGACACTTCGAAAAATGAAGGTATCGGCCAAAGGAAGACAAGGGCCACGAAGGGCGTGAAAATGGAAGACTCCCTAGCCCTCGCAAACCTAATAGCGTCGGGGTCGGAAAAGAACAAGAGTTGACCAAGGGAGGTCGGATAGGATAGATGAAAGTGAGGAGCCTGGCACAAGTAAGTGGAAGAAATGCCAGGACTCAGCTGAGGGCCCCGAGGTCGCCAACCCACGCTCCAAAGTTCAGAGCCCCTGAGGCCCCTTTTAGTCGCCTCTTACGACAGGCAGGGGATACCGTGGGTGTTATTCTACCGCCCCCAACCACAGGGGGAGTATAGCTGGGGGTCATCCGAAAATTTGTATACGTGACGCGACAAAATGTGTCACGGAAGTGTAACCATAGCAACCGTGCAGGCTGTGTTGTAAGGATGGCTATGGCCGGGAGAAATATTTATGATACTTTGATTTTCGCGAAGGGAAAAGCGGTTCCCTTTCTTTTTTTTTTACCGTACTGTGGGACTACGGACTATGCACTGAGTGAACAAATTTGTCACCATAGATATTTTACATGCCGTCATCGTACGGCATGGAGAGTCGAATGGAAGTTTCTCCGCCCTTCAAAAATCCTACTACCTCTGCCGGCTTTGAACCCACTCCCTTGGGATCCGGAGGGCGACACTCTACCACTGATCCACAGAGGCAGCGTTGCGTTCCAAAGACTGGATCCGGCTGTAACAGTCACACGAAATTGTTAATAATTAATACAAATTTTAAGGTAAGAGGGTAAATAGTACAGACTACCCTTCACAACAGTTATGCTATAAGGTTTACATAAATATTAGGGGTATGGACCATCAAAATTCCTGGAATTTATGTACCTCTCACTAGATTACGGAAGAATGGGCCAGAGGACACTTCCTATTAAGCAAATTAGTTGGCATTCTAACCTATTACTGCATAAGAATCCGGGGTCCGATTATTATTATTATTATTTTTACTAGTTGCTTGACGTCGCACTGACACAGATAGGTCTAATGGCGACGATGCAATAGGAAAGTGCTGGGAGTGGGAAGGAACCGATCATGGCCTTAATTAAGGTACTCCCCCAGAATTTGCCTGGTGTGAAAATGGAAAACCATCGAAAACCACGGAAAACCATCTTCAGGGCTGCCGACAGTGGCGTTCGAACCCACTATCTCCCGAATACAAGCTCACAGCCGTGCGCCTGTAACCGCACGGCCAACTCGCCCGGTATTATTATTATTTAGGTTTATTTAATTAACATAGATAACGAGCAAACGTATTTTAATAATAATAATAATAATAATAATAATAATGTAATTGGCTTTACGTCCTACTAACCACTTTTACGGGTTTCGGAGACGCGGATGTGCCGGAATTTAGTCCCGCAGGAGTTCTTTTACGTGCCAATAAGTCTACCGACACAAGGCTAACGTATTTGAGCACCTTCAAACACCACCGGACTGAAGTAGGATCGAACCTGCCAAGTTGGGGAGAGAAGGCCAGCGCCTCAGCCCGGGTCAGATGTATTTTCTGTGTTTGTTAAATATATATATTTTCTGTTCTCTTCTATTCTATTTTAACAGTAGCTTTCTGCTTTCCGTGGTGCTCTGCAAAATATGTGTCAAGCTGTGTAACGGGAAATGACAGGTCACTGAACTGTCGCACTCTCACCTTATCAGCGGTGAAAGTGTCCCCAGTATAAGAGCTAACCTAACCTGGATTCCTAGAAAATACTGCCACATCGTGTATCTTCTGCAAACTTATGTGTATCGTGTTTATCTCCTTATGTCCGGTTCCATAGACAGCCGTGAGATGAATACAAACACGCTGTTTATTAACACTATGTCATAATCGGGAGATAGTGGGTTCGAGCCCCACTGTCGGCAGCCCTGAAGATGGTTTTCCGTGGTTCCCATTTTCACACCAGGCAAATGCCGGGGCTGTACCTTAATTAAGGCTACGGCCGCTTCCTTCCCACTCCTAGACCTTTCCTATCCTATCGTCGCAATAAGACCTATCTGTGTCGGTGCGACGTAAAGCAATTTGAAAAAAAAAATGAAACCACTGTCAGAAATTAACTAGCGTGCTAAAATTCTTGTGTTTCGTCAAGCTTTCCATAAGAAATAATAGCTAACAGGATTACTCACACGAGAATGACGAACAATACTGAGGGAGCGGTAGAACCATGCAGTTTTTGAGTGCGCTTTCTTTTTTTCAATTCAGCTGTAAAGCATGGTACATGAAATCAACACGAAAATGAATAGGAAAACTAGAGCCTCCGTGGCTTAGGCGGCAGCGTGCCTGCCTCGCACCGCTGGGTATCATGGTTCAAATCCCGGTCACTTCGTTTGAGATTAGCGGTGGACAAAGCGGATGCGGGAGAGGTTTTTCTCCGGGCACCCCGGTTTTCCCTTTCATTATTCATTCCAGCAACACTCTCCAATATAATTTCATTTCATCTGTCATTCGTTAATCATTGCCCGAGAGGAGTGCGACAGGATTCGACAGCCGGCACAATTCCTATCCTCGCCGCTAGATGGGGCTTCAATCATTCCATTCCTGACCCAGTCGAATGACTGGAAACAGGCTGTGGATTTTCATTAGTGGAAAACTAGTGAGGAAGAAGCTCGGAAGAAAATCCACGATGAGTTTAATCCTAATATTCTGTGACTCAGTAAAATCAAGTAATACGAAGAAAACTTAGTACATCGAGTGCGGTCTGCGGACAAATGGAGCCATTCAGATAGATAGCCAACATCTCAGTAAGGTAGAACTGTTTAAGTACCTTGTTTCTTTGGTCAACGCTGAGTGCGACACTATTCCAGACGCCCGTGCACGAGTGAATTTGGCCTGGATGAAGTGGCGGCAAACTACTCTGCGATCGTCGGATTCCAATCCATCTGAAGTCCAAGGTTTACAGGACTGTTGTTTGCCCAGTCGCTCTGTATGGCTCTGAATGCTAGCCAGCAACACTCAAGCACGAGCAAGTACTTCATCTCATGGAGATGCGCATACTTCGCTGGTCACTTGGACTGACCTGGCTAGATAATGTCACCAATACAGAAATCCGGAAAATCACGGGGGAAAATCATCATAGTAGATAAGATGCGTGAGACCCAGAGTTCGGTGGTATGGCCACGTATTGCGTAGAGAAGGTTCTTCTATTATAAAGACGGCACATCGCATCACACCATTAGGAAATAGGCCGCGTGGTCGGCCGAAGAAACGCCAGCTTGAACGCCTTCAGGAAAACATGCACTATGTTCATCATGTGTTTCAAATGGTGCCCTTAATAGAACCAAGTGGAGACTGGCTTACAAAACAGCGGACCCTGCTCCACTGCGTGATGATGATGATGATTATCAACTGTAAGCTTGCCTGCTATTTTAATTTATTTATTTATTTATTTATTTATTTAATGATGAACATAACAGGCTTTCGCCCAATTACGAAGTTCACAATATACAATACAGTACGATTAATGCCAACGGCCGTAGCCGTGTTGAAACACCGGATCCCGTGAGATCTCCGAAGTTAAGCAACATATTTTTAGTTTTGATGCATACCCCCTACCCCCCACCCTGGACGCTATATCCCTCCACCCCGGATACTTTTTCTAATCCATACATTTTTGTGTCCTCCTCCACTTCTAATTCCCAATCACCGCTACTGGTTCAAGACGTTATTTTTGAGTCACACTGTTTAGCAGAACTGCTCACGTTTCAATTTGTCTCGTTTTCCAACAGTGTCACGGTCTGAGCTAGCATATTAAAAAGACCAGTGAGGAGACAACGGTCTGTAGGATCTTACGTCACTTTATAAAGAGTTGGTTTGTAGCAGCAGCAGCAGCAGCAGCAGCAGCAGTGGGTGTGGGAAGCTGGAGGTCGTAAAAAGGTTATCATGACCACACCCTCATATACAATTTTCCAAGACTATCTTCTCGTTCCTTGGAGAATTACAATGCTCTTAGATAGCACCTAGCGCCACCTTGTCTGTGTTATGGCGTCAACCCAACATTACGATCAGCTGACAGTGATTTAACATGTTTCCCAACAACCCAGCCTATACTGGGCCGCGCGATTTATTCTTCTGACTACTTTTCTAAGCATTGTTTACGAATACATAATTTAAAGTGATTTTTTTATTAGAGTTTGCTTTACGTGGCACTGACGCAGATAGTTCATATGGCGACGATGGGATAGAACAGGGCTAGGAATGGGAAGGAAGCGACCGTGGTCTTAATTAAGGTACAACTCTAGCATTTGGTTGGTGTGAAAATGGGGAAACCACGAAAAACCATGTTCACGGACAGCCTTACCAAGGAAGATGTTCAATAAATTTCGAATTTCTTTGCAATCATTTAAGGAAAGGCTAGGAAAACAACAGATAGGGAATCTGCCACCTGGGCGACTGCCCTAAATGCAGATCATTAATGATTCAAAGGGATGATATGTCAATGAAAATTACCATAAATTAACAACCTATGCTGACTTGAAGAAACTACAGCATGCTAGAAAATGCATTCATCCTATGATTGATTTTTGTTATAGACGTGATATAAGCTTTTTGGGCTTATGCCATGTCAAGAAAATATGGTGAAATTATTTAGGTTTCTCAGAGAGAAAATCTCGATTGTTCACGAGGAAGACTTCTTCAAGAAGTTCTTTGTGAAATGAGGAGTGAGGTAGTTTCCAGTTGCTTTCCTCACCGAGCCAGCCGTTGCTATTACATATCAGTCTGCCAAGCCCACTGAAATGCATGCACCAACCGACCCTATGAGTGATATTTTCACACCATTCATAACAGGGACTGGCTGCTTAAGGAATGGTATTACTAGCATCACTTATACCTCAGTCACTTTCATATTGTCATGGTGTTAATTTTAAGATTACGCAATACTTACTAATATTTATGAAATGCATGAAGGTTAAAGAAATGTGGACCGACTGAGTGGCTGCGTGGTCTGGGTTGCGTAGCTGTCACCTTGTATTCGGGAGGCAGTGGGTTCGAACCCCATTGTCGGCAGCCCTAGAGATGCTTTAGCGTGGTTTCCCAATTTCACATCATTCATATTATTTCAGTAGTATATATATATATCCCTTTTGCGGCGCTCACAAGGAATCGATCGTGGCAAATGGGCATTCAAAAGAAAGAGAATAGACATTAGCAGTGACGAATTGCACTCTCATTTAATAAATGTCGATAATGTATTCTTTAGTTCATCAGGGTGCTACTCCACCACATACTTTAGGAACATGCGAGATTTCTCGCACGGGTCCCCTAGTCTGTATCTTAATTCAATGTTTCCCTCCCTTGTTCCCTCCTTAATTTTAACCCATATTTAGTTACCTTTCTTTTTAGCTATATCTGCTTTGTATATTTATATCTTCACATATAATTCTAACTCCATCAGTGAGTAAAGAGTTCGTCCAATTTCTAATCAAAACACGGGCAAATGCTGGTTCTTCTTGTTCTTCTTCGTTTTGCCTCATGACTGAGGCGTCGTGACTATCATAATATTCAGCCCTCTAGCCGATGAACCATACTCCGCCATTCTTCCCTATCTAAAGCTTTCAGTGTGGTTACTCTGAGAGAACACTGTAGTGGGCCGTTCACCATGTCAATCCATCGCGTTGGTATTCGTCCTCGTTGTCTGGTTCCCTGGACTTTGCCCTCAACAATCAGCTTTTGTAGACATCTCGGCGCATTATATGTCCGAAGTAGCGTACAATTCGTTGAGAGACCTTACACGATAGACGAACTTTTATCTAAAGTTGGTTCAGGATTGATGTGTTCGTGCGATGAGCTGTCCGCTTCCTTCCGACTCCTAGCCCTTTCCTATCCCATCGTTGCCATAAGACCTATCTGTGTCGGTGTGACGTAAAAGCCAATTGTGAACGAAAAGTATTTTAGTAATCATCCGTTTTATCCGAGTTTTCGCTTATCCGAGTTCCACATTATCTCGGATAAATGAGACTCGCTCGTATAAAACATGCGCAAATATAAAATGACATTTTGAGATGGAACTTCTGTGGTTGAACTAAATATCTGAGCTATATCCATGTCAAATTTCAGCTCTACAGTATTTTAATGTGTTTAAGCGAGAAATAAACCGACACCATCTCGTTTTAAACTTTTGTTGTTGTTGCAAATAACGCAAATAATATATTTTCGGTCAATATATTGAAATAAAACAGTCATGCGATTTGAATGCTTTGATGTCGTTTTGGAACTCAGACAGACAGACAGACAGACAGACAGACGTAATTTCACTTTTTGTACGTAGGCATTAAGTAAATCTAAGGCACTGAGGAAGGAATTGGGATTATAGATCGCACATTGCTTATTCGTAAACTTTCCAATGCCAAGTAGAGTTGCTAGGTTTCGCATGGTGTCGAGAGAACGTTTGATGCCGAAGGCAACTCTGCCAGAATTGCGCAGGGACTTGTGAAATTAACTCTTTCCATGAAACTGGGTGCAGTTGTTGCACCTTTTAAAGTCATACAGTATGCAAATTAATACTAAATTGCCAAGAAAGTTCCAGTTTCTTCGCATAAATAATTAGTTTAGTGTACCGTTCAAATGTCAACTTATCCCTTGTTGAGAAACCTTTATCTTGCAAGACTCATATATTAGAAGGACATAAAGCGATGTTCATCGACCTCTGTATTCCAGTGAAGTAACTCGCCACGTATTATTTCTTACTATAGTCGACTCAACAGATTAGAAGTGACAGGGCTCGACTTATGATCTCAGTAAGATGGTTCCATCCCAGGTGAAACAGCCGATTGGAAGACAAAAATCCCACATACACTGACAAGGATTCGAGCCGCGGCCAATTTGTTGGAAAGCCAGTGATTATGTAACTCGCCTATCGCATGCTACTTCGTAAAACACATGTACAAGGGGATGTTCCTTTACTTTCCGAATTATTTTATTCTTTCTGTCTTTCTTAATTTCTTAATTCGTTTACCCTCTAGGGTTGGTTTTTCACTCGGACCCAATAGGGATCCCATCTCTACCGTCTCAAGGGCAGTGTCCTGGAGCGGGAGACTTTGGGTCGGGGATACAACTGGGAAGGAGAACCAGTACGTCGCCAAAGCAGCTTCACCTGCTATGCTGAACGGTGGCCTTTTGGGGGGATGGGAGGATTCTAAAGGAAAGGCAAGGAAGAGGGAAGGAAGCGGCCGTGGCCTTCAGTTAGGCACCATCCTGCCGCGGCATTTGCCAGGAGGAGAAGTGGGAAACCACGGAAAACCACTTCGAGGATGGCTGAGGAGGGAATCTACTCCCTCCCCCCCCCCCCTATACTCAATTGACCTCCCACTCCAGTCCTCGTACCACTTTTCACATTTCGTTGCATTCGAACCTGGCCTTCCCTGGGTGGCAGCTAATCATACTAACGACTACGCCACAGAGGCGGGCATTATTTATTTATTTATTTATTTATTTATTTATTTATTTATTTATTTATTTATTTATTTCGAATTGACCACTGAGGATCGCGCTACAATTTCATTTTTTCTTTGACTGAAGTTTCCCAGTACTCCTTCATGTCGGCGCTATGCTGTTTCTTCTGTTCATCTGTCCAGGCTCTTCCCGTCTTTCCAGTTCTTTCGACTTGAAACCCTTCCCAATTTTGAATCATGTTCCGAAATGTTTTGCTGTCTAACATTTGAACTTCTTGGATGTTGGACTTCTCTAGATCTTTACGAACTTCCTTAATCCATGCCATCGTTGTCTTCATGTTCCACAGATTATTATTATAATTATTATTATTATAATTATTATTATTATTATTACACATCAGTTGGTGGTTCTTGTAGAACGAAGTGTTTACGAATCTATACTCGTACACCATTCGTATGTCTCTTTCAGGTACGGCAAAATCGACGTAGTGCAGCGTGTACACAAAATTGACCTCAATTCTCACAACCGACGTGCAAGCAAGCTCTCTTCCCACTAATTAAAACTCTTTCCGTACCCATGGATGACATAATCGCTTGTTACTTCACCGCGATTTGGAACGCGTTTTACGATTATTATAGCGGACTGGAACAAGGTTTCTTTGTTTTATCCAAACTTATTAATCATTTTTACTTAGACACACTTTTACGCTTGCAGATGTATGCTTGTTTATGAACTGTACTTCGACATTACATTTCAATTACACAGATTATGTCGTGATAAAAATGAATGGTTAGTGGTTTAATTGTTCGACGCAAAAACAAGGTGATTACAAATCGATGAAATTCTTACTGCCAATCTGGGTGTGACTGTTGAATACACCATGTGTGAACGTGTGTGATAATCACACCTCTCCTGACCAGTTGCGACTTTACGTCGCACCGCCACAGACAGGTCTTATGACGATGATGAGATAAGAAAGGCCTAGGAGTGGGAAGGGAGCGGCCTTGGCCTTAATTAAGGCACAGCCCCAGCATTTGCCTGGTGTGAAAATGAGAAATCACGGAAACCCACCTTCAGGGCTGCCGACAGTGGGGTTCGAACCCACTATCTCCCGAATGCAAGCTCACACCTGCGCGCCCCCGCTAACTGCACGGCCAACTCACCCGGTATTTCATTGTTAAGCCTTAAGCCACCGCCACCTTATTTTACTCTACAGGTTGGTAGGAAACAACGTGAACCGGGCTGTATGATCGTTAGAGGGTTGGTTTATTACGCGGAGGCCCCGGGTTCGATTCCCGGCCAGGTCAGAGATTTTGACCTGAATCTGAGGGCTGGGGTTCGAGGTCCACTCAGCCTACGTGATTAGAATTGAGAAGCTATCTGACGGTGAGATAGTGGCCCCGGTCTAAAAAGCCAAGAATAACGGCCGAGAAGATTTGTCGTGCTGACCACATGACACCTCGTAACCTGCAGGCCTTCGGGATGAGCAGCGGTCGTTTGGTAGGCCAAGGTCCTTCAGGGCTGTAGTACTACAGGGTTAGTTATTACATTACAAAAGGAAGAAAAATAACTATACATACACACATTATACTACTATAAATACAAATTATAAAATATAACAAATATAATACAAAAAATATTAACTAATAATAAAACAATAATAATAGAAATAAATAAAACATATTGTACAAATAATAAAATAAATATTACTAGAATGACACAAGACAAAATAATGTTAGAGGCAAGAGTTGGTCATACTGATATATACTGGTCATGCATTGTGTAGTTTATAATATTTTTTAAATTTTCGTTTCGGCCATCTATGAACCACGTTTGACAACCTTTGCAGTATATTTAGCCTTCTCTGCCTTCACTCTCTGCCAATATCGTTTCATCCTTTCTCCAACTTCCTTCTTCTGCTCTTCCGTATAGGACCTCCCTCTCCTCACCAGCGTTTCCCCAAACTCTTGGAAACCACGGAACTTTTTGACGAGTTGTCTAAATTGA
The DNA here is from genome assembly GCF_040414725.1 of Anabrus simplex. Classification (NCBI taxonomy): domain Eukaryota; kingdom Metazoa; phylum Arthropoda; class Insecta; order Orthoptera; family Tettigoniidae; genus Anabrus; species Anabrus simplex. The sequence continues at coordinate 96,973,331 of NC_090277.1, read as the reverse complement.
TTTCTGTCCATGAAAAAATCTTCTGGAACCCTCAACTTCTTCTTCAAGTCCAACTTCACTTCTAGAAACCATTTCAGCGCTGTATTACTCTTACTATTCCTGTCTCTTCAGTCTGTTATTTTCCATCCTGAACAAGTCTCCATAGAACTGTAACCTTCTCTTTCTCATCAGTTCAACCCCTCCTTCAGTTCTTTGATACAAATCTTTGTTAGATTTCTTTACATTTGGGCCCAGAACTTTTCTTAGCATTTGTCTTTCTCTCTTCCTTATATCAAGTCCACCTTTTCCAATTATTATTATTATTATTATTATTATTATTATTATTATTATTATTATTATTATTATCCCGCCTTCGTAGTGTAGTGGTTAGTGTGATTAAGTGCCATCCCAGGTTCGATTCCCGGCTCTGCCACGAAATTTAAAAAGTAGTACGAAGTCTGGAACGGGATCCACTTAGCCTCGGGAGGTCAGCTTAGTAGAGGGGGGGTTCTATTACCTCCTCAGCCATCCTCGAAGTGGTTTTCTGTGGTTTCCCACTTCTTCTCCAGGAAAATGCCGGGATGGTACCTAACTTAAGGCCACGGTCGCTTCTTTACCTATTCCTTGTCTATCCCTTCCAATCTTCCCACTACCCCTACAAGGCCCCTGTTCAGCATGGCAGGTGAGGCTGCCTGGGCGAGGTACTGGTCCTCCACCCCAGTTGTATCCCCCGACTCAAAATTTCACTCTCCAGGACAGTGTCATTGAGGCGGGATCCCTCGCTGAGTCCGAGGGGAAAAACCAACCCTGGAGCGTAAACGGTTAAGAAAGAAAATGATCGAATTAGTGGCTCAATGAAGCTGTATTTTGTGTTCTGTGAATTAGTGAATAAATAAATATTATTATTATTATTATTATTATTATTATTATTATTATTATTATTATTATTATTATTATTATTATTATTGCATTTTCATATTTACGGACGAGTTTATCTGATGTGTGGTTGGTGCTAGATTTTAAGTACCATCTCGACGTTCGTCTGGATTTAAGTGTGGCAGTTGAGAGTAGAATTTTAACCCAGTTCTCCTTTTACCTTAAGTTAGCTGCACTCAATTCTAGTGTCTCTAAACAGTTCTGAATTCGCGACTTTGGTAGGAACATAGAACATACTATGTTATATTCTAGACTACGGCTGAGGAAGGCATGGACCTGATGCTTAGTACTTTACGAAAATATTAGTCACGTACATTATCATACCCGTTTCTTTCTCTTCGGGTTTTATATATAAAGGTCGTATGAGCAATTTTTATACATTGTTTGCAGCTCAAGTTCAATGTAACTGGTCCTGAAGCATAAATCAGGCTACTGTGTTGTTACGTAGGCCGTGCTATAAGAGAGGATTGCGTGGGGTTTATCTATGACGCTGAGTGCGGGCACAATTTTTAGCGGTGATCGCTCGCACCTGCCAAATGGAACTGCAACCCGTTTGTGACGTCACGTCATCTCTCTAGGTCAGTGTTCCACACACATTTCTCATTCCTTCCAACACGTGCCTTGTCTACAATTATGATACAATGGCTCAGGTGTGTGTGTGTTTTCCCTTCTCTGTACAACACTGCTCCCACTCTTGTTACATTTCACTGACATTAATCTCTCAGAGACTCACAAGTCACAGGCTTCCACGGAAGCTGTCTCGGTAATAATAATAATGGCATGCATGGATAAAATGGAAATGGAATACCATCTTACCAAGGGTGTATACAACAAAAGATCAATATCCTTGAACGCCAAGTTCAGACTCTTCCGGACTGTCATTCACCTGGAGACCCTCTATCAGTGGAGTGCCTTGTAATAAACAATGTCTATATCGGTCCCTCAATCCTTAGGATCGTGATCTCTGAAGATATTTCTTTGTACCCGCTTCCATCCTCTACGGTCTTATGCTATACGGGTAGATTGTATGAACGATGTCTTTGCTGCATGTTTTATGCCATCTGTCCAGCGTATAGGTGCTCGCCCACGCTCCCTCTTTCCAGGCGCATTTCCCAAGATTATGTGCTTTTTCAAGGCTTCCTTCTCCATGACGCATAATATGACCAAAGAATTGGAGAATCCTCTGTTGACATTTTGCCGATAACCTGTTACTGATGCTCGGCTCCTTGAGGATGGATTCGTTGGTTCGAAATACTGTCCAAGGAATGCGAAGCATTCTTCTCCACCACCAGATCTCGAATGAGTTGATCTTATTCAAATCTGAAGCTCGTAAAGTCCACGTTTCAGCACCATAGAGGAAGATAGAGAATACCAGTGTCTGTACTAGTCTCATCTTTAGCTTTACAGAAATGGAGCGATCCTTCCAAATATGAGATAACTGAGACATTATATTCTTGGCCATGGGAATCCTTCTCCTGATCTCTATTTCACACCTGTTGTTGCTAGTTATAATGGCACCCAGGTACAACATTTTTGAAACCATTTCCATTTCGCTGAAGGCACTGAGCTCGTTCAGCTTGCCAGGCCTATCAACTACCATCATTTTTGTCTTTTGCATGTTGATCTGCAAACCCAAGCTGATACTCTCAGTTCTGACACGGTCTAAAAGCTCTGTCATTTCTGCCTTATCCAAGGCAATCAATGCAGTGTCAGCTGCATATCGGAGATTTGATATCTTTCTGCCACCAATAGGAAATCCACCAGTCCAGCCAGCCAATGCAGTTCTCATGATGTGTCTGTCTGTTAGCTCACCCGCCCAGAGGCTGACTGGATCCTCAAATAGCACCACCAAAGGTTATGCGGTTATAAGGAAACCCCAAAAACCAATGGCAGCACCAAAATGAGGCGTACTAGGCAAGATGAGGAGTGAGGTGGCTTGCCATTGCCTTCCTCAGTGGGTCAGAAAGTACTGTTGCAGCGCGACTGACCCTATGGGCAACACCTTTCATAACACTCAGATGCACTAGTCATGCTCCGAATGTCATTACTCATCACTACCCATACCCCAACAACTTCCATATTGTCACAGCCATGGAAGTTGACTGGGACTTCGGTGGAAGGTACACTTTACTCTGGCCTGTGCCAAGAGATGGATGCAAAAGTACTGTATTCATCAAGAAATGACAGCGGTACTCACTATAAATATTAAAAAGCTGGGGTGACAGTATACAGCCCCTTTGTGTCTTGAAGATTTCAGACATCTTGCCAGTTATCCTGACAACTCCTGTGTTAGATTCATATATATTTGTTATCAACCAGATAAGATGTTTTGGAACTCCCATTTCCAATAACACTTGCCAAAGTTTCTCCCACTGAACACAGTCAAAGGCTTTCCTGTAGTCTAGAAAGTCTAGATCATAAACAATAACAATGTTACAAACATATAAGCTCTTTAAGAGACACCACTGCAAGACTCTTATGTAGGACAATGCAGTGACCGTGCACTAGGGGAAGCACGTGCCTCCACTTGTATAAATGCCTGATTTTGTCCTGTGATTAAAAAATAACGTTCCTAGAGGGAAACCATAATTTAATTTCATCTATTGCAAATGTTAAAATCATTGAAGCTCTTTAAATCTTTAGGCTTTTTCAATCGTGAAATTACCAGCGTTTCGCCCCAGTGTAGCAGTGGGCTCATCAGGTGGAATGCTACACCGTTCCAAGATGCTGGCGCTAGTGCGCCGTTAATAATAATGTTATTTGCTTTACGACCCGCCAACTATTTCAACGGTTTTCGGAGACGCCGAGATGCCGGAATTTAGTCCCGCAGGAGTTCGTTTACTTGTCAGTTCATCTACTGACACGAGGCTGACGTATTTGAGCAACTTCAAATTCCACCGGACTGAGTCAGAATCGAATCTGCCAAGTTGGGGTCGGAAGGCGAGCGTCTCAACCGTCTGATGTAATGAACAAAAAAAGAGAGAGAGAGAGAGAGAAAGAAAGAAAGAAAGATTTGAGGAAAATCTTGGACCCCATCAAAGATGAAGATAAAAAATGAAATGGCGTATGGCTTTTAGTGCCGGGTGTGTCCGAGGACAAGTTCGGCTTACCAGATGCAGGTCTTTTGATTTGACTCCCGTAGGCGACCTGCGCGTATTAATGAGGATGAAATGATGATAAAGACAACACACGACACATACAGCCAGCCCCCGTGCCAGGGAAATTAACCAATTATGGCTAAAATTCCCGACCCTGCCGGGAATCGAAACCGGGACCCCTGTGACCACAGGCCAGCACGCTAACCATTTAGCCATGGAGCCGGACAAAGACGAAGGTGAATACGGAAGACAGCACGGCGAGCTCTATTTCCGCGTGAAAAAGATAACCGATGCGATGCGGAAAAGGATTGCTTTTTATGATCACGTGACAAGGATGAGCCCTGCAAGGCCAATCAAGCGGATGATAATAATAATAATAATAATAATAATAATAATAATAATAATAATAATAATAATAATAATAATCTACACGGTTGCAGGCCTTCTGAATTGGTCTCGTTTCGGCGGCTCTTGCTTGTATTTCTACTGTCCGAGTGTGCTGCTATCTAGCGGTGAAAATGGCATTTCTGAGGAAATTTTGCCAGGTGGGCGTCCAGTGCGCCACTCGAATTTTTCTTTTTACCATTCCAAAAACAAGGAGTGTCAATAATTTTGTCCACCCTCCACTAATCGGCTAATTCGGCCATTGTCGAACCTATGAACTTGGGATTTTTAAATGACTTCTCTCTGTGTCGATGAACTTGAGACTCAATATAACCGCATCCTGCATTGCAGAACATAAAACTACAACCATACAAGATTAACTGCGGAAAATAAACCTTAACAAAAATACACGGAATAACACTAGTTCTTATTAGCTTCGCGGAGACTTGAATAACGCATATGAAACTTGTTCTTTCCCCCTTCCACCTCCCCAGAACACACACTTTTTATACAGTTACTGTAACGAATGACGTCGTGAGCTCGAGTTTGTTTAAATTACTGTAACATGATTGGGGGCGTGATTAGCTTAACTGGTGGCTTCCCACCCGGAAGACTGAGGTTCGAATCCCGGTCGATTCTGGGTCGAGATTTGCATCTCAAGAATCAGTGGCATGGGGAAGGGCCAAAACCAAAGTGAACCTGAATGGCTCAAACGATCCCAGACGTAAGTGGTATAAGCTGAAGGAAGATTTTTTCCGTAAAATAAAAAGTATTTAAAAATAAAATGACATCTATATGTCTGTCTTCTGCTTTCCGTAACATCACATCTAAATCACTGATAAAATCTCATCTTTTTTTTTGAAACCTTCTGAGAGAAATTTGTCACACAACTAACGATGTTTTACCGAACATCTCCCCTCTTAATTATTTCATATTCCAGTTCCTCTTCCTCTAAAAGAATATTTGCCCCAGTTTGTCCTCTTGAATTCAACTTCATCTTCATATTGTGATCTTTTCTACCTTTAACAACTCCACTCAGGTTTCTTCTTCTTTTAGTAAATCTGTCCTTAGACAAGTATCAACTGGATGTTCTCAATTTCTCTCTGTCCTGAGCATCTTCCTTCATTTGCTTGTAACTTCTTCCTCTCTTCATATCTGTCAGCATTCCAAACTTTCTTCGTCCTCTCTCTCTTTTTTCCTTCAACTTGTCCCTCCATGATTCTGTGTAGTAGACAATTTCTACGTAATATGTGACCAATCTCCTCTGTATCATCATCATCATCATCATGAGGTACCTCTCCTCTCCTACCCTGCTCAGCATCTCCTCATTTCTCACTCACCGAGCTCGATAGCTGCAGTCACTTAAGTGCGGCCAGTATCCAGTATTCGGGAGATAGTAGGTTCGAACCCCACTGTCGGCAGCCCTGAAAATGGTTTTCCGTGGTTTCCCATTTTCACACCAGGCAAATGCTGGGGCTGTACCTTAATTAAGGCCACGGCCGCTTCCTTCCCACTCCTAGCCCTTTCCTGTCCCCTCCTATCTGTGTCGGTGCGACGTAAAACAACTAGCATTTCTCACTCTATCGGTCCATTTCACTTTCTCCATAACTACATATCAAAACTTTCTAAATATTTTTGTTCTTTCTGTCTGACTGTCCACGTTTCAGAACCTCAAGACACCACACACCACAGAAAACATTTGGCAAACCTCGTCTTAAGTTTGAGCCGGCCCCGTGGTGTAGGGTTAGCGTGCCTGCCTCTTACCCGGAGGCCCCGGGTTCGATTCCCGGCCAGGTCAGTGATTTTTACCTGGACCTGAGGGCTGGTGCGAGATCCACTCAGCCTACGTGATTAGATTTAAGGAGCTATCTGACGGTGAGATAGCGGCCCCGGTGTAGAAACCCAAGAATAACGGCCGAGAGGATTCGTCGTGCTGACCACACGACACCTCGTAATCTGCAGACCTTCGGGCTGAGCAGCGGTCGCTTGGTAGGTTTGGTTTGGTTTGGTTTTCTTCCTAAGTTTGATTTGTATGCTTCTAGCTGTCAGCAAACCTTTCACTCTCCCAAAAGCCCTCTTTCGTCTACTAATGTCATTCCACGCCATCTCACCGCTGACATATCGTCGGAACACTCCACTTAGTCGAACAGCTCGTCCCCTTTCTCCCAAGTCTTTGCAACATTTTCATAACACTACTCTTTTGTCGGAAATCACCCAGAACAAATCGCGCTGCTGTCTTTCAATTGTTTTCAGTTCTTGTATCAAGTAGTCCTGGTGATGGTCCCATACACTGGAACCATACTCTAATTGGAGTCTTACATGTCCTCTTCTTTACATCCTTACTAAATACGTTGAAAATGAAATGACGTATGGCTTTTAGTGCCGGGAGTGTCCGAGGACAAGCTCGGCTCGTCAGATGCAGGTCTTTTGGTTTGACACCCGTAGGCGACCTGCGCGTCGTGATGAGGATGAATTGATGAAGACGACACATACACCCAGCCCCCATGCCAGCGAAATTAACCAATTATGGTTAAAATTCCCGACCCTGCCGGGAATTGAACCCGGAACCCCTGTGACCGAAGGCCAGCACGCTAACCATTTAGCCATGGAACCGGACACTAAATACCTTCATAACTATATGAAGCGCTAAGTGACAGTATAGCTGTTTCCAAGTTGCGTCCATCGTGAATTAAGTGGTATCCGAATTGATTCCTCGCATTGTCTTCGAACGTTGGTCGGAAACTGTTCCCATATTTCCGACCTCTACCTGAATTTCGTATAACATAAAAGTAAAAAAAAATAATCAAAATATCAGTATATACACAAAATGACTGGGGGAGAAAAAAAGACCAGACCAGACCCCATGGTTCAACAGTCCCGAAGGCCGTGGCCTACCAAGCGACCGCTTCTCAGCCTCGAGGCCTGCAGGTTACGAGGTGTCATTTGGTCAGCACGACGAATCCTTTCGGCCGTTATTCTTGGCTTTATAGATCGGGGCCGCCATCTCACCGTCAGATAGTTCCTCAATTGCAATCACGTAGACTGAGTGGGCCCCGAACCAGCCCTCAGATCCAGGTAAAAATCCCTGACCTGGCCGGGAATCGAACCCGGGGCCTCTGGGATAGAGGCAGACAAGCTGCCACTACACCGCGGGGCCGGCTACTGGGAAATAAGGATAACAAGAAAATGACGCCGAAAATATTCATGATAAAGATGACTTCACAAAATACGAAATAGAAAATCTGAACAATTACGATACTACACGCTATGTATGTTGGGTATTCAGCCGGAAGGTTGGTTTGATCCTCCACAGTTCCACCAAAAGGTATCATTGACAGCCTAGGCGTCACTGAAGCGGCGTACTGGGGAAATGAGTAGTGAAGTAATTTCCCGTTTTTCCTTACCGAGCCAGAAGTTGCTATTGCATATCAGTCTGCCAAGCCCACTGAAATGCATGTCCAACCGACCCTATGAGCGATATTTTCACACCATTCATAACAGGGCCTTGCTGCATAAGGAATTGTATTACTAGCATCGCTCATACCTCGGTCGCTTTCGTATTGTCAAAGCCAAGAAGGAGACTGTGACAGGTCAATGAAAATAACAAATTGCTCTAGTCCATACCAGAAGACATAGCGCACTGCAAACACTACATCTTGCCGGAAAGAGCTCACTACACTATATAAGAATACACAATAACAACAAAATTGCTAGTTTAATGGTTATTTTATCTGACAGTTTCAACTTTATATTGTTAATCACTAGAGACCCATACATGTTTAACCATTCCAACAGTCTTAAGTCTGAGGAAGATGTAGTAACTCCACAATATGGAATCATTTCGGACGTGGCCTTCCTTACAACCCGGGAATCAATTCGGATATGCCCTCGTTAGAAGCCAGAAATCAATCCATTTGGATGCAGCCGACAGTATAGCTGCAGTTATACAGCGACGATGCAGAAGCTACCTATTAATAAAAGCGAATTATTTGCACTCATTACCAACTACGTTATAATGAAACGAATTTGTTTATTTTCTGACTCGAGCAGCCGCAACCAATCCTTATCTCGCTTCCTCCAGCTGTCATTCTCACTTCGCCATATTATGTCAAGCGCTCTTTGGGATACAAAGCAGGGCTGAAGAACGCATTGCATGCCCGCAGTCTTAAATTTGTGACAAGGCTAACCGGGCGGGACAGCTACTGCTGTTATCAGGGAGGAGATCACGAAACAGTTTTGGTGTAGTGCAATAACCTTTTATACGTTCGATAGTCAAGCCATTGTAATGACACGCTTCACCAGCCGGATGCAGGACGTGCTATAAGAACAGGTGTTATAGAGGTCCTTGCTGTTCTCCGTGACCTCTAGCACGTACACACGTAATGTCAAGGGTCTAAACACCACGAACGACAAGCATGCATTTCCCTTATAAGTCATATTACCTCTCTCTCTCTCCCCTTCTCAACGGACGTGAAAGGAAAGATCGTAATTCCTACAAATCTGGATTTATTGCTTGGAGAGGTAACCCCTTTTTTCCTCTCACAAGCTTAGAAGAGGATATGAGTAGTGAGAATGTGACACAGTTCACCAAGCGGTCTAACTCGGTATGAAATATAAATGAAAAAAGGAAAAAGAGGTCTCCTGAATTATATCACCATTCTGTGAAAATATCAGACACTGTTAAAAAAGACGACTGAATTTTTTTTGCCATATTCAAAGAATGGACAATGAAAGACTTACTAAAAGATATTTAATTATGCCGCCTCTTTACAAGTCAAGAAATTGGATAATCGACATTGAAAAAGACCTTCAAGAAATCAGCATAACAGGTGAAATTATATGGGACAGGCCTAGCTTTAGAAGGTTGGTGAACTAACATCATTTTGCTGAAAAACACAGGATGAGAACCAGCACTGCATGGACGGAAGAATGGAAGAAAAAACACAGCGAGAGGATGAAGAGATTCTGGAAGGAAAAAAGAAAAAAAGAAAGCAAATTCGTCTGCTAAATAACTTCAATAATAATAATAATAATAATAATAATAATAATAATAATAATAATAATAATAATAATAATAATAATAATAATAATTCGTGGTATGGGTTACTGTAGTCTTATCCTAGGTCGTGAACCATGGGCAACGGATGAGGTGGCCTAGTAAGTGGTCCTGAGAATCGGGATACCAGTTGCTATGGAAAAGGAGTGGGCATGAGTCGTTGCCCTCCTTGTGCCTAGGCGGCTCGGACTATACAATCCACCGGTGGTCCCTAAACGTCAGACGAGAGATCCTCACTGCGACTATGAGTAAGTAAGGTAGCATCCTGCTTCACAGAATTTACCGAGCTAAGAATTAACACTATATTCATTAATTCAACTTCGCTAATCGGCCAGCTAGGGATCACGATAAGCCTCACTTTCCATTCTGGTATTTGTTCATTTTTCATTAGCTCACTGTGTTTAGCACGACGTTCTTCTGTCTATTTCACACCAGTTATCCGCTTTTCGTCCCGGAAAGTCCCAAAAGTCTTGATGGCTGCTCTGAAAAGCTTTCGGTCTTGTTCATCTGCTGCTTGTATGCCCAGTTCTTTAAGATCTTTGTGGACATTAACGTACCATGGCATTGCCGTTTTTGGTTTTGAGTCAAATATACTGAAGATACGTTTAGTCCATCGAGAGTCGATCATCCGTCGTATATGCCCGTAGAAGCGAACTTTGCCTGTACGCATTGTGTCCGTGATCTTCTCTATCTTAGAGTACCTATACTACTTGCTTGGATTTTCTAATGTAACCGGGCGAGTGGCCGTGCGGTCAGGGGCGCGTGGCTGTGAGCTTGCATCCGGGATATAGTGGGTTCGAATCCCACTGTCGCCAGCCCTGAAGATGGTTTTCCGTGTTTTCCCATTTTCACACCATGCAAATGCTGGGTCTGTACCTTAATTAAGGTCACGGCCGCTTCCTTCCAACTCCTAGGTCTCTTTCCAATCCCATCGTCGCCATGAGACCTAGCTGTGTCGGTGTGACGTAAAGCCACTAGCAATATATATAATGTAGGTGCCATTTTTGTAGTTTGGGCCAAGTATGGTGTGTAGGATCTTTCTTTCTTTCCTCTCTAAATCTGCGAGCAAACATTTCTCGGACAGGGTAAGGAATTCAGAAGCATACGTTTTACGTCGCACAGGCACAGATAGGTCTTACGGCGACGATTGGACAGGATAGGGCTAGGAGTGGGAAGGAAACGACTGTGGCCTTAATTAAGGTACAGCCCCAGCGTTTGCCTGGTGTGAAACTGGGGAACCACGGAAAACCATCTTCAGGGCTGCCGACAGTGGGGTTCGAACCCACTATCTCCCGAATGCAAGCTGATAGCTATGTGACTCAAACCACACAGCCACTAGCTCGTTCAGAATATTTTTGCAAGCCTCTGTGAATTTACTAAATGCCGCCGCAATCCTCTATTTGTAACTAGCTGCGTGGCCTCCTTTAGTTCTATACCTCTTATCGTTAAATTATCAGAAACTGAGTCTAGCCATCGTCGTCTTGGTCTCCCTCTACTATTTTTACTTTCCATAGCCGAATCTGTTATTCTCATAGAGGCTTGCAGACTGAACAGTCAATTTTTATATCTCACTAACTACCTTTACGGTTTTCGGAGATATTAGGTGTGGAAAGTTTACCCCGAATGAGTTATTTACGTGCCAACCACGTAGTGAACAAATAATATGTCTCCCTCTTGCCTCCATGTCCTGTGTTCGAATCTCGGCTCATCCAAGGATTTTGATTCTGAACTGAGGATCACTGTAACTCCTTTACCACCTGAGGAGCTGTCTGATGACGTGATGAGAAATTGCGGAGCCGTTCAAGAAATCCATGGGTTAAGGTTGTGGGAGTTGTCAAGCTGACCACGTAACATTCCAATACCGGCAGTCAAGTTGGCTGTTTTTTGTGAAAGATTCTCGTTTACCTGAGATTACAAGCTACTAGTAGATTGACGAAAATAAATGGACTGCATGTGGGCTCTATGTACTCTGTTAAACGAGTGGAGTGAGTTGGTGGAAAATCCACTATCGTTGTTTGGCTGCAGAAGCGAGAATCGATAACAGGAACTAGGTTTTCTAGGTAGGGTCGATTGGACTGAGTTAAGTAGACAGGTGGTGACTACAGTTCAACTGAGAGAACGATGCTGCTGTTAATACTTCTGTTGTTGTTAAATGCATGGCGTTACATACCGACAAAACCGTTTTAAAAATTTATGTGGACGCCTCTGAAGGGAATTTCATAACTATTGCGTGCTTCCCTCATGCTCCATGTTTAGGGATAGTTATTTTTAGCGTGTTGAAATAAGAAAATTAGCATTTTGTAGCGTACATACATGATTTTGTAATTTGGAGTTTATAGTGTTTTGAAGGAAAGGAATTTGAGTTAATTCTGATAAATAGGTAATGTCTCTTGATAACATTAATGTGAAATTAAAATCGCATTTACCGAGCTCGATAGCTGCAGCCGCTTAAGTGCGGCCAGTATCCAGTAATCGGGAGATAGTGGGTTCGAGCCCCACTGTCGGCAGCCCTGAAGATGGTTTTCCGTGGTTTCCCATTTTCACACCAGGCAAATGCCGGGGCTGTACCTTAATTAAGGCCACGGCCGCTTCCTTCCAATTCCTAGGCCTATCCTATCCCATCGTCGCCATAAGACATATGTGTGTCGGTGCGACGTAAAGCAAATAGAAAAAAAAATCGCATTTTCATAGATCTAATAGTAAAATAAAATGTATAAAGTATAATAAAATTGTATGTTTATGTTAAATTGATATAAGCTAAAGCGCAACACACGGAAAAAAATACGTTGATGTAAAATCAGAATAATAACATATACAAAATTAACTGAAGTCAAGTTCATGGATCAGGTACACTGTCAAAGGAAATCATAGAACATCCCTGAATATTTTCTTGTGTCTTTCGTATTTTTCTGTAATTTATAATTAAACTGTATTTACTGAAATAACTTTCAGCATTACACCATTGGTAAGACCCCAGATATATTGCAGAGCTGCTTGGACGAACTGTAGGTATTTCAGCTTACCAGCCAACTGCATTTGCAGGCACTCCAAGGAGGCCCAAATTCTTCGGTTTAAGTTTCCAGAAGAAGACATTTAAAAAGAGTTGTATTTGAAAAATCATCGGTTTCGCATTTTGTCGCGTTTTTAAAAAACATTGAAAAGGCACTTACAGGTCCCGTGAAAAAAATGAAAATACAAAAACACAAGCGAAAAATCACCTTCCCTATGCTTGATATTAAATAGAATATTTCTGACATTTGTAGCTCAGTGTTTGTTTGGAATTCGTTTTGCCTTAATAAAGCCTCCCCCCCCCCTTTTTTTTTAAGATTCAAGGTTCAACTGACCGCTAACTCAAGTGGAATACCAAACGAAGCACAAACGTAGACAAGTCTTATGACGACGATGGGATAGGTTAGGGTTAGGAAGGAAGCAAATCTCGATGACCAAACAACTCGCAAAAATGTACACTTGTATGACACAAAAAATAGGAATGATTTATATTTACCACATGTTAAGTTTAAGAAAACACAACAAAACTATAGGTATAATGGCATTGAATTATTCAACAAACTATCTGTCCAAGTAAAAGATATGCCCTTATGTAACTTCAAAAGAACTCTCAATAATTGGTTGACATCCAATAACTTCTACTCATTATCTGAATTTAAAAAAAAATTGTAACGCTATTTCGAAGGAGGGATCTAAAGGCCGATGCCATCCTAACATGTTGGTGAAATGAATGAAATGACGTATGGCTTTCAGTGTCGGGAGTGTCCGAGGACAATTTTTGGCTCGCCAGGTGCAGGTCTTTTGATTTGAATCCCGTAGGCGACCTGCGCGTCTTGATGAGGATGAAATGATGGAGACAACACATGCATGCAGTCCCCGTGGCAGGGAAATTAACCAATGATGGTTTAAATTCCCGACCCTGTCGGGAATCGAACGCGGGACCCCTGTTACCAGAGGCCAGCACGCTAACCATTTAGCCGTGGAGCAGTTTTAGTTACTCTTTTTGTGATTATTTCTCTTACAATTTGCTTTACGTCGTACCGACACAGATATGTCTTATGACGACGATGGGAAAGGAATGGCCTGGGAGTGGGACGGAAGCGGTCGTGGCCTTAGTTAAGGCACAGCCCCAGCATTTGCCTGGTGTGAAAATGGGAAAGCACAGAAAACATTCTTCTCGACTGTCGACAGTGGGGTTCGAACCCACTATCTCCTGAATGCAAGCTCACAACTACGTGATCTAATTTGCGTTGCCAAATCGCTCGGTGGGGTAACATTCTCAAACCACATGTGTGACTTCAGCATTGATCATCACTCACTCACACGCTACAGTTTGGCACGGAGATTATGAGGAGGCGTACGTATGAATGGGGCTACCGCTTCATTGAATGGACTCCTTTCTACATTAAATACATCCTTATTTCGGACGGGCGAAATTGCTTGGACAGTAACTAATGTGTGTCACATGTGCGTGGTCATAAGCCTATGTGCGACAGCCCGCCAACGACATTGTCCCGGTCGTGGAAGACATTTTTTCCTTAAAATTGAAGTGCCCGTTTCTAAAATTTCCCAAATCTAAAATATTGGATTTTCAGGAAAAGCATTTTTTTGAACCGGAGCCTATTTAGGCGATATTACTTCATTATGACATACAATAAGATAAATATTTTCAAAGTAATATTAAGAACAATGTTAACAAACTAAAACCAGTTTGACGTTATTAACGGTAGAATGCAGAGTTGTTTCCAAACGTGTAAACTAAGTCACTTTTTTTTTGCTTTACGTCGCACCGACACAGATGTGTCTTATGGCGACGATGGGATAGGAAAGGCCTAGGAGTTGGAAGGAAGCGGCCGTGACCTTAATTAAGGTACAACCCCAGCATTTGCCTGGCGTGAAAATGGGAAACCACGGAAAACCATCTTCAGGGCTGCCGACAGTGGGGCTCGAACCCACTATCTCCCGATTACTGGATACTGGCCGTACTTAAGCGACTGCAGCTGTCGAGCTCGGTAACTAAGTCACTACACTTGAGTCGATTCGGGAAAACGACTACAGACTTTTAGTAAGTTTTGGAATAAGATAGCTATATGTTCATTGTAGGTTACACATTTCGAAGATCGGGTAGCAAACACTCAAAACAATGGGATTTTAGTGATTTATTCTAGATTTCTTCTTACATACTTTAGTTAATATGAAAGTATATAAGAATAAACGATTGTTGAATGGTCGAATACCTGTCATTACAAATAATTTAAAAAATATTAAACCAATGAAAATTCAAGAACACACACTGCCATATCCTTAACATTGTACTACTAGTCTTACCTGCTGAGTAATGTTATGCAAACGGCTCTTCTTCAGCATAGAATACTTCCGTTTGATCACCCACATCTGCATCATCTGTGAAGTTCTTCAGAGCTTGTTCAGACAGAGAAATGAACTTCAATCGTTCTTCAATATCCTTCTTCGCAGATATGTTATTGGATTTTTGTACTACATTGACCAATCTTTAAGAGTTTCTTCAATATATACAGGCCCTACCAGTTAATTATTTTAAAAACAACTCCCTCTATTAATAGGCTGCCATGAATCACAAGATAATACGGATTACATAATTTTAAAGAGTTCTAATCAGTAGCGACATTATGCGCTGAGTATGTGATGCCTCAGGAGCCTAATCGAACCTTGGAAGGATATCGAAACTATTTCGTGAATGCCTTCCATGGGTAACCAGAAACGCTTCCATGTATCGGCGAAGTAGAGGTATTAGTACCGGGCGAGTTGGCCGTGCGGTTAAGGCCGCGCAGCTGTGAGCTTGCATTCGGGATCGTCGCTGCAAGACCTATCTGTCGGTGCGACGTAAAGCAAATTCTAATGTGAATGAGGTATTAGCCCTATTACTTTAATCTCTTGAAGACTGTATTTTGACTTGCAATAGGGGATTGTGAGTTCGTAGATCTCTTGTTTCTCTAAGTTTACTTCTTCTGGTTGGTCTTTGTGGTGTTCGAACCGTACAGTTGGGCCTACGATGAAAGCCTTTTGGGCTGTGTTCTCTGAAGGCTATCCTGTCGATACGACGAGAACTGCCGTTCATGCTCAATCCGTGAACTTCTTCATAGACATTAAAGGCCTTCTTGCTTAGTTCTTTGGCCATGAGCGATCTAATTTGATGGTTTCGAGTGTTTCGCAGAAGTTCGCCTTGTTTGCAGGATCCTAGGACATAAGCAAGAGTTTCTTTCTCTCCGCAGTAGCGCCGACAGGGATCTGCCGGGCACAGAGCGCACTGCAGAAATGTTTTGTCATTTTTATCGCCTCTCGCCACATGTCACTGGTATTCATTGAAGTTTCCATTGTAACTATTCTTGCAGAAACTTTTTTCTTTGCATAGAAGAACAAGCTATTCCCTTATTAAAAATAGAAAAAAATACAAGCTAACTCGCAAGCATGCGTATTAGAATTAGCGGAGCTTGGAAGATATCACGACGTTTGTATAGTTTTGGGGGGGGGGGGGGGGGAAGAAAAGATTTCCAACCCCACATTTTACGATGGGATAGTAAGTTCTGGAATGCAATATTAGCTACATAGATAGGTCTAAACATTAAAAACAAGACCCAACGGAGTTCTCATTTTCGTCAAAAACTAAACTGAGTTTCGGAAACGAGCTGATGATAATAATGATATGATGATGAAGGGAAATAATAATTGAAATGTATGTCCTGCTCTAATATGGTATCTAGTACTGATTATTTAGTATTATCTCGTTTCTTGCACTGTCTGTTTGTTGTAGTGGAGGAAAGTTTCATTAATTCTTGCGAATGGGCAAACTAAGAACCACGACATTCAACTTGATTGCTTAGAGTAGGCCTTAATGTTAGGCCAGTAACTTCTCCGGCTGTGTTTTCCTTTCACTCATTCTTCCAGAGGATGCCTGTCCGCTTAGGGGTAGGTTTGTCTTGGAACCTCTTTCGTCTCAGAATTCCTCTGAGAGATGATCAGTCTCTGGAATTAATGTGTTTTTTTTTACAAATTTCTTCTTCTTTCTCCGCTATGGTCTTCTAGGGACCACGTGACAATTTCAATGCTTCATCCTTTGCTGTTCCTTCTTCCTCCAGTACTCCATCTGCTAACTATGTCTCCTTTCCTTCTCCTCAAACCATTTTGAACCTGTTTTCTTTCTCTTCCGACCATGGAGTCCTTCCATTTTTAACACTTTGTTTCTAAAAATCTCTCTCTGTTTCTACTGCTTCGTATCTTATGTTGTTTCTTTCCAAATCTTTCCTGACTTTATGAATCCAGGTTGTTGTTGACTTCTTGTTGCTGCGCCCAGATAACATCGACAGTCCGGCCCCGCGGTGTAGGGGGGAACTTGTCCGCCTGTCACCCGGCGACCCCGGGTTCGATTCCCGGCCGGGTCAGGCATGGGGACTGGGTGATTGTGTCGCCCTTAACGTTCCTTTCCTCACATTCAACATTCTACACTTCCGCAATTCCAATTACACGCAGATTCATATCATATGGTGCAAGTAGGGGCAAAAGATCTCTATAGGTCGACGCCCCGAACAAATAGAAGATATAGCAGATATCCTGGATTCAGGAGGTCAATTGGACTGTATCGCGATTGACCTGTCTAAGGCATTTGATAGGGTAGGTCATGGGAGACTACTGACAAAAATGAGTGCAATTGGACTTGACAAAAGAGTGACTGAATGGGTGGCTCTGTTTCTAGAAAATAGAACTCAGAGAATTAGAGTAGGTGAAGCTTTATCTGTCCCTGTAAAAATTAAGAGGGGAGTTCCTCAAGGCAGTATTATTGGACCTTTAGGTTTTCTTATATTTATCAATGATTTG
The DNA here is from genome assembly GCF_040414725.1 of Anabrus simplex. Classification (NCBI taxonomy): domain Eukaryota; kingdom Metazoa; phylum Arthropoda; class Insecta; order Orthoptera; family Tettigoniidae; genus Anabrus; species Anabrus simplex. The sequence continues at coordinate 96,956,018 of NC_090277.1, read as the reverse complement.
TGTAAAGAAGTGGAATCAAAGATAAGGCTTTTCGCAGATGATTTTATTCTGTACAGAGTAATAAATAAGTTCCAAGATTGTGAGCAACTGCAAAATGACCTCGATAATGTTGTGAGATGGACAGTAAGCAATGGTATGATGATAAACGGGGATAAAAGTCAGGTTGTGAGTTTCACAAATAGGAGAAGTCCTCTCAGTTTTAATTACTGCGTTGATGGGGGTAAAAGTTCCCTTTGGGGATCATTGTAAATACCTAGGTATTAATATAAGGAAAGATCTTCATTGGGGTAATCACATAAATATGATTGTAAATAAAGGGTACAAATCTCTGCACATGGTTATGAGAGTATTTAGGGGTTGTAGTAAGGATGTAAAGGAGAGAGCATATTTGTCTCTGGTGAGACCCCAACTAGAGTATGGTTCCAGTGTATGGGACCCTTACCAGGATTACTTGATTCAGGAACTGGAAAAAATCCAAAGAAAAGCAGCTCGATTTGTTCTGGGCGATTTCCGACAAAAGAGTAGCGTTACAAAAATGTTGCAAAGTTTGGGCTGGGAAGACTTGGGAGAAAGGAGACGAGCTGCTCGACTAAGTGGTATGTTCCGAGCTGTCAGTGGAAAGATGGCGTGAGAGGACATCAGTAGTGAAAAAGTTTGGATGGTGTCTTTAAAAGTAGGAAAGATCACAATATGACGATAAAGTTGGAGTTCAAGAGGACAAATTGGGGCAAATATTCGTTTATAGGAAGGGGAGTTAGGGTATGGAATAACTTACCAAGGGAGATGTTCAATAAATTTCCAATTTCTTTGCAATCATTTAAGAAAAAGGCTAGGAAAACAAGAGATAGGGAATCTGCCACCTGGGCGACTGCCCTAAATGCAGATCAGTATTGATTGATTGATTGATTGATTGATTGATTGATTGATTGAACCTATTGTCATCCATTCTGTATACATGTCCAAAAAATATAACTCGCCTCTTCCGCTTTGTTTCTGTTATGTTTTCTGTGTTCCGGTATATTTCATAATTACTTCTTGATTTCCAGAGTTCTGCAGTTCTCAGTGGACCGAGTATCTTCCGTTTATTTTTTCCTTTTATTTTATTTCTCCTTTATTATTATTATTATTATTATTATTATTATTATTATTATTATTATTATTATTTTAATTCATTATTTCTTGCATTGTTGCAGGTAAGCTGTTAACGGTTGACTGCTCTTGGTGAAAGAACAATACATTTTTGGCTGAGGTACGTAACATTGAAACATGCTATATGTGATTTGGGCCGGCCCCGTGGTGTAGGGGTAGCGTGCCTGCCTCTTACCCGGAGGCTCCGGTTTCGATCCCCGGTCAGGTCAGGGATTTTTATCTGGACCTGAGCGGTGGTTCGAGGTCCACTCAGCCTACGTGATTAGAGTTGAGGAGCTATCTGACGGTGAGATAGCGGCCCCGGTCTAGGAAGCCAAGAATAACGACTGAGAGGATTCGTCGTGCTGACCACACGACACCTCGTAATCTGCAGGCCTTCGGGCTGAGCAGCGGTCGCTTGATAGGCCAAGGCCCCTCAAGGGCTGTAGTGCCATGGGGTTTGGTTTTCTTTTGTTTTATATGTGGTTTGGAAAATAACAAAGTCAGTCTGTTGATTTATTGGGTATGGTATTTATTTCTGACTCTTCGTTAATCCTTGAAATATTTCGTTAATTAAGATGCGTTGTTGTTCTATGAGTTTTTCAGTTGGTATTGGTGCTGATTATCATATTAAGAGGAAGTGCAACGGGGTAGTCATCCTCTATTAAGAGTAATCACAGAGAAGAATTGGAGTGGGGGGGGGGGAGTTTCTGACATTTCGAAAAATGAAGGTATCGGCCAAAGAAAGACTAGAGCCACAAAGGACGTGAAATTGAAAGACTCCCTAGAACACGACACATACTGTCGGGTTCGGAAAAGAATCAGAATGGACTGTGGGATGTCGGATAGGAAAGGTGTGGAGCAGGTAAATGGAAGCAATGACAGAGCCAGCTGGGAGACTTGTGGTCGCCAAACCATGCTCCCAATATCAAGGGTCCTGGGATCCCTTTTAGTCGCTTTTTACGACTACCGTGGATGTTATTCTACCGCCCTCACCTACAGGGAGTCACACTCTTCTGTGCTAAACTCTTGCTTATCTCTACTTGGCTATTACATCATACATCATAATTATATGCTTTTTTTTTTTTTTTTTTTTTTTTTTTTTTTTTTTTTTTTTTTTTTTTTGCTAGTTGCGTTACGTCGCACCGACACAGATAGGTCTTATGGCGACGATGGGACAGGAAAGGGCTAGGAGTGGGAAGGAAGCGGCCGTGGCCTTAATTAAGGTACAGCCCCAGCATTTGCCTGGTGTGAAAATGGGGAAACCACGAAAAACCATTTTCAGGGCTGCCGACAGTGGGGTTCGAACCTACTATCTCCCGAATACTGGATACTGGCCGCACTTAAGCGACTGCAGCTATCGAGCTCGGTTATATGCAATTAGGAACCTTCCAAGCAATGCCACCCGGCTGTCACGTCCCCATTCTCATGGTCTATCATCCTGTTTTTCGCTACATCCTAGATTAAACCGCTCGTTTCCTCTCGCTCTCAGTTCACACCTGGGAATTCCACGATTGTATATTGAGACTGATGTAGTTGGATTGGATAATTAATTCATTGAGGAGTCAAGATAGTATTATTTAACTTCGTCTCTAAACAAGTCCTTCAATTTGAAAGCTTTATGTGGCAGTAACGCTGCTTAAAAGATGTATCTGATGTGGGAGAAGAGTGTTTGTTGGCAAAGTCTCCTGAAATGCTCCAGTGTGTGACTTTCTCATCCTCCCTGACCTTGATTCTAGTGCCAAGCGGGATGTCCCACCATTTTGAAATATTCAATTAGTGCAGAACAAGTAATTTATATAACCTTCTCACGCCTCCAACGCTATGAATTATTCCATCATTTGACACCGTTTTGTGAAATAGACGTGATGTAGTTGGTTGTGTCACTTTACATAGCGTAAAGATTAGCTGGCAGAAGCTACAGCTTTCCGTAGAATTTATTCCGCTGTGAGCTTGCATTCGAGAGATAGTGGGTTCGAACCCCATTATCGGCAGCCCTGAAGATGGTTTTCCTTGGTTTCCCATTTTCACACCAGGGAAATGCTGGGACTGTGCGTTAATTACAACTCGCAAAACCAGGATTAATCAACCCCTTCATATTCCGTATTCCCGCCTCTCTCTCTCGTTCAAAGAACTTTATTTATCCGTATACCAACCCTCCTTAACTCTTTATCTTCTGACAAGGACTTGGACGTTTTTTCTTCGTATGCCTCCTTTAATCGATTCTACCTTAACTTAACCTAGTTCATTTTCTTCATATTTTTTTCTCTTCGCATTGCTGTCCCCTCTTTTGTACATAATGTAATATTTATTTATTTTTTACTGTAGTATACCGTTACTTATGTGTAGTATCTGTATATATCTTAGGATGCCTAGCTATAAGTTCTTCTCTTCGTTTTACGTTCAGTCTTTAATTTCCTCGTTATTTCTTTTGCCTTCATGTTTTGTTGTTAATTGGTGTCTCTACAGTTATTTTGTTAATTTTTCCTCAATTTTTATCATTGCATGTTCTTTCCTCATTGTTCTTCCACTTTTTTAATGTTTGCTATGTGATACTCCATTGTAAATATTTTTTTTTCATTGCGGTACTCTGTAATTCGGCTTATCGGTGTTTTGGTTTCCCGAATAAATAAATAATTGCGACCACGGCCGCTTCCTCCCCACTCCCAGCCCTTTCCTATCCCATCGTCGCCAGACCTATCTGTGTCGGTGCGACGTAAAGCAAAATAGTAAAACTTTGAAAGAGAGGATTAATAACAGTGTGTTTATTTTAAAGGGTTTTATTAGTATTTATTACTTTCATACATACATACATACATACATACATACATACATACATACATACATACACCCCGTGGGGTAGGGGTAGCGTGCCTGCATCTTAGCCGGAGGCCCCGGGTTTGATTCCCGGCCAAAACAGGGATTTGTATGTGGATCTGAGAGCTGATTCGAGCTCCACTCATCCTACATGATTAGAATTGAGGAGCTATCTGACGGTGAGATAGCGGTCCCGGTCTAGAAAGTCTAGAATAACGGCCGAGAAGATTCATCTTGCTGACCACACGGCACCTAGTAATCTGCAGACCTTCAGGCTGAGCAGCGGTCTCTTGGTAGGCCATGGCCCTTTGGAGCTGTTGCGCCATGAGGTTTGGTTTTTTATGTATGTATGTATTTTAAAAAACGCTGCTCAGCAGGTGTCATGTGGTCAGCACGACTCGGCCGTTATTCTAGGCTTTCTAGACCGCGGCCGCTATCTAACCGTCAGATAGTTCAGTTGTTGTTTGTTTATTGCTTTGTTTCTTTTCTACGTTCACCTTTATCGGACGTGTGCTTTCGTCGTCGTTGCTCAAATTGTTGTGGACGCTTGTAGACATCGGCCTTTCAGACTGCATGATGTAGTTGCTTCCACTTGGCGATGTCAGTTTGGCACTTCTCCTTCCTGGCCTTTTCCCAATTGCCTAGGGTCGGAAATTCGTATGGATTTAGCTCAGTTTTACGGATGTATGCATTTCCTGGTGCCACTCCAATGTGAGGGGTTGTATTCACTAATGTTTTTTTTTCTATGGTTGTTGTCGGTAGTTTGTATGAAGAGTTGTGTACTCAAGGTTGCTTAATATTTCCCTCTCCATGTTACGTAACCTAATCAGGATTCGTAACAATTCTTAGTCTTTTGTTAATCACCAGGCTTCATCCAGCAGTTATTCCAAAATCCTTCTAGTATCGTGAGTAGCTTCGCGATTCCTGGCAGTCGCCGAATATGTGGTAACCACCAGACTCCAATGCGCGGTGATCATTGCGCAGAGGGCCCACTCTACCTATCACAGCTTGTTTATTACTTATAACTGTATATTAGATTTGATTTGTTCATTGCTAACAACACAGGGTCTAAGTTGGAGGAGGCTCTTTGGAAATAAATATAAAATAAGTATGAAGAGTTGTGTATTGAGACAAATGCAAACACGTGTTCATCGAGCTAGAGGAGTAAATCAGACGCGGAGAAGAGTTCAAATCCCCTTTCCATGATCGGACCCAAATCCCACTGAACTGAGTTTTCTTAAGGGATCCCTACACGCTCAGTTTTATCGTCTATTTTACCTGCGAAACTCTGACTTGTGCGAGTAAAATGGAGCGTGTAGGGATGGTACCTGAGTAACTGCGCAGTTATTTTCTACACCTGCGCAAACGACACGCGTTCAGCCAGAACGGAGGGGTGCTCCGTAAGCGCTCAGTTTCGTCATTGCTATCTACCAGAGTAGGATAAGGGTGTATTCTGCCCGAAGGCAGGTCCGAACCTCCGCAGAGGTTTGCCTGAGCCGGAGTGTACGTACGGTAGCGTGGCCAGTTCCTTTCCGCTCCACAGCGCGTGGCAACCCATCCAAATATTGACCACGCCCAATGTTGCTTAACTTCGGAGATCTCACTGGATCCAGTGTTTCAACACTGGCATTATCAGAAATTACGGGCGCCACTGCTTACGAAACGACCGATTCCCGGGTGTATTCGAAGGAGTTTTCGACGGAACTTCTGCAGGTGTACAGAGATGAACCACTTTTGTGGAAAAGTAAAGGAGTATTGTGACCATCAGAAAAAGGGGGCAGCTTATGAGAAACTTGTACAGCACTTAAAGTTAATCCAGACGTAGACCGTGATATGAAGAGAGAACTTAACAGTTTGCGGAGCAAGTATAGAAAAGAACTTAAGAAAGTAGTGGAATCGAAAAGATTAGGAAGTGGTGCGGGAGATATTTATGTTCCGAAGAACTGTCAAGTAGGTGTACTTTTTAACTTGAATAAGCCTATTTTGTAGCCTATATCTAACCATCCTATGAATCAACTTTAGGTAAGGTTTTCTTAAAGCTGTTCTGCAAGTCTCTGGTATTATTATCCAAAGTGCTTGAAGTGAAATAATGGTTGTACATTTGATATCTTCATAGTTCCTCCCCGTCGCTAGGAATCTAATCGAAACGTAATAGTTGACCTTTGGTGAGAACTTATAGAAGCTCTCATACACATGTCCTGGTTTTTAATTAATGAAAGTAATAACTAATTTTAGTAATTCAGTCAATTTCAGTTCGTTCATTCGTATATAATTGTACCAGTCACTTGATTGTAGCCGAAGCTGAGAGAGCAAATTTATATGAGAATACTTTATATCTTCAGTAGTCAGCTCTTACATTTGCCATTTTCATACTTGAACTGTACGTTTATACAGAAGGCCAGGATTGATAGCAAGAGAGTGTCTTCCAACATCGTGACAAACAAAGAAATTAAATACTGGTACACGTAAAATCGAACGTGTAGGGAGAACCAACTTGTGCAGGTAAAATTGCGCAAACAGATTTGTGTTAAACGTGAGAGTGTAGGGACCCCTGTACGCTATCTGGCAAACTATTAGAATGTATACTGAGGTTTGTTTGGTTAACCGATGTCGAATTTAACGATGTAGGTTCTCTGTGTCGGGAAGGTGGCGCCACCTGTGGGCGGGTCTGTGGCGTGCTCGTATTTCAGGTTAATCCGGGACGGGCGGGCGCACAAAGAGAACTCCCGGCGAGGAAGCGGAGGGTGGTGTTACCGCTGCTTGCCCGCAGGCGATGGAGCGGGAGGACATCGTGCAGACAGCCGTGGGAACGGGTATCGCGCTTTCTTATGCTAATAGAATGAGATGTTCTTAGCACAGATCATCAGCTGCGGCAATCGTCCAGCATTGTGCGCAACAGGTGGCGGGAAACCGTCGCCTTGACGTTGCACCGACACAGATAGATCTTATGGCGATAATGGGATAGGACAGGGCTAGGAGTGGGGAAAGAAGCGACCGTGGTCTTAACATTAAGGTATAGCCCCACCACTTACCTGTTGTAAAAATGGGAAAACCACCGAAAACTATCGTCAAGGCTGCCGACAGTGGGGCTCGAAACCACTATCTCCCGCATGGAAACTCACAGTTCCGCGTGTAATTTTTCATTAACTGCCAGTCGTCTAGAAATTATGTGAACGTAATAATTGCATCTGAACAGAAATCATGGTCGAACAGTCATTCTCTTGCATTGAAGTCATCTCTGCCAGGATCATTGTAAAGCGCCAAATAAACAGCTAGCCGCGAACAGTGATCCTGAAAACACCAGATTTAGTTACTGAACGGCTAACTTGGCAATACTGGAAAACCGTTCAGTTAACAAGCCTAAGTTTAGTCTTCTTCTCCTTTATCTGTTTACCCTCCAGGGTCTGTTTTTCCCTCGGACTCAGCGAGGTATCCCACCTCAAGGGCAGTGGGGCAGTCAACTGGGGAGGATGACCAGTACCTCGCCCAGACGGCCTCACCTGCTGTGCTGAACAGGGGCCTTGCGGGGGGGGGGGAGGGGTAGGAACGGCTGTGGCCTTCAGTTAGGTACCATCCCCGCATTTGCCTGGAGGAGAAGTGGGAAACCACGGAAAACCACTTCCAGGATGGCTGAGGTGGGAGTCGAACCCACCTCTACTCAGTTGACCTCCCGAGGCTGAGTGGACCTCGTTCCAGTCCTCGTACCACTTTTCAAATTTCGTGGCAGAGCCGGGAATCGAACCCGGGCCTCCGGGGGTGGCAGCTAATCACACTAACCACTACACCACAGAGGCGCACCTAAGTTTAGTCACGAAACAGTAATGGTCAAATGCACGAACCTTGTTTAGCGTAATCAGAGTTTAAGATTCTTCCTAAACCTTGTTTAAACGAAGCTGCAAAGTATCATTCCTGATTATTGTCGGTTAAAGTTAATTAATGAGGTTCGAGCGGTTACCCGACATTAGCAATGATTAGCAGTGAACTTAAACGGCTGCCAGATATGAAGATGAACTGCTGTATCTGGAGTATCTGGAACAGAATTGACATGAGCGCAAAGATATAGTGAAGGGAGGCGATCTGTTTGAAGAACTTGGTCATAGAAAATTCGTTTGTTTAGATAAACAGTTTAATTTCTTCTAGAAACGATGCAGAATAACCTACAATTTCCAAAGCAAATAATTTATCCTTTCTCTGTTATCAATCTACGAATTTATTCCATTTTTATTCTTTCTGTTTTATGGTGACTCCATGTGCCATTTTATTTGCAATGGCGTCTTTGTGTCTGATAACGAATTCTGCCACAATATCGGTTTCAAAAGCGGAAAAATTACACGCTTTTTTTCTGTTTTGCTCTTCCATGTCGCTAACAACTACTTTCAGCCAGTGGCGTAGATACTAACTTTTCTTTAGGGGATATGAATAAGAAGAAGAAGAATAAAAACACATTTTAAATCCGCAGGGGGTCCATTTAAATACAATTTGGGAGGGGGGTGAAAAATGAAAATCCACAGCCTGTTTCCGGTCATTCGACCGGGCCAGGAATGGAATGAATGAAGCTCCCATCTAGCGGCGAGGATAGGAAATGTGCCGGCTGCCGAGGTGGTGGTGGTGATTATTGTTTTAAGAGGAAGTACAACTGGGCAACTATCCTCTATATAACACTAATCAGTGAGAGAAAATGAAGGAGCTCGACACTTCGAAAAATGAAGTTATCGGCCAAAAGAAGACAAGGGCCACGAAGGGCATGAAAATGAACGACTCCCTAGGCCTCCATACGTAATACCGTCGGGGTCGGAAAAGAACAAGGGTTGGCCAATGGAGGTCGTATAGGATAGATGAAAGGGAGGAAGCTAGCACAAGTAAGTGGAAGCAATGCCGGGACTCAGCTAAGTGCCTCACGTGCGCTCCCAAATTCAGAGCACGTGAGGCACTTTCAGTCTCCTCTTACGACAAGCAGCCCCAGGGGCTCTGAACTTTGGAGCGTGGGTTGGCGACCACGGGGCCCTCAGCTGAGTCCTGGCATTGCTTCCACTTACTTGTGCCAGGCTCCTCACTTTCATCTATCCTATCCGACCTCTCTTGGTCAACTCTTGTTCTTTTCAGACCCCGACGGTATTACGTATGGAGGCCTAGGGAGTCTTTCATTTTCACGCCCTTCGTGGCCCTTGTCTTCCTTTGGCCGATACCTTCATTTTTCGAAGTGTCGGACCCCTTCCATTTTTCTCTCTGATTAGTGTTATATAGAGGATGGTTGCCCAGTTGTACTTCCTCTTAAAACAATAATCACCACCACCACCTTACGACAGGCAGGGGATACCGTGGGTGTTAATTCTATCTCCCCCACCCACAGGGGGAAGCCGGCTGCCGAAGCCTGTTGCACTGGCACCTGAGCCAGGGAGGGGGTGATATGAATATTAATTATAATACAAATAATAAAACACATTTTAAACGGGAGCCTCTGTGGCTCAGGCGGCAGCGCGCGCCGGCCTTCGTAGTTCAAATCACGGGCACTCCATGTGAGATTTGTGCTGGACAAAGCGTAGGCGGGGTAGGTTTTTCTCCGGGTACTCCGGTTTTCCTTGTCATCTTTCATTCCACCAACACACTCCAATATCATTTCATTTCATGCGTCAGTCATTAATCATTGTCCCAGAGGAGTGCGCCAGGCTTCGGCAGCCGGCACAATTCATATCCTTGCTGCTAGATGGGGCTTCATTCATTACATTTCTGACCGGGTCAAATGATTGGAAACAGGCTGTTGATTTTCATTTTAAACCGATGATTTTTATTATGTTTAAGTATCTGTTTACAGTAAGGTGTAAAAACGCCTTATTTCCCTCCCACCCCGCGCTGTTACATACGCTAAGGTTTTCAGTAATTAAGAAATTAATATTCTTCCGACCAACAAAGGAAACGCGAAATCACCGTAGCGCGTTCACATTCTCCGTTCGCAAGCAACTTCACGGTAGTGCCAACTAAACGTGCTTAAGTAATCATTGATTAAGAATGGTGCTCCACGATTCGTTGCAGCCAGTCTTCAAATTTAAGAACATACAGTATTTACGTACACACTGGTTATAAACAAGGTTGATGCACTTGACCGCAAGTGTTAAGGAAGCCATTAATTCTCCTTCTGTGTTGGTCCTTGATTGTAACATTTGTTTTCATTCCTGATACTGCCGCTGCGTCACTGCGAGTCAGATCCTCCTGGCACTGTTACGTCGGGCGTGCCGGCTCCATTGTGAGCAATTCGCCAGACAGGCTGCATTGTGCTGGAGTTGACCCTTGACACGGCAGAGAAAGTAACTGACCTCATTTGTACAGTCAATTGTTAGTGAATGGGATGGTTTAAGTAAGATGATTTGTGTCCGTAGATGATGTCTCCTTGGACATGACTAAAGTATTCTAGAAGTTTCTAATAACAGACGTAGCCAGAGTTACCTCAGCTTTAAACAATGGGAGGAGACTAACAGATTTCTTGACTTGTTTCTCTCTCTCCTTCAATTACGACAGAGTGAAGACACGCTATAATAGACAGCCGAGATTAGGGATTATATTATCCAAGTGTGATTTTCGTCCCCTTCTTGTTTTTCACTCGCCTCGGACAGATCATGAGACATCCATCAAGTGATTTCGAATTGTGAGACGTGAAATGACTACCACGGGATCCCAGCCGAGTCTCTAGCATTGCTTCTCTTCTGCTCTGTAATCTTTCCTATCTTGTTCTCTTGCGAAGCATAGATATTTTTTTTTCATCCTTGCCTTCGTACATACGCATTAACCGGCTGTAGTGGTGGGGTAATGTGAGGCGAATGGCTATTAAGTCGGCCATGGAGAGCAGGAGAGGTAGAGGAAGAAAAAAGTGACAGTGTTTGGATTCAGATTTCTTCTTCTTTCTTTCGTTTTGGCCAACTGTGGACCACGTTAATTCGATTTCAGCTGCTTCTGGGCTTTGATCTGCGCCAAGTAATCCTTCATTATTTCACTCTGCAACTCTCTTCCGTCCATGGTGTTTGGGTCTGCAAACTAACTTTCTTGGAAACTCTTTGTGTTCTTTATTTTCGATTTGTAAGTTTCCCTGTTGCTTATTTCCGATACTTGTATTCCCATTTCCCGGTCTAGAAAACTAAGAATAACGACCGAGAGAATTCGTCGTGCTGAGCACACGACACCTCGTAATCTGCAGGCCTTCGGACTGAGCAGCGGTCGCTTGGTAGGCCGAGGCCCTTCAAGGGCTGTAGTGCCATGGGGTTTGGTTTGCATTCCCATTTCTGTCAGGTCCTTCTTCACTTCCTGATGCCAGCGTAAGACTTTGGTACGGCGTAAGTGGCGTAGGAGGCAGCCTAGTACACGGGATTAATGGAGTGCAGTTACCAAAACTACTCTGAGTGTCTGAACCCATTATGGGCGGCTCAGGGGCAGCGTCTGATCTCCACGCTAGGAGTGGCTGTGAACCTAACTCCTCTGAGGTTAACAGCCTCAGTTGTATCTCTTGTCGATGTCTAGGCATCGGCCCCAAGCCAAAATCATTCGACTCAGCATGATGGAAAAATCTAGCATAGGCGCTAACCTAGGTGGTAACCAATCCACCGTTTAAAGATAAAAATTTCATTGTTCCGTATTGAAATTATTGATGTTAAAAATTAAATAATTGAAAAGGAGGTTCATTATTTAATTTTTAACAATCCACCGTTGTCAAGAACAACGTCAGCGAGCCTTTGCATTCAGTATTATTTATTTATTTAGGATCGTTTCAAATTCCTATGGGTTACGATTACACAACTTCCTTGACTGTTGATGTTCTTTCTTTTTATGCGAATACTCCTTCATTCTCTGGCTCGCTTTTGCTCGTTCCTCATCCGAGAACACCCTTTTTGTTCTCCTGGGTTTCTCTACGAACAGATCCGTCACCTCCGCAATTTTCCTTCTGAACACTGTTCTGTTTTAATACAGTATCTCCGTCCTTAAGATCCTGATGAACTTTTTTCAGCCATGGTACTTGGGTCTTTCTTCTTTCCTGGAGGATGAAGTCAGGCGTTCTAGTCCCATTCTTCTCAGGTGTCCATAGAAAGTCAGTCGCCTTTTTCTTATCGAGGTTGAAATGCTCTCCCATTTTGTATACAGGTCTTGATTTGATTTCAAACGGAAAGTCAACTCATTTCCTGTTGCTTTCTTTGGTCCCAGAATTATCCTCAGACATTTACGCTCTTTTTCCCCTATTTCGGTAATCCCCTTTCTGACAATTGTCTCTGCTGCATAGAGGCATTCATGTTTCACCACGGTATTACAGTGTCTGGGTTTGGCTTGATAGGAGAGATTTTTGGACTTCTAAGTTTCCTGGCATAGTCTGAATGCAATTTCCATCTTTGCTCTTTCTTCGATAGATAGCTTCTCATTGTTGTTAGAAGTCAGAATCTCCCTATGACATTTGAATGTTTGCACTATCTTTGTCACCATACTTGGACTTCATTGTCCATGTTGGTTCTTCGGGATCAAATCACTACTGGTCTGCATTTAAGGCAGTCGTCCAGGTGGCAGATTCCCTGTCTGTTTTCCTAGCCTTTTATTAAATGATTGCAAAGAAATTGGAATATTATTGAACATCTCCCTTGGTAAGTTATTCCAGCCCCTAACTCCTCTTCCTATAAACGAATATTTTCCCCAATTTGTCATCGTGAATTCCAAATTTATCTTCATATGGCGATCTTTCCTACTTTTAAAGACACCAGTCAAACTTATTCGTCTACTGATATCATTCCACGCAACCTCTGCACAGACAGCTCGGAACATACCACTAAATCGAGCAGCTTATCTCCTTTCTCGCAAGTCTTCTCAGCCCAAACCTTGCAACATTTTTATAATGCTACTCTGTTGTCGGAAATCACCCAGAACAAATCGAGCTGCTTTTCTTTGGATTTTGTTCAGTTCTTGAATCAAGTAATCCTGGTGAAGGTCCTCTACACTGGAACCATACTTTAGTTGGGATCTTACCAGAGACTTGTATGGCCTCTCCTTTGCATCCTTACTACAACCCCTAAACACCCTGTGTACCCTTTATGTATAATCCCATTTATGTTATTACCCCATTGAAGATCTTCCCTTATATTAACACCTAGGTACTTACAGTGATCCCCATAAGGAACTTTCACCCCATCAACGCAATAATTAAAATTGAGAGGACTTTTCCTATTTGTGAAACACAACCTGACTTTTAACCCCGATTATCATCATACCATTGCCTCAACATTATCGAGGTCATTTTGCAGTTGCTCACAATCTGTACAAAATAAAATCATCTGCAAAAAGCCTTAACTCTGATTCCACTTCTTTACTCATATCACTTATATATACCGGTATAAGAAACCATAAAGGCCCAATAATACTGCCTTGAGGAATTGTTTTCAGAGGTAGTACTAACACTAATCACCACCACCACCACCACGCACGCACGCTTCAGGACACAGCCCTTGAGGCGGTAGAGGTGGAATCCCTCCCTTGAGTACGGGGGAAAACCAATAATAATAATAAATAAAAAGTTTACAAGTATTAATGTGCATACGTAGATTTCATGAAAACATGGTTCGATTTTTTAATTTATAAAGATTTCGTTACCACTAAAATAATATGTGTATGTAATTCCCTTTCTCGTTAAAGAATAAATAAGGGGACGACTATTTCCCCAAGACTTACAAAATGTACCACACTTCGGAACTGACTGCTATGCGGAGAAATACATAGCCTGCCCTCTTGTAGCGCTTCTATGAAGTGACGCAGGTTGTACGTAAGTACCAGGTAAATCGCCTGCCCCATCGCCTAGCTGCTTTGGCCGAGCGGTTTAGGTGTTGGTTATACGACTGGGAGGGGAGAACTTCTGAGGTTCGAGTCTCTAGATTTCCGTGTCGGATATAGCGGCCATGTATCTTTCATGGAAATCGCCGTTGTATAACCTTCTTCACTGGCCTGTGTGAATGTGTGTCTGTGTGAATGTGTGTGTGAAAAAACCTCTGGGCGGTGAACCCGGGGCTTAGCTTTCCCTTTCCCTTTACCCTGGGTTCACCCTCAGAGGTTTCTCTCATCGGAGAGTTTTGCAAAAAATTCTAAAATTTATATCACGGTAACGGGCAATGATGATGATGATGATGATGATGATGGTGGTGGTGGTTCGTGCGCATACTGATTTCAAATGATTTCACTCCTATGTGAACGAAATAGTCCAGTCGCTCCCTCAATAAAGATGCAGAATGATGTGCTCCATATCCAAGGTTCTATTTTGGACAAAAGTCTGGGGGGAAATTTCAAGAATATGTGGCTTCGGGAATTCTTTGTTTGCGAGTCATGTCATTTTCAAGTATGATTTTAACAAGGTAAGGCACTACCTGTGCTAGTAGTGGTGATTATTGTTTTAAGAGGAAGTACAACTAGGCAACCATCCTCTATATAATACTAATCAGAGGGATGGAAGGGATCCGACACTTCGAAAAATGAAGGTATCGACCAAAGGAAGAAAAGGGCCACGAAGGGCGTGTAAATGAAAGACTCCCTAGCCCTCGCAAACCGAATAGCGTCGGGGTCGGAAAAGAACAAAAGTTGACCAAGGGAGGTCGGATAGGATAGATGAAAGTGAGGAACCTGGCACAAGTAAGTGGAAGCAATGCCAGGACTCAGCTGAGGGCCCCGTGGTCGCAACCCACGCTCCAAAGATCAGAGCCCCTGGGGCCCCTTTTAGTCGCCTCTTACGACAGGCAGGGGATACCGTGGGTGTTATTCTACCGCCCCCACCCACGGGGGAAGTGTACCCTCAACGTTATATGTAATATACAATAATAAGGGCGCACTCGTCAGCCGGTCTCAACATTAACATAGTCATGACAATTTACATATTAAAAAGTGTTTTCCACTCATAACTCATCGTGTGGTTTCTGGTTCAGTTCTCCATCCAGGGAATATTATTCCCTTTACCCGAGTATTTATTTTATGAATTTTATTCAGCGCCCCTTTAAGAAATTAAACACATTGTTCTGAACTTTCATAAATATTTTACGACTGTTTAATTTTTTCTAACCACTTCGTGACTCATACGACCCCACTTTTCCCCTAGTTAGAAAAAAAAAACTGGACACAGCATGTCCAGACATCGCAGACCTTTTGTATTCAGATACAGCTGTAGTCTGGTAAAAACCGTAGCCTCATAGCCTATATTTCTTGAATTCACTGCATTAATTTTTAACATTCTGATTGCATTCACATTATTATTATTATTTAATTAATTTAGGGTTGGTTTTGCCCTCGGACTCAGCGAGGGATCCCATCTCTACCACTTCGGCAGATCTTGGACCGTGAGACATTTGGTCGGGAATGAAACCGGGGAGCAGGACCAGTAGCTCTCCCAGGCGGCCTCACCTGCTTTGCTGAACAGGGGCCCTGTGGGGGGATGGGAAATTTGGAAGGGATTGATAAGGAAGATGATAAGGAAGAAGGAAGCGGCTGTGGCCTTAAGTTAGGTACCATCCCGGTATTTGCTTGAAGAAGACGTGGGAATCTACGGGAAACCACTTCGAGGATGGCTGAGGTGGGAATCGAACCGCCTCTGCTCAGTTGACGTCCCGAGGCTGAGTGGACCCCGTTCCAGTCCTCGTACCACTTTTCAAATTTCGTGGCAGAGTCGGGAATCGAACCCGGGCTTCCGGGGGGTGGCAGCTAATCACACTAAGCACTACACCTATATAAAATACGATGTAAATAATTCAGTCTGAAAATATATATAGAAACTAATTTTAGATATTAAAAATGCTTAATGATTTTATTGTTTATCGGATGGTGGACAGGAGTTTGTTTGAGGGCTAACTCAGCTGAACTGATGCACGTCATGCAGGAGCGGCAAGTAAAATAATATCATTTGGACTTTTCAATTGATATAGGCATGATTATTTTCGAATTAATTAGGGCGGACATCAATTTAAACAACATTAAACGGTGAGCAACCACGAAACCACAGCTGATGTAGTTTCTACTGGTCTGGTGAGCGTATTGGAGCTCTTTAACTTTGTATATGCCAACTTCTAGCCTATGTGTCGATAGAGTCGTGAAGATGGAAGAGATCTGAATACCAGTCAGTCCACTAAGCAGAACGTGGAATTTAACTTTTATGCAACAGCCTTGCGGATGCTTTTATGGATGAAGCAACTTTGTGTGCAAACTTTCTCGCTAACTATGGGCCTCTCTTTGTTTTGGTTCACTGATAAAGAATTATTTAATCTCATAGTACGTAAGGAATTTACCCCTCTAGCATTTTAGTTTCCCAAGGTGTGGTGGTGGCCTTTTGGCCGGAAAAGTGAATGTTCCTAGCAATTAGACTAAGGTGATTCTGTAAGTTTGTCTTCAGTCTCCTGAGGTAGCTGGCTGGACTGGCTAGCCTCGTGTTGGTAGAGTTAGACTGGGTTCGATTCCCGGCTCTGCCACGAAATTTGAAAAGTGGCGCGTGTACTTGAATGGGATCAATTCAACTTTGGAGGTCTACTGAGTAGAGTGGTTTTGTGTGGTTTCCCACTTCTTCTCCAGTCAGATGCCAGGGTGGACCACGGCCGCTTCCTTCCCACTTCCTTGCGTATCCCTTCAGTCTTCCCATCGCCCACAAGGCCCCTGTTCAGCACAGCAGGGGAGGCCGCCTGGGCGAGGTACTGGACCTCCTCCCCAGTTGTATGCCCAGCTAAATGCCTCACGCTCCAAGACACTGCCCTTGAGGCGCTAGAGGTGGGATCCCTCGCCGAGTCTGAGGGGAAAAAACCAACCCTGGACGGTTTACTCCTTTTTAGATACCTCACCGCCTACGAAAACAGTGTTGTGTTGTATATCTATAGGCTTATCACAAAATAAAGAGTTTTGTCTGTACATTGTTCATAATTTAAAAAAGGATGGCATTTCTGTATCGGTCGTGTCCACAGTAACAAGGAAATGCACTTTTTAATTTTCCGTAATTTCTGTCTGTCATGTATGTATGTACATCCATCACGAAAACATGGCTGAAGAGAATTTATTGAAAATCTGTATGCATAGTCAGGGAATAAGTCACTACAATCTAGGCCTTATATAATTTTATTCACGTTGAGTGAAATTGTAGTTTAGGGGAAGGGGAAGGCCTAAAATTTAATTCCCAAATATTTATGCACTGGGCGAGTTGGCCGCGCGGCTGTGAGCTTGCATCCGGGAGATAGTGGGTTCGAATCCCACTGTCGGCAGCCCTGAAGATGGTTTCCCGTAGTTTCCCATTTTTACACCAGGCAAATGCTGGTGGCTTTACGTCGCACCGACATAGATAGGTCTTATGGCGACGATGAGACAGGAAAGGCCTAGGAGTTGGAAGGAAGCGGCCGTGGCCTTAATTAAGGTACAGCCCCAGCCAGCATTTGCCTGGTGTAAAAATGGTAAACTACGGGAAACCATCTTCAGGGCTGCCGACAGTGGGATTCGAACCCACTATCTCCCGGATGCAAGCTTAAGATTTAGATTAAAACATTTTGATTTTAAATAATATGCATATTATTATACAACCAGTAAGCCATAGGGTGGCTTATAAATAATAATATTGTCAAGACTCCTTACCTTCAGTAATGGTTGAGGCCTGATGTAGGTCCTTTCCAAGCAGACCGTCGTCTATAAGCGACCTGCATGTCAGAGATGATTTCTGATGACACCCAGCGCCCGAGCCAGATGAATTAACCAGCCGAGAATCGAACACGGCATCCCCTGGACCAAAGGCGAGAACGCTCACCATTTACCCATGGAGCCGGACACTCGTTAGCTGAATGGTCAGAACAGCGGCCTTCGGTTCAGAGGGTCACGAGTTCGACTCCGGATCGGGTCGGGGCCCATCCTTAACAGACATGCAGGTCGCCTATATTATAAACTAGCTGATGTACACGTGCTTCGCTACGGGATTCTTAGAAAGACTGTCCTTGTGGTTTTCCTTGTGGCTGTACCTTAATTAAGGCCACAACCGCTTCCTTCCCACTCCTAGGCCTTTCCTGCTTTGTGTCTTCTGTTGCCACTCATCTCCGATAGATGGGATTACTACTGCGTACCGATTTTTAAAAAAAATGCTTTACGTCGTACCAACACACATTGGTCTTATTTCGACAATGGGATAGAAAAGGGCTAGGAGTGAGAAAAAAGCAGCGGCAGCATTTGCCTGGTGTGAAAATGGGAAACCACGGAAAACCATCTTCAGGGCTGCCAACAGCGGGGTTCGAACTCGTTATCTCTCGAATGCAAGCTCACAGCTGCGCAAATCTAACTGCACGGCCAACTCTCTCGGTAAATATTGCATTAAACCAATATTAACAACATACATTTACCGGGCGAGTTGGCCGTGCGCGTAGAGGCGCGCGGCTGTGAGCTTGCATCCGGGAGATAGTAGGTTCGAATCCCACTATCGGCAGCCCTGAAGATGGTTTTCCGTGGTTTCCCATTTTCACACCAGGCAAATGCTGGGGCTGTACCTTAATTAAGGCCACGGCCGCTTCCTTCCAACTCCTAGGCCTTTCCTATCCCATCGTCGCCATAAGACCTATCTGTGTCGGTGCGACGTAAAGCCCCTAGCAAAAAAACAAAAACAAAAACAAACATACATCCATCTATCTTCAATATGGATTATGCCTTTCAGCGTTTAGTCTGCAAGCCACCATGAATTGACTAAGCGACTCCAGAATCATCTATTTGTAACTAGCTCTGTGACCTCGTTTTATTTAGACGCAGTTTCTAATGATTTTTGGATAAGCGGTATAGAACAATAACATATTAATTGCTCCAAAACTGTTCGACGCACGAAGTCGAAATTTCACCTGACGGTCGCTTCTCTGCCCTAGATGTTAAATAATACAGGATTTTTAAAGATCCCAGTTTTACGGGATTTAAATGAGTGTTAAATCCGAAAACAGAAATACATATACATACTACAGGTTTCACGACAACGGGATCTCCAAAATGCAAGAGAACTTCAATACCCCAAGCAATGCAGGGTTTCTTCCTAGTAAAGAATGATGTCGAGTTGATGATATTTACTCACATTATATCTGTTTTACAACTAAACTCTATGTCGAAAGATTCGGTATAATATGTTCCTTGGTAAAATGCACGTTGGATTTGTGCACCTGTAGGTTCGCTGTTTATTTGCTAGGGCCGCGCTACTGCCCCTGGGGGGAGAGCAGTTTAAATCTGCATGCGAGGTCTATAAATATGAAGGTTATTTAGGAGAAAGTATGTATGTCCCACGCCCTCGTGTTGTCAATTTGATATTTGATAACTGTGCCAGGGTTACGTGCGTCTCCAATAAGACAGAGAAGATCAAGTGGGTCAACGGCTCGACCCACTTGCTGCACGATCGATCACAGTTATCGATGGTTCACACTCAAGGCTACACGTCAAGCAACACAGATTCTGTAACAGCCAGCCCGGAAAGCTTGTGTTTTTCTCGCAACACCAAGTTTTGTTACCTGACGTTATCAAGTTCCTTTCTAACTTTATAGTTCTCGATCTCTTGACCCGGTGAGAATAATACTCCAACGAGGTTGCCTTGATAGAAAATCGTCGATTCTCGTATTTAGTCTTTTACTTCGTTGGTTCAAAGATGAACACCTTATCAAAATGATAACATGGACATAAACTGAAAAATTAATTTATCGGTTGGTTTAGATTACTCCATACGTTAAATTAATAATTGAAACTGCAATATTTCCAGTTCTACTTCAGCTGATGCTTAATGAAAATCTACACCCTGTTTCCACTCATTTGACCTGATCAGGGATGGGATGAATGAAGCCTAAGTCTATCGATGAGGTGAGGAATTGTGCCGGCTGCCGAAGCCTGTCGCACTCCTCTGGGGCAACGATTAATGACTGACAGATGTAATGAAATGATAGTGGGGAGTGGTGCTGGAATGAAAGATGACGGGAAAAACTGGAGTACCTGGAGGAAAACCTGCCCCTGAGCCACGTAGGGTCACCTCTCCTTTTTAGTGTTTACATACAACAGCCGATAAAGGAAATCAAAGAGGGATTTGGAAAATAAATCACAATCCAAGGAGAGGAAATCGAAACTCTTGAGATTTGCCGATGATATTGTTATTTTATATGAGTCTTCAGGAGTTCTGGGGAAATTGTTGAATAGTATGGACACAGTCTTGGAGGAGGAGTACAACGTGAAAATTAATACATCCAAAACGAGAGTAATGGAGTGCAGTCAAATGATGCAGGAAATATTAGATTAGGAAAGGAAGTAGATGAATATTGTTATTTGAATAGCAGAAGTATGGAGGACATAAAATGCAGATTGGCAAGGAAGCTGGGAAGTAGGTGGTGGTGATTATTGTTTTAAGAGGAAGTACAACTAGGCAGCAATCCTTTATATAACACTAATCAGAGAGAAAAAATTGGAAGGGAAGCGACAATTCAAAAATGAAGATATTGTCCAAACAAGACAAGGGCCACATAGGGCGTGGAAATGTCAGACTCCCTAGGCCTCGAGTGCTCCCGTCGGGGTCGTAAAAGAACAAGAGTTGACGTAGGGTGGTCGGATAGGATAGATGAAAGTGAGGAGCCTGGCACAAGTAAGTGCAGTTAATACCAGGACTCAGCTCTGGGCCCCGCGGTCGCCAACCCACGCTCCTAAGTTGATAGCCCCTGGGGCCCCTTTTAGTCCCCTCTTACGACAGGCAGGGGATACCATGGGTGTTATTCTACTGCCCCCACCCACAGGGGTTGAGGAAGCTGGGAATTTACCGGGCTGAGTGGCTCAGACGGTTAAGGCGCTGGCCTTCTGCCCCCAACATTCCAGGTTCGATCCTGGCTCAGTCCGGTGGTATTTGAAGGTGCTCAAATACGTCAGCCCCGTGTCGGTAGATTTACTGGCATGTAAAAGAACTCCTGGAGGACTAAATTCCTGCATCTCGGTGTCTCCGAAAACCATAAAAATGTAGTTAAACGTAAAGCCAAGTAACATTATTGAAGCTGGATACAAGAGGTCACGAAAGATTTAGACAGGAATAAAATAAAAGAAGAGGAAATTATAGAAAGAGAGATTTGGAAAGAAAGTTTTTAAAATGGAAGGATTCCAAGAAAGAATGAAAGGGGAACCCGGTCCAAAGTGGTGTGAGGAGAGAAGAATAAAGCAGATGGTGGTGGTGATTATTGTTTTAAGAGGAAGTACAACTGGGCAACCATCCTCTATTAACACTAATCTGAGAAAAAAAAGAAGGGATCCGACACTTCGAAAAATGAAGATATCGGCCAAAGGAAGACAAGGGCCACGAAGGGCGTGAAAATGAAAGACTCCCTAGCCCTCGAAAACCTAATAGCTTCGGGGTCGGAAAAGAACAAGAGTTGACCAAGGGAGGTCGGATAGGATAGATGAAAGTGAGGAGCCTGGCACAAGTAAGTGCAGTTAATACCAGGACTCAGCTCTGGGCCCCGCGGTCGCCAACCCACCCTCCTAAGTTGAAAGCCCCGGGGGGCCCTTTTAGTCCCCTCTTACGACAGGCAGGGGATACCGTGGGTGCAATGATGAAGGATTAGGGGAAAGAACGGAAGATCGAGCGAGTTGGCCGTGTGGTTAGATACTGGGTTCGAACTCCACTGATGGTTGCACTGAAGATGGTTTTCCGTGGTTTCCCCATTTTCCTTAATTAACGGCCGCTTCCTTCCCACTCCTAGCCCCTTCCCGACCTATCTGTGTCAAATTGAAAAAAAAAAAAGAACGGAAGAGGAAACTACAAGGAAGGATGAATTGAAATTGATATGTGGTCCCTAGCAGGCTTCCTTCTAAATAATAATAATAATAATAATAATAATAATAATAATAATAATAATAATAATAATAATCATTCGATCCTGTAATCCTGAGCCGAAGGGAATGAATACTACTGTGTTGCCCATTTGATCCGGTTTTTAAATGCTGTATTGTATACGTGGTGCAATCTCCTTCAGCCCTCTGGTGGCCATTCCACAACGAGGAATTGATATCGCCCTCGTGGATGTGGACTTAGAGGAGAATTTCGTATATTTAGAACAGCAAGACGTGAACCGCAGGGAAAAATTATTGTGCTGTATTTTTAAGAGAGGAAGATTGACGGGGACAGCTGAAAAGTTCACACTATGATGAAGGCGAATGACCTTCAACACGTGGTGTGGGTTAGTTGACTGGATCAATGCTGAATTGATAACATTAACTGACTCATTAGTTTACCTTGAAGGGCAAAAGATATGGTTATCTCATGTTTAACGTTTTAAAAATGGCATCAGCATTTTACGTCCTTTGTGGACCTAAAAAGTTTAAAATCTCCAACAATTCAAAGTTGAAATTGCGAGTTAATTCCGTAGAAAATCCAAGTTTACTGTCTCATAACCGGGTGCAATCCTGAACTTACAGCCGAAATTGGCATTGCTTCCACTTTCAGTACTAATATCATATACCTCACTTTTATGTTTCATATTCGACTTCCCTTACTCAGCTCTTTGTAAACAATAAAGACTTAATGACAATAAAAATTCTTCCACCTTTTTGATACTTACATTTGCATTTTAGCAAATCAATTATCGAAAAGGTGGAAGATTTTTTATTGTTATTAAGTCTTTGTAAATAGGATTTGATACAGGAAATGAAGCTGATTTCTTGCAATCTGTATTGTTTTCCATCTCTGACGGCATTAGGTTTCCGAGATCTTGGAAATCTTTCATTTTTACGTGTTTCACACTCCCTTCCATTTCTTTAATTAAACAAACGTTCATCATTAAACGAAATGAAATGGTGTATGGCTTTTAGTGCCGGGAGTGTCCGAGGACTTGTTCGGCTCGCCAGGTGCAGGTTTTATGATTTGACGTTCGTAGGTGACCTGCGCGTCGTGATGAGAATGAAATGACGATGAAGACGACACATACACCCAGCCCCCGGAGTTAACCAATGATGGTTACAATTCCCGACCCTGTCGGGAATCGAACCCGGGACCCCTGTGAGCAAAGGCCAGCACGCTAACCATTTAGCCATTAAGTGGGGCTGGTAATTTATAGAGTTGGCTTCACACAGAAAAGTAATGAAACTCTAAATTTTGCAATTAAAATTGTCAGAATCGAAAGAAGGAAACCGATCAATGGATTTCCTGAAACAGTCTTCGCTAGTCTGCAGTTCTGGACTTATCTCAGATTTAAGTGTCTGATAATTGCATGGGCTAGTATCCTCTATGGGAATTCATTGTTATAGACCTAATTTGCTTTATAGATTCAATTTACTTTTTATTTGACAGTGGAACATATGCTTAATGCGAGGGATAATTATTGAAACATTAACTACATAAAGGAGCAATATAATTACTGTAGTAGACTTATTTATTTCATCGCTTCCAAAATCTGCTGTAGATACGTGGGAACAGTTATGACTTCTGGCGATGTGGATATTAATCGCATATTGCATCATTTACGAACTTACGAGACACACTATGGAGTGATGTGGATGGGTCATATTTGTCATTCCAAGTTATCGCTTACCCTCCAGGGTTAGTTATTCCCTTGCACTCAGCGAGGGATCCCACCTCTACTGCCTCAAGGGCAGTGTCCTGGAGCGTGAGAGTTTGGGTCGGGGGATACAACGGATGAGGATGACCAGTACCTCGCCCAGGCGGCCACACCTATGCTGAACAGGGCCCTTGTGAGGTTATGAGAAGATGGGGGGGGGGGGATAGACAAGGAATAGGGAAGGAAGCGTCCGTGGCCTTAAGTTACGTACCATCCCGGCATTCAGTTGGAGGAAAAGTGGGAAACCACAGAAAAGCACTCCGAGGACGAGTGAGGAGGAAATTGAACCTCTTTCCTCTACTCATTTGACCTCGTGAGGCTGAGTAGACCCCGTTCCAGCCCTCGTACCACTTTTCAAATTGCATGGCAGAGCCTGGAATCGAACCCGGGGGTTCTACCACTACACCACAGAGGCGGACTATTTATTAACATACGTACTTATTTTATGAATTAATAAATATTACCAGTAGTTTTAAACATTGTGTATGTGTAGAGGATCTGGAGAAGTTGCTAAATAGTATGGAGTCTTGGAGTACAAGATGAAAATAAGTAAGTCCAAAACAAATGTAATGGAGTGCAGTCGAACGAAGTCTCGTGACGTACCGTAGTTTATATTAGGTCAGGAAATGAAGTCTTAAAGGAAATAGATTAATATTGTTACTTGGTTCGTAGAATAACTAATGCTGGCAGAAGTAAGGACGATATAAAATGCAGACTATCACAAACAGGGAAGGCCTTTCTTAAGAAAATAAACTTGCTCTGATCGAATATTGGTAAAGGAATTGTAAAGATGCTTTTGAAGACTTTCGTGTGGGGCGTGGCACTGTATGGAAGTGAAACATGGACGATAAATAGCTCAGAAAGAAAGAGAATAGAAGCTTTTGAAATGTGGTGTTACAGAAGAATGCTGAAGGTGAGATGGATAGATCGAATCACGAATGAAGAGATACTGAATCGAATTGGCGAGAGGAGATCGATTTAGCTAAATTTGACGAGAAGAAGAGATAGAATGATAGGACACATCTTAAGACACCCAGGACTTGTTCAGTTAGCTTTTGAGTGATGTGTAGGCGGTAAGAACGACAGGGTATGACAAACACATTAAAGTAGATATAGGATGGAGTAGTTACGTAGAAATGAAAAGGTTAGCACAGGATAGGGTGGGAGGTGGTGGTGGTGATTATTGTTTTAAGAGGAAGTACAACTAGGCAACCATCCTCTATATAACACTAATCAGAGGGAAAAATGCAAGGGATCCGACACTTCGAAAAATGAAAATATCGGTCAAAGAAAGACAAGGGCCACAAAGGGCGTGAAAATGAAAGACTCCCTAGCCCTCGCAAACCTAAAAGCGTCGGGGTCGTAAAAGAACAAGAGTTGACCAAGAGAGGTCGGATAGGATAGATGAAAGTGAGGAGCCTGACACAAGTAAGTGGAAGCAATGACAGGACTCAGCCGAGGGCCCCGTGGTCGCCAATCCACGCTCCAAAGTTCAGAGCCCATGGGACCCCTTGTAGTCGCCTCTTACGACAGGCAGAGGATACCGTGGGTGTTATTCTACCGCCCCCACCCACAGGGGGAGATAGGGTGCGATGCAGGGCTGAATCAAACCAGTCTACGGACTGATGAACGAAACAACAACAACATATACATGGCATGAACTAGATCATAACATTTCCGGAAACATCTTGCAAGCGTTTATCGTTAACCTCACAAATGTGTAGATAAACTTATGTTTGATTTACTTTCTTTCATTTATGGTAGTTACAAAAGCGGAATTAAATATGCAATATTTAAAACTTAAAATGGTTATATATATCTTTTAACTGTTGCTTACCTAAAATAACACTCAAGAGGGTGGGTAATGTATGGGTAAATGGTAAATAGTTAGTAATTAATGACGTGTTAACTGTTATTAAATGCTTCGGTCCTCAATTTGGGAAGAAGCAATGCGTTTATGCCTTCAATAACACCATAAAGCAACACACAACCAAATACAAGAGGTCTACAATGACTAATAATAAAATCTTTACACAGATGAGGAGAGTATGTAAATCTTTCATAAATGATTCTTCTTCATCTTCATGAAATGTTAGTAACTCGAAGTCAAGACACCATTTCTCAGAAACAACAATAATAGCATGGCCTAAGCTACCGTACGCAGGGATTTTTATGTGGCTCCATCTGGCTGCTTGCTCGTCAATTTCGACGTTCCGGTTTACTCTACGTCTTCTAGATGGCAGACAGAGTAAACCGAAACTCTCTTGCGCATCTATGGCTGAGTTTTAATGAATTTTGTGGGGTGTACACCAAATGTGTCACCAGATACATTTTACATGCTGACCGACGTCGAACGACATGAACAGTCGAAAGTTATTTTTCGCCGTTCAAAAAATTTTGCTCCCTCTGCCGGGCTTCGAACCCGCAATCTTGGGATCCCGAGGCAGACACTCTACCACTGATCCACAGAGGGAGCTCTGATGATGACTATTCAAAACAGAGTTATTAATTGTGCGTCATCAAACATGTGAAATACGATGTACGCTAATGGTTACAGTTCTTATACATTTGATGAGAAATACAACTAAATGGTGTTAGGGGAAATCGCAGGATAAATTCTCTATTTTTTTAACAAGCGGTGATCACCGACGTGACAGAATACGTGCTTGTTTTAATTAAGTTTTCCTGTAATAATAATAATAATAATAATAATAATAATAATAATAATAATAATAATAATAATCGTATGGCCTCAGCTACCGTGTGCAAACATTTCAATTTGACACCATCTGGCTGTCTGCTCGTCAATTTCGACGTTCCGTTTTACTCTAGGCCCACTAGTTTTCCTGTCATAGAAGGGAAGGAAAAGTGAGTAGAGCAGTGAAAGCGAAGTATTCACAAACGACAGAGTATGGAACGACTTAACTATCTATCTAGGTGTTCTGCCTTATGGCAGGTCTTGTCATGGGATGAACCTCTTCCACTTTTGCCTGTCCTGCGCCAAGTTTTTCATGTCCGAATATTTATTTCCTTGGATATTGTCCAACATTTGATATTTTTTCCTTCCTCTTCCTCGTTTGCCTTTCACCATTCCTTCTATTCCTTCTTTCAGTAAACAGTCCCTCCTCAAACAATGTCCGATCCAGTTCATTTTTCTCCTTCTAATGGTTTGTAACATACTTCGTTCTTCTCCAACTCTCCGTAATACCTCCTCATTCCTTACCCGTTCTTCCCATTTCACTCGTTCTATTTTCCTCCATACCCACATCTCTAGTGCCTCCAATCTTCTCTCATCTTTCTTTCTCAATGTCCAAGTCTCTGCGCCA
The DNA here is from genome assembly GCF_040414725.1 of Anabrus simplex. Lineage (NCBI taxonomy): Eukaryota > Metazoa > Arthropoda > Insecta > Orthoptera > Tettigoniidae > Anabrus > Anabrus simplex. The sequence continues at coordinate 96,929,191 of NC_090277.1, read as the reverse complement.
TACAGCGCTATGCTCCAAATGTAACACTTAGCAAGTCTCTTCCTCAAATCTTTGTTTAGTGGTCCACAAAATAATTTTGATTTTTTCCTAAAGCCTTCTTTTGCTATGGCAATTCTTTTCTTAATTTCTGTTGTGCAATACATATCGTCTCTGATCATACTTCCCAAATACTTAACAATGTGTTACAAAACAATAAATGTCACGTAGTTGCTTCTTGCAACCGGAATAACCTCTCAGAACCGTCAGCCTGATGCTGAGCCACACGTGTTGGATGTAAAAATAATGCATCAGTTGTCAGACATTGGCCAAGATGAACAAATTATAATAGCAGAGAGAAAAAATAACCAGAAGTACTATGATGATTTTGAGGTTATTAAAGCCAGAACAAAATTAAGTATTACAAGTAAAATGGTACAATTAGCTCACCTCTCAGTGAAGCTGATGTTATTAGAAGAGAAGATGATGTGTCAGCTTAATAATAAGAGAACTTACACACTGCCTAAAGTTGAATTAAAGGAATTTGATGGAGATCTCGAAGAGTGGTTAGGATTTCGGTCTCTGTTTCAGGAAGTCCATGAAGGTAGCATTACATGACAATGATAAGTTTCATTACTTAATACAATTCATGGACGATGCTGAACCACGTGATATTGTTCGTAGTTACCCGCAGACAACAGACAATTATTTCCAAGCCACTGAAACCTTGAAAGAGCGAGAGATTATATTATTTTGCAGGTGCACGTTAGAAAACTCTAAAAATTGATCATTTCAAATGTTATTCAGCATGACAAACTTCCACTTTATATTTTATCGATTACATTAGAATCTCATTTACGCTCTCTGAGTACTCTGAACCTGCCCTGTGCAGATCCAAATACATGGTTGTCCTCCCCTCCCCCCCTCCCCCTGTAGAATCCGGCCTGCCCGAAGAAACTCTGAGAGCGTGGCAGAAAAGTCAGATGTCTAAACAAGCTGGGAGTGTAGAAGGTGGAAATATGATTCGGTTGGAATGTCTTATGAAATTTGTCAAATCTGAAGTCCAAAATGAACAGCGGATTCTGTTGGTTGAGACAGGTTTTGGAAATTTTGGAGGAGAAAGACAAGCGAGAGAAGAAAGGTTGTTCTTTTACGCCAAAGAAGCAAATTAAAGACAAAATGAGCATTTTATAGCAGCTCAACTGAATCTTGTGTCATTTATGGAAAAACACGTGATTAGCGAAACATGATTTGAAACTAAGAGCATGGCTCTTGATGAAAGGAAGACGAAGGATAAGGAATAGAAACGCTGTTTTGTGTGTTTTCGACATAATCACCTAAAGAAGAACTGTCAATCGAATGTTCATTGTGGGAATACGCATGTGACAGCCATGTGTTCCGAAATATACGGGGCCGAGAAAAGTGCAAGAAAGAATGAGGAACCAAGCCATTTGCAGGCGACTTCTGATATGGCAAATCACACATGAACCTGTCAAGTAATACTGCAAACGCTTATGGTTGCACTGCTTGGGACCTGTTGAAACAAATAGTGAGGGCATTTTTGGATTGTGAAGCTCAGTTCCTCCTGAAGAAAACGGTTGATGAGCTAGGACTGAAACCTTGTGCTGAAGAGGCGGTGAGTCACGTTTTCTTTGGTGGGAGTCAGACATCAGAAGTAAGTCACAAGTGGTTGAGAATTAAGTAGCAGAAACCGAGAGGAAGTTTCAGCTGTGAAGTCGGAGGTGAGTCAGTATTTTTTTCCAATCCATTCCTCGGAATTCAAGGTGCTCCACTTTGATGAATGAACTGAGTGATCAATGGATGGTCCTGATGACTGAACTCCACTAACACCAGCTCTGTTCCTACACGATTCTGGAATCGCCCATATGTTGGGTATAGACACATTGTCCCATTGTGGGTGGTGTAGAATAACACCCACTGTATCCCCTGCCGGTCGGCATTTCCTACTTTGTGCCCGGCTCCTCACTTTCGTCTATCGTATCCGATCTCCCTCGGTCAAATGTTGTTCTTTTCCGACCCCGATGGTATTACGCATAGAGGCATAGCGAGTTTATAACTTCCACGCCCTTCGTGGCCCTTGTCTTTCTTTGGCCGATACCTTCATTTTTAAGTGTCAGATCCCTTCCATTTCCCTCCCTTTGATTAGTGTTACTAGAAGGATGATTGCCCAGTTGCACTTCATCTTAAAACAATAATCAGCACCACCTACCTCTCTCCCTCTCTCTCTTTCTACACAGGGCACTAGGAAAGTTTTGCAGTGTGAGTGAACGCTTTAGATTTTTTCAAAATAATTTCCACCACACTCAGTACACTTCTCCATACGTTGAAACCAGTCACTGAACCAACTTTGCCACTTTTCTTCGGTTACATTTTCACACTCTTGATCCCATGCTGCCAGAAGCTCCTCGTCGGATGCAAAACGCCGCCCTTTCAGCTTCATCTTCACTTCTGGGAAGAGTGCGAAGTCACATGGAGCAAGATCAGGACTGTATGGAGGGTGATCACGCACAGTCAACCCTGATCTGGCAAGAAAATCCATTGTTACATTAGCACGATGTGCTGGAGCATTGTCGTGATGCAAGAGACAAGTGTTGAGCCGTGACCTTGGACGGAGCTGCTTGAGAGCCTGGATGACCTGAGGAAAATAAGTCCCACTGTACCACTTCGCAGTAACTGTCCTTCGTGTTTCTATCACAACCCGAGTCCGGATGCCCCGTTTAGTGAAGAATACTGCAATCATCCTTTTCTTCACTGATCTTGACTTTCGCACGGTCACAGGAATACCCCCATCTTCAAACAGTCACACCTTGTTCTGGGATTGTGTTGGGACATCGTAATAATAAAGCCAAGTTTCATCACCTGTAACGATGCTATTGACGTTACGCGAAGTCCCATTTTCAAACTGTTTTAGCATTTTTCGGCACCATTTCACTCGATGTGCCCTTTGTTCCTCTGAAAGTGAATGGGGCACCAAAAGGAAACAAACCTTTCTAATATGGAGATGGTCGTGTAGAATTGAATAAATAGCTGGTGCAGGGATGTGGAGGGTCTCTTCTACCTGCCAATATGTAAACCGCCTCTCTTGCTGTAAGATTTTCCGCACAGCTTCGATGTTTTCTCCTCAGTCACTGATTGACAGTCGCCCAGAAGGAGGATCTCTTCAACCCCAAAATTTCCCCTCTGGAACTCTTTCTACCAGCGGAAAATTGTTGTCCGATGTGGACAGTCTTTCCCCAGCACAGGAGTCATTTCCTTCAGGCACCGATCAACAGTTAATCCACGAGCAAAATTGTAGCGGATAATTGCGCGATATTCACTTTTAGACCACACTGACATCTTAATTTGCTTTCAGTCCCACTGCTTGGTAACAACTGGTGTGAAGGTCGCGCCTTGCTGTCTTCTAGACCGGTTTTCACCCCTCACCATAACAGGGGTGTCGAGCCAACCGTTTTTGTTTATTGCAAACCTTTCCTAGTGCCCTTTTGTATTAATCTCTCTCTTTTCCCTATGGATGGGGGTGGTAGAATAATACCCACAGTATTCTATGCCTGTCGTATGAGGCGACTAAAATGGGCCCCAATGGCTGTGAACTATGGATCGTCGGTTGTGACCATGGGGCCCTCAGGCGAGTCATAGCATTGCTTCAAATTTCTTATGCCAGGCTCCTCATTTTCATCTATCCTACCCGACCTCTCTTGGCCAGCTCTTGTTCTTTTCGACCTAGATGGTGTCACGTTGCGAGACCTTACGGAGTCTTTCATTTTCACGCCCTTCGAGGCCCTAGTCTTTTTGAACGATATCTTAATTTTATCTTAATTTTACCAAGTGTCGGATCCCTTCCATTTTTCTTTCTGATTAGTGTTATATAGAGGATGGTTGCCTAATTGTATTTCCTCTTCAAATAATAATCACCACCGCCATCTTAGAATAATTGTCACCACCACCACCCTCTCTCATATTTGCTTACAGAAGGAAAACTACAAAACTGACTGCGTCACTAACGTCGGCTTACTTAAACAACTTGCCCGAATGGATGTCTGGGGAAGTAGGTCGCCCGTCATCATCTGCGATCAACTGGTTAACCAAGACCTAATATCAGGCAGTGTAGCTCCGCATTGTCAGCGGGACCATGTTTACCTTGCGGATCGGTAGCTGACAGGAATGTGGGATTTGTTGAATAACAGCCACTTTCTGCGTGGTTGACTCTCATCATTACGTCTCGTGTGTTCCAGATGATCTAGTGAGTAAGGACGTTACATAGCGTCACGTTAAAAGAGAACAGGTTTCGATTTGGTGCAGTGATTGAGATAACTGCGAGGTGAGCGGTGACCCGAGACTCCTCCAGTGTAAGGACGACAACAAGGTGTGTTCATGACGCCTCTAACTGTCTACACATAGCAGTACAGTTCTTAGATCAGCGTGACGACGGCGAAGTCGAGAACAGTGTAGGCAATTCGCTAGCTGCTTGTACCCGTCGTTGAAATGACGAATCACTTCCTATTTAAAGATTATACTTTTCTCGATCGTTTATTGAGTTTTACCCCTTATATTGGTTTAAGGTACTGATTTTTTGAGGTTTCAATTTTTATTTTTGGCTATATCTGATGGAGTACTCGTCTCCAAATCCGAATTCGAGCGCTGTTTACATTTTGACCCCCCACACTATGGGTGGGGGCGGTAGAATAACACCCACGGTATCCGCTGCCTGTCGTAAGAGGCAACTAAAAGGGGCCTCAGGGGCTCTGAACTTTGGAACTTGGGTTCGTGACCACGGGGCCCGCCCTCAGCTGAGTCCTGACATTGCTCCACTTACTTGTGCCAGGCTCCTTACTTTCATCCCGACGGTATTAGAACACTCGAGGCCTAGGGAGTCTTTCATTTTCACGCCCTTCGTGGCCCATGTCCTGCTTTGCCCGATACCTTAATTTTTCGAAGTGTCCGATCCCTTGAATTTTTTTGCCTCTGATTAGTGTTAATTAGGATGGTTACCCAGTTGTTCTTCTTCTTAAAACAATAATCACTAGTATCATCACCACCAGATTTTGACATTATGAAAACCCAAAAAAATGTAATATGGCACTCATATTTATTCCTGCCAACCTGAAGTTACTAGCGGCTGCCTGGCTAAGGCGGTGAAGGCGTGCTTGGTTCGCCCGGAAGGACGTGGGTTCGATTCTCCATCAGGAAGTAGACGAATTTAAGAAACGAGATTTCCACTTCCGGAAGTGCACATGACCCTGAGGTTCATTCAGTCTACACCGAAAATGAGTACCAGGTTAATTCCTGGAGGCAAAGGTTGCCGGGCTTAGAGCTAACGACTCAATCTGACCAATAGTCGAGGTTACGGGTAGTGGAAGCATTAGGGCCTTCATGGCCTGTACCGAGATGACTTTAACAGGAAGTTACAATCCTATTATTCTTGACTTTGCTAAGCTAATTTGAAGCTCAAACAGTCAGTCAGCAATTACAAAAATAGGACTTCCTTCGTTCTCTTCTTGTTTTTTAAGCCTTCCGTTCTGCCCTCTCTCGGATCCCCCCTGCCCCCACTCCGTGCAGGTGGGAGCGGTAGAATAACACCCATGCGACTAAAAAGGGCCTCAGAGGCTCTTAGGAGAGTAGGTTGGCGACCACGAATTCCTGGCATTACTTCCACTTACTTGTGCCAGGCTCCTCACTTTCATCTATCCTATTCGACCTCCCTTGGTCAACTCTTGTTCTTTTACGACCCCGACGGTATTAGAACACTCAAAGCCTATAGGGAGTCTTTCATTTTCACGCCCTTCGTGGCCCTTGTCTTCCTTTGGCCGAAACCTTCATTTTTCGAAGTGTCGGATCCCTTCAATTTTCCCCCTCTAATTAGTGTTTATAGAGAATGGCTGCCCAGTCGTTCTTCCTCTTAAAACAATCACCACCGCCACCACATCTGACGGGTAAACCCATGTATGATATGAGTACACTTTTCTCGATCGTTTATTGAGAGTTTTACCTAGATGTCTGTTTAATGTACTGATTTTTCTAGGTTTACTTTGTTGAATGGAATACTCGTTTCTAAATCCGAATTCGGGCGCCGTATCTTATATCTAGATATTATGAAAACCCAAAAAATGAAGCATGGCGCCTATATTTCTTCCTGTGAGCCTGAAATTACAGTTCTGTTATTCTTAGCTTTGTAATGAGAATTCGAAGCTCAGAGAGTAATTTCTTCACCAATTACGAAAATGGACTCTTTCTGTTTGATCTGTTTCTGACGGAACTAACTTGTTCTCTTTGGGTGCAGGCCTTCCGGTCTGCCTTCTCCCAGATTGCAAAATTCCGGTATAAAAGCAAAAATCACGTAAATATTAAAAAAGTACAGATATTGAAAGGGTTTAAAGCGTTGCCAGGATGATTTCCACAATGTAGTTAGTAATCGGCTTTTGGACGTAAAGAGCTGTCAACGGAGTGACTGTGTGTGATGAGCTAATGGCATTGGTAAACGAATAAGTTTGAGTGCGGTTTTACAAGTAGGAAAGATCATAATATGAAAATAAAGTATGAATTGGAGAGGACAAGTTGAGACAAATATTTGTTTATGGGAAGAGGAATTAGTAGTGATTGGAATAATGTACATACGGAGATGTTCAATAAATTTCCAAATTATTTAACATTAAAATTATTTAAGAAAAGACTAGGTAAACAACATATAGGTATTGATTGATTGATTGATTGATTGATTGATTGATTGATTGATTGATTGATTGATTGATTGATTGATTGATTGATTGATCTTTGTCTTAACCGAGAAACACCAGTGGCCATATGCCGTTCCTCATGTGAAGTCCGGGTTGGTGAGTTTTAATTATATTGGCAGGCCCCCTGCTTACTGCCGGTCGCAATCGAGTTAGGGAGTTTTCGTTATAAGATGCAATGTAACAGTAATTATCCTGTATATTAATCAAAGTTTCCAGTTGTATGCTTGCCAAATTTGAGCATGATCTGTCAAGTAGTTTTTACGTGAAAGAAACTAAGACACACAGCCAAGGATAAAGTATGCGCCGAACTACAACAAAACATTTCTTCTCGAAAACTATTAGAGATGCGAAGAAAACTCGTATAAACTTCTTTTCTTGGAAATCGAATTTTAAGTACGACTCGGTGCTCTCCATCGTTCAATATGACTAAAGCCGGAATTACACCTATCGAGTACTGGGCGGAGACTGTATTCGGCCGAGTGCTCGGCTAATGTGATAAGAAGTAGTCAGTACTCGGCCTAGTAGCGAGTGAGTGATTAGGGCGAGACAGTGGATAGAAATGTGCCTCAACCGCTCGGCTGAAGAAGTACCCCACCACCTTCCCACTCACCTCGGCGCTTCACTCGCTCGGTGTGATCAGTCAAGTCAATTAAATGTAGGAGTGTTTTTTTTTTTTTTTTTTGGTTTCGTCTGTCGCTCTTGGATTCAGTTTAATTAATAAAAATGGCTAAATGGAGTAGTGAAACAACATTAAAAGTTCCTCCTCTATTATGTCTTGTTAATAGTCACGGTCTTGTCCATAATTTATTGCTTTTTGTTATTGCAAATTTCATTTTCACTTTTGTCTATTATGGCAAGTATGATCACGTTGCAATAGCGTTTAAAAACTGTCTTACTTTTTCTCATTTGTCCTCCGCCGTGGAACCAAGTTTAAAGGATACGGTAAAGTAACCTCCACTGTCTCTTCTGCCTGTGATCATCTCTACTCTTCAGTACGTTTCTCGGTTGAGTAACAAAGCTTAGACGGTTGAGATGCTGGCCTTCTGACCCCAGCTTGGCAGGTTCGATCCTGGCTCATTCCGGTAGTATTTGAAGGTGCTCAAATACGTCAGCCTCGTGTCTGTAGATCTGCTGGCACGAAAAAGAACTCCTGCAGGACAAAATTTTGGCATCTCGACGTCTCCGAAAACCGAAGAGTACTCAGTGGGACGTAAAACATTATTATTATTATTATTATTATTATTATTATTATTATTATTATTATTATTATTATTATTATTATTATTATGGAAATCTCGTGGAACAGAGGGGTGTAAGAAGGTGCTGGTGTGAATGGGCAGACAAGGAAATGACCAGGGCATAAGTTAAAGCATTAAATCTTGAAATTTTATTTCTTTCCTTTTTCTTAATCTTAAAATTTGATTGATAGAAGATTTGGAGCAAACAACAGCAACAAATGAGATCGTCAGCTGTGACAACAACAGCGGACTATAAGTCCAAAAATCAGGTACAATAACTAAGATGATATATAAGGTATGAGCATTATAGCTCTGAACAGGTACACTATTATAAGAGCATGTTTGGTCCACTAATTTACATCCTAGGAGACGGAGCTCCAAAACTTACTACAGTCCAGCCTCTCGGAGGCACACGCTTCTTTCAAAATTATGCCTGATAAACTTCAGATAGTGAGTTTACAGTCACTTCTGCTCAACAGTCTTTTACGCACTCGTCTATCAATAACTACAATTTAAACGGGGGCAACGAGTGGCCATACTAAATAGCCTTAATGTAAAAATAAAAGGTTTACCGAGCTCGATAGCTGAAGTCGCTTAAGTGCGGCCAGTATCCAGTATTCGGGAGATAGTAGGTTCGAACCCCACTGTCGGCAGCCCTGAAAAGGGTTTTCCGTGGTTTCCCATTTTCACACCAGGCAAATGCTGGGGCTGTACCTTAATTAAGGCCACGGCCGCTTCCTTCCCACTCCTAGCCCTTTCCCGTCCCATCGTCGCCATAAGACCTATCTGTGTCGGTGCGACGTAAAGCAAAAAATAAAAATAAAAAATAAAAGGTTTAACACGATCGGCCATGAACCAAGGCTAGGAGGCGGAACATTTGCACTCCCTTTCGAAAAACTCTTAAAACCCTAAATGGGCTTATGGCCCGAAGTTGAAGAGGCTAAGCCTATACTACAGAGGGGTAACTAAACGAGAATTTTTTTTTTTTTTTTTTTTGCTAGTTGCTTTACGTCGCACCGACACAGATAGGTCTTATGGCGACGATGGGACAAGGAAGGGCTAGGAGTCGGGAGGAAGCGGCCGTGGCCTTAATTAAGGTACAGCCCCAGCATTTGCCTGGTGTGAAAATGGGAAACCACGGAAAACCATTTTCAGGGCTGCCGACAGTGGGGTTCGAACCTACTATCTCCCGAATACTGGATACTGGCCGCACTTAAGCGACTGCAGCTATCGAGCTCGGTGAGAAATTTTAAATGCCGAAGGTGTGTGAAGGAAACTTTAGTCACCCCATATCAAGTTGAATGGGAATCAACAGAGAGTGAACACTCTTTGTTCCCTTAATTCACATGTTTCCCAGCAGGGATTCGAACAAAATCCTCAGACTTGCCGAACTAAACTAAAATTACGACTTTAAATAAAACTAAAGAAGTTTGAAACCTTCCCCTCAAGATATCTGCCTGGAGCTATCATATGTTAAGAAATTTCTGCCATTACCTTGAGTAGTTAGGTCTTCCGAATAACTCACCGCCCAGCAGCCTCTGCCTCCTAATCACGCCGCACTCACTAGACAGGAGAGATGAAGATGACAATACGGCCCTAAAGCGAGCATTTTTGAGGGGAAGTGTCCAGAACTCTTTTCAGATAGGCAGGATGCCTGTACACACCCTCAATTTTAATTGGCTAGAAAAATATACACGAAATTCCTGATTAGTTAACAACTAAAAAAGGAAGCCGTAGGAGTGTTGACAACTTTGTTTTGTTCATGTGTCAATCTTCACAAACGGTAAGGTTTGCCATCTTAAAAAAAACGAAATTCCGTTGATGATTAATTGTCCTTAATCCCGCCAGAGGGGGCACATAGTAGAGACATCTAATGGTTGAAGGTCCAAGTATTACTGTACATTAGTTCAAGATTCATAGCACAGATGGCCTTCTAGAAGGCGCGCAGTTCAACGGGCCGGAGAAGGTGTATCCCCGGTCCAGTTATTATTACTAATCAAAGGTATCAGGTTATAAGCGTGCCAAATTTAAGCTCCAAAAGTCAAGTAGATTTTATGTGGGGAAAAAAAAAAGAAAGCAGACTTAAACTTAGAGATTTATTATTGCTGCCAATTTTCCTGTTCTCCTGGGAACCCTCTGATATTCCTGGATGATACATAGCCTTTGTTACCCGGAATGATATTACCTTTCAAGTGGTGGCCCCAAGGGCTCTAAACTTTGGAGCGTGGGTTGGCGACCACGGGGTCGTCAGCTGAGTCCTGGCATTGCTTCCACTTACATGTGCCAGGCTCCTCACTTTCATCTATCCTATCCGACCTCTCTTGGTCAACTCTTGTCCCTTTTTTCCTATCTGATTAGTGTTATATAGAGGATGGTTGCTTAGTTGTACTTCCTCTTAAAACAATAATCACCACCACCACCATTTCAAGTGGTGAAAGAAATTTCCATTACCGGTAGTCCATTAGTTTCTGAGATTACCCATTGCATACAAACTTACAGTCTCTCTTTAATATATTAGTATTGATTGTTGAATGCGACTCTTAATATGCACATTTTAAGTTAGGACCTGAAATGCTGTCAGATTTTACTAGCACGAATGTTTATAAAAAAAAATCATCTGGCCCCGGAGGTAGAGAGTGTCTTTATCCTGAAAGCTATCGTCAAAGCCTTGGCGTGTTTTGTGAACGAAAATGAACCGTGCTAAAATAAGAGCTTATTGCCTCCGACTGACGTGTGATGAGAACAAGGAAGGTTATAGTTGTTTTCAAAGTCTAGTGTTCTGTATCAGAGTACGTGTATAGCTGATTTGTGTTCGTGCGTGCTAAAGGAAGACTTGTACACGTACATAAACCGTACTACCGCTTGGCCTGCGGCTACCAGCGTGCGACGGCCATGGCCCACTAGCGCTACCTGGGTGGCGGGCGAAGAACTCAAATAACGGCAGTGTTTTGCTTTTTGTGTTTCTCTTGTTTTTTGTATTCTTTCTTCCCGAGGAGTAAAGTTTCTAAAGAAATATAAAAACAGCATATACTGTCCTGTTTTCAACTCGATTAACAAGGTTGGGCTGGATCTGACAGATTTCTATGGAAGTTGGATGAATGATCATTTGGGTGGTTTTTATATAAAATGTAACAAGAGCCATTTAATAACAACCATAAATGGGATTGTAAGTAAAGGATACAGATCTCTGCACATTGTTATTTAGGGGTTGTAGTAAGGATGTAAAGGAGAGGGCATATAAGTCTGTGGTAAGACCCCAACTAGAGTATGGTTCAAGTGTATGGGACCCTCACCAGGATTACACGATTCGAAAACTAGAAAAAATCCAAAGAAAAGTAGCTCGATTTGTTCTGGGTGATTTCCGACAAAAGAGTAGCGTCACAAAAATGTTGCAAAGTTTGGGCTGAGAAGACTTGGGAGAAAGGAGACGAGCTGCTCGACTAAGTGGTATGTTCCGAGCTGTTAGTGGAGAGATGGCGTGGAATGACATTAGGAGATGAATAAGTTTGAGTGGCGTCTAAAAAAGCAGGAAAGATCACAATATGAAGATACAGTTGGAGTTCAAGAGGACAAATTGAGGCAAACATTCGTTTATAGGAAGGAGAGTTAGGGCTTGGAATAACTTACCAAGGGAGATGTTCAATAATTTTCCAATTTCTTTGCAATCATTTAACAAAAGGCTAGGAAAGCAACAGATAAGGAATTTGCCACCTGGGCGACAGTCCTAAATGCAGATCAGTAGTGATTGATCGAACCGGGAGAAAGAAGTCATCTTAATTTAAAGAAGTAAAACACTCATTTCAGTAAAATATTTCAAAATAATTTAGGTACATAACTAAGCTGTGTTACAATTATACATGAAATATTTCTCTCTCCTCATAAGTTCATGAATGAAGAAAGCTGTTGGTTCTCTTTAAATCAATTCAAATACCGGTACTTTGTTCTTTTTAAAGAACCATCAGTTTCTCCCGTTTTTTTTACGTGCATCCAATCAGTTGGTCTGATCTAACTCAGACATTTCTCTTGTAAATTCCGTCCGCTTCTTAAGTTTTCCATGGTTACTTTTCCGGAGTGTTCTTTAGAATACTGTAAAATAAAGAAGGGGATGTCATTGTAAAGCCAGCTCCCATGTGGGGGGGAGAGGGGCGGGCGGTAGGATAACACGCACGGTATCCCTTGCCTGTCGTAACAGGCGACTAAAAAGGCCCCAGGGGATCTGCACTTTGGGGCGTGGGTTAGCGCCCACGGGGCTCTTAGCTGAGTCCTGGGATTGCTTCCACTTACTTGTGCCAGGCTCCTTACTTTCATCTATCCTATCCGACCTCCCTTGGTTAACTCTTGTTGTTTTCCGACCCCGACGGTATCAGAGCACTCGAGGCCTAGGGAGTCTTTCATTTTCACGCCCTTCGTGACTTTTGTCTTCCTTTGGCCCATACCTTCATTTTTCGAAGTGTCAGATCCTTTCATTTTTTTCTCTCTGATTAATGATATATGGTTGCCTAGTTGTACTGCCTCTTAAAACAATCACCACCACCACCACTTGTACAGCCAAAAGTTATTAGGCATTTGAACCCGTGCGTGACTTCTGTTCCATACTGTACTCTGTGATGTGACTCTCCCTGTGATTCACTTCGTGGTACAAACACATCGAAGGTTTTCGACGACACAAGGCTGGGAAAGGGCTAGGAATGGGAAGGTAGCACCCGTGGCCTTAATTAAGGTACAGTCCCAGCGTTTGCCTGGTGTAGAAACGGGAAACCATCTTCAGGACTGCCGATGGTGGTATTCGAACCCGTTACACTATTACTGATTTGATGACATGCCATCATTTAACTGGTGTATTCGTTTAGTACCAAGCATTCACTTGCATATAAGCATTCCGATTTCACCACTGTAGTGTAGTGCCTTATTTTAAGATTTTTAGATAGCCATTTTTTGTTATAAAAGTTCTTTGTGATACCATATGCTTTTTCCATCTTGTGTACTCTTTCTTCTACTGCAGATTTGTCTAAACCATTTTCTTGAATTATTTCTTCCAGATATTTGAATTTCGTTACTCTTTCCGCTGGACCAATATCTGTTGCCAAAAATTTTGGATCATTCTTGATGTTCGTAACAAATTTTGTGTTTTCTGCGGAGATTCTCAGACCTGTCTTGTTGACAGAAATCGAAACCTTGAGATTTGCCGATGATATTGTTATTTTATCTGAGGCTGCTGAATGGTATGGATGAAGTCTTGGGTAAGGAGTACAAGATGAAAATAAATAAGACCGGGCGAGTTGGCCGTGCGCGTAGAGGCGCGCGGCTGTGAGCTTGCATCCGGGAGATAGTAGGTTCGAATCCCACTATCGGCAGCCCTGAAGATGGTTTTCCGTGGTTTCCCCATTTTCACACCAGGCAAATGCTGGGGCTGTACCTTAATTAAGGCCACGGCCGCTTCCTTCCAACTCCTAGGCCTTTCCTATCCCATCGTCGCCATAAGACCTATCTGTGTCGGTGCGACGTAAAACCCCTAGCAATAAATAAATAAATAAATAAATAAATAAATAAATAAATCCAAAACAAAAGTAATGGAGTACAGTCGAACGAAGGCAGGTGATGCAGGAAATATTAAATTAGGAAATTAAGTCTTAAAGGAAGTAGATGGATATTGTTACTTGGGTAGTAAAATAACTAACGATGGCAGAAGTAAGGAGGACATAAAATGCAGATTAGCACAAGCAAGGAAGAGCTATCTTAAGAAAAGAAATTTGCTCACTTCAAACATTGATATAGGAATTAGAAAGATGTTTTTGAAGACTTTCGTGTGGAGCGTGGCATTGTATGGAAGTGAAACATGGACGATAACTAGCTCAGAAAGAAAGAGAATAGAAGCTTTTGAAATGTGGTGTTACAGAAGAATGCTGAAGGTGAGATGGATAGATCGAATCACAAATGAAGAGATACTGAATCGAGTTGGCGAGAGGAGATCGATTTGGCTAAATTTGACGAGAAGAAGAGATAGGACGATAGGACACATTTTAAGACACCCAGGAATTGTTCAGTTGGTTTTTGAAGGAAGTGTAGGTGGTAAGAACGGTAGGGGTAGACCAAGGTATGAATGTGACAAGCAGATTAGAGCAGATGTAGGATGCAGTAGTTACACAGAAATGAAAAGGTTACCATAGGATAGGGTAGCATGGAGAGCTGCATCAAACCAGTCTATGTACTGATGACTTAAAAAAACATCATTTAAAATTATTTCGTGATATTACTCCTTTACGAATTAATTGTAATGTAGGCTACGTATTTATTTATTTATTTATTTATTTATTTATTTATTTATTTATTGTATGGCTTTTAGTGCCGAGTGTGTACGAGGACATGGTCGGCTCGCCTTTTAGGCTTACATGTCTTCCTATTTGACGCCCATGGGTGAACTGCGTGTCTGTATATGATTTATTGAATTGAATAAATGATATTTTCCTTCATATTTTTTTCAGCCATCTTTTCTTGCCATTTTTGAGGATTTTGGGTAATTTTATAGGCTTTTCTTGTATTTAATGTTATGAAAATTTGGACCCTAGAACTTACTACGCAGTATCTAGTCGTCTGGTGATCCCATGATTGTAACTGATGGATGATTGTATAGGGTGTTTTCATGGGGGTGGTGAGGCGGAACTACCTCGCGTGAAGCCCACGCACCCCCTATCTGTTGCGTATTTCCCGCTATCCACAATGGGGTCACCGGAAATAAAGGGAGACCGTGGGAAAAGGTGACTTCCCGTCACGTGCTGGACAATGGACCCTCTTACTCCTACACGTCCCTTACGCACCGTTATTATCTGTCGAGATAGCCTCAATCCTCCACGGCGGTAGCAAGGAAACCTTTTCTCTCCTTTACGCTTCACTGAGATCTTGACAAGTCGGAGAAATTCTCAACATGTAAACACTTAAGTGCGTGGCCTTCATCTTTGAAAAGCATAGTATTGTGAAACCTTTGTGGTCTTGGTGGTGGTAGTGATCATGATTTTAATGAGATGCACACCGAGATAAGAGGGAATGGGTTAACTCTCCCATCCAGTATTACGTTGAGAACCACAAGTTAGAGGACATCGAAGTCACAGGGCTCATTCCGGCTGCAAGGTCACAACGATGAGATGCTACAGTGTGTGAGTATGAAATGAAGCAATAACTTTTTACAATTTGCTTTACGTTGCACCTACACAGAATAGGTCTTATAATTCAAATCTACGTAACTATAATCACACCTATCAAAATCACACTTAACCACTAAATTCACTATACATTTCAAATCCTCAGTCACTATAACTTCCTCATTCTTCACCACCGAACCATCTTTCCTTACATTACCACCATGTCTTCATCCACTATTCACTTACTTACTTACTTACTTACTTCCTTCTTGTTACTATGCCCTCATCATTTTTCCCATTCCCCACATATCCCTTAAGCTCCTGCTCCTCCCTTTGTTCATAAACAGTTCTATTCTCTCCCTGTCTGACCTTTCCTTTCCACTCTGCACGTCCATTCCTTCACTGTGTTCACCTCTCTGCCTTTCCTCTTCCCTGTGGCTATCTCCATAGCTGCTTCCCTAAACATTTCTATTCTCACCTTGTTGTCCACTGCTCTTTCTTTTTCACCATGCACGACCACTCTTTCACTATGATCATCTCCCTGCCTTTCCTCACCCAATATTCTGCCTCCCTTGGTTCTTTCCTTATCACTATGTCCGTCTTCTCCGACATTGCTTTCTATAACTTGCCTTTCTTCCACTCTCTTCCCCATCATTTCTTCTTGCTTCAAATTATCTTCTAATTCCCGCAATTTCGTCATTGTCCAAAATCTGGTCCATTGTCTATTGGTTACCACTAATTCCTGACCCCTAATATGAGCTCTCAATCCTTGAAGCCTGGCCCTCACTAAATGAATAAGTCTTATGGCAACGATGGGATTGGAAGGGGGCAAGGAGTGGGACGGAAGCGGCCGTGGCCTGAATTACGGTACAGCCTCAGCATTCGCCCCGCGTGAAAGTAGGGAACCACGGGAAACCATCTTCAGGGCCGCCGGCAGTGGGTGGGGTCAAATCCACTATCTCCCGAATGCAAGCTCACAGCTGCGCGACCCTAAACGCATGGCCAACGCGTGTGGGTGCGACGTAAAACCGATTGTAAAAAAAAGATGCTTTTAATGTAATACTAAGAAAAACTAAAAACGCGTTGACGTTCGTAGCCTTTTCCTACCATAATAAAGTAGCTAACAAGTGCGACTCATTGGCTGAATGGTCTGCGTTGAGGTCTTCGGTTCAGAGGGTCCCGGGTTCGATTCCCGGCGAGGTCGGAGATTTTAATCGCCTCTGATTAATTCTTCTGGCCCGGGGACTGGGTGTTTGTGTTTGTCTCATCTGTCTCCTCTTCATATTCAGACAACACACTACACTGCCAACCACCACAGAAACACGCACTATTGATTACATCCCTCCATATAGGGTTGGCGTCAGGAAGGGCATCTGGCCTTAAACAGGGCCAAATCCACATGTGCGATACGGTTCGCACGCGCGATCCCACAGGTGTGGGAAAAGCTGTAGTAAAAGAAGAAGAATAAAGTAGCTAACAAATAATAGCTTTTTTTAATTTTGGCTTTCACCATTTAGTCAGCCTATATTTGTAATGAGTCATTATTTGATTTTTACTATATACAGTGGAACCTCGATATCTTGAATCACCTCGGGAGCTAAATTTTATTTCGAGTTATCGAAATTTCGAGATATAGAGAATATACTTTTTGAACATAGCACATAATTGAATCATATGTATCTACGGGCTTATACTGAATACATTATTGTTAACAGTACTTAAAAATATACAAACAAACTCTGTTTTACGGCATCACTTTAATAATAACACTTATTATAGTAACTTTTTAGAATACAGGATACAGTACATACAAAAAACATACCTCCCTTAACACCTTTAGAAAAAATCCATTAGTCTCTTCTGTTTGTTACTGTTAACCTTTCCTCCCTTCACGTTGAAACTTCTCGTCAATACCACGCAGTCGAGATTCGTAAATGGAGCTTATCATCCGCGACTTCGGGGGTTGCTTTCGTACGTGACCGGTAATTAATTCATATACCCAAGAAACAGCGAGGCTTCGCCGATTTTCCGATCATTAGAAGTTTTAGTTTTTCGGTTCCCGTCATATTAGCTCCCAGCATCACTGTAACCCTTTCTTTACTTCTGTTCCTCGCAAATCACAAATGCCGTATTGCACAGTTAATGTTGCACAAAGTTCGTGTTACAGATAATTTTTTTTGCTTCAAGGAAGGAAATGTTTGCTTCGAGAAATCGAGAAATTCGTGTAACCGAATTTCGAGTGAAAGATAAATAAATACACGTGAAGAATAGGACGAACGGCTGGGAAATTTAAGTTACTGTATATGAAACAACGTAATGAAGTGAAACTTACATAATTATGAACAAACACACACACACACACACAATCCCCGAGCCAGTTAAGGTTAAAATCGCCGACCCGGCCGAGAATCGAACCCGAGGCCCCTGCGCTCTGTAGCCATGGAGTTGGGCAAGAATAGCTCTTTTCTTTCTATATAACCCTTCTGTCAGTAGTTAATAACAGTTTTTCTTTACCCAACATAGGAGAAGTAGAAGGAAGAACGATTCGATATTGACTCCTTCCATATAAAAGTCAAAATCTTCTCCTCTTCATCTTATACAGAATTAGACTCCTAGATGCGAAATCCAATATTGGGCAACATTAGAAGTATACTTTGCTCGAGTTGGGATTTTAATAATCGAGAAAGGCTCAATTCTTTTTTTGTGTCGGTCGCTATAGTGAACATCACGTTACACGCACACAAACAATATGGTTCGCTTCGCCCAACAAGTTAATTATATATGAAGTAGGGGAGGTGAAGAGGGGTGGGAGGACACACCGGAAGTTCGGTCAGGTACACCTGTGGCTTGTTGGCAGGTGAGACAGGAACACACCCTTGTTGTTTTGTTTCGCGCCCATCGGACGTGGCCTTGCGGCGAGCCATTCCCAGTGAAAGTTTGATGTCATAAGATACCAGGCTGTCAGAGTCTTATAGTTTATTACTCTTCTGAAATGCTCCTTTATAAGAAAGTAGAGAGCCATTGTGTAACTCATACACACCCATCCTTATGAGTCCTCCTCTGTGGATCATTGGGGGCGGGTCAGTCTTTGGATCATAAGATCGCAACTTTAGACCAGGCAGAAGGTAGGCGGCTTGTTGAAGGGCTGAAAGATGTCCAATCCGCACCCCATGCTATACGATTTTTGCTTTTAAAAAACGACCCTCCGGAATTATATTCGATGTTTTTCAAAAAATAATAATTGAAAACTCTGAAAAACTCTGTATTTAGTCGGCCAATTGAGTTACTCTCTCCACCATGTGTTAAGAGTAAACAGGAACGTTGAACGTTGAAATTGACACGCTAACAGCCTAAATTACATCAAATTAAATCGCCCAATAGAGTCACAGTTTCTCTGGCACCTGGTACGATAAAATGGAACAGTGAAATTGGCCCGTACACAACCTAATTGGTGGCGAATCAAAATACGTATAGTAGCCGAGGCCATGTATTATTATTATTATTATTATTATTATTATTATTATTATTATTATTATTATTATTATTATTATTATTATTATTATACCCTACTAAGGAGTTCGATTGTACCAGCTTAGCTGATGTGTTGGTGTTTTTCTCCTCCCAAAATCTCTTCACCCTCTCG
The DNA here is from genome assembly GCF_040414725.1 of Anabrus simplex. NCBI lineage: Eukaryota > Metazoa > Arthropoda > Insecta > Orthoptera > Tettigoniidae > Anabrus > Anabrus simplex. Next base: position 96,910,446 of record NC_090277.1, on the reverse strand, counting down.
CTGAGCTTCTTCCTTCGTTGTTCTGTCCAAGTAATAGTGGCTCTGGTGTTGGGTTTGTCTTCAAACTGGTGATTGTCGATTTTGGTTCTGAATTTACATCTGTCCTGTATAATGTCTTTTGAGATGTTGATTTCCTGGAGATCTGTTTCAGTTTCACGAAGCCAGCTATTCTTGGTTTAGATGAAAGGGCAGGGTTGAGAATTCTTTTAGTTAGTCTGTTACTGCTCATTCTGCTAATGTGTCCATAAACTTTCAGTCGTCTTTTCCGAAAAGTGAGATATTTTTTCAGAATGACAGTATATTTCCTGGGACGATTTTTTCTTCCATATTCCCTCTATTCAAACTGGGCCGAAAATTTTTCTTAAAATTTTCCTTTCCTGTTTCTTTGTGTCTCTGGTTAAAGACCCGCCACCAATGATTAAGGTTTCTGAAGCATACAACGCTTCAGGTTGGAATACTGTATTATAGTGTCTTAAGTTTAGCTTTCCGAGATACTGATTTTTTAATTTACCTGTTGCAAGTGTTCCTGTAAGCTTTCTGTAGCTTGGAAATTCTTTCTTTATTTGCTTCGCGGTTTAAACCACAGACCTGAATAATTTCCCTCAAATATCTGAATTGGTTCACCTAAAAGATTTTGCCGAATTTAGTTATCATAGGTTGTCCATCCAAATATCGTGAAGCTCCTTCCATGTATCGATTTTTCTCATACGAGATTTGGTCCCGTTTTGATGGCAATTTCATGTAATTTTTCAGTTGAATGAATCTCTTCTTGCCTGTTATTGGAAAGGATTGCTATGTCATCCAAAAAGGCCAGACAGTGCAAGTGAATTCTATCTTTAAGTTGTCTGCCAAATGTCATTCTTTTAATTTCCTTTTCCCAGGTCCTGATTACGAGATTGAACGGTAAGGGAGATAATCCGTCTCCTTGGCGGACCCCGGTGTTAATCGTAAAAGGATCAGATATTTCGCCTAGGAATTTAGTTTTTGATGTAGCGCCAGTTAATGTTCGTCTGATTAATGCCCTTGTTTTTTTTATCCACTTGGAAATTCTTCTTGAGTATTGAAAAGTGTTTAGCGGTCTATAGAGTCATATGCTTTTTTGAAATCTACAAAAGTAATGACAGTTTGTCTGGTTTTGCGTATTTGTAGGATAGTTTTAAGATTAAGGATTTGTTCTGTTATTATTATTATTATTATTATTATTATTATTATTATTATTAAGGAGGAGAAAACCAAGTAACACAACTTATTGGAGTAATCCAGGAAAAAAATTTAGTCCACTTCACTACTCGGTTTTGTTTATTTGAGCCAGATTCCACCCTGCTCAGCTTCAGGATTAAACTCTTTGGATGGGCCTGGAATCGAACCCCGGGCTTCCACTTTAGAGGCAGACACACTAACATCACATCCGACCTTTCCAAAGAAAAGCCACACTATAATAAAATTAATAAAGTAATGTATTACAAATACGGTAAATTTAAGAAGAAAAATGTACCCCACAAAATATCAACTGTTAGGCAGGGCCGAAGCAATCCCTTCCTGGACGCCCGGCAAAAAGAGACATGTAACTTTCACATTTACCACTGATCAGTAATAATAATAATAATAATAATAATAATAATAATAATAATAATAATAATAATAATAATAATAATAAATGTTTGGTTCATCAATCCATAGAATGATTTCATGCAACCTTCCATGCCACCCTATCTTGTGCTAACCTTTTCATTTCCACGTAACTAATATATTTACTCCAATCTGTTTGTCATATTCATATCTTGGTCTACCCTTGCCGTACTTTCCGCCTACACTCCCTTCAAAAGCTAACTGAACACGTCCTGGGTGTGTCTCATTGTGTGTCCTATCATTCTGTCTCTTCTTCTCGTCAAATATCGTCACTTCGTTCTCCTCTCACCAATTCGATTCAGAATCTCTTCATTCGTGATTCGATCTGCCCATGTCACCTTCAGCATTCTTCTGTAACACCACATTTCAAGAGCTCTTCCAAGAAGAAAGGTTCTCGAGTTAGCTCGTAAACTTATCTTGACGGTATGGTCTTTGATAGGCAAGGTGTCTTCATCAGAAATATGAATTTCACTTTTTCAGTTGATCTGTTATATCAAGCTACATTAGAGTTATGTAATATTTTAACCGGCTCATATCGAACACTGAAAACTGTTTGGTTTCTCTTATTTAAAAAGAAAAAAAAGAAAGAGGAACGAGGGCCCTCTAAAGAGCAGTGCCCCGGCAGCCAAACCGGTCCCATTGACAGGCATTAAGCTGTCCTTTGAGCTATCTTTGCTGCATCACCTAAATTCTGGCCTGTTATAGAGAGGACGGGGAGCTAGAATTAGGTTAAGAAGATTAGACTGATCCTGAAAGCATTGACCGTATTTATCTTGATCTTGAAGTCTAGTCTCTCTTACATCCATCGATCATATAAGCAGTACAACTTGGAGGTGAAAGACTCGGCTAGCGACATCCAAGGTGAACGCGAACTCTGAAAAAGGAAACTATAAACCTGTAAACACTGCAGAGGAAATGTCTTTTAACACGCGGCAGCAAAGAGGTCCTTGACCACGAGATTTATTGCTTCTTCCTCCACCAGTACCAGTGCACAGAGTTCTCATTGCTATCAAGCCATCGCAAAAAAAAAATATATATATATATATATATATATATATATATATATATACACAGTATATTGTTCCGCTAAGGAGATTTAAACACAAATCAAACTGTTTCTTTCTAAGTTGTCTGGATTGAACTGCTGTTAAATGTCTGATATGTTCAGATCAGACTGGAGAAACTATCTGGTTTTGTTTAGTGCGACTTATGTCAGTATAGTTAGGATCGGATTGCGGACATATGCCGTCATTATGTCCGGTATCTGTTTGTTTGTTTGTTTGTTTGTTTGTTTGGATCATACTGTGGACAAAGATCAGTTTTCGATTGGTAATGCAGACATATATCGGTGTGTTAGCATCATGGAGCTGATATATGCCGTTTGTTCTCGGATCATACTGTAGACATACCGTATGCTGGTTTTCTTCGAATTATAGTAAAAAAGAAATGTAAATGGCGCATGGTGTTTAGTGCCGGGAGTGACCGAGGACAAGTTCGGCTCGCCAGATGCAGTTCTTTTGATTTGACGCCCTTAGGCGACCCCCGCGTCGTGATGAAAATGAAACGATCATGAAGACGACACATACATACAGCGCCCGTGCCAGCGGAATTAATCGATTACGGTAAAAATTCCCGACCCTGTCGGGAATTAAACCCGGGACCCCTGTGACCAAAGGCCAGCACGCCTAACCATTTAGCCACGGAAGCGGACTTCGAGATATAGTGTCGATATAGATCAGTTTTTGGTTCGTAATCCAGGCATTTGCCTGTTTCCTTGGAATCACGCTGAGGGCTTATGCCAGTTATAATCGCAGTGCGGGCATAATACCGATTTTGTTCGGTGCGTATTTCTTCCTGAAGTCGGTTATTTTTTTATCTTATGCAGCGTACATATCACCCAACAAATTCTTCTTTTCCATAATTTCTTCTTCTTCATGTTATAATGACTGATATAACTACTAACAGCGTCGACAGAGGTATGGGTGTCTTAATTGTATGCATACATTTTCATTACACATCCCTCCATGGGTGGTGGCAATAGAATAACATTCACGGTATCCTCTGCCTGTCGCAAGAGGCGACTAAAAGGGGACCCAAGGGGGCTCTTAACTAGGGGCAGTGGATGGCGACCACGGGACCCTTAGCTGATTCCTGGCATTGTTTCCACTTGTGCCTGGTTTCTCACTTTCATCTATCCTATCCGACCTCCCTTGGTCAATTCTTATTCTTTTCTGACCCCGACGGTATTAATTTTGCGAATCCTAGGGAGTCTTCCGTTTTCATGTCCTTCCTGGCTCTTTTCTTTCTATGTCCGATACCTTCATTTTTCGAAATATCGGGCACTTTCTGGTTTTGCTTCTAAGTAGTGTTAATAGAAGATGGTTGCCCGGTTGTACTTCCTCATAAAACAATAATCACCACCACACCTTTTTTTAAGTTGCTTTACGTCGCACCGACACAGATAGGTCGTATGGTGACGATGGTACAGGATAGGGCTAGAAGTGGGAAGGAAGCGGCCGTGGCCTCATTTAAGGTCAGCATTTGCCTGGTGTGGAAACGGGAAACCACGGAAAACGATCTTCAGGGCTACCGACAGTGGGGTTCGAACCCACTATCTCCCGAATACTGGATACTGACTGCAATTAACCGGGCGAGTTGGTCGTGCGCGTAGAGGCGCGTGGCTGTGAGCTTGCATCCGGGAGATAGTAGGTTCGAATCCCACTATCGGCAGCCCTGAAGATGGGTTTTCCGTGGTTTCCCATTTTCACTCCAGGCAAATGCTGGGGCTGTACCTTAATTAAGACCACGGCCGCTTCCTTCCAATTCCTAGGCCTTTCCTATCCCATCGTCGTCATAAGACCTATCTGTGTCGGTGCGACGTAAAGCCCCTAGCAAAAAAAAAAAAAAAAAAAACTGCAATTAAGCGACTGCAGCTATCGAACTCAGTATCACCTCTTCATTATAGAATATTATACCTTTCGGCCTTCAGTCTGCAAGCCTATGTAGTAATCTAAGTCCCTCCACAATCCTCTATTTGAAACTAGTTCTGTCGCTTCGTTTAGTTCTAGATCTCTTATTATTAAAGCATTAAAAACTGGGTGTAACCATCGTCGCCTTAGTTTTCCTCTACTTCTCTTATCCTCCATGGACCAGTCCATTATTCTCCTCCGTTCATGTCACATGACCAACACCTCAAAGCGGGTTTATGCATTTAGATTCAACCATCGAACCCGAACATTATTATTATTATTATTATTATTATTATTATTATTATTATTATTATTATTATTATTATTATTATTATTAACAGAGTATGTATATTTAACTCAAAAGCAGGAAGTGTAAAGTGAGGGTAGAAGAAATGTTATGATCCAAGAAGGGAGCGCTAGAGGATTTTTAAACGAACAGTTTGCGAATCACTGAATTAATGGCCAAAGAAGAAACAGACTGCAGAGAGTTGAATATGAACACGTAGTCTCTGTCATTCTTGACTGCAGTAGAGAATGCATTTAACTGGCCTTTACTTGAGGAATGCCACTCCTTTAGACGTATGTCTCGGGACAGAATACCAACGAACGTGGAAAAACACTGAACGAGAAACCCATCCCATAACATTTAAATGACCGTATAATGACCAGGCAGAGCTCGTTTGGAAACTTTGTTTCTGGTCCTAGTCAAAACAAACAGTCGGACCCTTTTAATACTGCTCCTTATAGCTCCTCTGTGACGTTAAATGAGGCTTTCCCCACTCCTAAATACACTCTGGAGCTTTTATTCAAATCAGGCGGGACATTTTTAAGTAAAGGGCATTGGCGTTGCTTAGACGTGAACATTTTAAGGAGGATGGGGTGCAACGTCGGTGTCTCAGAAGGTCTAAATGTTGGATGAGGGAACCCGGGGCGCATTAGAACCTCTGATTTCTACACACATACTGGTATGTACGAAGTTTTGGGTAGATTACTTCGCTCCTACGTAAAGGATACGATAATAAATGGCAGCGGCCTTCCTGCTTTTGAACTGCTCCATATCCTGGTGGTAGTCGTGATTACTGTTGTAAGATGAAGTACTGGGTGGACAGAATAAAACTAGCCTGGAGAATGTTTAAAATTAGTAAGGATACAGAGGCAGGTCTTTTAATAATATTTCGACACTATGATCTCTCAGTTCCCCCCCTGTGGGTGGGGGTGGTAGAATAACACCCACGGTATCCCCTGCCTGTCGTAAGAGGCGACTAAAAGAGGCCCTAGGGGCTCTAAAATTTGAAGCGTGGGTTGGCGACCACGGGGCCCTTAGCTGAGTCCTGGCTTTGCTTCCACTTGTGCTAGGCTCCTCACATTCATCTATCCTATCCGACCTCTCTTGGTCAACTCTTGTTCTTTTCCGACCCCGACGCTATTAGGTTTGCGAGGGCTAGGGAGTCATTCATGTTCACGCCCTTCATGGCCCTTGTCTTTCTTTGAACGATATTTTTCGAAGTGTCGGATCCCTTCCATTTTCCCCTCTGATTAGTGTTATATAGAGAATGGTTGCCTAGTTGTACTTCCTCTTAAAACAATAATCACCACCACCACCACCACCGATCTCGTAATTCCCACTTGCACAGATAAACGGCGTTCAGATTTCGTTACACTTCGTTCCAGGCTTTCCTTCACTCGAGCACTCATTTCTGGTGTTCGAACCCTTTTCGGATAGGTACGGTTTTGATTTTTTTTTTATCTTCCTTTTGGGCCTCAGGAGAAAGGGCCGGGCGTGTTATCCCTGGGAAGGTGGCTCTTTTTCTCACCAGGGGTGGGTAACACGACCGGGCAGTAGTTATAGGCTTGGCCCTTGCATGTGGAATGGTTTTCCGCCCGTGTGAGGAGTCACAATTTTTTTTTTTTTTTTTTTTTGCTAGTTGTTTTGCTTCGCACCGACACAGATAGGTCTTATGGCGACGATGGGACAGGAAATGGCTAGGAGTGGGAAGGAAGCGGCCGTGGCCTTAATTAAAGTACAGCCCCAGCATTTGCCTGGTGTGAAAATGGGAAACCACGGAAAACCATCTTCAGGGCTGCCGACAGTGGGATTCGAACCTACTATCTCCCGAATACTGGATACTGGCCGCACTTAAGCGACTGCAGCTATCCAGCTCGGTAGTCACAAATTAAGGTAGATTATAGAGTTATTCATGCATTAATTCATAAATCCACCCGTGCATTTATCCATCGACTCATGAAATGCTCTCTCCTCAGTTGGTGGTTATCCGTGACTGGGAGAGAAGTGTTTATTCATTCATGCATGCATGACAATTCAGAATCATTCATTAATTAAACTCATTTATGCATTCATGTAGCCATATGCATAGTGTCTGTTGAGTATGGAGGAGAACTGTGTACACAGACTTATGACATATAAATATTCGCTACATAGCCCGTTTCACACTATATTCCCACTACGTTTTATATTGCAGACTTTGCTGGAGGTTTCGCCAAAACACTTCCAGTCTTAAACTCTTGCGATAACAGTTCCGCACAAGTTTTTCACAAATCGCGCTTCGCATAACACTCGACAATGAACACGCGCTGTTTTATCGTGAGCGCTATTTTGTGTTGCATTCAACTGGTCTCTGAACACGTCTGCTCCTCCCACTCACTCACTCACACGTAATGACACAGCTCGATTTGTTCTGGGCGGTTTCCGACAAAAGAGTAGCGTTGCAAAAATGTTGCAAAGTTTGGGATGGGAAGACTTGAGAGGAAGGAAACAAGCTGCTCGACTAAGTGGTATGTTCCGAGCTGTCAGTGTAGAGAAGGCGTGGAACGACATTAGTAGACGAATACGTTTGAGTGGTGTCTTTAAAAGTAGGAAAGATCACAATATGAAGATAAAGTTGAAATTCAAGAGGACAAATTGGGGCAAATATTCGTTTACAGGAAGGGGATTGGAATAACTTACCAAGGGAGATGTTCAATAAATTTCCAATTTATTTGAAATCATTTAAGATAAGACTGAGAAAACAACAGATAGGGAATCTGCCACCTGGGCGACTGCCCTAAATGCAGATCAGTATTGATTGATTGATTGATTGATTGATTGATTGATTGATTGATTGATTGATTGATTGATACAGCGACATACTCGGAAGGTGGACACGCGCAGACATGTGCCAGCAACCGATTGGTGCATCGAACTCCCGATTTCTAGCATTTCCTGTAACGTTCATAAAGGAGGGTCAGTTCCGTGTCAATCTTATAAATATTTTTCGGGACAGTTTTATTTTGCTCATCCTCTACAACAGGGCAACCATCGTTCCTTAACGCTAATTGGAGGAAAAAAATGGAAGAATTCGGCCCTTCGAAGGTGTCGTCGATAGAAAGGGAAGGGCCAAGAAGTGCATAAAAATCATATACTCCTTACGCCTTGCCAACGAGCGTAGCCGTGTTGAAACACCGGATCCCGTGAGATCTCCGAAGTTAAACAACACTGGGCGTGGTCAAGATTTGGATGGGTTGCCACGCGCTGTTGGTGGGGGCTAAGTGTATGGAGGAGCGGAAAGGAACTGGTAGGGACCGTACGTAAACTCCGGCTCAGGCACACCTCTGCGGAGGTTCGGACCTGCCTTCGGGCAGAATACACCCTTACCTTACGCCTCGCAAAGCTAATACCGTCGCGTTCGGAAGAAAACACGAGTTGACAATATATGTAAATTTCTCTGCCACATGGAAAAGCGTAGAATCACGGATATGTCTTTTGGACTTAGAACACGAAAGAGCGAGGGCGAATTCTTTAGTTGTTCCCTTCTTAGTAGCCTCTTACGACATGTACAGTAGATGGTGCAGATAATTGATCCTTTCATTCCACCCACAGAGGAGATAAAAAGTCCCGCTAAATCGAAAGAAATATGTATAATCATGATGATCTACGTCCAACGAAATGATCGCTGATTTAGCACAGAATTTTATGGCTATAAATACAGTGGAGCCTAGATATCTCGAATCGCCTCGAGTTATCGAAGTTTCGAAATATAGAGAATATACATTTTGAGCATTGAACCATATATATGTACTGAATACATTATTTTTAACAGTATTTAAAAATATTCAGACAAATTCAGTTTTACGGCATCACTTTAATTATACTCTTATTATAGTAACTTTTTAGAAGACAGGATACAGTATATACAGTAGTGAAACAAGAAACGTACCTCGATTCTTCTTCTTCTTCTTCTTCTTCCGAATTTGGCCAACTGTGGACCGCATAGAACTTAAGGCTTGTTGGCCTTTCTTCTCTTCTCTTCCCAGAACTTCTTCATTCCTTCGCTTCGTATTTTTCTCTCCTCCTCAGAGATTATCCGGTTGGGCTTCTTTTTAGGTGGTTTGTCCTCAAAAAAATTGATTTTGTTGATTATGTTTCTAAACTCTTTCCTTTTATTGATCACCTCTAGTGTAATTCCAACTTATTCTTCATCTCTTTTGCCCTCTTCTACCCACTTAGTGGTGGCCTTCAATCCTACAATGTACTTAAAGATCTTTTTGGTCAGTCTGCTTTCATCCATTCTTACTAGATGTCCGTAGAAGTTCAACCTTCGCTTCCTCATTGTGTCTGAGATCTTTTCCGTATGCTTATAAAGATCCTTGTTTTTCCTTTTTTTCCAGGTTCCATCAGTAGTTAATACCTTTGGAAAAAAAATCCGTTAGTCTCTTTCTGTTTGTTACTGTTTACCTTTCCTCCCTTCGCGTTGAAACTTCTCGTCAATACCACGCAACCGAGATTGATAAATTGAGCTTGTCATCCGCGACTTCGGGGGTTGCTTTCGTACGTGACCGGTAAGTAATTCACACCCGAGAAACAGTTTTCCGGTTTTCCGATCATTAGAAGTTATAGTTTTTCGGTTCCCGTCATATTAGCTTCCATCATCACTGTAACCCTTTTGATACTTGTTAACTGTTCCTCACAAACCATAAATGTCGTGTTGCACAGTTAATGTTGCACAAAATTCGAGTTGCAGAGTATTTTTGTGCTTCAGAGGAGGAAATGTTTCTTTCGAGAAATCGAGAAATTCGTGTAACCGAATTTCGAGTAATAGGAAAATAAATACACGTGGAGAATAGGACAAACGGCCGGGAAATATAAGTTAATTCGAGATATCGAGGTTCGATTGTATTCGCAAGATACATACACTAAAGGCTAAGCTTTGTCGCTGCAACCAATTTCCTCTCAGTTCTGCTGTCCTCTTCATTTCATTGGTAATTTTTACATCCCATTAAGTTTCGCACATTCACGAAGTATGTCTTCCTGGGTCTACCTCTTTATTTCTTTCTTTCTTTCCTAGTATTTTTCCTTCAAAGACTTTTACTAGTGTTGTTGTTTGAGTCACCAGTCAATAGAGTATTTTGATGCAGCCTTCCATGCCACCCTATCCTTTGCTAATCTTCTCATTTCTATGTAACTGCTGCATCCTACATCTGCTCTAATCGGCTTGTCATATTCATACCGTGGTATACCCCTACCGTTCTTACAGCCTGCATTTCCCTCAAAAAACAACTGCACAAGTCCTCGTGGTCTTAAAATGTGACCGAGCTCGATAGTTGCAGTCGCTTAAGTGTGGCCAGTATCCGGTATTCGGGAGATAGTGGGTTCGAACACCACTGTCGGCAGCCCTGAAGATGGTTTTCCGTGGTTTCCCATTTTCACACCAGGCAAATGCTGGGGCTGTACCTTAATTAAGGCCACGGCCGCTTCCTTCCCACTCCTAGCCCTTTCCCGTCCCGTCGTCGCCATAAGACCTATCTGCGTCGGTGCGACTTAAAACAACTTGCAATACAATAATACTTAGAACACATTTTATCATTCGATCTCTCCTTCTGGTCAAATTTAGCCAAATCGATCTCCTCTCACCAATTCGATTTATTATCTCTTGATGCGTGATTCGATCTACCTATCCTTACCTTCAGCATTCTTCTGTAACACCACAGTTCAAAGGCTTCTATTCTCTTTCTTTCTGAGCTAGTTATCGTCCATGTTTCACTTCCATAGAATGCCACGCTCCGTACCAAAATCTTCAAAAACCATCTTTCTAATCCCTATATCAATGTTCGAAGTGAGCAAATTTGTTTTCTTAAGAAAGACCTTCTTTGCTTGTGCTACTCTGCAGTTTATGCCCTCCTTACTTCTGCCATCGTTTGTTATTTTACTACCCGAGTAACATTATTCATCTGCTTCCTTTAAGGCTTCATTTCCTGATCATCGGGCGAGTTAGCCGTGCGGTTAGGGGCGCGCGGCTGAGAGCTTCCATCTGGGAGATACTGGATTCGAATCCCACTGTCGGCAGCCCTGAACATGGTTTTCCGTGGTTTCCCATTCTCACGCCAGGCAAATGCTGGGGCTGTACCTTAGTTAAGGCCAAGGCAGCTTCCTTCCAACTCCTAGGTCTTTCCTATCCCATCGTCGCCATAAGACGTATCTGTGTCGGTGCGACGTAAACCCACTAGCTAGCATTTCCTGAACTAATATTGCCTGCATTACCTGACTTCGTTCGACTGCACTCCATTTATTTTGTTTTGGACTTATTTGATCTTCTGCAGTCTCAGATAAAATAACAGTATCATCGTCAAATCTCAGGGTTTTGATTTCCTCTCCTTGGATTGCGATTCCTTTCCCAAATTCCTCTTTGATTTCCTTTACTGCCTCATCTATATAAACATTGAAAAGGAGGGGGTACAAACTGCAACCTTACCTCAGTCCTTTCTGGATTGCTGCTTCTGTTGTAAAGCCCTCGATTCTTATCACTCCAGACTGATTTTTATGTAGATTGTAGATAATTCTTCGTTCTCGGTATCTGATCCCACTCGCCTTCAGAATCTCAGAAAGCTTGGTCCAGTCATCATTATCAAATGCCTTTTCCAGATTCATGAATGGCATGTATGTAGGCTTGTCATTATGTCTCACGGTATGACCTACACGTTTTAACTTCCTTATTTAAATATCGTCTCCATTGCACATTGACTTCCTTTAGAAGATCTCGATTCATTCTTTTGAGTCCAACATGTCCTCGTCATTTTCGTCCAAATCCACATTCCAGTTATCTCCAATAAATCTCTGATCGTCGCCATAAGACCTATCTGTGTCGGTGCGACGTAAAACAAATAGCAAAAAAAAAAAAAAAAAAAAAAAAAGAAACTCTGTGAATTTTTTCAATAGTCCATCTCTCAAAGTATTTTACAAAAGACTTCCTTGTTTCTAAACTTATATGGGTATTTGTTAAAAGATTTCTTTTATTTTGAAAGGCCTGTTTACCAAGATCTATTCTTTTCATTTTCTGCCAATGGTGACGTTCTCGTGTGTAAGGGGTTTTACTGTGACCTAGACGAAACGCCAATCAAAGACAGTGGAAACTCGTTTAAAATACGGCACCATTTGTACCTGCTGTAGTTAGAAGGTAATAACGTGAGAAAGAAGATGATTATGACCACGTCTATATAGAATTTTTTTTACTAATTTTAGAAGCGAGTATTTAATCTGACTTCTTTGAAGGACTTTATTATTATTATTATTATTATTATTATTATTATTATTAAATATCCAAAGCAGTTTGGAACTCTATTTTACATAGTGTAGTTAAAATACATATTCAGTTTTACAATGAAAAAGAATTCATGTATCTAATCGACGGAAAATGAAGTGGATGAAGTTAATAAAATATTTGTAACAGCGTGGCTTCTTAAACAAATGATACAGGGGTTTTGATAATGAAATGTTGCAATAATTCAAATGAGAGTTCAAGTCATGCCTTCTTCTTTCAAATGCAGCACATTCAAACAGTAGGTGATCCACCGTTTGTGAGGATCCGCAAACACACACGTAACCATCAAGACGATTAATTCTGAATCGATGAAAATAGCAACCAAATTTGCCATGACCAGTCAAAAATCGAGTAATTTCAAAGCTTGGCACCAACACGTTACTTTGTAGGCGGTTGAAAACCTCAGGGAAGAATATTTCTCTGGCAACTTGGCCTCTAGTGGAAGAAGTCCAAATGTTGTTCCATTGATGGATTACGTGCTTCTTTATGATATTTTTTAGCGTAGCTAGGTGACGTTTTGTCATAAGAAATTTCCAAATTAGATGTAGCCGCTGCTTTCGCCAGTAGATCAGCTTTCTCGTTACCAGATATTCCACAATGACCGTGAATCCAGTCAAAACAGATGTGCGGACTTTGTTGAGCTGTGGTTCTAATAGCTACAGCTATTGGATTCAGATTATATTTATTATTTATCGCATTCAGCGCAGCTTGCGAATCACTTAATAACCGAGATTTCTTATTATTAGATTTGCACTTTAAGATGCCCAGTTGAAAAGAAGAAACAATGTGATTTTGTTTGTTTGACTGATTAGAAGGTTTTCACATTCGCATTTCAAGATCATTTTAATATTCGAGAAACGTGACCTTCTGTGACCTTAATTGTTCAGGGAACAATCACATCTGCGTGTGATGTGCCATAAAAGGTGAAGTAATTTTGTCTAATAATTTGTGAGGAAGTGTTTCTTCGTGGCCTTGACACGGCATCCTGGCATTGCTGTTGAGGTAGCCGCAGATGGTCAGATAAAACTGACATTGCGACTCCTTGTAAGGTTTTTCGGACATCATTTGATGGCCTTGTTCTCGCTGATTAAGTTCGCGATGGCAGTGAATTACTGTGTCACTCGGGTTGAATCAATGTTGTTACTCCATAGTGGGAGGGAGGGCAAGGCAAGGCAAGGCTTTCTCCCCCTTCTTTTCTTCCGCCGACCGTCCGTGTCCACGGCCCTCTTGAGCTTCCTGCTCAAAGTGGTAAGGCGCTCGCTACCAGACAGTCACTAGTTAGAAAGGTGGCACATAGCATTTAAAGTGGCGTGCTCCCAACAGTGTTTGCTGACTATCGATTGCTGAGGTAAGGCGTGCGCAAATATCTGCTAACTATAGCTGTAATACTTTGCTGTAGATATTTTACTAGTTAGAGAGCATTACAAGATAACTTAAATTAGGAAATAAGTGCGTGTATTCCTACACTGTTTTAATTTGGAACGAGGCTTTTTGATCATTATCATCAGTGCTTGAGATATATTATTACGGTATTACTAATTGTCCGCTTTTTTTTCTGGGCTCGCAGAGGTTTTTTTTGAAATACGAAAAGTGTCCGATGATTTGGAGTAGATTGGACAATATCTACTTCTTCAGCGTTTTACTCATACCGAGATAGTCTGCGCGGTTTGAGTTACGTAGCTGTCAGCTTGCATTCGGGAGATAGTGGATTAAAACCCTACTGTCGGTAGCTCTGAAGATGGCTTTACGTGGTTTCCTATTTTCACACCAGGCAAATACTGGGGCTGTACCTCAATTAAGGCCACGGTCAATTCCTGCCCATTCTTAACTTTCGTCTATCCCTTCGTCGCTCCAACGTAAATAAATAAATAAATAAATAAATAAATAAATAAATAAATAAATAAATAAATAAATATTCATTGTCATAAAATAACTACTTATTTTAAACAATGATTGCATTGACTTAATTCACAGAAGATTTATTTACAATTCACGTGAACATCTGAATATTGCAGGGCGGATATAGAATGATAGTTTGACACTGGGGTGCTCAAATACCTCAGGCTCGTGTCGGTAGCTTTACTGGCACGTACAAGAACTCCTGCGGGACAACGTTCCGGCACCTCGGCGCCTCCAAAAACCTTAATAATCTTAAAAAGAAGTTACGGGACGTCAAAACAGAGTTATTATTATTATTATTATTATTATTATTATTATTATTATTATTATTATTGTTGTATTCATTTATTTTCTCATATATACAATACTACGGTATATAAATATGGTGTAACTCAATACACAAAACACGGATTATACAATCAAGTATCTCGTAGATACCGAGCCAGTTGGCAATGCGGTTAGGGGCACGCAGCTGTGAGCTTGCATTCGGAAGATAGTGGGTTCGAACCTAGCCCTGAAGATGGTTTTCCGTAGTTTCCCATTTTCACACCAAGCAAATCGTCACCATAAGATCTGTGTCGGCGCGACGTTAAGCCAGATGTATAAAAATATCATTGTTATGACAAAAACAATATAACTGTGCAACAAAACTGCTCTGTGCATTCTTACAATGAGATGAGACGCTTTATTCGTAATTTTTCCAGACTTGTTACTACGTTTTTGGGACGATACCTGTCGTTGACAGCACCACGGGTGCTATTTAGCTTCCACATTTTCATGTCTTCTTCCAGTGCTGTGTACTTACTCATTTTTTCCGTCTGGATGGTTTGAATATTGTGGTTCAGTGGGGCAATACACAGCTTTGGCTTATTTATTGAGAAAGGTCGATTTGCCAAGATTGTATGCTCACTTTAAAACAGATCTGCCACAGTATATTCCGTGGTCCCTTTTTTTAAGCACGTTGGATGAGTGCTAGTATAGTACGCCACGCTCGCTTCAGGGGGAGCCCACATGCCACTGCTTGATGCAGGATTTTGGCTAAATCGTTGCGCCTCGCAGTGTATTCCACGGTACTAGCGCCACCAATGCTGTGATGGATGGTTTCTCTGTATCTGTGGCACTTTTAATCTGTCACATTCTTCTTTTTTAAATATGTTTTCTGTAGTTCCTCGTAGCTCTGACACAGTCTTGGATGATAAATGGCAAACCTTTCTGTTTCATTGAAGACCAGGCTTCAGCCGACAATACATGGTTGTCGTAATGTTGTGGATTAGCATATGAAGATGTGCACCATGCCCTTTTTTTTTCTTGTCTCCATGATATCATATTACGCTGATCTATTGAAACATCATTATCTTTGGGGTAAAATTGTACATCTGCGAATTATAATGGTGTGTATCTCTCTAGCGATCCCCCCTTCTGATCTCATGCATGATGTGCGGGCTATATCGTATCAAGAATGGCGGTCCGATTGGAATGAATCGTCACGAGAAAAGGGACATTTTTATTATCTATTACAACCTGTTATGCCTCCTAAACCGTGGTTTTATTATGGCACGTACTCTCGGCGCCACATCACATCTATTATTCGTCTGCGTTTTAATCATGATCTTACTCCCCAATATAAAAATCGTTTTCATCTTTCTCCCCCAACTTCCTGTGTTTGTGGCTTGCCTGATACCGACAGTAATCACCTCGTGTTACAATGTCCTGCTTTTGATGTTCCCCGCCAGCGCTTCCTATCCTCTTTGCTTACCATGGACATCCCCTTCCCCACAAGAATTTCGTGTTTACTATCCTCTCTAACTCCTGCTCTTGTTAACAGCATAAATCAGTTTCTTGATGATGCACATATTGTATTATAATCCTTTAACAGCCTCTTTGTTGTTACTCTTCCATTGCAACATGTTTGTCATAACACCTTAACCTGTGTCTTATATGAGGTCATCATGTTTTGTGAGAGTCCTGTGGTGTTTATTTTTTTTTTTTTTTTCTATCAACTATACTTTTAACGTTCACTACGAGTGATACGTGTGTCAGTGTTATTAATCTGGTTTCGTGACTGGACAATAACAAATGAGTCCAGCCACACCATTCAAGAAGAAGAAGAAGAAGAAGAAGAAGAAGAAGTGGTGGTGGTGGTGGTGGTGGTGGTGGTGGTGGTGGTGGTGGTGGTGGTGTGTATCTCTCGTCATTTTAATAATCGCCTCGTACAGGGGTATATTTCTAACGGTGAATAAGTACCGCCGTATTATTATTATTATTATTATTATTATTATTATTATTATTATAACCGAATTCTCCCAATATTGGAAGACGTTAAGCGAATAAGTCAATAATTTCTTCTGTGGGTTCTTGTTGTTCCAATAGGTTCTCATTCTTTCCGAGAAGGCTTGTTTACCGACCACTTTGGTCTGTACTGTTTTTTTGTTGTGGTTGCTCTGATGTAGCTTCCCAATTGCTTACTTAGTGTCTAAAGATGCCTCTTTCTAGGATGTCTGTTAAACTTATGTTTGCGTTTTTTAGGTCCTTTCGAAGTTCGTTAAGCCAGGGTGTTTGGTTCTTAAGCGAGGTTACATAATCTATTATCCTTTTTTGTCAATCGATTTTCTGGTACTCTAAATAGTCAGATGAGCGAAGAACGGAAATTTCATTCGTCTTTATTCCGAATGTCAGTATCGATGTTTGAGAACTTTTCTGATGTTTTGATTGATTGTAACCTGTAACCGTCTTCGGTGTATCTTGCTCTTAAGATTTTCCTAATGACCCCCCCCCCCCCCGCTTCTTTTTTTTATTTCTTCAAATTCTTGTTTTCTGTTGAGCGCCAGTGTTTCACTTGCACAAAGGACTATTGGATTTATGTCTGTGTTGTAATGCCGAGCTTTTGTGTGTCTTGACATGAATCTTTTGTTGCAGAAGTTTTGGACTAACCCTAATGCTTTTTATGATGATGATGATGATGATGATGATGATGATGATGATTAATAATAATAATAATCGATACGGCCACCTGTGGGCCACGTTTACACAATCTTCCTTCTGTCACGCAGACTGATACCCTTCTCTTTACACTCTCGCCAAAGATTCTTGAGTCTTTGACTTCTTCTTGCTCGTTCTTCCACCGAGATGTTCCGTGGCTTCGCATGTTGCTCTTCAGACGCATCCCTCAATCCCGCAACCTTCTTCCTAAATGATGTCCTTTCTTTTATATCCTCCTCCTTGATACCTATTTCTGCCAAGTCATTGTGCACGTGTGTAAGCCATCCCGCTTGTTTTTTCCACCTTTCCTGCAGAAGAAGTATCCTGTTGGTCAATCTCTCAGGGTTCATTCTTTTGATATGTCCATAAAACGTCAGTCTCCTTTTTCTCATCACAGTCGTGATTCTTTCTACTGTCTTGTAGAGCTCCAAATTCGATCTTAACCGGAATGTGTTTGGGTCACTCGTCGACTTTCTAGGGCCTAAGATTTTTCGCAAGAATCTTCTTTCTCTTTTTTCAAGGACTGGGTCAGCCATCCTCGTCAAGGTTTCTGCTCCATAAAGGCACTCTGTTCTAACCACTGTGCAGTAATGTTTTAACTTGGCCTGAATTGAGAGAGACTTGGACTTACAGGTGTCATGACATAGTCTGAATGCCAGCTCCATCCTTCTCACCCTCTCCTTTAATCCCTCCTTTTCATCTCCATTGGGGGTGAGTATTTCTCCCAGGTATTTAAATTTTTGCACACGCTGGATATCCCCATACAATGTAACAAGTCTGTCCGTGTCGCCTTTTTTTATAGAATCCATGAATGCTGTTTTCTCGAAAGAGATTCTTAACCCTGTTTTGACTGCAACATTTTGTAGTTCTTCGACTTGTTTCTTGGCTGTTTGACGGTTGTCTGTAATAAGAACGACATCGTCTGCGAAGGCAAGGCAATCCAACATCATCGCATTTTTTCCACAACCTATCTTTACCCCATTCTTCATTCCATTTTCAGTCATTCTCAGCCTCCATTCCCTAATAACTTTTTCTAAAATGCAATTAAAGAGTAGTGGAGAAAGGCTGTCTCCTTGCCTCAAACCCGTTTTTATCTCAAATGGATTTGAGAGTTCGCCCATAAATTTGACTTGAGAAAAAGTGTTTGTAAGAGATTGCCGAATTATGGCCAGAGATTTCTCATCCACTCCAAACTCCTGCAGAACGTTCATGAGCACTCCACGATCTATGGAATCATATGCCTTTTTGAAATCAACGAAGGTTATGATTGTCCTCTTCTGATTTCTCATAGATCTTATTTTTATAAGTGATTTTAGAATATAAATCTGCTCAGCACATGAACGCCCTTTCCTGAACCCTGCCTGGTATTCACCAATTTGTTTATCTAGATGTGTTTCAAGCCTCCGCTGCAATGCTTTGGATAGAATTTTGTATGCTATAGGAAGAAGAGAGATACCTCTGTAGTTGTTGACGTTAGTTTGGTCCCCTTTTTTGTGTAAAGGATGAATGAGTGCATTTTTCCAATCACTTGGTATTTCTTCTTTTTCCCAATTATTATTATTATTATTATTATTATTATTATTATTATTATTATTATTATTATTATTATTATTATCATCTCGTGCTCCTTGACTGAATGTTCCTTGCAGTGACTTCAGTTTCAGAGAGTCGCGAGTTAGATTCCCGGACGGGATGGTATTTTAACCTATTCTGATTTTTTATTTTTTACAATTTGCTCTACGTCGCTCGCACCGACACAGATAGGATACGAAAAGGCAGGGAGTCGGAAGGAAACGACCGTTGCCTTAATTAAGGTACAGACCCAGGATTTTCTGGGTGTGAAAATGGGGAAACTATTGAAAACCATCTTCTGGGCTGCCGATAGTGGGGTTCGAACCCACTATCTCCCGAATGCAAGCTTACTGCTACGTGATCCAAAGTGGGCAGACATTCGCTCGATCATTTTAATGCGCATCTTAATTTAGCCATGCTACTTGCAATGAATAACATAGTGTTTTTAAACTAACTATGATAAAAATATGCAACATGTGTTCTGTCGCTGCAGCGTGCATATAGGCTACTTGCCGTGAGAAGTTACCCATGAGCAGGTGAGACACGCAGCTCTGAGGAGCAAATGCAATTACGCAACAATTGTCTTACCTCTAGAGTTTTAGTAGCCTTGCAGTTCTGCGTTCGGGAGGCGGAGGGCTGATCCGCACTGTCGGCTTTCCTGAGAATGGTTCTCCTTCTTCCTGCACTAGAAAAATGCCGGGGTAGATGATTGTATAGGCCCCTCACCGTCACCGCTTCGAATCTCCTGGCCTATGAGAGGGCGTAGCCTGTAGGAGAATAATTGACTTAATGGAGGGTAAGAGAAGTAGAGGGAGACCAAGACGACGATGGTTAGACTCAGTTTCTAACGATGTAAAGTCAAGAGGTAGGCTATAGAACTGAACGAGGGCACATAAATATCTAAAAATGAAGGATTGTGGCGGCGGTTAGTAAATTCAGAGGCTTGCAGAGTGAACACTGAAAGGCATACCAGTCTATAATGAAAATTTTGGTGTAGTGGTTAGCATGATTAGCTGCCACCTCCGGTGGAACGGGTTCGATTCCCTGCTCTGCCACGAAATTTGAAAAGTGGTACGAGGGCTGGAACAGGGTTCACTCAGCCTCGGGAGGTCCACTGAGTAGAGGTGGGTTCGATTTCCACCTCAGCCATCCTGGAAGTGGTTTCCCACTTCTCCTGCAGGCAAATGCCAGGATGGTACCTAACTTAAGGCCACGGCCGCTTCTTTCCCTCTTCCTTGTCTATCCCTTCCAATCCCCCCTCCCCCGACAAGGCTCCCTGTTCAACATAGCAGGCGAGGCCGCCTGGGCGAGGTACTGGTCCTCCACCCCGGTTGTATCCTCCGACCCAAAGTCTCATGCTCCAGGACGCTGCCCTTGAGGCGATAGAGGTGGGATTCCTCGCTGAGTCCGAGGGAAAAGTCAGCCTTGGAGAGTGAACAGATTAAAAAAGAAAGAGAGAAAGAAATATTTTTTTTGCTATTTTGCTTTACGTCGCACCGACACAGATAGGTCTTATGGCGACGATGCGATAGGAAAGTCCTAGGAATGGGAAGGAAGCGGCCGTGGCCTTAATTAAGGTACAGCTCCAGCATTTGCCTGGTGTGAAAATGGGAAACCACGGAAAACCATCTTCAGGGCTGCCGACAGTGGGGTTCGAACCCACTATCGCCCGGACGCAAGCTCACAGCTGCGCTCTCCTAACAGCACTGTCAACTCGCCCGGTTAGAAAGAAAGAAAGAAAAGAAAGATTATTATTTATTTATTTATTTATTTATTTATTTATTTATTTATTTATTTATTTATGTTTAATACAAAATATAAATACCGGTATTCTTTCACTCTTGGTGAAAGCAGTTCCTCAACCTGGCAAATGGTAACAGATGTGAGGCAGAAGGTTTAAAATCATAACAATGATGTATGTTCTTAAACCAGCTGTCGAGACCAAGAAATATTATAGTGCAAGTTCTTGCTGTCGGAATGGGAAAGCGTTTTCACGATGGACTTTCACTGAACTGCCATCTGGCAAGCTTGCGACAGACACTTGAAGAAAACATTATGTATACCATCTCGCTTGCTTGCTAACATTTTTTTTCCCCTTCTTTAGTTTCCATTCATAGAGTGTATTTAGAAACCGTTGCCGCTGATGCTTAATGGACTACTCGGAGAGAGAGAGAGAGAGAGAGAATATTTTGCCAGGCCATTAAGAGTGGCCTGGATACAGCCACAGAGAAAGAAAAATGGTCTGTAAGTGCCAGGTTCTGCAGACAGACAGGCAAAAGAACACCTGTAGAAGAATAAATGACACTTTTACTTCTTCTGATGTGAATTTCGTCCATGTCAGAGAGACACCGTTCCCTGGATTTGACTCGGACGTGCTGATCTCACTGGCGTAGTCTTCTAGTCCTGGTCCTCATTCAGTCACTACCGATCTACATTTAGGGCAGTCGCCCAGGTGGCAGATTCCCTGTCAGTTTTTACCTAGTCTTTAACAGTTGCAAAGAATTTGGAAATTTATTGAACATCTCCCTTGGTAAATTATTCTAATCCCTAATCCCTCTTCCTATAAACGAATATTCGCCCCAATTTGTCCTCTTGAATTCCAACTTTATCTTCATGTTTTGATCTTTCCTACTTTTAAAGACACCACTCAAACTTAATCGTTTACTAATGTCATTCCGCGCCATCTTTCCCCTGACAGCTCGGAACATACTCTTTCTTAACAACTTGCTTTACGTCGTACCGACACGGATAGGTCTTATGGCGACGATGGGACAGAAAAGGGCTAGGAGAAGGAAGAAAGCGGCCGTGACCTTAATAAAGGTACAGCCCGAGCATTTGCCTGGTGTGAAAACCACGGAAAATCATCTTCAGGGCTGTTGACAGTGGGGTTCGAACCCACTATCTGCCGACTAGTGGATACTGGTCGCACTTAAGCGATTGCAGCTATCGAGCTCGGTCGGAACATACCACTTAGTGGAGCAGTTCCTCTCTTTCAAGTCTTCCCAGCCCAAACTTCGCAACATTTGTGTTACGCTACTCTGTTGTCGGAAATCACCCAGAACAAATCGAGGTGCTTTTCTTTGGAACTTTTTCCAGTTTTTGAATAGTAATTCTGGTGAGATTCCCATACACTAGAACTATATTCTAGTTGGATCTTAGCAGTGACTTATATGCCCTCTATCTATCTATCTATCTATCTATCTATCTATTAAATGTTTTCATTCCCCACCCTCAACGGGTGGGGCGGGCCACCTAGAGGGTAACGCCCTCTCTCTGGCCAAGAGATGCGGGCGGGTTTGGAAGATGTGACGGAAGGAGGAGGTGGGTAAAGGATGTGAATATACAGGAGATGGGAGACGACTTGTGCCTATGCCTAAGTAATGAATTTCGTTGAGTGAGTTTATTAGCATAGATGGTTACAAAGTAGTACAAAAGATATTACACAGATTTAAAAGTATGTACTAGGATGATATAATGGCTGTTGGACGAAGGTGGGTTTAGTGCTAGAGGTAAGGGAAAGGGCTAAGATGTGAAAGATACATGAGAAGTTATGCAGGGAAGTGAGTAAGTTGTGGAGGGGGTTTGTTGGGGGTGGTATTGGAGGAGAAAAACCGGGTGGAGGGTAAAAACGGATTTGTGGACTCGCACGGTAGATGAGACCATAATATTATTATTACTACTGACATGAACCTTAATTATAGGCATGGCGGCTTCCTTCCCACTCCAAAGCCTTTCCTATCTCATAGTCGCCATGTCCGGCTCCATGGCTAAATGGTTAGCGTGCTGGCCTTTGGTCACAGGGGTCTCGGGTTCGATTCCCGGCAGGGTCGGGAATTTTGACCATAATTGGTTAACTCCCCTGGCACCCTCATCACGACGCGCAGGTCACCTACGGGAGTCAAATCAAAAGACCTGCATCTGGTCTCTCTGGAGGCCACGCGCCGTTATTATTATTATTATTATTATTATTATTATTATTATTATTATTATTATTATTATTATTTTAAAATGTCATGAGGCTGAATTAAAGTCAGAATGCAACAGTTCATCTTGGGCTCAGAAAGCCAGCGTTCTACCATCTAATTACTTTTGAAAAATGGGTCCTCAGTTTATTTCGGTTGTTTCCGAGATCGCTAGAGTCACCCTGGATAGAAGTAGAAAACTGAAGACCGCCCAATAGAAAAGGATTTCGTCTCCATAGGGCCTGCCTGTGTCGGTGCGACGTAAAGCAACTTGCAAAAAAAAAAAAAAAAAAAAGTAGTTCAACTGCACATGCAGTTTATTAGTGCACAGTTCGTGCTTTGATACCTTAAAAACCCCTTTCTCCAATCGTTTCTGCACGCAACATATTTTATAAGGTTACCTTAAGTTCCTCGTTAATTTGATTTCTATCTAATAAGAATTTCGCGGCACACTTTCTCAGACGCTCAGCAAGTGAGTGTTGCCATAAAATGATCAACATATGGTGACACACCCCCCTAAATTTAGTGAAAGTTAACGAGGAATTAACACGTGGTGTTGGGATGAGTGAACTAGGATTTGCTGTGTGCTCTCCTCTCTGCGTGCACGATAGTGTGTTTCTATATACAGTAGAATCTCGATATCTCGAATCGCCTCGGGAGCTACATTTTATTTCGAGTTATCGAAATTTGACGTATAGAGAATACTGTTTTTGAGAATGTATAGCACATAATTGAATTATATGTACCTACCTACGGGTTTATACTGAATACATTATTTTTAACAGTATTTAAAAATATACAAATGTAAGTACTTCGGGATACTGAAAATTCAAGTAATGGAGTAATGGAGGTTCGGCTGTATCTTTTTTTTTTAATGAGTTCTCCCATTTAACAGAATTGTGGCGTTGAGAAAAAAAAACGGGACTAGTCATCATTTCGGTGGTATATGAGTGGTTCTTATCTTTATATGATTCCGCATCTGTTGATGCTAAAATGGGACTTATTCAGTAACTCTGTCTAAACCAGTGTTGAAATTTGCGTCGTGCGAAAGTGAAGTTTGGGACAGTGATCAGGAGTGAAATCTGGCGTTCAGTGTGACTAAATAAGCTGGGTTGCTTAGTGAGAAAATCCTTTTTATATTACCCCTTCCATGTTACAAGCCAAGATACTCATAGGTTATTGACTTGTCTTTCCATGGCAGCGTCCATTTCGATATGTATGTTTTGTTATATGACATGTTTATATACACTTATTTGGAATGCGTATTAATATGATTCATTGATTTAAAACACTTTTTGCTATACAGTTCTACGAATTTTTGAGTTAAACTTAATTTTTGATAAAACGATTGTTGTTTAAATAAAAACAACGGGACTTGTCAGTCATTTTCTACATCAATTTCCTAGTATGTGTCTTTATTATATGATTACATATTTTGGTATATGACTTCAATCTTCCTAATGAGCATGTGGGGTTAACTATAAAGTGTAAGAATATTATTATACACAATTACTGTATATACAAAAATTGATAAATCTAAAAACTTCTGTTCAGTGACATGTCCCGTTTTTCATCTCAGCACCTCAATTATCCGTTCGTATATTCCAAAGGAAAATGCACTCGTTCTGTAGAAGTGGAATGGATTCACGAATAGAAAGAATGTTATGCCCTTCAAGACAACGCCAGGCCCCATGAGACTTAGATCACGCACGCACGAAATAAACTTAGATTCGCGGTCGGGCCGGAGATTTTAACAGCGTCTGGTTATTCTCTAGTGCAGGGGCTGGATGTATGTGTTAGTCTTCATAGACATTTATATACCACATTTCCAACCATTGCAGAAACACGCAACAGTCAGTATTTCCCTCCAGATAGAATTGGCGTCAGGAAATCCATCGTGCCGTAAAACTGTGCTTAATTGCATGTATTACAGAATGTGATTATAAATCTACCATGCAAAAAGAAGGAAGGTGAAATCCGAACCCTGAGGTACTCCGTTAATTAACATACAACATCTCGGCTCGTTTTGCTGTAGGAAGTGATTTAGTGGTTTCCATTCAAACACATAGAGCGTCAACCTCAAAGGATAAGAAAAACCCAGGAAGAGAAAGAAGAAGAATTCTACAAACAAAGAAAAAATGCTTACAGGGTTTCTGCCTTTCTGTTCAATGTATTCCTTTCAGGTTATAGTTTTAAATATGTCATTAATTCAGTAATAACCGCCACAACACCACCTTTCGTACGAAGCAAACAAAACTATAGAGGTCTCTGGAATATTGTAAAAGTATGACGTAGGAGTCATGAGTTATCCGGTACTGTTTATATTGCAGATAAAGGAAGAATGTTAATTTTATTGATTTGCATACAAAGTGGATGAACTTACTTAGACATATTCGTTGGTAAATGCTTGCGAAGGTGTTGCCACGTTTCTGTATGATACATATATCTTCATGCCGTCCTCCCATGCAAGAGATGGCCGTATTGTAGAGAGAAAAATACCTGATTGCTGGAATCAATTACGTCTTCAGTGATACTGCTCGCCGTTTTCTATCTCTTGTCATATTTATTACTCGTTCTACATAATTTCACCTTCCTCTGGTGTACAATTATCATCCATTATTCATTTGTTTGATATTTTTCATTCATAAAATTGCTAATTATTGCAGACAGTTCGATATTTTAAACTGTCCCCTATTGCATGTATTACAGAATGTGATTATAAATCTACAATGCAAAAAGAAGGAAGGTGAAATCCGAGCCCTGAGGTACTCCGTTAATTAACATACAATATCTCGGCTCGTTTTGCTTTAGGAAGTGATTTAGTGGTTTCCATTCAAAGATATAACACGTAAGCCGACTGTTTTATGGGGACCTGTTTTATTGGGCAAAGCTGCCGCCACAAATACCTGCGACTTGACGTAATCTCTCAAAGGATAACATTTTTAGAACAATGATGTTCGTTATCAGACTTCTGATGAAACATGGTGCTCTAATGTCGGCGAACCGCTAGTTTTGTCCCAAGGCAATATTCTGGTGTAAATTATTGAGACAGTTGTTTAGAGGACGGGAAATGAGTTCGTAAGATGAATGGGAAATAAATAGCGTTTCTTTCTCACAAATAGGGGCATTTGGTCTTAGGTCTCTTCTTCTTAGATCTCACAAAGTTGCGTGCCTGATGGGAAGTCGGCGAATTTGAATGAAATAAACTGCCAAGCCGTTTCCGTACAGGCCATCAAGAACTTTGGAAGAGTGGATGGTAAAGGTAACATCAACACTAAGGAGGGGACAACCCGCTCAGCGAAAGAGGAGTCGAAATTACTAATAAGCGAACACATATTTCGGTTTATCCGTAGACGCTCGACTGTTTCGGAGAAAATGACGGTCGAATTTTCCGACGTGCTTTACATGCCTGTTAGCGCGCAGTAACTTTAACCGACGCAGTGGCGCCGTGGCTTCACACTTTTGCGCCCCGTGTTCAAATCCCGATGAATATTTTGTTTGTTTCATTTATTTTACTTTTGTCCATTGACGATTACAACACGAAGGGTTTTGTTCAGTGTATTTTAAAATATCGTTGTCCTTATTCGTCTATGTTCTGTCTGGTAAATGAATGTTCCGCCTCTGTGGTGTAGTGGTTAATGTGATTAGCTGCCACCCCGGAGGCCCGGGTTCGATTCCCAGCTCTGCCACGAAATTTGAAAACAGACTCGGTGGCTGGAACGGGGTCCACTCAGCCTCGGGAGGTAAACTGAGTAGAGGGGGTTCAATTCTCACCTCTTGTCATCCTCGAAGTGGTTTTCCGTAGTTTCCCACTTCTCTTCCACCGAGGTGGTACCTAACTTAAAGCCAATGTAGCTTCCTTCCCTCTTCCTTGTCTATCCTTTCCAATCTTCCCATCCCCCTACAAGGCCCCTGTTCAGCATAGCAGATGAGGCAGCCAGGGTGAGGTACTGGTCCTTCTTCTCAGTTTTATCCCCGACCCAAAGTCTGACGCTCCAGAACACTGCCCTTGAGGTGGCAGAGGTGGGGTCCCTCACCGAGTCCGAGGGAAAAACCAACTCTGGAAGTCCGGCTCCATGGCCAAATAGTTAGCGTGCTGGCCTCTGGTTGCAGGGGTCTCGGATTCGATTCCCGGCAGGCTCGGGAACTTCAACCATAATTGGTTAATTCCGCTGGCACGGGGACTGTGTATATGTGTCGTCTTCGTCATCATTTCATCCTCATCACGGCGCGCAGGTCGCCTACGGGAGTCAAATCAAAAGACCTGCATCTGGCGAACCGAACTTCTCCTCGGACACCACCGGCACTAAAAGTCATACGCCATTTCCTTTTCGGAGGCTTTCTATCATATTTTTCTTGCTTCTTAGACATCTTAATCGAATTCTAAACGTATTGGGCGAAATAAGACCGGAATTAATAACATACTACGTTCGTCATTTCATACCAACTACTTAATTAAATGTATTATTCGAACTTGCCACAATTCTGCTTACCTGGTATTACCCTAACAGATTTACAATCCTACAGAAAACGAAAATATGCTTTAATTGTACCCGCGAATGTAACATTAGTGATTTTAACAATACGGCAGTCGCAATACGTACTTCACGCAAATCATGAAATAAACCATGACTGTACAGTGCCACCGTACCAGATTAACAGTAACTGTAAGATGTTGTGTCGGCAAGTAGCGTCCCTAAACTGTATGGTTGGCGACACTGAATCGAACCCTACAGGTAGAAAATAACTAAAAATCACTATCTTCAGTATTAACAGGGGAGAAAGAGTAAGGTTGTTGTACCCTTGGTGTATAGGCTTACGTCCCACGGAGTATAAAAAAATATCCTGTGAGACAGGCATCAAAAACCAACAGATTTGGCGCGAAAATCACTGAATTGACTACACAGGACTCAGTCCGTCGATAATTATTATATACTGTTTAAGGGGGGAGACCCAGCTTGTTAAATATGCTACAATTGTTGTTGACAATTGCTGCACATATCCCAGTATTGGCATGCTTCCTGGCAACCAGAAGCAACTTCAATAATTTCAGAATTTTAATAATTTTAATATTTTAAAATAAAATGTACAAAATTTCCGTCTTTTTGACAGTATTTCACTGTTTCCATTATACATTCCAAGTTTATAAGAATGTTCGTACTCTTCCTTTTTTAAAGTGTGTATCAAGCCTCAAGCTACAAAATGAACCTCAATCATTAACAGACTGTGATTTGGATTTTTGTTGCAGTTTTATTCCGAGCACTAGAAAATATTAGTAGTTTTTTAAATAAAAATGTTATATAAAATCTATTTTAAATCCCATTGATTGAGTGAGGTACAGATTGTAGCACAACACTATGGGAGGAAACTCTGAAAAAATTATAATTATCCGTGAAACAGTAAGAGAGTTATGAAGGAAACCGTGATAGATTGTTAAAAATGCGGGAAATTTTGAACATATTATTTTAAATTGTTATAATTAGAATTATTGAAGTTGCTTCTGATTGCTCTGAAGCATGCCAATACTGGTATATGTGCAGTATTTGTCAACAACGTTTGTAGCATATATAACAATGGAATGAATATTGGCTTATTTTCCTCGTGTTAAGCTAGGTCTCCGTCAACCGTGATTCCAGGTCTCATAAATGAAAGGGAAGTTGTATTATGTAAAGGTAATAAGGTTTCGACGGTATGGGAACAAATCAGCCGATGTAGCATCTGGCTCGTGTAATATAGAAGTTGGAAGGTTTTTAAGAACGAAACGAGCCAGGCAGGGTAAACAGGTCAAACATCTGGCTTGGTCGGCTCTTCCCAAGGCTAGTCTCCATATGTGAGACAGGATTTCTGAAGGTTATCTGGGGTCACTATCACAAGGCAGCGTGACACCCGTCAACGTAGGTCAACTTACAGGATACGATGGAAGACAAGAACACGGCTAGAGGTGGAAGAATGAGCAATAAATACGAGTCCGGACTTTCATGCATTAATAGGTTAGAATGCAAAGTTACTGAAGCGAGCAGCAAGTATAGCCTACCTTCACAAAGATTATGCTATGGGGATCGCATAAACATTAGGCCAATCAGAACCCCTATAATTTATGTTACGCTTGCCACATTATGAAAGAGCGGGTGGCCGACACTTTCTACTAACCAAATTAGTTTGTAATTTAACCTGTTACTGCATAGAAATCCGGGCTTTAGCAATGAAGAATTATGTTTTTCTCGAAATCTACTATAACCTGTACCTAGGGATTGGAAGTTCATGCATTTGCATATATTTTTTCCCCACCATTGTATGAATATGCTGATAAATTATTTATGCAAATTACTGATATCTGAACAGAATATGACCACTTTATAGTGCAAAAAAGGCTCAGTTTACCTTTTTTTTAATAGATGCATCATATTTTGGGCTTTATGCTCTAAAATGGCATATTAAAATAATGTTATCGTTTTTATTGTGCTTACAGTCGAACCTCGATATCTCGAACTTCCATTACTCAAATTTTCACTATCACGAAGTAACTTACATTTCCCGGCAGTTTGTCCTATTCTTTACGTGTACTTATTTCTCTATTACTGGAAATTCGGTTACACGAATTTCTCGATGTCTCCAAGCAAACATTTCCTCCCTTGAAGCAAAAAAAAAATACTCTGTAACTCGAATTTTGTGCAACATTAACTGTGCAATACGACATTTATGGTTTGTGAGGAACAGTTAACAAGTATGAAGAGTTACAGTGATGCTGGGAGCTAATATGACGCGAACTGATAAACTAAAACTTCTAGTGATCGGAAAATCGGCGAAACCTCACTTTTTCTCGGGTGTGAAGTAATTACTGGTCACGTACGAAAGCCCGAAGTCGCGGATGATAAGCTCCATTTACGAATCTCGGCTGAGTGGTATTGACGAGAAGTTTCAACGTGAAGGGAGGAAAGATTAACCGTAACAAACAGAAGAGACTAACGGATGTTTTCATACGTATCAACGGAGGTATGTTTCTTGTTTCAATACTGTATACTGTGTTCTAAACAGTTACTACAATAAGTAAAGCAAAGCAAAGTCACCTCCGTACAGGCCATGAAGGCCCTTGGAGTAGTGGAAGGTAGAGGCTTCCACCATTGTCAACCTCGGCACATGATGGGGTAGAGTGGTGAGCTCTACGCCCGGCCGCCTTTGCCCCCAGGGATTAACCTGGTACTCATTGTTGGTGTAGGCTGAGTGAACCTCAGGGCCATATGCACCTCCGGAAGTGAAAATCACGTTTCTTAAATTTTACGACTTCCTGACGGGGATTCGAACCCATGTCCTTCCGGGCGAACCGAGCATGCCTTTACCGCCTCAGCCAGGCAGCCCCTTACTACAATAAGTATTATAATTAAAGTAATAATAATAATAATAATAATAATAATAATAATAATAATAATAATAATAATAATAATCGTATGGCCTCAGCTACCGTGTGCAGACATTTCGATTTGACACCATCTGGCTGTCTGCTCGTCAAATTCGGCGTTCCGTTTTACTCTAGGCCCACTAGACGGCAGACCGAGTAAACCGGATCTCTCTTGGGCGTCTGTGGCTGAGATTTAATGAATTTTGTCGGGTAAACACCAAATGTATCACCAGAGGTCTTTTACATGCCGACATCGTACGACATGGAGTATCGAATGGACTTTTTTCCGCCCTTCAAAAATCCGACTACCTCTGCCGGGTTTGAACCCGCTATCTTGGGATCCGGAGGCCGACACTCTACCACGGATCCACAGAGGCAGCTATAATTAAAGTGATGCCGTAAAATAGAGTTTTTAAATACTGTTAAAATAATTTATTCATTATAAGTCCGCTCATTATTATTATTATTATTATTATTATTATTATTCAAGTATGTGCTATACATGCTCAAAAACAGTATTCTCTATATCACGAAATTTCGGTAACTCGAAATAAAATTTAGCTCCCGAGATGATTCGAGATTCCACTGCATATGCGCATGCCTTGGCATTTTCTACTAATGTGTAATACATTTCTCGAGTGCAAGGAATGTGATTGATGACAAAGATGACTCATAGATAAGAAATGAGCGTTTAGCTGCGCATTATGAAGGAGTGGGAAATATGCTTCCTCAAGGAACAGCAGGATTGCGAGCCGAGAAGCATTAAGCTAGATGTTATGTGTCTATGATACAATCCCGGTGTTCCTCCACAATCGCTTGGTAATCAGTTTTGCCAATTTTGCTATTTTTCACTAAACCAAGCTGTTTTGGATTACTGTTTAGCTACAAGAAATTGAAAATTCAATACTGATTGTATAGCTAATTTTTGAAGACCTTTAACTATACAAAAAATGGTTTATTAGCATTTGAGAATGGCCCTGTCACTTCGTCGATGTTGAACGGAGTTTTAAGCGTTACAAAGCTTTGCTGAGAGACAACAGACGAAGATTGACCATGGAAAGCATTCCTCACTCCCTAGTTGTTAACTGAAATAGAGAAGAATTCATTGATGATGAGGTAGCACTTCAAAATGCAAAGAATAACGACGTAAATTACAGATAATAGTTCTATTATATGGAAATATGCTCACATTGATGATGAATATTTAGGTACTTTTTAGGGCATAAATGCATACATACTTATACAGTTTTTAGTGCATGAACTTCCGATCCCTAACTAGCATAGTTCTGTACATTTTAATATCGCCTGTTATAGCCTATATCAAAATAAAATGAGTAACTCCATATTCAAGTTAGAGATAGCCGGCTTGTGTACTACACTATATGTTTTATTGGTATACAGTGATTGTGGGAGGGGGGAGGGGCAATATACGAAATGCCATGTTTCACTCTTAATATTAACTGTGTCGAAAAACTGTAAATATCAATAAAAGTTGTACAAAATACAATTATAATCCCCGATCTTTTACGTTTCATACGATACGTTTTCACCATATGAGGAATAATAACAGAGATATTCGTGATTTTTACTCTACAATTTTTACAAACTTCGACATATCTCTGTAAATATCATCTTGTCAAAAACTATATATAACAAACGTTACAGCAAATACAGTTTCCATTCCATTGTATCTCATACGTTAAGTTACGAGATATAATAATGGATAGTCCGACTCATTGGCTGAATGGTCAGCGTTGAGCCTTCGGTTCAGAGGCTCCCGGGTTCGATTCCCAGCCGGGTCGGGGATTTTAATCTCGTCTGATTAATTCTTCTGGCTCGGTGACTGGGTGTTTGTGATTGTCCCAACACTTTTCTCTTCATATTCACACAACCGACTTCACTACCAACCGTCACCAAAACACGCAATAGTGATTACATTCCTCCTTATAGGGTTTGCGTCAGGAAGGGCCATAAAACAGGGCTAAAGCCCAATGTTCGATACAGTTCGCACCCGCGACTCCACAAGTGTGGGAAAAGAAGAAGAAGATATAATAATGGGTAGGTATGCCTCGCGATACAACCTTAATGGATCAGGAAGATATGTCATCATTGCTCTGCATTTAGGGCCCAGGTGACATATTCCCTATCAGTTGTTTACCTAATCTTTTCTTTAACAATTTCAAAGAATTTAGAAATTTATCCAATCCCTAATTCCTCTTCGAATGTTTGCCACAATATGTCTTCCTGAATTTCAACTTTTTCTTCAGATTCTGATCTTTCCTACTTTTGAAAACACCACTAAAACTTATTCGTAAAGTCATTCCACGCCATCTCTCCACTGACAGCTCGGAACATACCGATTATTTAGAGAATCGTATGAATAATCGAATTAGTGAAATAGTCGAATGAGCGATTAATTTGTATTCGATTATCCCATCACTAGTCTCCTTTCTGCCAAGTCCGCCGGGCTGAGTGGCTTCCGCGGTTGAGGCGCTGGTCTTCTGACCCCAACGTGGCAGGTTCGATCCTAGCTCAGTCCGGTTGTATTTGAAGGTGCTAAAATAAGTCAGCCTTGTGTCGGTGGATTTACTGGCACGTAAAAGAACTCCTGCGGGGAAACATTCCGGCACCTCGACCTTTCCGAAAACCGTAAATGTATTTAGTGGGACGTAAAGCAAAATAACATTATTATCTCCCAAGTTCTCCAAGCCCAAATTTTGTAATATTTTCGTAACACTACTCTTTGTCGTAAATGTAGCTCTTTTCTTTCGATTTTTTTTTTCAGTTCTCTAATCAAGTAATCCTCGTAAGGGTCCCACAAACTGGAACCATTAATTGTGGCCTTACCAGAGACTTGTATGCTCCTTTCTTTACATCCTTATTACAACCCATAAATACCCTCATAACCATGTGCAGAGATCTGTACCCTTCATTTAAAATCACATTTATGTGATTACCCCAATGGAGACCTTTCCTTATATTAACACCTAGGAACTTTCACCCCATTAACGCGGTAATCACAACAGAGAGGACTCACAACCTGACTTTTTACCCCATTTATCACCATACCCTGTCCATATCACAACATTGTCGAGGTCGTTTTACAGTCGCTCACAATTTTGTAACCTATTATTCTATACATCATTTATTATCATCCGCAAAAAGCTTTATCTGTGATTCCAGTTTTTTAAAAGATCCAATAATACTGCCTTGAGGAATTCCCCCTCTTAATGAGTACAGGATCTGGTAATGCTTCACCTACTCTAGTTCTCTCAATTCTATTTTCTAGAAATATAGGCACCCAGTCACTCTTTTGACTAGTCCAGTTGCACGAATTTTTGCTGGTAGTTTCCCATGATCTAGGCCAATCGCGATACAGTCCATTTGACTTCCTGAATCTAAAGTACAGTATCTGCTATATCGCGCGGGAATAAGTCTTCCTAATCCCGAACCAGTTCATAATTTCGGAAACGTGTCTAATATAATTAAAATAATACTTTCCCAAAGGTTACATGCAACACACGTCAAGCTCACTGGCGTGTAATTATCGGCTTTATGTTTACCATTCTGCGGGAATGGATGCCTAGTTAAACTTCCTCTTGAAAGAAAACTGGTTCACGAACCACAAATGATTCGCACGAACTTGAACAGATAGTACTGCAAGAGGGCATTGTTCATTCGCCCGCACTTTTTCATATCGCGTAAATACATTTTTAAAAATGTGTTTACTTTATACTAGCGTACATTAAAAAAAACACATTTCCCTTTGCGAAAATCAACTGTTCATAAATATATATATTGACTCTTCAAAAAAACGTCTAAAAGTAAGACCAAAATTCAAATATCTCGGTGTTACTCTTCAAATAACATTGATATCTTTCAACAAACATATCAAAGAAAGAGCAACATCAGCAATAAAAGCAATTTAAAACATTCAAAAACCACAAAACTTTCAAAAAACAACAATAAACTTAAAATTATCGACCTGATAATGCTAGAGAAAGTTAAAGCTTGTGATATGAAACGAATCCTGGGTATCGAGAAGACAGCACCATCAAGGCTGACATATATCTTACTAAAAAGAAACTTTCTTCATAGAGGACTTCAGAATGTAGATACACCTGCCAAACACTAATGCCTGCGAGAACACATTCCAAATTATCATAGAAAAACGCAGCTATATCTGGAGCGACTTTTATTCAACAGGCGCCATAATGACGGGCGATTGGAAACAAGCAAATTACGAGCTTCGACACGTAATAACGTGATATTCAACACATGGTTTTCATCACAAGTTTTGCCAAAATAAGATATTTCATCACCCGAATGAAAATTGTGTATATGTGTGTGTGTGTGTGTGTGTGTGTGTGTGTGTGTGTGTGTGTGTGAATTGTGCAATGAACACTGTGAAAGATATCACGCAAATATCTGCAGTCTCAATAAAAAAACTAGGACTAGAGTAATATAATATAGTTTTTGTATTTTGCACATTGTGTGCATTCTCATTATATTTATAACTATCTCTCGGTCATGGCCATCCATCAACGGCTGCTAATTTCAGACGTCAACCAGCTATAAGACATAGGCTGCACGGTTGCTATGGTTACCGTTTCCATCACACATTTTGTCGTGTCACGTTACACAAACCCCCAGTCATAAGACATATTTATGTCAAAAAAGGAACGCTGTCAGCATTTGTCTAAAAATCAGCTATATTTACCGGTTCATTCCTAACTACGCGATGTTTGCTGGCTTGCTTATCCAGTGGTTTCGGGGTTTGACCATGCATGCCTTAAAACAACCACCACCACCACCACCACCACCAAGCAACATTGTCGAGACTGCCTTAGATTCGCGTAGGGTATTCCAAAAGAAAGACTTCACATACTATTTGGTGTAAGGAGTAACTTACAGTTGGCCGCGAGGCTTCTTCGTAAATGGAATCATGGGAGTGCTTTTATGACGAAGAACAAAAAGGAAGAAAGCCCTTTGTTTATATTTGACATTCCTCCAGCAGGAGTTTTTCCAACGGTCTCTCATTGCCACACCTACACCAAGACAAAAGACGACACCTACTTCCTAAGTCTGGTCACGAAGGGAACATCACAATACTCACGGAGAAGGGGTCGGTAATCCAACACAGGGACAGGAAACTTATTAGAAAAATTATGTACACACACTCACACACACTGAAGATAGGTTGTCGGAAGCATGCGAGACGCTTTGCTTCTCACATAACTCGGAGAATGGAGTATCTTCTTAAGAAGCGATAGTTAATTCTGTAAACGCTTCTCTATTCAAAGATATGTTTTTCTTTACTAGCAGTTTAACATTCCACTAATGCTGATAGGCAGTGCCTTTTTTCTGGAAAAGACGTGCCGAAACTCTAAGAGAGCCTCAGGATATTTTCATACGTAGTTTTCAAGTAACATATCTTAAATTCAAAACAGCTTCTAGACTTTAGACAGAACACTGAACCTCCTTGGCTTGTTTCTGGGTCTTGCTTTCGGTGTCTCCTGCGGAATGGTGACCATGTTTTAACATATTACGTAGTTGGCTTACACACGGTAAGAGGAGGTCTGACAATTTTCATAAAAGGCCTATTTGAAGTCACGGTGAAGTTCATCTGAAAAAATCCTGTTTCACAAAAAAAAAAAAAAAACCACTGAATTCAGAGTCCGCCGAATCTTAATACATATTTCTTTGGAAGTTTTTTCTCTTAACTTCAGATTATCTACGAAGGCTCGACTGACACAAAGAACAAGACATAGACACTAATGTGGAATGATTTCCTGTAAATCGCGTTCAGTAGGGTCCGTATACTTACCGTACATCTGTCGGCCAACGCTTTCTTGAAGTGAGGCGTCTTGTAAATAGTGCCCTATACGATCCGTACTTGGGCGTTTATGTTTCACATTTCAAAGTGTGTGGAACTGATTCCCATCATACATTATCGAGGCTTTGAACTGGCTAAGTGGCTAAATAAATAAATAAATAAATAAATAAATAAATATGTCATTTAGGCGTGTTTTATACTCAGTTTGTAAGCGTTGTTGGTACCTTTCGAGCCTAGAGTTAGCTCTGTTATTTTTAAAAGCTACTGTTTGCATTGCATACGGCACATTTTACTTTGCACTAGCTGATGTGCCCGTGCAGGCCGAAGACAGCCGTGAACACTCTTCTGCCATTGTTCCGTAAAGTATGCACACTGCTCATTCTAATCAGCGTCTCAGAGTAGGGATCGAATAGCTGGAATACTATGATGAACCAGTGTGTCACGTACCAGTAGTTATCAGAAAATTCGTGAACCTTTGAGGAATGGCATGCTAAAAAAAAAAAAAAAAAAAAAAAAAAAAAAGTTATCTAATTTCCCAACTACTTCCCGCCAATATTCAGGCAGGCTGTTTTACTCGGGGCGCAGCAGTAATCCCATCTGTCGGAGATGAGTGGCAGCAGAAGAGTCAAAGCAGGTCGCAACAAACAATGGTCAGTGTAATGCTATTGTTGATCAATTTTATGAGCTTGAGATATTATAGGCCTTCTCATTTAGTTTTCTTCCGGCTCTTGTGATATTAGGTCATGTAATGTAAACATAGTTCTTTCTTTCACGACTCTCTCTTGTCTTATTCTTCAAGGGATCGTTCCCTTACTACGATTGTTTGCTCTTTTTTATATTATCTTCACAATTTTCCTTGTCGATATGGACCAGTCACCACGCGGGTTTACACCTTAAGACAATCATGAGAAAAACCATCACCATTTAACACAATTTAGAAACTACCTGAGAAAGAAAACATGTAGTAGTTGTTCGAGTCATCAGTCCATAGACTGGTTTGATGCAGCCTTCCATGCCACCCTATCCTTTGTTAACTTTTTCATTTCTACGTTAACTACCACATCTACTCTAATCTGCGTATCATGTTCATGCCTTGATCAACCCGTTATCGTCCATGCTTCACTCCCATACATTGTCACGCCCCAGACTAGGGGATACGTTGTTTTTAGTCCGGCTCCTTTGCTGAATGGTCAGCTAACTGGTCTTTGGTTCAGAGGTCCCCGGATCGATTTCCGGCGGGACGGTGGATTTTAACTGCGTGTGATCAATTCCTGTGGCTCGGGGACTGGGTGTTCATGTTAGTCTCATTACACTTCTCTTCATCTATATACAAAATACACACTACCGACAACCGTAGAAACACAGAATGGTGACTAGCGCTCTCCACATAGAGTTGTTGTTAAGAAGGGTGTCTGGTCGTAAAACTGGGCCAAATCCACAAAGTGGCGATTCCACTATCTTGTTCCGGATGATTTCCGACAAAGGAGTAGTTTTACGAGAACGTTGCAAACTTTGGGTTGGGAGGACTTGGGAGTAAGGAGAAGAGATGCTTTCCTTTGAATTGTCTGCGATTGAACAGTATTTCCACTGTTAGCAATGCTTGTCGTTGATATGGACTTACCCACAAAAATCGAAAATCAGTTATCATAGCCGGTGCGGTAAAAATGTATAAGACATGAATGATCGGAGATGTAATTCTGTATAACTTTGGTTATGCAGTATTTATCATAAGACCACTAATATTTTTTAAAATTTATTTTACCACATAGTCGAGCATCTCTTCTCCTTACTCCCAAGTCTTCCCAACCCAAAGTTTGCAACATTCTCGCAACACTACTCCTTTGTCGGAAATCATCCGGAACAAACTTCCTTTGAATTGTCTCCGGTTCTCGTTTCCAGCTCTCGGCACACAAATTGGGACACTAACGATTCTGTGGGACGGGAGGCAACCCTTCTGATACCTCAACGCTTTTGCACTAGGCCAACTCTTGAGATGCTTGACAGTTTTCTTTGTTTTGTGTCTGTTGGATGTCACTGCAAGGAAGTCGGAAATTCGGAGTTTCCTACAAAAATGAGGCAATCAAACCTGACCTACTAGTTTGGAAGCAAATAGAGTTTAATAAGCACGCTCTGTCAGAGCTGTGTCCTACATAAACCGACCCACTTGGTCTCTTCTAGCCCGGGGACATCTTGTGCGTGGTGACTCAGCCAGTTTGTTTACTATCCTTCAGATAAGTCGTCGACCTTTTGAGGAACATTCGTTAATCAGAAAATTGTAAATGGCCGGCCGACTCGTGAGAGGCGTGGGAGGGAAAAGTAATATAGGTAAGCACTAATTGTTGTGGTACCTCTGTCGTTGGTGGCTTAGTTTTTTGTCCTCATAATCCCTTCAGCGGGAACGCCCTGGCGGAGATGAGTGATAGCAGAAGAGTTTGGTGAATTTAGAAAATAATTTTGAAAAATGAGATATTTACGATGCATGAAAGAAACTCCATATTGTAGAGTACATTTTTTTATGTATTCATACTAAAATATATGAACGTAGATGTTCACTCTTTACAAATTTACGCTAGGTCGAGTGACTCAGACGACTGAGGTGTTGGCTTTCTGACCCCAACTTGACAGGTTCGATTTGTGCCGGTATACTTACTGGCACGTAAAAGAACTCCTGCGGAACGAAATTCTGGCACTTCGGCGTCTCAGAAAACCATCAAAAAGTAGTTAGTGGGACGTAAGCCCATTATTATTATTATTATTATTATTATTATTATTATTATTATTATTATTATTATTATTATTATTATCATCATAAAAATACACTCTAGTATAAATGTATTTATTACGAAAATTGTTTTCTTGTTACAGTCTTTCCAAAATGATAAAGTGCTTATGTCTTATGAGTTTATTATTGTTTTTATACAAAACTCTTCATAGATAATGTGATTATGGTAAATATTCACATACTTGACTCTTCCCCTCCCCTCTCTGAAACTATTCGCCATTAGCTGCTGAAAATTCGCATACAACTTGGTAATTTAATGTCCTTGTTGTCCACCAACTCTCAACTCGATGCCTGAGGGGGTCGATTGGGTACGGTTCCTTGTTAATGAGAAGCCAATTATAATGGCACACGGCTACCATGCCGCCACCACCACACATTTCGAGAGGTGAAGTATCGTACAGACATTATACGAGTAATTCATGATTTGCACTATTGATACCAACATGTCAGGCAAAGTAAGGAACTATATTGCGGAAGTAGACCATCGCGCCAGTCGTCTGAATCTCCACCACACGTTTTTATAGCTAATTTCAAGATAGGCAAAAACAGACCATACAGTGTAATGCAGTGCTGCAGGAATACAACTTCTGCATCAGCTCCAAATCGAGAATAGTTGGTGTTAAGCCACTTTGAAAATGAGTCCTTTGATCCGCGGGAATCACACCAGAAATCTAATTGTCATCGTGACTGTGACTTCATTTAAAAATCCCATTGCATTGGTTGGGATTCAAAACACTGTGGGAAGTTGCTATATTACATTCTAGACCACACCAATATCTCTTAACTAGAATTTATTTATTTATTTATTTATTGTGACCGTAACAGGTCATGCATTACAGTGTTCACGACAATTGTTTCTTAGACGTTAAAAAACAGCTAGAATATTCTTAAAATTACTTCCAGTGACACACGTCACATAAAAGAACATGGAGGTTAATATTAACTATCTGCAGTCGCGTAAGTGTGGCCAGTATACGGTATTCGGGAGATAGTGGGTTCGAACCCCACTGCTGGCAGCCCTGAAGATGGTTTTCCGTGGTTTCCCATTTTCACACCAGGCAAATGCGGGGGCTGTACCTTAATTAAGGCCACGGTCGCTTCCTTCCCACTCCTAGGCCTTTCCTATCCTATCGTGTCGGTGCGACGTAAAGCAAAGTGTTAAGAAAACGCAAAGCAATCAGAACTAATGAATACTACTGAATATTTAATATAATACTTAAAACAGTTATTAGAACAGGATATTTCACTTGGGATCTAATAAACTGAGTAATATGACAACGTTTATACTAATTTTCTTTTTAAATTTCTTCATAACTATTAAATTATGTTGAGAGGTACAGTGTTACACGATCGAAGTGAATTTAGCTTCTGTCATACAAAAATATCAACGTTAATTGGGGAGTTTTTATGAATTTCAGTCTTTGCCTTTGGAAGAAGATATTCCGAGGACGACTAGTTTCTTTAGTTTATGTGGTGCATAGAAAGAGACTGGCTGCAACATATTTGAGCCATCGATTTTATAAATAATTATTTTATACAGAAAAGTCAAATCTTGGCAATTTCGTCTGTGGCGCAAACTATTCGCACTATGTTCCTTCAGTATACTTGACTAATTTATGAATATTCCTCTCACTTTATAAGTCATGATGAATATTAGAAATTGTTTTGAGTATTCTCGATAAGATTGGTGTTTCCCGTGGTCATTGGGTTCCAAATAATTGAGCCAAATAATTGTCTTTGGGGCGAAATGATTATGAATTCCGTATAATAAAGTCTAACATTTTCAGAGCATTATTCGTAATTTTTAAAATTTATTTTTTATTCTTCATTGAATGTTATTCCTAAATCCGTTTTATTTAGTCTTGATACGAATTAATATGAATTTCCTGTCATTGACCAACCCCGTTGCATGCATACTTTCACATCACGAATTCGATCTTAGTGTGCTCGCCCTTAATACGACACACGCTATCACTAATGAAGAATGCGTAAGAACCAAATCTAAATGAATCGTGAGGTGGGCGTGAAATTGACAATAATGAAACCGTGACGAAGTGGAAGTTGTCAGCACTTTTAAAATGTAGGGAATTGGACCGTGAAACAAGCTGCCGGCAACTTGTGTCTTTGACTTTCCTTGCGACAGTGAAAGGTTTCTCACACCAGTAAAGTGCTTTCCAGTTTCGAAAAAAAAAAAAAAAAAAAAAAAAAAGAGAGAGAAAACAGAGTTGTTTTAATAGTCGGAATCTTATAAAATTAGTCCCTAAAAAGCAAATATGGCAGACCTCCAATCAAATCACTTTATTTGAAAATGAGGTGTCTATCTCGGTGGCAAATGGCACACAAACGTCATTTTGCTAAAATACATTATTATAATATTTACACTAACAATTTTTCTATTAATCACACAGCTCAATCATTTACAAAATTCTACTCATAATATCTTCTGTACTTACAAATGTAATCAACCCATGTACAGTATGTGGAATTACTTCAAATCATACTATACAACTGCGATAAGGTTGAAATTTACGTTGCATTTATTTATTTATTTATTTATTTATTTATTTATTTATTTATTTTAACCATTTTGGAACCTAACAAGCATAACGACCTGCTACGTCTTAACCAGAGCCCCTTTTGCCACCGCTGCGTAAGTTATTGCTGGCAAATACAGTAAGTAGTAATAATCGGACAGCATTACTCACGAAACATAAGATGTAATCCTAAACAAACTAGATTATTTATTTGTACAAGTCACACTATTCTATTTACCTCATATTATGGTGACATCCTCTCAATACTAAACAAATACTAGTAGAGTTAAAACCCCGCGTTAGGCGCGTGGTTGACACATGTCATCCATTCTGCAACTTATGTCGAGTGAGTAACTTACTAACTAAAGAATATTTGTGGTGGTTAGCGTGATTAGCTGCCACCTCCGGAGGCCCGGGTTCGATTCCGGCACTGCCAAGAAATTTGAAAAGTGGTACGAGCGCTGGAACAGGGTCCACTCAGCTTCGGGACGTTAGCGTAGTAGAGGCGGGGGGGGGGGTTCAATTCCTTCCTCGGCCATCCTCGAAGTAGTTTTCCGAGGTTTCTCACTTCTCTTCGAGGCAAATGCCGGGATGGTACCTAACTTAAGGCCACGGCCGTTCCCTTGTCTATCCCTTGCAATCTTTCCAGCCCCCCACAAGGTCCGTGTTGAACACAGCAGGTGAGGTCCGCCTGGACGAGGTACTGGTCCTCCTTCTTAGTTATATCCTTCGACCCAAAGCCTGACGCTCCAGGACTCTGCCCGTGAGGCGTTAGAGGTGGGATCCCTCGCCGAGTCCGAGAGAAAACAGATTGAGAAAGAAATGATATTTACTACTTATTTATTAACTACAGTAATTGTACCCAATACCAGAAAGCGTTTATTTTAATACAACTTTTGTGATAATTCAAAAAATGTAATATTAAGAAAAAAGACAAAATACATTGAAACACTTTTTTGTCCTGGCTTTCACGGGATAAAAGCTATACTCCACACAGGCAAGGCAGAGAAGTTGCCTATACAGCAAGGCGGAGCCAGCCAAAGTTCGATTTTATTAATTTTGTTAGTCCTAGGTTATTTCCACTTTGAGAAAGTTGTGGGAAGAGCACAAGAAACTTAAAATAAAAGGGACATGGAACGTACCCATGATCGGGTTTGGTACAACTTTCTGGTCTGGATTGCTTTTGACAGTCGATAAGATACTATAATACATGTTGACGAAATACTGCTTTATATTTTGGAAGTGGAAAGAAAACCTTTGGAACAGACTCTCCTCACCTGTCATCTATTGTGTAACTTATGTTGTATGAGTGACTTTATAATAACCAGCGAAGATTTACTATTAGCCGGACTGAGTGGCTCAGACTCTGACCCCAACTTGGCAGGTTCGATTCTGGCTCAGTCCGGTGGTATTTGAAGGTGCCCAAATACATCAGCATTGTGTCGGTAGTTTTTCTGGCACGTGAAATAACTCCTGCTGTACTAAATTCTGGCACCTCGGCGTCACCGAAAACAGTAAAAAGAAATAGTTACTAGGATGTAAACCAAATAAAATGAGTATTTTTAACAACATATCTGATCGTTCAAAAATATATTTAAAAGAGACACAAGATACATGGAAATACTTTTGTGTTGACTTTCACGAACTTATTTAGAAAAAGAAAAATGTATCATTTTCAAACAATGTGAAAAATTCCGTGAATACCTTCAACTTTACTCTTGAAAAAAAGAATTCCACCACACACGTCCATCAGATAGTCAGGGCAGGTCCAGTTTTCGCTCTTTGTACACCACTTTCTTGTTGTCTTGTTGCGACTTCGCCGACATTGATGACAGTGGCCATTGTTGCCTGGGTATTCCTTGACCTGTGATCCAGTTGTCATTTCAAGGAGTAACTGGGCTCGTTTTCTTACCTAACTGGGAATTTTTGAGGATTTTTCGCTCTCCTTTCAATCTGAGGTTTCAGCAGCACCCAAGCAACAATCTGTTCTCACTACTGTGGGTTTGTTACTTCAGCAAAACAACGATGATATTACAGACGTGTTCTGTGTAATAATAACTTACAATGCGCTGTGTAGTGAATCCCACAGAGAAGAGGGCACTTTGTATTCAATCAGCGTAAACTTACCAAGGGCTGAATTTGGGCACGTGGATGACAGTGGCCCTGTAAGCAAATATACCGGCTAACTGCTAAGTCATTGTAGGAACACTGAAGCTGAGATTCAACTGAGTGATTAGATCAGAGATCGCCAGAGAGGTGCACAGAACCGTGCATGCGTAGTTGCTCAAGAGTTTTAAATAACCATTGTCGAAAACTGATTGGATGACACCTGGCTCCGCCTTGCTGTATAGGCAACTTCTCTGCCTTATCTGTCTGGTGTATAGCCTATGATTGCAGGCGTAAAGGAAAAGTTATGCTGCAACTGCTCTTCGAGATTCCAGGCATTGGTACATTTCGAATTCATTCTTGAAAGTGGAACTGTCACATATGTTACCATTTATCGGTGTCTCCTTAATGCAGACCTCATTTGTGGCTGGCAGAGTACTAGGTTTTCCATCACAACGTCCCAGCACACCCATCGCTCAATAACATACCTGTTCTTCCTCAAACCCCATATTTTAGCGATCTTGATCTCGCGAATTTACTACCTGTTTCCGAAAGTCGAAACCCTGGTCAAGTGGTGGGAGCTTCGCATCAGCAGAAGAGGTGAAGACTAATGTTACGCACGCTTTGCGCAAAGATGGACTGCTGGGTTCTTTCCTAAAGTGGTAGGGAGGCTGACAGAGGTGTGTCCTGACTGAAGATGGCATGTAAAATGTTCTCAGTAATAAAAGCTTTTGTT
The DNA here is from genome assembly GCF_040414725.1 of Anabrus simplex. NCBI lineage: Eukaryota > Metazoa > Arthropoda > Insecta > Orthoptera > Tettigoniidae > Anabrus > Anabrus simplex. The sequence goes on along the minus strand of NC_090277.1, from coordinate 96,866,454 downwards.
CTGTACATCTTCGCTTACTCTTTGACTTAGCAAGCGAGTTGGCCGTGCGGTTAGGGGCGTACAGTTGTGAGCTTGCATTCGGGAGATAGTGGGCTCAAAACCCACTGTCGGCGGCTCTAAAGATGGATCTCCGTGCTTTCACATTTTCACACCAGGCAAATGCTGAGGCTGTACCTTAATTAAGTCCACGGCCGCTTCCTTCCCACTCCTAGCCCTTCCCTCTCCTATCCTCGCCGTAAGACCTACCTGTGTCGGCTCTACATAAAGCCGGTTAAATAAAAGCCACTGGATTCAGAAATTATTCTAACAAAATAATTGCCCCTTCTTCGCAAGGATTTTTTGTTGAAAAAAGACTTCGTATTACTTTCGTAATAATAAATATATCTTCCTTTGTTTTGAGGAATGCCAGAGAGGAACACAACTTGAAGGGTCTGTGATTCCCTTCTCTTTTGGGATGTTCTTTTTCTTAAAACACCCTTCCCCCCGTTGCTGACTGTTGCGATTTGAAGATTTCTAGCAAGTGTATTTGTCCGCTTTTGTGGTGTAGTGGTTAGCGTGATTAGCTGTCGCCCCCGTAGGCCCGGTTCGATTCCAGACTCTGCCACGAAATTTTAAAAAAGTGGTACGAGGGCTGGAACGGGGTCCACTTAGCCTCGGCAGGTCATCTGAGTAGAGATGGGTTCGATTCCCACCTCAGCCATCCTTGAAGTGTTTTTCTGTCGTTTCCCACTTCTCCAAGCAAATGCCGGGATGGTACCTATCTTAACGCCACGGCCGGCTCCTTCCCTCTTTCTCGCCTATCCCTTCCGATCTTCTCATCCCCCCCCCCACAAGGCCCCTGTTCAGCACAACAGGTGAGGTCGCCTGGGTGATGTACTGGTCATCCTCCTCAGCTGTATCCCCCGATCCAAAGTCTCACGCTCCAGGATACTGTCCTTGAGGCTGTAGAGGTATATTCCCTCGCTGAGTCCGAGGGAGAAAACTACGGATTAAAAAGAAGAATAGTTCCTGTAATAATAATAATAATAATAATAATAATACCTCAAGTAACTGGAAATTGTGGGACTTATGGTTGGAGCCAAAGGCTCAATTGAGTACGACGTTCCTTTGGCTTCTGCAACAGACTCAGAATCAATCAAGATGCCATCCGCACCATTGCCCTCACAGCATTGAAGGGATCAGTCAGGACATTGAGACGATATTTATATTTATCCTCATGTTCATCGCCACAATTCACGTTTTGAAACATTTATATTCGTTGCCTTTATTCAGGGTTGGGTGATGAGCTGAGATTAAATTATATGACACGTTTTTACGGCCAGATGCCCTTCCTGATGTAATCATCATAGCGTATATCTGTGATGAATATGAAGATGAGAGTGTTAGGACTAACACAAGCACCCAGTCCACGGGCCAGAAAAAATAATCAGACACGATTAAAATCCCCGACCCGACCGGGAATTGAACCCGGGACCGACTGAACCGAAGGCCTCAACGCTGACCATTCAGCCAAGGAGTCCGACATATCTTAAATGCTTTCATAAATCAATATTCAACGCAATGAATTATTTTATTTTTCTTATTTGAACACAACCATTAAAAGTTGAACGCAACATTACTTTTAACACCGGTACCGTTATTTATTTATTTATTTATTCACAAAGGGCACGTGAGCCATTGCTGTTAGTGCTGAAATACAAGATTCAGAGTAGTGCCATTAAGACTAGTTTGCCGGGCTGAGTGGCTCAGACGGTTGAGGAACTGGCCTTCTTACCCCAGCTTGGCAGATTCGATCCTGACTCAGTCCGGTGATATTTGAAGGTGTTCAAATACGTCAGCCTCGTGTCGATAGATTTACTGACACGAAAAATAACTCCTGCTGGACAAAATTCCGGCATCTCGAGGTCTCCGAAAAACCGTCAAAAGTAACGGGACGTAAAAACAACATTGAATTAATACATCACTGTTGAAGATAATATGAAGAGGTGACGAAACTACTAGCAGAAAAGTCCAAGTCTGCGTTAGCCTTCTGACTTAGTCAACTGAACAACGGTGAAAACTGCCTCACAATCCCACTGGTGGTTCTCAACATTCGCCCGCACAAACACAGACCGAGGACTTATTTAATATGTTAATGTGTGTGCTTGTCATTAGCTGTTGTAAAGAAGCTGCTCTTAATTTCTTAGGTATGTGCCACCGAATACCAGGGCTTCTATCTCTCACTCACGCACTGAAGATCTCCGTAAACAATTAGTTCCAAAACGTCTTCAGCAATGTGTAATTAGACGAGACGTGAGAACCTGTGCTGGTGACGGGAACCGGAAGTAGAAGGAAGAACGCTCCAAGAATAAGACAGGAAACTGTATCGTACTATACTGCAATTACAAAAGACGGGACTTCGTACGGTCGGATAAACAACTGAACACCACGCCGCATAGTGGACTGTGACAATGTTGCCTTATCGACAGGTAGTGGGTGAGAATCCAATCGCTACAGTGTTGCGATAAGGATGACATTGGGGACGGTGGGTTCGAAACTTGACAAGGCCAGATAATCTCCTTTGATTTTTAATTAACATAATCGACTGAAAATTTCAACACATATGAGGGTGATTTTGATGATTATGATAATAATAATAATAATAATAATAATAATAATAATAATAATAATAATAATAATAATGTCCGCCTCTGTGGTGTAGTGGTTGGTGAGATTAGCTGCCACACCTGGAGGCCCGAGTTCGATTCTCGGCTCTGCCACGAAATTTGAAAAGTGGTACGAGGGCTGGAACGGGGTCCACTCAGCCTCGGGAGGTCAACATAGTAGAGGGGGGTTCGGTTCCCTCCCCGGCCATCCTCGAAGTGGTTTTCCGTGGTTTCCCATTTCTCCAGGCAAATGCCTGGATGGTAACTAATTTAAGGCCTTCCCTCTTCCTTGTCTATCCCTTCCAATTGCCCCATGCCCCTACAAGGCCCCTGTTCAGCTTAGCAAGTGAGGCCGCCTGGGCGAGGTACTGGTCTTCCTTCCCTGTTGTATCCCTAGGTCCCAAAGTCTCACGCTCAAGGACACTGCCCTTGAGGCGGTAGAGGTGGGATTCCTCGCTGAGTCCGAGGGAAAAACCAACCCTGGAGGGTAAACGGATTAAGAAAGAAATAATAATAAAAATGGAAATATTATCCTCGCTGGCTGAAGGAGATTCACAAAGACATGCGGGTAAATGATACAAGTCCAGAGGACCATATTTCGGAAGAAAGTTTCGGGCTTGAGGGAGAAGGAGGAACCTGCTAAACTTGGGAAGAATGGCTGAAAAGGAGCGCGAAGTTGAAAAACCTTTGGTTACAATGTAAACAAAGCCGGTCCCGCGGTGTTGGGGTAGGGTGCCTGGCTCTTGCCCGGAGGCCCCAACTTCGATTCCCGGCCAGGTCAGGGATTTTTAGCTGAATCTCAGCGCTGGTTCGAGGTTCACTCAGCTTACTTGAATACAGTTGAGGAGTTATATGATGATGGATGGCGGCTCCGGTCTAGAAAGCCAAGAATAACGTCCGAGAGGATTCGTCGTGCTGACCACAGGACACCTCGTAATCTGCAGGCCTTCGGGCTGAGCAGCGATCTCTTGGTAGGCCATGGCAGGAGGTGGGGGGTGCAATGTAAACAAAAAGGTGTAAGGCTAAGAGAGAGAGGCAGGTGGCTCGTATAACCGCAGTCCACAGTTGACTGTATCGACAAACGTAATTAATAATCGTATGGCCTCAGTTACCGTGTGCTCGTTTTACTCTACGCCTACTAGATGGCAGAGTAAACTGAATCTCTCTTGGGCGCCTATGGCTGAGTTTTAATAAATTTTGTCGGGTAAGCACCAAATGTGTCACCAGAGATCTTTTACATCGTACGACATGGCGTGGTGCTGATCATTGTTCTAAGAGGCAGTACACTAATGAGGGTCCGGCTCCATGGCTACCGTGCTGGCCTTTGGTCACAGGGTCCGCGGTTCCATTCCTGGTAGGGTCGGGGATTTTAACCATCGTTGATTAAATTTGCTGGCACAGGGGCTGGGTGTATGTGTTGTCTTCATCATAATTTCTTCATCACGACGCGCAGGTCGTCTACGGGAGTCAAATCAAAAGAGCTGCACCTGGAGAGCCGAACATGTAAAATGAAGGTATCGGCCAAAGAAAGACAAGGGCCACAAAGGTCGTTAAAATTAAAAGCAGTCGCTCCAGTGCGGCTGGTATCCAGTATTCGGGAGATGGTGGGTTTGAACCCCACTGTTGGCAGTCCTGAAGGTGGTTTCCCGTGGTTTCTCATTTTCACACCAGGCAAGTGCTGTGACTGTACCTTATTACGTCCACGGCCGCTTCCTTCCCACTCCTAACTCTTTCCTGTCCTATCGTCGCCATAAGACCTACCTGTGTCGGTGCGACGTAAAAAAACTTGTAAAAAAATGAAAAGCTCCCTAGGCCTCGTAACCTAACACCGTCGGAGTCGGAAAATAACACCAAGGGAGGTCGGATAGGATAGATGAAAGTGAGGAGCCTGAGTCGAGTTGAAGCAATGTCAGGTCACAGCTAAGGGTCCCTTTAAGTCGCTTCTTATGATAGGCAGGGGATACCGGGGGTGTTATTCTACCACCCCTATCCACAGGGGGATACGACATAGAGTCCGCCCTTCCAGACTACCTCTGCCGGGTTTACTTGGGATCAAGTGGTCAACACTCTACCGCTGACCAACAGAGGGAGCTATTTATGGGGATAGGGCAGGATTAGGACTGGGAAGCGAGTGACTGCGGCCTTAATTACCGTACAACCCCAGTATTTGCCTGATATGAAAATGGGCAACCACTGAAAACAGTCTTCAGGGCTGATAATGGAAGTGTTCCTATCCATCATCACCTGAATGATATCTAACAACTACACAACCCGTACCGCATAGCCTACTTGCTCGATATTATTATGGTCATTGTTGTCGCTGGTAAAAATAGTTGTTGTCGTGGTGACCGGGAAATAGGATTGCAAAAACCGATCTCTCTTCTTCTTATCGCCATAGACATTACGGAGCAGTCGGTTACCGAGCGATACCAACGATTTACAACAGAACAGGAACAAAGGATGACCAAGGGAATAAGGAAAATTAAGACGAATCTGCAACAAGTAAGCAATTATTATCAGAACGCACTATGTGCGAGCCTTGAGGTGCACCACAGACATACTTTACTGAGGAAGAATGCATCGCAGGGTTACTGATGTCAGAACAGTTGCTAGATACTTCTAATATGTGTCTAGATAACTTAGAGATATGCTGATAATCGTAGATGTAAATCCTGGCTTTTTCATTCCACTTCATTTTGGCGTCTGCTCTCCTACTTTAAATTCGCCAATTCCTGCAGACCAGGGTTATTCTTGGATTTGGATGGACTTCCCGCAGGTCTTCACTTATAACTGAAGTCTATGTTTGATGAGGCCTTCCTCAGCCTCTCGTTTGGGTTCTTATTTCTATTACTGTCCGAATCATATGGTCTTCTGTGCTTCTCATGACATGGCCGCACCATCTCAGTCTGATCTCGTAAAGTTTGCCGACAATGAATAGAACTTTGAACCTCCCACAAATGTCGTCGTTTGCCCGGCCCTACTCAGCAACATGAAATATTCACATGTTGCTTCTTTTCAGGCCAATACTCCGTACCGATATACTTGGTCTTATTGCTGTTTTGTATGTAGATGTTACCCATTGTTCTTACAGGTATTATCCTGTCAAGGCAAGGTCTGTACATTTCATCCACCCAGAGTTTATACCGCGTGTGACGTCTGTTTCAGTGGTTCCATCTTTGGAGATGATTCTTCCTAGATATTTAAAATCTGAGTGTTTCTTTCAAATATACGTTACTTTAATTAGGAAGAGTGTTGGTTAAGTTACAACACATGCATTCAGTCTCCTGCCTGTTGATTTTCAGACCACCCACATGTAGAGCTACTCTCCATTGATCCAGCATCTTCTGCAAATCCTCTTGATCTTCGTTTATGTGGACGAAGTGTTGCCCATAAAAGTGGGCAAAGTTGGAAAAGATTGAAACTGCATGTAAGAAACAACCATATAAAAGGGGAATGTTTCCAAATAAAGGTCTATGATTTGAGCTTTTGTAGGCTGTTTCTTCACTTCGCTGGTTCGCGTGACAGGCAGAGTTAGAACGCGGCCACAGGCAGTCAGGTGTGGTGTTGTGTTGACCGACATTTTGGATGGAGTCATGTAAGAACCCTGTGGGCTCCCATAACGTGCCGCTCCATTGCTTTTCGTTTGTGATGCTTGTTATAATTGCGTTCGTTCGCCTGCCTACCACTGTTGCTCCAACCTACATTTACCAAGTTCTTTTTCTTAGTAGCCGGTAATTGTCAACTTGTTTCTTATACCGTTATTAGGCTGGAGGGTGGGAACGTAGCTGAACCTGTTGTCATTAGCCAAGGCCTTGAGGTTACACGTTCATAAGCCACAAATTAGTTTATCTTAAACTACGCTAAGAGCACTCATAACAATGCTTACTGATCCGTTTCTTGTGGTGGTCTAATGATTGAGGTAATTGCCTCCAAAGAGGAACGTAATTGTCAATCCAGTGATTTCTCCGGATATTCCTTGTACAGCAATTCTAAATCGCATTATTATCAAACTCAAAAGCCACGTGTCTCCGCACTAGTTAAAAAACAAAATAAGGTGAGCAAATCAAAATTTTCAAGTTTCAACGTGCAACTATTTCTGGTATGGTGCGCGTCGGATCTCTTGACGGCGTCACATACTAGATTATTCCTTTTGCGTTTTAAAACTAAACTCTTCCAGTTACCAATAGCTCCCTCCATCCCCACCCCCTTCACAAGTGAGTGTTTACCCAACAACCCTAGAAACTTCTTGTCTGTTGATAACACGCCTGATGGCCAAGTGCATCAACCTTGTTTAAGATTCGGCGAACCAGTTTTTACGTAAACATGTTTTAAATTTGGAGACTGGGTCAAGGAATAGTGGAGCACCATTCTTAATCAATGATTATTAAGCAAGTTTAGTTGACAGTGGAATTAAACACTACCGTGAAGTTTTGCCTCCGAACGGAGATTTACATGAACGCATTGAATGATATTTTGCGACCTTTTCTTGTTTTACAATAATTTGTTTTATGTCGCATCTGGTGTAGGCGTAGCGTGCCTACTTCTTACCCGGAGGCGCCGGATTCGATTCCCGGCCATGTCAGGAATTTTTTTCTTGATCTGAGGGCTAGTTCGTGGTCCACTCAGCTTACGCGATTGCAATTGAGGAGCTATCTGACAGTGAAATAGCGGTCCCGGTCTAGAGAGCCAAGAATAACGGCCGAGAGGATTCGTCGTGCTGACCACACGTCACCTCGTAATCTTCAGGCCTTCAGACTGAGCAGCGGTCGCTTGGTAGGCCAAGGCCCTTCACGGGCTGTTCCGCTATGGGGTTTGGTTTATGTAGCACCGATATAGGTAAGTCTATGGCGACGATGCGATAGCATACGGTTAGCAGTTGGAATAAAAATGGCGGATGGCTTTTAGTGCCGGGAGTATCCGAGGACATGTTCGGCTCGCCAGGTGCAGGTTTTTGATTGACTCCCGTAGGCGACCTGCAGGTCGTGATGATGAAATGATGATAACGACACATACACCCAGCCCCCGTGCCAGCGAAATTAACCAATGATGGTTAAAATTCCCGACCATGCCGGGAATCGAACCCGGGACCCCTGTGACCAAAGGCCAGCATACTTCCCCCGGAACCCAAAAGCTTTGGTTTCCCGGGAGCTGCCCGCCGAGTCATCGGAGGAACTTCGGCGGATCGCTAGCTGGCATCGTTTATGGTTAGAACTAGGCGGTATCTGATCGCCTTCGAACCTCTAACTTTCGTTCTTGATTAATGAAAACATCGCTAACCATTTAACCGCGGAGCCGGGCAGCATCGGGAAAGAAGCGACCGTGGTCTTAATTAAAGTACAGCCCCAGCCCCCGGCATTTACGTGTTGTGAACACAGGACCACGGAGAACCATCTTCAGAGCTGCTGACAGTGGGGTTCTAACCCCCTCTCTCCTGAATGCAAGCTGCCAGATATGCGACCCCCAAAACGCGCAGCCATTCACTCGGTTTTTACGAAATAGCCCACTTTGTAGATTTAGAGTTATTGTTGTCTGTTTTATTTAAAACTTTAAGTTTAGATTATCTCGTTTCGCGGTGAACTTTAGGCAGCCCCGTTTGTCTGGGAAGTAGTTGATCCTTTCAAATAATAAACGTGGTAACTGTCCTTTCCAAGTTTCTGAAACATGAAAGGAAAGAAAATTCTCCGTCTGTTTTTCAGTCATTAATGACTAAAGCCCGGATTTTCATGCCGTGACAGGTTAGATTGCAAACTAAACTTGGTTAATAGGAAGTGCCGGCCACCCGCTCTTCCATAATGTAGCAAGTGTAACATAAATTAAAGGAGTTCTGATAGGCCGTACCCCTAATGTTTATGCAAACCCCATAGCATAATCGTTGTAAAGGTAGACTATACTTGCTGCTCGCTTCAGAAATTTTGCATTCTAACCTATTACTGCATAAAAAATCCGGGCTCCATTAATGACTGACAGATGAAATGAAATGATATTGGAGAGTGTTGTTGGAATGAAAGACGACAGGGAAAACCGGAGTACCCGGAGAAAAACCTGTCCCGCCTCCGCTTTGTCTAGCACAAATCTGACATGGAGCGACCGGGATTTGAACCACGGAACCCAGCGGTGAGAGGCCGGCGCGCTGAGCCACGGAGCCTCTATTTAAGAACATGAAAACAGAATGTTCATATTTCTAGAGATCTGGAGATATTTGATGTGGATGTTCAATAAGAACATTGTATATTTTGTGCCTCCTGTAAAATATAGTTTGTTCTCGCGTACGCTCTTCAGTGTGTGTAAATGTATGATTTGTTTTTTCTCTGTTCTAGGCTATACAAGATGGGCGAAAAACGTGGCATGAAGGCATTAGAAATGTGGTGTCGTCGCGTCACCGACGGCTACAGGGGCGTGAAAGTGGACAATATGACTACGTCGTGGCGAGATGGACTGGCCTTCTGTGCACTTATACACCACTTTCGGCCCGATCTCATGTGAGTACCAGCAGTGTTGTGTTGTGAGCATTCTTTCTTGAAGTTTTCTATTAGGATAATGACATGATCTACAGGGTGTATTCGTGATGGTGTTACAAACTTTCACGGATCAATTTGGGTCAAGGAATCGTAGTCCGGAAACGTTCCAGTCAAAAGTTATTAATAATCCTAGTTGTTTAACGTCCGTCCGTTCTTAACAGACGCTGGGGCGTCGGAATTTCGTCCCTTAGTAGTTCTTTAACGTGCCGGAAGCCAACGCCATGGGGTTGTCACCTTTAACCACCCTTAAAAGCCACTGACCTCAGTCGGGTTAGGATTAGTAGACCAACGACAGAACTTTGTGCAGGTAAACGGTCTTAAATGAGTAGAATTTTGCTCAAATTTTGACTCGATCGTTTTCGGAATATGGTTCCTTATCTCGAATTGATACATTTGCCGTCCTCCATCATACCTGAAGGTTTGGAACATCATCACTAATAAATTAAATTATAAGTGCAGTCCCCCTGTGGATGGGGGAGGGTAAAATAACATCCACGGTATCCCCTGCCTGTCGTAAGAGGCGACTAAAAAGGGCTCAGGGGCTCTTAACTTGGGACGTGAGTTGGCGACCGCAGGACCGTTAGCTGAGTCCTGGCATTGCTTCCACTTACTTGTGTCAGGCTCTTTACTTTCATCTATCTTATCCGAACTCCCTTGGTCAACTCTTGTTCTTTTCCGACCCCGAAGGTATTAGATTTTCGAGACCTAGGGAGTCTTTCGTTTTCACGCTCTTCATGGCCCTTTTCTTTCTTTGGCCGATGTCTTCATTTTTCGAAGTGTCGGATCCCTTCCATTTTTCCTCTTATTAGTGTTATATAGAGCATGGTTGCCTAGTTTTACTTCCCCTTAAAGGAACCGAAAATGTGGTAGGCTCAAAATTGTCAAATTTCGTTTTTTGAGCTTTAAAAAAAATCTCAATTTTCCTGAAGAATTTGGTTTATCAATTATTGTGCTGAAGTTATATTTGAGGCAATAAAATTAGGTTTAAATATTACTCTGCACGCCGGATATCATTAGATGCCAGCTACCAGTCAAATATTGTTTTTGGATTTTCTGTAAGTCATATTTTTTGAAACTTGAGAAGAAGGTACACAATGTATTTGAAACTTGGTAGTCTCTTACACACTATACAGATCTGCTTGTGGAAGTAAATTTAATCAGATATCTTGATTAGTTCATGGAGGCCGGCTTGAAGAGCACCGAAAATTTTACAGAAAATTTCTTTTTTCAACTAGGATATACTGAACTACTAATTTCTCAACTTCTGTAAAGAATAGGCGAATAATTTTACTTCAGCAGCTCAAAAAGTGTTTAAATATTATGCATGCAACGTGTCTTGGGTCTAGTTTGAGTATTTTCTCAGAAAAAGGTACCTCATTTAAGGGAAGTTCTAACAATATATTTTAAAAATATTATTTTATAATGTTCTTTTTAACACAAAATATTAAACATAGAAGCTTCATATTGTACCCAAAAAATGATTAATGTATTCTGAACATATCAAAAGAACATTCAAGGAAATACCTCTTTTACTTTCTGAGATATTTAACTAAATATCGCAAGTTACATATTTTCTATAATTTCACACTTCCCCCTTCCCTTAAAACAATAGTCACCACCACTACCACTTAGAAGTGAAGCGAGTATATACAGATTGATATCAAAATTAAAATAGATAGGAATTAATGAGGCACTTCCACGTAGCCTAGAAATTTCAAACTGACGTACGAGAACCTGTTATTCCCAAGCGTTCGAACCGTCGATGCGATCATTTTGACTGCTATTGAAATTATTGACATAAATATGTCGTATAGCTGGTGGTCATCCGGAATGTAACGAAATGGTGTCAAGTAACCAGGGTGCGTAATCAGAAAGAAATGGTGGTGGTGGGGAGGAGGATCATAGGGTTAGTTAATATTATTTATTTGAGACAGTACCAGGCAGGGGAGCGGGTATATAATTCTCCTTTAAGTAAATTAGCCCCTCCCCCATGCCAGAAAAATTTAATTTTAAATCGTTTTGTTTGAATTCTGTTGTTAGTAGTAGTAGTAGTAGTAGTAGTAGTAGTAGTAGTAGTAGTAGTAGTAGTAGTAGTAAGATTCATTCAAAAATAAATCAGCTGTCATCCAGTGAGGATGACCTTAATAGTTCGGAATACATAACTTACAGTACATAATTATAAAAATGAAATAATATTTTTTTCTGGAAAATTCACCGTAAGGAGATTATGATTTTAGCTATAAATAAAACTGTATAATTTGCAGAGAATCTCTTATGGCCTGTAATAAGATTTTCTCTGTCATAAAAAGGAATTTTGAAATTTTGAAGGTTACTTAGTGGGTGTGTTCTTCGGCAGAGTACCTCTGGAGGCCTCTGACAACTCATTGACTAAGAGGAACATTATATTTGGCAGACATGGCGTATACATTGCTTGTTTTTCCAGATTACAGAGGTGTGAACAAGATTAGATTCAAAGGAGAAGATGAAAAATGAAATTGCCTTAGTTCTAGTTTTTGCCCTCACTTGTCTTTCTAATTTATTCCCTGGAACTCACTATCCTTCACTCAAATATTCATTCGACTTACTAAACTTTGTGAAATACCGTACTGTATTATTAATACTTAAAATATATTGAGATTAAATATTTCTGTTTGGTTTGTTCGTAATCCTACAAGATGAGTTTGCAAGATTTTGGACAGTAAATAGTACAAAGTCCGCCTCTGTGGTGTAGTGGTTAGTGTTATTAGCTACCACGAAATTTGAAAAGTGGTAACGAGGGCTGTAACAGGGTCCACTCAGCCTAGGGAGGTCAACTGAGTAGATGTGAGTTCGATTCCCATCTCGGCCATCCTCGAAGTGGTTTTCCGTGGTTTCCCACTTCTCCTCCAGGCAAATGGCGGGATGGTACCTAACTTAAGGCCACGGTCCCTTCCGTCCCTCTTCCTTGTCTATCCCTTCCAGTCTTCCCATCCCCCCGCAAAGCCCCTGTTCAGCATACCAGCTGAGGCCGCTTGGGCGAGGCACTGGTCATCCTCAGCAGTTGTATCCCCCGACCCAGAGTCTGAAGCTCCAGGACACTGCCCTTGAGGCGGTAGAGGTGGGATCCCTCGCTGAGTCCGAGGGAAAAGCCAACCCTGGAGGGTAAGCAGATTAAGAAAGAAAGAAAGAAAGAAAGAAAGAAAGAAAGAAAGAAAGAAAAGTACAAAGCGCAGCAAATTACCAGTGCTCGAGTAAAGCAAAAACCGGGCGAGTTGGCCGTGCGGTCAGGGACACGTGGCTGTGACTTGTATCCGGGAGATAGTGGGTTCGAATCCCACTGTCGGCAGCCCTGAAGATGGTTTTCCGCGGTTTCCCATTTTCACACCAGGCAAATACTGGGGCTGTACCTTAATTAAGGCCACGGTTTCCTTCCAACTCCTAGGCCTTTCCTATCCCGTCGTCGCCATAAGACCTATCTGTGTCGGTGCGACGTAAAGCAACCAGCAAACAGTAAAGCAAAATATCACTGAACCACTTCATGTAATTCCATTTTATCTAATAACACTCAAAAGAGAAATTAAAAATCCTCATCATTGGAATTTAATATTGATAGAGGAGTCTGTTGACTATAATATCGCCACTGATATAATTGAAAGAAAATGTAACTTGCCTTTTATAATTTACTGTACTTTAAACAGACAACAAGTAAAACGTACAAGAGCTCCATTGCAACACAAAAAGATTTTATGGGCAGGCAAGTAATAGGTAATGCGACAGTGGAAATAAGAAAAGAAATAATGTTGAGTCTAATAATTTTCACACCCCTGTAAATCCTGAGCCTGTTGCAGGTCCCTCTCGAAGCTTTATTCTCTTTCTTATTGATGACTATAATGCCCTCTCGTCTCGTTGAGTCGTCGGTAGAGACGCAGTGAACTTCTTCGTTCATCTCCCATCTACGCTGCCTCAGGCCTTGAGGAACTGATGTCCTTACTCGATGGTGGTGATTGTTACGCAGTAATTCGGTGCTTCTGCAGAACCCCAGCACATGGCCAAGCATTTCGGTCTCGTTGCAGCCGTTTTGGCGACAACGGGTCGAGCTGAAAGTTCTGCCGGGAACCGGTCTTACTTCGGACAGGTTGCACGACATTTTTATAGCATTTATGTATTCGGATGAAGATAAAGGTGACTTGCGTGACATCCAGGAGTTTGCTTTCGGGTGATCGGCGTACAAAACCATTCCTCTCCCTTTATGAGGCAATTGAAAACACCGACTTCTCATTTCTCGCAGCTTTCTTCCATTGGTTTTAGAGGGACGACTTTCTTTATCGATGTTCAGTTTATGGAGCGCCATGTTCTGCTAAACATTAGAAAGTTATTCCAATCTGCTTAGCAGTTTATGAGAGACTGTCCCTTCCTTAAGAAAGGCCAGTGAAGGCGCGATTTGTCCTGATTTATTGCTTTATTAGTGGAACGTTCCTCTGCTGACTGAACAAATTTGTCAGTTTGTACACTCCTTAAGTGAATATTGTCCTGTTGGCTACTTACCGGAAACACAACCTCTTCAAGAAGTACAGGAGTGGTGTAAGCTCGAGCTACTTAGAGAAATGAGAAAGGAGGAGAGCTTCAAGTAATTTATATTTTTTCCCGGGTTTCAGATGGACTAGGTTGCAGGCCCGGATTACCACTGCTGCGTTGCTTTTATTGTTGAAGGTCTGGCAGTCACTTGAATTATTGCTGATTTCATAAAAATATGTACAGTAAAAAACATTAATTTCAGTCATAAGTTATATACTTTCTATATTTTCCTCATAATTTTATAATGAAAGAATCCCCCCCGGGCAATTTTAGTGGGGGTGGGGAACCTTTGAGATAAAATCGTCGGTGGGGGGGGGGGGGAATTCCTCCCCCCCCCCCGCGATTTCGCACCCTGCTTGCCAGAGTGAAACAGTAGGCTGTAGGAGCGAAGTTGCCGCCGCTCCGTTGTTTTATTGCTCAAGGTCTGGCAGTCAGTCTATTATTTCTATATTATGTGTATCATTGCTGATGTTTTTATGAAAATATGCAAGTGAAAACATTAATTTCAGTTATAAGTTATATGTGTTCTACGTTTTCTTCATTATTTTATAATGAAAGAATAACCCTTCACCGCGGGCAATTTTAGTGGAGAGGAACCTTTGAGATAAAATCGTTGGTGGAGGGCGGAACCCTCTTTTCCCCACCGCGATTTCGCACCCTGCAAGTAACAAAATGTGCGACGAGAGTCAGTGTTGCCAACTTATATTTTCAACATCCGCTAAATACCACTAAAGATCCGCTAAAATTCCGCCCAAGAAATCCGATCTCAAATAATGAGCAATAAAAATGAGCAATAATAATAATAATAATAATAATAATAATAATAATAATAATAATAAAAGTAAATGTCTGCACTCATCTGATCTGGAGTTTCGCTGGGATTAATCTAGAATTCCGCCAAAAATCCGCTAAATGATATATTTCTCCGCCAACAGTCTTCTAATTCCGCCAAATTTAGCGGAAAATCCGCTAAGTTGGCAACACTGACGAGAGTGTAACCTGGCAACCGTGCAGGCTATATCTTATGGCTGGCGGTCATCTCAAATCAGCAGTCGTTGATGGATGGCCATGACAGGGAGACACATTTATGATTTTCCCATAGGGAAATTTGACACCATTTCATATTTTTATTCTCGATACGTATTTTTTGTTTTTCGAATTGAGCCTCTATGGCTGCGTGTTAACAACCAATCTCATTTTCAGTGTCTGTGTCTTGTTCGTCTGCCGGCTTTGACATCCCGCTCCTCTGGTAAAGGGCCTCTCCGTATTCTGGGCTCTGTCTCCACCATAAAACCCTGATAGCCCTTCACCATCCTTCTGAAACTAACCGTGTCATTGATTTTATCCTCCGTATTATCGTTTTACCCCTGTTTCTGTACACTTGGCGACGAAAATGCGTTCATTGTCTTAGATTTACCAACAGTATCTTAATTGGAGCTAATACCTTCTCGCTGAGTCACCAACGTCCAGTCAGTAACAATAGTTTACTCGCCGCCTAACTTTTCTGTGTTACCATGCGACAACTTAAAGTTTTATTCATTTAAAAAAAAACAACGTATTTTTAATGTAAAATTCATCGTCTAGGGAAAAAGGGTATTTTCTATCAACATCAGGGGCAATAAAATAATCTTGATCTGTTTTTAGCCCACGAACCTACTACGCTGGCGTAGCAGTGGGGATAGGTGATACAACCATGTGGCGCGTCCCAGGTGGTGGATAGGGAGGTCCTAACCGGCTCGCCGGCGGATTTAAGCGAAATAAAAGAACTCTCGCGGACCAAATACACAATCCCCTATGGGTGGGGGACGCAGACGACGAATACACCCACGGAATCCCCTGCCTGTCGTAAGAGGCGACTGAAAGGGGCGACCAAGGGATGATTAAATTAGAACCATGAAACTACTTGTGATTAGTAGCAATAGTGGGTGGGTCACTGTGGGTTTACACTACCCGTGATTAGTACCACTATATGCGGAACACCACGGGCTTACGTTGCCTGTGATTAATAGCATTGTGAGAGATTAGTACCCACTACGTGAGGAACACCATGGGTTTGCGTTGCATACGAGTGGCGCCATTACGTGGGGAAACACCGTAGTTCTGCGTTACCTGCGTGACGTACAATACTTATGAGTAGTACCATACTGTGTGGAACACCGTGAGTCTACGCCACTCTTGATTAGTACCGCAACTTGGGAAATGCCATGGTTCTAATTTACTAGCAAAAAGTACTGTTATGAGAGGCCGTTGACCTAGATTTTGGACACCTTTGGACAACAAGAATCATCGATTCACAATTGTGCTTTGTAAGCAGTCCCTTGGTCAGTAACACTAATTTTTCAATATAGTTTCTGGGAAGGTGAGGCATTGCGGGTCGGATCCACTGATTGTTTGAAGTTCATAATCATTGTTGATCGTCATCTTTTTTAATTCTAGCCAGTGGATCGATTTTGGAATTATTTTTAACTTTCAGTATTGTGAATGTGCTCCGCTGATTATTTTAAATTCATATTTATCCTTTCATTCTTTACCATCACGTTTCAAATTCTAGTCAGTGGATGAATTTTGGACTTTTAAATTGTCATTGTATTTCGTCTCATTCCGTACCATTAGGAGCCGACGACCTAGACGTTAGGCCCGTTTAAACAACAAGAATCATCATCATATCACCTACCGGGATATTTCCCAATTGCGATATATGTGTTAAATCCTCAAAATCTGAACACTTGTTGAGAATACCAGGTGGCGACCTCCGCTTGTGAGTCATTTCGTCGGTTGACAATGAATGCGCCACCAGTGTTCTTTAACTTAGTAACAACAAAGGCATCGAGAGCCAAGTTGTTTGATCGCCTTTCAAAGATCGACAACTGAACCTGTGAACTTGGGGATCTACCACAGATGCACCGAGGCAGCTGGGGGATTCAAGTGCAAGTTCATTGGCAACTCACAGCCGTAGACCACTGGCGTAGCCAAGGGGGGGGCCCACTGGGGCCGGGCCCCCCCCAAAATGTTTCCTGAAACTAGAGCGAGGATCAGCCGTTGTTTTACGTACGATACGAACAACTTAAAACTTACGCCGAAATGACGAATTAACGTAGCGACAAAGAATATACTAGCAGGGCTCAATACGGCCATTCATAATTCTCCATATTTGTACTGCTTGAATGAAAGGAAGTCACTTAGGATTGTGATGCGCGGGGATATTTCACTGTATAGGCCTCAGTACTGGGAATGTGTTGACAAATGCCAAAAGATGAGGAAAGGGGCAATTAGCCAGGGATTACTCAGTAGGGGGCCGGAACGTGACCACCGAGATAACGGGGTCCACAGCCAGAAACAGTTGAACAACATCGTGCCAGCTTTTGCAGATCAGTTCCAGGAAACTGGGGTTGTACCGTGGTTGAAAGATGTGCTGTGTTTAAGTTGCAGCGTTCGGAAGACTGTGACAGGATTGTGATCTGCACGTTAGTTTCTCATTTTGTGCCATATACTGTAATAACTTTATTTGTCACTAAGGGCAAAATAATGTGCATCCTCGGTAAGTTATGATTTTTTAAAAAAATTCTAATAGCAAGACAGATCGCAGATGCGTACCTTAGTTCTATAGGTAGGTCCATATATTTTGTCAAATGCCCGGGGACTGATTGGAACTTCAAATGGCACCATCAAACGTGCATGTAACTATCTTGTAATTAGCGGACGTGATAACTCAGTTCCAATGGTTCTATCTTCTCATCAAGACGGCCGAGGCTTGAGTCGCAGTCGATGCATGAAACATTTTTAAAATGGGAAGTCACGTTCTATTGATACAGATTCTGCTTAAAACACTAGGTCGCGTGCCTTACCTTTCTTTAGTACTTTTGAGTAATAACCGCATCATTTATGATGGTGTATTTTGAGTATCAACCATTCTTCGGGCTTACCTTGTACCTTAAATGGTGAGTGGATGCAGTGGCGTACCCACGAAATAATATCAGTGGTCAAGTCTAGGCCAGTAGCGTGGATACAACTTTTCCGTGGAAGGGGTTGTGAAAAGATGTTTTATTTTGTATTTATAATTTGCTTTACGTCGCACCGTAGGTCTTATGGCAACGATGGGAAAGTAAAGGGTTAGGAGTGGGAAGGAAGCGGCCGTAGCCTTAATTGTATGTTGTATGTTCAGTCTTCAGCCCTAAGGCTGGTTGGATCCTCAACAGCTCCGCCATCAGCTGTCATTAAGGTGTGAAAATGGGAAACCACCGAAAACCATCTTTAGGGCTGCCGACAGTGGGGTTCGAAGCGGATGCAAGCACACAGCTGTGCGCCCTTAACCGCACGGCCAACTCGCCCGGTGGATATGAAAAGAAAGCCGGTCCTACCGAGTGCGGTGACGGATCTTCTGTAGATATTGATGGTTTTGATTGTTACCATGTAATTATATCCAACAATCGAAATCATAGCTTCTGTGCTCTAAACCGGCTGCATATTTGAAACTGTTCGTAAAATTGATAATATCGTTCTTCGTTTGTGAGGAAGTAGAATCTTCATTTAATTTTTTTGCAAAAAAAAAGAAAAGAACCACTTTGGTACTACGCCCCGTGAAGGTGACTACCTGCCAGGTCGTAGATATTTCGATCACGGGAGACTCATGGCCAACTCTATTGCACCCACAAACAAGGCTGTATCTTCCCGATCCCATGCCTTTCTTAACTCTGTCAGTGGCGGGCATCGAATGCAGGATGCCTTGAGTCTAATTCTAAAATAAGGTGACCTAAAAGTAACAAGCCGACCCCGCGGTGTGGGGGTAGTTTGCCTGCCTCTTACCGGAGGCCCCGGGTTCGATTCCCGGCCAGGTCAGGGTTTTTACCTGGATCTGAGGACTGGTTCGAGGTACACTCAGCCCACGAGCTTATACTGTAATTGAGGAGCTATCTGACGGTGAGATAACGGCCCCAGTCAGAAAGCCTAGAATAACGGCGGAGAGGATTCGTCGTGCTGACCACAGGATACCTCGTAATTTGCAGGACTTCGGGCTGAACAGCGGTCTCTTGGTAGGCGATGGCCCTTCGGGGCTGTTTCGCCATGGAGTTTGGTTTGGAAAAGTGTACAGAGAAGGAAGCGACACCCCTGCAAGGCTCTTTAGCTTCCAGCTAGTTCTTCCGTCCGGTCTCGTGCATTTAGGACAGTTGGAAAACGTACGCCTTAATAAATGCTCTTCATAAAACCTGTGTAAACAAACTAACTGAATCTATTTTTAACAATAATCACAAACGCCTCCTTTTCATGTGGTTCAGTTGGTTGAGTCGCTGTCCTTCTGAGTCCGAGTTCGCAGGTTCAAATCCCGACTTTGGTCGGGGGCCCTGAAAACGGTGTTGAAATGGCAACAGCTCCATGTCGCTGGTTTCTGGCACGTTAATAAAAATTATACATACGAATATTAGCGTCATAAAACTGTAACATAATGCTACTATATTCTGCACCCCAGGCTTGCGAGGGAAACGAATTAACAATTTGCTTTACGTCGCAACGACACTGATAGGCCTTATGGTGACGGTGGGATAGGAAAGACGTAGGAGTGGGAATGAAGCGGTCGTGGCCTTAATTAACGTACAGCCCCAGCATTTGCCTGGTGTGAAAATGGGAAACCACGGGAAACCATTTTCAGGGCTGCCGACAGAAGGGTTCGAATCCACTGACTCCCGGATGCAAGCTCACAACTGCGCTGCCCTAACCGCTAGGGAAACTAATAGGACAAGGTACACACTCCCTAGCATATGTTGTGACATATATTTTTCTTTACCAACTAACAAAATATCTATACCCATACCTCTTAAATTCTATATTTACTTATTTATTTATTAGTGCCTTTTTTACAGTGGCGAAGTTAGGGCTCGAGGCCCTCTCGTATACTTAACCACATACTAATCAGAATCTTAAATAAAATACTGAGGTACGTAAAACCTTTAAAACTACATAAATTAATAGTTTTAAAAATAAATTTAAATACATTACTAAATTAATATTGAAAAGTGCGGCTGCATGGCTAAATGCTTAGCGAGTTGGCCTTTAGTTACAGGGGTCCTGGATTCGATTCCCAGCAGGGTCGGGAATTTTAACCATCATTGGTTAATTTCGCTGGAATGGGGGCTGGGTGTATGTGTCGTCTTCATCATCATTACATTCTCATCCTGACGCGCAGGTCGCCTACAGGTGTCAAATAAAAATACCTGCACCTGGCGAGCCTAACATGTCCTTGGACACTCCTGACACTAAAAGCCATACGCCATTTCATTTCAATATTAAAAACTCTTAAAAATGACATCCTCAGGCACGCACACATTCACATGTCAACCATTCAGTCAGCTGTCCTCAGCAGGTAGTCTCGGCAGGTTTAATTTAATTTCGTGTGGCTATTTCT
The DNA here is from genome assembly GCF_040414725.1 of Anabrus simplex. NCBI lineage: Eukaryota > Metazoa > Arthropoda > Insecta > Orthoptera > Tettigoniidae > Anabrus > Anabrus simplex. The sequence continues at coordinate 96,846,340 of NC_090277.1, read as the reverse complement.
AGCCGAGTGCAGCCCTTGTAAGGCAGACCCTCCGATGAGGGTGGGCGGCATCTGCCATGTGTAGGTAACTGCGTGTTATTGTCGTGAAGGATAGTGTTATGTGGTGTGTGTGAGTTGCAGGGATGTTGGGGACAGCACAAATACCCAGCCCCCGGGCCACTGGAATTAACCAATGAAGGTTAAAATCCGCTACCCGGCCGGGAATCGAACCCGGGACCCTCTGAACCGAAGGCCAGTACGCTGACCATTCAGCCAACGAGTCGGACGTCTCGGCAGGTGACCTTAAATCTTAATAAAGAGCTAGTTTCTCTGACCTGAGCTGACAGGGAATTCCATAATGTGACGCCGATCACCACAAATAATCTATTAATTGTATTTGTGCAGTGCAGTGGAATAGAATGATAGGATCTAGAACGTGTATTTAAGTTGTGAAATGATGATAAAAAGGTGAATTTAGAAGAAATATACAGTGGCTGACTTTCAGCTAACACTCCTAAACACCATCGTTAAAGTGTGTAGCTGCCGACGTTTATCAGGCTTCAGCCATGAGACAGCCTGATAGTATGGGGTGGTATGACATCGTACCCGATGTTGTAAATAAATCTCAGGCAGGAATTCAGTGCTCGTTGAAGTTTAAGTGTTTCTTCTCTCGTCATATCAACTAATACAACGTAACAGTAATCAAGAATAGGGGGAATGAGTGTCTGTATTAGTTTTGCCTTTAGCTCAAATGAAAATATATCCCTCTGCCGTTTAAGAGGGTGAAGCACTCCAAAAGTCTTTTTTACGTATTTCTTTCATTTGACCAGAACAATCAAGTGTTTCATTCATAATTAAGCCAAGATTTTTAACCGGTTTACTGTGGGGAATAATGTTCCCATTAAGTAGGATAGGCGGGATTGCGACATTGTTAGATCAGCTCAGTAATTTTCGTGGTCCAATTATCATTGCCTAAAATTTTGTGGAGTTTAGTATAAGAGAATTTCGTTGTGCATATATACTGAGTCATCAGAGGTCATTGTTAATATCTTGTCTTGCAGTGTCGATATGTTATTTCCTGTCTCGGATGGTATGTCATTGATATAAATACAGAAAAGTAAGGGCCCTAGAATACTGCCCTGCGGGGCACCACTAAGTTTCATTTTCCATTTAGAGGCCTTGTCGTTTACTGTTACACGCTGTTGATGGTTACTCAAATAATAACTAAGAAACTTAAGCGCAGCCAGGTCGAAATTTAGCAGTTCCATTTACTTTATCATAGTCGAAATTTCTATAGTGTCAAAGGTGCTACTGAAGTCAAGAATGATAAGTTTAGTGAGCAGTCGTTTGTCTATAGCGTTTCTTCTTACCTTCAAAAGTGCTGTCGCGGTACTGTGACCCTTCTTAAATCCAGATTGCAAAGGGTCCAAAGGAGCATTTTTATTTAGGTATTCCAGAACTTGCTCATATACTAAACGTTCAAGGGCTTTAGAAAGCGCAGGGAGTATGAACACATGACGAATGTCAGAGAGATTGTGGGTCTAAACTCTTAGGTACCAGTATAATATTCAATATTGTCTGTTTTCCAGACAATAGGGAAAATTCCGTTTAGTAAACAGTAGTTCAGTATGTGCGTCAGTATAGGCTGGACAGCACCAATAATTTTATGTATAAAAGTAATAGGATTATCATCTACACGCGTGGCCTTTGATTTAATCGAGTACAAAGCCTTTTTAACCTGATTTTCTGTGACACTGTGAAATGTGAATGGTGGATTGGCTGGAGGGGAGGGCGGTGATTCGGTGCAGTTAATTGGGGTAGGTTGAATATTTATTCTACTAGAGTAATCGTTCAATTCGTCAAGTAGAATGTCAGGAGTTGTCTGGCTCTGTTCATGTTTTCCTATTCCCAGAGCTCTAAATTGGTCCCATGCGCGACTGGAATTAAAGTTGTTAGCTAAATTCCGGAAATATGCACATTTTTTATTTCTGATTAACTGCTTTGTGCGATTTCTTAAGATGCGGTAAGATTCGAAGTCTGTGTCATCTAAGGGTTCTTTATAATGTCGAAATAACGAGTCACGGTGGGCCATCATTCTCTTGGTTTCAACATCTAGCCATGGAGAAGGGCGAGAAACCTTTATTCGACGTGTATGTGTGTGTTTCTTTGCCGCATTAATCGTATAAAATGTCACTTCTTTATAGCTTATCACATGACCATTATTATAATAAAATTACCATATTTATATTCTGGCTTGGGGACTTGGAGTTTGTCCCAGCATTTTCTTCTTCATATTCAGACAACATACTACACTACCAAGCACCAAAGGAACACACAGCAGTGATTACATCGCTCCATATAGGGTTGACGTCGGGAAGAGCATCCGGCCGTAAAACAGGGTCAAATTCACATGTGCGACACAGTTCGCACCCGTGACCCCACAGATGTAGGAAAAACGGAAGAAAAAGAAGAAGAAGAAGAAGAAGAAGAAGAAGAAGAAGAAGAAGATGATGATGATGATGATGATGATTACTATTAGCTTCCGGAATCCGCACGAATCCACCACTCTTACTTGGATCCAAGGACACTCATTTCCTTTTTAGGTATTCTATACCACCTAAACTCTGGAAGTTTGGTCACCTATCAAAATAAATGGGCCCCCCCCAAACTGAAATCCTGGCTACGCTACTGCCGTAGACAAGGTCGTTTCTAATTTAACCACGACGTAAACATCATTGTGATTACATCTGCCACAGTGTACAGTTACATACAAATACATAAATCGACGTCTAGAGTGTTAATTGTTACGTCTACTCTTTTGATGATCACTACAACTAAGATTGCTTTCATATTACGCACCATTGTCTGGTTACTTGTGAAGTTTTATTTTATTGTTCTCAATTTATAGGTCGCTTTTATTATCCAGGACTTTTTTATATAGTGTGTCTCTTTTTTTTTTTGCTAGTGGCTTTACGACGCACCGATACAGATAGGTCTTATGGCGACGATGGGATAGGAAAGACCTAGGAGTTGGAAGGAAGCGGCCGTGGCCTTAATTAAGGTACAGCCCTACCATTTGCCTGGTGTGAAAATGGGAAATCACCGAAAACTATCTTCAGGGCTGCCGACAGTGGGATCCGAACCCACCATCTCCCGGATGCAAGCTCACAGCCGCGCGCCCTCTAACCGCACGGCCAACGCGCCCGGTCGTCTCTAACTTAAGAGAGAGTATAAAATGCAGCATTTGACTCTCACTCCCATTCGTATGTCCTCCTGTTAGCTTCGTCCTTTTCTACCCCCGCGGTGTTGCCTATTTCGCGATAATCCAAAGTGATAAATCTAATAAAAATGGTTGCTTAGTCTTGTAGAGAAAATTCTCACCCTTTCTGGTGATGTCAGATGAGTCATAAATGAGCCGAGAAATTAGCCAGCACAGACATCTTCAAGGAACTGGAGAACGACTCAGAAATTCAGTCATTTTCAGTTCAGGTAGATGTAGCTACGGCCAAAAATGTAACGACGAATTTGTCTCGTATACGGAAGAATCGCTCTATCTCGTTACCACTAAAAATCAGAGTAGTATCCACTCCGGTATATTTAGTTTTCCTCTATGGGACCGAGGCGTGGACTCTTTGTGCTACAGATCTCAAGAAAATCGATTATTTTGAAATGTGGTGTTACGCATACACACTGGACAGCATTTTGCAGCAATGATTCCATTATAAACCAACTTAACTTCAGAATCAGATTATCATCAATATGTAAACAGAATTTTACAATTCTTTGGACACGCAATGCGGCGTGTGAATGACAGCATAGAAAAACTGTTCGGTTTTTTTGTTTTTGTTTTTTTGTTTTGAAATGTTGCCGGCAAGAGAAATTGTGAACGAACATTGTCAAGAGTGTAACTGGATTGAACATCTTTGGCGTAGCACGTTCGGCAAAGGACCTCAAGAGATTGAGACAATTGGCAAATAGTATCCTCGGAGATCACGATCCTCAGAATTGAGGAACCGATCAGAGAGAGAGATAATACGATGCCTGCTTTGACAAGTTATTTTGGCGCGAATCTATATTTTTGCAATAGATAAAAAAAAGCTCAATACAGACGTTGTTGATGATGATGCTTCTTGTTTAAAGGGGCCTAACATCTGGGTCAGGGCCTCTCACGGTGCAAAAGACGACTTCGCTTGGTTGACCAGAGTGTAGACCCCCCCACTCCTCGATTTGGAGCAATAGTGCTGTCTCTCTCTTTCCCCACGCCTGTCTCGCACGCTCCCCCTGTCTCCCTTTTCCTCACTTGCTGCGTAGCGCTCCAAATCCGAGCTTAGCCGAGTAGCCCAGAGATGAAGGGTTGGTCCGAGCCGTGCCGAGCGGGAGCGATGCACAGTGCACGGAGCTCTTGCGCCTCGATTTGCACACGTGAGATTTTGGGCGTTTGAGAGGCCCTGATCTAGGTCATCAGCCCCTAATGGTACGAAATCAGACGAAATATAAGGACAATTTAAAAGTTCAAAAGTCATCCACTAACCACAATTCAAAACGATGATGAAGAATGAGTGGATGAATATGAATTTAAAATAATCAGCGGATCCGACCCACAGAAACTATCATAAACAATAGTATTACTGACCAAGGGACTGCTTCGAAAGCGCAATCGTGAATCGATTATGCTTGTTGTCTAAAGGGGTCCAAAATCCAGGTCAACGGCCCCTCATAATGGTACTTATCGCTAGTAAAGTAGAACCGTGGTATTTCTCATGTTGCGCTACTAAGACTCACGGTGTTCCACACATTATGGTACTACTCACAAGTATTGTAGGACGCACAGTTAACGCACACCTATGGTGTTTCTCACATAATGGTGCCATTCATACGCAACGCAAACCCATGGTGTTCCTCACCTAGGTGTACTAAACGCGGGCGCCGGTATTCCCGTGGTGTTCCTCACATTGCTACTAATCACAGGCAACGTAAGCTCGTGGTGTTCCGCATATACAGTAGTGGTACTAATCACGGGTATTGTAAACACATAGTGACCCACTCACTACTGCTGCTAATCACAGACCTATTATGCACCTAACACAGTGGTACTACAAGGCTGGTTTCCCCCGCGTGATGGTACTATTCACAAGTAGTTTCATGATTCTAATTCAATCATCCCTTGGTCGCTCCTTTTAGACGCCTCTTACGGCAGGCAAGGGATACGGTGGGTGTATTCTTCGTCGACGTCTCCTACCCACAGGGGGTTGTGTGTTTGGTCCGCAAGAGTTATTTTATTTCGCTCAAATCCGCCGGCGAGCCGGTTAGGACCCCCCTATCCACCACCTGGGACGCGCCACATGGTTGTATCACCTCTCCCCACTGCTACGCCAGCATAGTAGGTTCGTGGGCTAAAAACAGATCAACATTTTTTTAAATTGCCTGATGTTGATATAAAATACCCTTTTTCCCTGGACGGTGAGTTTTACATAAAAAGTACGTTTAAAAAAAACTTTAAAATTGTGGCACGGTAACAGAAAAATTACCCTCGTAAAATAGTGCCAACGTTTACCGACAACTGAAGTTAGATTTGTGATATTCACAAAGAGATTGCATAATAAATTCAATTTCCTTTTTCCAGACTGTATTTTGTGGATTTTTTGTGTGTATTTACTGAAGTTGTTTAGTTACTTTTGACCACTGTAATTGGATATTTTGTGTTTTTCCAGAGATTTTGAGAGCCTGAACAAGGACGACATCTTCCGTAACAATGAGTTGGCGTTCCGAACAGCTGAACAGTGCCTGGGGATCCCAGCTCTGCTCGATGCTGAAGATATGGTGGAGTACGAGGTACCCGACCGTCTGTCTATCCTCACGTACCTGTCACAATTCTACCAGGCCTTCGGTGGCTCCCAGCAAGGTCAGTATTGTTAAATCTTTGTAGTTCAACAAACATGGGATTTGGGCAAGGTACCGTCTTAGTAAGGCAGTAATTGCTCCGATTTACAAGTAAAGGAATAGGAGGGATTCCAAAAACTATGGCCAACTGTTTGCAGGAATTTTGTAAAATAGGATGAGATTTGTTAGTCTATAATAAAAATGGTAGTTGAAGTGTTGCGATCTATAAATATGAGATACTTCCACGCACCCTATGAAGTTCAAATTTGATGCCAAAGAACCTGATATCACTCAAAATGCCTACAAAAATCGGAAATTCACAAAAATCCGTTAGGAGTCCGAGTTACGGTCCTTCGAATTTGGGACTTAGGAGGAAAAGAACATAAATGTAAGGATTTTTCACCTAGTCGATTTTTTTTCAAAGCGTCGACCTAAGGTTTTCGTGGGCTTAGAAGTTTCTTGAAATTCCAAATTAGTTTTAACAGCAAACTTCAAAAAATGTTGCGGAAAATTTTCGAGATATTATTAAGGCCGTATTGGAAGTCTCAGTCTAGCGATGAACAAGGTGAATCGTATAGAACCATCCCGACAAAATGAGCTATAATATAAAATACACCTTAGAGACAGTAATGCAATTTGCACAACACTTACGTAAGACTTCGTTACATTTATTGGAATCGAAGCAGGTATTGAAATTGTGCGCCGTTTTCATCAATGGATGCTGCTATTCGTCATTGCTTATTCCCAGTGACTCGCCGCAGTGTTTCTTCGGTGATTTTCCTGATTTCAGCCGAAATGCTGCTCTGAAAGTGTTACAATATAGGGGGTTTGTTTTGCACACACCCTGTCCTTCAGTAAATACAGTCGAACCTCCATGACTTGAATTTTCAATATCTTGAAGTAACTTAAATTTCCCGAAGCAAACATTTCCTCCCTAGTAGCAAAGAATACTCTGTAACTCGAATTTTGTGCAGCATTAACTGTGCAATACGGCAGTTGTGGTTTGTGAGTAACAGTTAACAAGTAGAGAAAGGGTTACAGTGATGCTGGAAGCTAATATGACGGGAAGCGAAAAACTAAAACTTCTAGTGATCGGAAAATCGGCGAAGCCTCGCTCTTTATCGGGTGTGAATTAATTACCGGTCACGTACGAAAGCAACCCCCTAAGTCGCGGATGACAATCTCGGCTGAGTGGTATTGACGAGAAGTTTCAACGTGAAGGGAGGAACAGTTAACAATAACACACAAAGAGACTAACGGATTTTTCCAAAGGTGTTAAAAGAGGTATGTTTTTTGTTTCACTACTGTATCCTGTCTTCTAAAAAGTTATTATAATGAGTGACGCCGTAAAATAGAGTTAGTTTGTATGTTTTTAAGTATTGTATTTATGTATTCAGTAGCCTATAAACCCGCAGATACATATGATTCAATTATGTGCTAGTTCCGAGTTGATTCGAGGTATCGATGTTCCACTGTATTACAGAAAGAAATCCGTGTTGCTGAGGTCGGGAGGATCTTGGGGGCCATACACAACCCGTTTGAGATGGCGCGGTTGGATTATATACAGACTACAGTATAAGCCATTCGACTCAGCAAGCGCACTTAATTATGACATATCACTATGTTAATTAAGCCCGAAAAAATGGGCTGTAATATAAAACATACCGTGGGCCTATAGATGAAATGAAATGGCGTATGGCTTTTAGTGCCGGGAGTGTCCGAAGATATGTTCGGCTCGCCAGGTGCAGGTCTTTTGATTTGACTCCCGTAGGCGACCTGCGCGTCGTGATGAGGATGAAATGATGATGAGGACGACACATACACCCAGCCCCCGTGCGAGCGAAATTAACCAGTGATGGTCAAACTTCCCGACTGCTGGGAATCGAACCCGGGACCCCTGTGACCAGCACAGCATGCTAACCATTTAGCCATGGAGCCTGACGGCCTATAGATAGTTTTGATGATGATAATAATACATTTTAATTCAGTTAATTCCAAAGCATCCTTATATCTAAAAGCAGTATATATTCTTGTTTACTTTGACGGTCCCCAACATTTCTGCCCGTCGTATTCCATTCTCACGAACCGGCAAAGTTAAAAACCACTTGATTAGGGAAACTGTGGCGGAGGAGGTATACGGCCCTTCCCCTTTCGAATATATCTTGTAAACGCGACTAGCTTCCCTGGGATGGGTGGACGGGCGGTGTGACAAACGAATACAGGGAAGTCCGGTCCGGAACTTTCTCTGACACAGTTGCAGTTTCTCGTTCGCTCGCTCCAGCACATTTAGTATTCTGGCGCAGAGTCGATGACCTGCCTCGGGAACTCGTTTCCTTCATTGCCTCTCTGAGAGCATATTACATGATTATGATGTAAGCTTCTTAGCCAATTAATTGCCCGTTTCGCAACGTTGTACTTCCACTATTGTCTTCACTGCAGAGTAACGTAATCCTCTGCCTGCTTGAAGAAACTTAGTAGGCCTTGCATCTGTGGCTGGGGTTTCGTATATAAACACGCAGCATCCCCAAGGCGTCCTCAATTCGACCCCAATTTTTACGCCCAACGGGTTCAAGTTACTGACCTTATGAGTGGTTCAAAGTAACGTACTTAGTCTTGGCTGAGGTCGGTTGTGAGATAAGCTAAAAAAAAAAAAAAAAAAAAAAAATCCGCTGAGTTTTCGTAACTCCGCAACGTCGCGCGAAGAAAAACACGATTGATTCTAATCGACGCTCACGGGCGACCTGCGTGTCTGGATGCGGGATGATGCGATACGTAGCATAATCCTGTCGAATAACACCGAGTTTGACCAAGGCTTAACGTCTCCATCCGACGGACGAAGGTTGTTACAGTAAGGCTCAGTGTATAAGATTCCAGCGAGATATAGTAGATAATTTTAGATTCAGGTGGTCAAATGACTATATCGCTATTGACCTATCTAAGATCTTTGACAGGGTACATCATGGAGGTTTGTCGAACATGAGGACATAAGCCAAAAATATAAATGACAAAAATGACTGAATGAGGTGACTAAATTTCTAGAACTCAGAAATTAACAGGGGAGTTCCACAGGGCTATATAATTCGACCTTTGATTTCTTATGTATATAAGTTATATGAGTAAATAACTGGAATTGCAGATTAGAATTTTTGCAGAAGATGTTTCAATGTATGGAGTAGTAAATACGTTATAGGATAGTGAGACACAGCAAAACAGATCTCGACAGTGTTGTGAGATGGACAGGAGACAATGGTATGATGGTAAACGGGGTTAAAAGTCAGATTGTAAGTTTCACTAAGAGGAAAAGGTCTCTCAGTTTTAATTACTGTGTTTATGGGGTGAAATTTCCTCAGGCTAAGTAAGTGTAAGTAACTAGGTGATAATATGAGGAAAGATCTTCATTGAGGAAATCGCATAAACAGGATTATAAATAAAGGTATGGGACCTGTACCAGCATTACTTATCCGAAGGAAAGCAGCACGATTTGTTCTGGCTGATTTCCGACAAAATAGTAGTGTTACGAAAATGTTGCTGGGAGGACTTGGGAGAAAGGAGACGAGATGCTCGACTAAGTGGTATGTTCCGAGCTGTCAGTGGAAAGATGGCGTGGAATGACATTAGTAGATGAATAAGCTTGAGCGGAGATTTTAAAAGTAATAAAGATCACAGTATGAAGATAAAGTTGGAATTCAAATTGGGGAAGTTGTTAATTTATATGAAGAGGAATTAGGAATTGCAATAATTTATCGTGTGGCCTCCGTGACTCAGGCGGCAACCTCTCACCGCAGGATTCCGTGGTTCAAATCCCGGTCAGTCCATGTGAGATTTGTACTAGACAAAGCGGAAGGTTTTCCTGCGGGTACTCCCGTTTTTCCTTGTCATCTTTCACTCCAGCAACACTGTCCATTTTCATTGATTATTGCCCCAGTGGAGTGCGTCAGGCTTCGACGCAGGCACAATTCCTATCCTCGCCCCCAGACGAGTGATTCATACATTCATTCCATTCCTGACCCGGTCGAATGATTGGAAACAGGCTGTGGATTTTCATTTTCAGTAATTCATCGTGAATAATGTTGTATAAATTTTGGGAAGTAGTTCGGAATCATTTAAGAAAAGGCTAGCTAAATAATTGATAGGGAATCTTTCACCTGGGCGACAGCCCTGAATGAAGATCGTTGATTGATTGATTGATTGATTGATTGACTTCGGGCGGTCAGACAGGAGAGATGCTATTTGCCTTACTTTGGACCGACACAGATAAGTGTTATGGGGACGATGGGATAGGGAAGGCCTAGTAGTGGGAAGTAAGCGGCTGTGGCCTTAATTAAGGTACAGCCCCAGAATTTGCCTGGTGTGAAAATGGGAAACCACGGAAAACCATCTTCAGGGCTGCCGACAGTGGGATTCGAACCCACTATCTCCCGGATGCAAGCTCATAGCTGCGCACTCCTAACTGCACGGTCAACTTGCCCGGTACAGGAGAGATGAGGGCGAGAAAACTGTCACAAGTAAGTGGAAGCAACACCACTCAGAGACTCCTGTACGTTCCCACTGAGCAGAGGAAGCTGACATCAAGGTTGGAGATCAGAGGTCTTGGTTCAAATTCCGGTTACAGCATGACCTTGTTACACAACGTAACTAAGTTACAGATGACTTGCGTGGTTAACCTGTCACATCCTACTTTCTATGAGCTTATCCCACTTACCGCGAACCAACTGCTAGCTCTACATAGCCTCATTTCCTCAATCATTTACTACTTTGATTTATGCCTTCCTGGCCATGAGTTATAGACATACAAGCAATAAAGGCCGTTGCGCGGTTCTAGGAATTACTGTTCTTTTAACTCTCTTTCTTCACCTTATCCCAGTTGTTGTGGAGGGTTAACACCGGAATTAATTTTTTGTGGCTCCCAAGCGACATGGGCGTAGCGGGAAACGATTTTGTTGCCAAGGAGATGGTCACATTGCGCCCGTTGCCCTACACAGTTCCAGCCAGTGAGACATTCGGTAATGTTCCATTGGGAGTTGGAGTGGCGGGCCACTCCTCTTTCCAATAAGCTGAGAACGAAAGGGAAGAACGAAGGTTCGGGTGTTTCGGAGAGAAGCAGTGGTATTATGTTCTGGTATAGCAACGCACTACTACTACTACTACTACTACTACTACTACTCAGAGGTGCCAACTTCGGGGGTGCTACGGTGCTCGAGCAGCCCCCCCACCCCATTTTTTGTGGAGATGCCCTAGTACCCTCCACAAAGAGAGAGAAGAAAGATTAAAAAAAGGGGTAATAAACAGAAGGAAAGAAAAAAAGAGGGATTTCTTTCTTAGTTCTTAATAGCAGTACCAAGGTACTTTTGTCCCTACATTACCAGCTGGGGTGGGGGAGGGGAGGGCTGAGGAGCTCACTAAGAAACTTTTGTTTGCTTTATTCTCAATCTCATTTTTGCAATTTGCTTTACGTCACACCGACACAGATAATAATATAATATGTTTTGTTTATTCTGGCATGTACTTCTTTTCTTACACTTAAGCAGTCTTAACCTAGAACACTGTTAATAATAACTGCTGATGACAATAATATGAAAACAATATTAACAATAATAACAGTAATAGTATTAATACCGGGAGAGTTGGCCGTGCGGTTAGGGGCGCGCGACTGTGAGCTTGCATCCGGGATATAGTGAGTTCGAATCCCACTGTCGGCAACCCTGAAGATCGTTTTCCGTTTTTCCCATTTTCACACCAGGCAAATTAAGACGACGGCCGCTTCCTTCCAACTCCTAGGCCTTTCCTATCCCATCGTCGCCACAAGATTTATCTGTGTCGGTGCGACGTAAAACCACTAGCAAAAAATTGTATTAATAAAAAGTAATCACACGTATAAAACAAATCATGTCATCTATAGGCCTATAATACACATCGTACGTAAGCGTATATTAAAATATATGATTAATGAGTACTATAAATACTACTTCAGAGAAAGTTTCGAAAATAGATAAATTTCTACAATATACCGAGATATCGCCGTCGATTGAGAGGTGACGAGAATAATTAGTAAGAAGAAAAAAGATCTGTGAAAGGAAGAGGGAAATAATGATGAAGAGGAAGTAGGAGGAGGTGTTTTCAGGTCAAAACTTGATGATTGATGCATGTTTGTGTACCTACTGTTTCGATACTGGCATGTTTGAAAGCTAAGGTGCTGGACATGCTTCTGACGTCCACTGGTAAGAGATTCCATAGTCGGGCTGCGGTAACGGTGAATTATTTCGGGTAGATTGTTGTTCTGTGTACTGCCTGCAGGTTAAAGATAACAAACGGACGGCCGCTCGCTGCATGTTCCTGAGCGCTACCCGTCGAATACTCCCCCTTGCGTTAGTAACCCTCGTTTTGGAACGCTCAGTAGTAGGCTGGTATTTGCTACAGTTGCTTTCAACATATTGACACTGGCTGGTGTGTTCAGTAACAACGAATACACAGGCATAATTTTAATCTGTACAGAATCTGGTCGGAGTGCAGCCGAAGCTCGTGGACGGTACGCGCAAGAGTTTCGAAATAGCCGCATGCCTTCTATACACGTATTTCGCAGAATAGAGTTTGGACATTTTGGTAGAGTGGAATGTCTGTACGTGCATAAATTGAGTTATTGGACTTTATTTTCTGCTTATTTGGCGTATTCACAAATGCATCCTTTTACAGAACGTGTATGACTGCTATTTGTTTCACATCCGAAATACAGCACGTTGTAGCGCTCCTTTGTAAACCAGTGGTTAGGCAACTCATTCATCATTAGTGCACGCCGGACGCTTGCAACTAGAAAGTACGGGGCTGGAGAGCCAACTGGTATAAATGGGGCAGTCAAAAGAAAATAGAACATCCGCTACAACGTGACCATGGAATGGTTTTATTCAAAATGAATTACCAAAAGCGTTAATAGATTTATCCCACTGGGAGACGAGACAATGAGTTCCAATTTTGTAGAAAGAGGTAGGTCACTGACGGATCCACAACCGCATCCACTCTTGCATTTCCTCTTCCCAATGAAACCAACGTCCACGAATGTCTTTCTTCAGGTCGCCAAAAATGTGAAAATCACACAAGGTTAAAGATCAAGGCTGTACGGAGGATGTTGAAGTTTTCTCTTATCCAAATCGGTAACGTTCGCCAGATTGCAAGTATTGCAAGTATTATCATGCGACAGCATTCCAGGGCATTTTGACTTTGTGGCGCCTAGAAGTTTCTGGAAAGTGTCTTCATAGCGCTGCGTCACCGGAAAACGAACCACACTTCTCTGCTCTTCTTTGCTTGCCTCCATTTCTACAGTTAGACGAACACACTAGACCAGCCGCGCACAAACAAATACATGACATAACCCAACAACTGCGCGCACCTGTGAGTTGCGGCTATGCAGTTCTGCTAAAACAGCGATAGCAGTATCAATACGTAAGAACATTGGTGCCAACTTTCGCGCGGAATGTGCGTTACAGCGGGTTTCGGTTTTCATTTGACTGCCTCTTATCTATAAGAAAACATGAAGGTCCACTAATAATGTCCTGTAGGATCCCACTAGTAATCATTACAGTATCAAATAACGCTTCACCCACTCTAATTCTCCGAGTTCTATTTTCTGGAAATTTAGCCATCCATTCAACCACTCGCTTGTCTAGCCCAAAAGCCCTCATTTTCGTCTGTAATCTCCCGTTCCTATCCAGTAAACCAAGCGTAGCTTCATTGGCCGTGCTGATATTTCATGCTAGGCCTCACACCGCGACGACACACCAAGTAAATGAGAGCACACAAAGTGGATCCTGTAGATTGCAATCGTGAGTTACAAAGAACAGCGGGAGGCAGAAAATACAGGAAGTATAGAGCTTACTGAGATGAAAATAGCATGCATCTAAAGTAATAATGATCATAACTCCACAGTCGTTGTGGGGAAGATATTTCAATATGCCATACTTTCTTTACGCTGTGAAAGTTTCGCAAAGACAAGACAATGGGCCTTACCATCCCTCATGTGTGAACTGGATGAGGTAATCCTCATTCATTACTCAACCAGAACATCATTGTGATTAGCCAATCATCTCCCCAACACTTTTATATTGTGTGTGCTCACTGGCTCGTAGTTGTGTCATTCAGTTCTCACTAACAGTCCCTCGTCGTAAATTGAAGACGTGATCGTTGGTAAGTAAGCGCCCAGTTTAAGTAATCTGCTCCTATTTTGATTTTTCTAAGTTCTGTTTAATTAATTTAATTATTTACATCGGTAGAGCCAACTGTGGGTTTCGAATACACGAACTACGTGCCATCCGTTGTTTTCAGCCTTACTCCTTTCTTCTTTACATGTTCGTCATAGCTTTTTTCACTCTCAGACTTCTACTGTGTCCTTCTTCCACCTCGAGATGTTCCTCCCTCAATTCCGCACCTTTCTTTCGAAAAACAAATCTGTCTAGAATCTCGGGTGGTTTTATACCACCTTCGCGTAGATATCGGTTTACCTCTGGGAGTCATTGGGGATGAATTTTCCATTTCTCCTGTGGCACGAGTATTTGAAGAGCTAGTCTCACTGGGTTCACCCTCTTCAGATGTCCCCGCAAATGGCCAATCTCCTCTTTCTCATTTTGGTGATGAACTTTTCGATCCTGGCATATAATGTCTTGTTTGACCTCCTGTGAAAGGTAAATTTTTCCGACACCTTCCTGAGTTCCAAGATCTTGTGAGGAACTTTCTTTCCTTTATTCTCATTCTCAGGATCTTCTATCTTGGCCAGTGTCTCCGCACCGTAGAGGGAGGCATTGTGGTCAAACTAATGTCCGGTAGTCTCTCTGTTTTGCCTGTAAGGTTACGAATCTGGCCGTTGGGCCTCACCCCACTGATGAACATCATCGGGCAGACTACAGTAGAGGCATTCTGGTCGATCTATGTACAGTAATTTCTGTTGTGGGTTCGGATCCCACTGGTATCCGGCTGGCCATTTTTGTTCTGTACTTAACATCTCTTCAACACGTACTACATGCACGTAACACGACCTAATACGTTGAAAGTCTGTTTCGATTACAACGCGGTCGTGAAAATTCAATATTCATTTATCTAAATGAATTCATTTATTTATTTACTGCGCACTACAGGATTTATAATTCCAATTATTGTAGCATTGTTTACATGTATTTATTTTTCAATGCTTCAAATCACTCTAATAACGCAACATCTAAACTATTCTAATATTATATTTACAGTGAGAAAGAAACAGTCCGACTGATTGGCTGAGTTGTCAGCGTTGAGACCTTCGGTTCAGAGGGTCCCGGGTTCGATTCCCGGCCGGGTTGGGGATTTTAATCGCCTCTGATTAGTTCTTCTGGCCCGGGGACTGGTTGTTTGTGTTTGTCGCTATACTTTCCTCTTCATATTCAGACAACACACCACACTGCCAAGCACCACAGGAACACGAAATAGTGATTACATCCCTCCATATACGGTTAGCGCAGGGAAGGGCGTCCGGCCGTAAAACAGGGCCAAATGCACATGTACGACAGAGTTCGCACCCACGACCCCACATGTGTGGGAAACGCGGTAGAAAAAGAAGTAGAAGAAGTGAGAAAGAAACAATATTTCATATCTGATCTAATTTCATCTTTACAAGAAAGTTAAGGCCGTTAGGCCTTCTCTTTCACTAAACCAATTATTAGGGAGATCGATCTAGCCGCTGGGCCTCACCCAATTGATGACAATCTTTACACAACTCACCATTTTGGGAAAACGTAAGTCGGATGATAGAAGCCCGCCTGGTTCAATCTCGGGTCAGTCATAACCTGGTCTTAGCAGCTCACTGGATACAGGGAGCCCTCTTTCCATCATTCCGGTATCAGTGGGAGGATCCCTTTGCTAGCAAGTTGGGGTCGAAACAGTTATTATTTTATTATTATTTTTCACAACGCTGTGCGCTAATAAGGAGCGTGATTGAACTCAGCAGATGAATTTGCTCACCAACGTTCTAAAGCTAGCCCTGTCACAAATAATTTCACCTGTTACACTGAATTCTCGGAGGTCTTTTTCGATTTTTATTATACAGTTATTCTTCACTTTTAGTAATAATAATGGCGTATGGCCTCCGGAGAGGCCTGGTGCAGGTCTTTTTCTTTCACTTTTAGTGAGGAGGCGTAAGTAAATATCTTTCTAGCAAGTCTTTCATTGTCCATTTTTTGAATTTGGCCATACAATTTCAGTCGTCTTTTCCTAATTGTGTCTGACATTTCCTCAGAATGTTGATATCATTCAGAAGACATCCTTTTCATCCACACTCCTTCCTTGCATACTGGCCTAAAGATTTTCCCAACGCTTTTCCTTTCGTATTTTTCTAAAGTGTTAGTACCGAGCGAATTGGCCGTGCGGTTAGGGGCGCGCAGCTGCGAGATTGCATTCGGGAGATAGCGAATTCGAACCCCACTGTCGGCAGCCCTGAATATGGTTTTCTGTGGTATTCCATTTTCGCATGGGAAATGCTGGGGCTGTACCGTAATTAAGGACGCGGCCGCTTCCTTCCCACTCTTAACCTTTTCCTATCTCATCGTCGCTGTAAGATCGATCTGTAACTTGTAAAAAAACAGCACTGTTTTATATATATATATATATATATATATATATATATATATATATATATATATATATATATATATTTGCTATTTGCTTTACGTCGCACCGACACAGATAGGTCTTATGGCGACGATGGGATAGTAAAGGCCTAGGAATGGGAAGGAAGGAGCCGTGGCCTTAATTAAGGTACAGCCCCAGCATTTGCCTAGTGATAGGGAATCTGCCACCTGGGCGACAGCCCTAAATGCTGATCAGTGATTGATTGATTGATTGATTGATTGAAACGTTCGGCTATGTTCGGGATGACCTACCTGTTCAAGAAAGCTGATGAAATATCTCAAGAACAACCCACGATAACTGATTCACATCTGCACGAGTGTTTGGGTGTAGGTGCAAGGGACTTTTCCCTAAAATGCTTAGGGTTCTTACTAACCTGGCGAGTGTCTTAAAAATGTATTTATTAAAACTATTCTATTTCATGCTGCTCACAATATTAAAAAGACTGATAATTTAAAATCACTTCACTCAATACACAAGCTACAGATGTTGATCCTCCCAATGTAAGCCCCAGTTAATTACGAAAACACAGACAAAGGTTATCATCAGACAAGCATGTTCACCCATACAAGAAGTACAGGAGACTGATGACCATGATATCTCAAGTCCCTTACATTGAAAGAGTAACATCTTTCCGCTCCAGAGGTGCCCGTGTCCACTGGAAGCTAAATTTGAAGGTCATTACATTGCGTTAGTTCCTGACAGGAAGGCTACTGTTATTAGGTTTATGACGTATCGTGTCCACGATGTTCACAGGAAGGAAGTAAGTATCTGTGTAACTATGTGGTCAAACTGTACGTAGTTAGTTGTAGGGTGAAGCCCATCAGATCCGGTGCTGTGTGTTGAGGTACGCTCCAGCTTTATAACAAAGTTTGCTGATCAAAACATTGGTTAGAGATAACTCCTTTACATTCAGGTAGAATTGGACACGGCGTCCCAGAACTGTTGTTAATTTTCTGAAGTTATACTCTCATGTACTCTACTTGCGTGGCATAGACTCTTTGTTGATATCTTGCAGGGGCTTCAGGGGAGAACAGAATTAGACATAATATATTTTTCTTCCTTTTGTCCGACTTGTTGGCTGAATGGTCAGCGTACTGCCCTTCTGTTCAGAGTGTCCCGGGTTCGACTCCCGGTCGAGTCGGAGATTTTAATCGCTTCTGATTAATTCTTCTGGCTCGGGGATGGGATGTTTGTGTATGCCCCAACACTCCCCTATTCATATTCAGACAATACACTACACTACCCACCACCACCAAACACGCAATAGTGATTTCATGCCTCCACATAGGGTTGGCGTCAGGAAGGGCATTCGGCCATAAAACAGAGTTAAATCCACATGTGGGAAAAGCGGTAGAAAAAGAAGATACTTTTCTTCCTTTGTCACACTAGAGCTCGTTACAAAATGACTATTAAATATACACACAGTTATTACAATATTTTCATTTTCTCCATTTTGTGTGTACCTATATTGTACGAAATTTATTTTTTCTGTTGTTCAGTTTTGATGAAATTGGCGTCAGTTTGTGCTTCGTGATTCACATTTCAATATTATGGAAGTCTCTCGATAATTTACGCCTTGTGAATTCGTATGCTAATGAAACAGGTGCAGTTTTTATTCTTTCTGTGTACGACAAACACTATGTTACCTACTAGTTTTCAAATTTCTTGTGATATCTTACAAAAAAAAAAAAAAGGAAAGGCGGAATACAGGTCTCCGGAAACATGGTGGTGATCGTTTTAAGAGGAAGTACAACTGGGCAACTGTCCTCTATTAACACTAATTAGAGAAGGAAATATGGAAAGGAGCCAACATTTCGAAAAATGAAGGTATCGGCCAAGGAAAGACAAGAGCCACGAAGGGCGCAAAAATGAAAGACTCCCTAGGCCTCGTACGTAATACTGTCAGGGTAGGAAAAGAAACAAGAGTTGACCAAGGGAGTCCGGATAGGATAGATAAAAGTGAGGAGCCTGACACAAGTGAGTGGAATCAATGCCAGGACTCAGCTAAGAGCGCCGTGGTCGCCAATCCACTCTCGAAAGATAAGAGCCGCTGAGGTCTCTTTTAGTTGCCTCTTACGACAGACAGGGGATGACGCGGGTGTTATTCTACTTCTGGAAACATAGTATTTCATCATCTCCTCTTGTCCAGTTCATTCTAGGTTGGGGCTGTTATGGTTCTTCTCCACTTTTCTCGGGCGTTCCACCACTCTCTTCCTCCACTACGGTCCATTCCTTGTTGCATTTTTGAATCTGTTTTTCACTAAATCCAACCGTTCTGGTTTTTGGTCTTACTCGACCTTTCTTCCCCTTCAGGGCAGTTCGAAACTTCGTTTTATCATCCTTTCACTGTTCATCCGTCGACAGAATGTAAGACAAGAAAGTATAATAGTAGTGCTAGTGACTTTGCTCTCGCGACTCCAGAAATTAGGCTACATCCAAAATTTAGTCGAGATGGTGGTTCATTTGTAAATAAAACAGTGTACACAATTGACAGCATCTCGAGTGTGCGTCTTTGTATTCGCATACGCATAAGGTTCTGGTACAAAGGTAGTGGGTTAAGTCCCATCTGAAGTTGGTGTTATTTGATGATGATTCAATGTAACAAGCCCATGTTATTGGCTGTTGTTTCGTTGAAGATCTGTTGCGGGACCCCGACGACTCTTCAAATATGGACAATAGATAGTATGTTAAACAATTATTATTATTATTATTATTATTATTATTATTATTATTATTAGCGAGAATGAGCTAAGGGGCTTGCTAAAAATACATAATATTGCAGGTCGCTGAATCAGACAGACTTTTGTCCAAACTAGAACCTGGGGTATGGAACACGTCATTCTGCATCTTTATTGAAGGAGCGATAGAAGTTGTATGTTAACGTCATTTATTTTTCATTTCGATAGTAAATTGATCAATATGGGCACGAATCATCATCATCATCGCTCGTTTACTATTATGTTTGTTATCGTGATGAGTGAACAGGCAATTTTTAGCAATTTTTTTCTTTGCAAAACTCTCCTTCGAGAGAAACCTCTGAGGGTGAACCCAGGGTAAAGGGTAAAGGGAAAGCTAAGCCCCGGGTCCACCGCCCAGAGGTTTTTTCACACACACATTCACACAGGCCAGTGAAGAAGGTTATACAACGGCGATTTCCATGAAAGATACATGGCCGCTATATCCGACACGGAAATCTAGAGACTCGAACCTCAGAAGTTCTCCCCTCCCAGTCGTATAACCAACACCTAAACCGCTCGGCCAAAGCAGCTAGGCGATGGGGCAGGCGATTTACCTGGTACTTACATACAACCTGCGTCACTTCATAGAAGCGCTACAAGAGGGCAGGCTATGTATTTCTCCGCATAGCAGTTAGTTCCGAAGTGTGGTACATTTTGTAAGTCTTATTCCCTTATTAATTCTTTAACGAGAAGGCTAATACTGCAGAATTATATACACGTAACATATATTTAGTGGTAACGATCTCTTTATAAATTAAAAATTCGGACCATGTTGTCATGAAATCTACGTTATGCGCTTTTAATTTATTATTATTTAATCTGTTCACCCTCCAGGGTTGGTTTTCCCCCCGGACTCGGCGAGAGATTCCACCTGGAGCGTGTAGTGGTGGTGATTAGTGTTAGTACTTCCTCTTAAACCAATTCCTCGAGGCAGTATTATTGAACCTTTGTTTTCTTATATATATAAATTATATGAGTAAAGAATTAGAATCAGGCTTTTTGCGGATGATGTTGGTTGTGAGGAACTGCAAAATGACCTCGATAATGTTGTAAGATGGACAGCAGGCAATGGTATGATGATAAACGGGGTTAAAAGTCAGGTTGTGAGTTTCATAAATACGAAAAGTCCTCTCAGTTTTAATTATTGCGTTGATGGGGTGAAAGTTCCTTATGGGGATCACTGTAAGTACCTAGGTGTTAATATAAGGGAAGATCTTCAATGGGGTAATAACATAAATGGGATTATACATAAAGGGTACAGATCTCTGCACATGGTTATGAGGGTGTTTAGGGGTTGTAGTAAAGATGTAAAGGAGAGGCCATACAAGTCTCTGGTAAGACCCCAACTAAAGTATGGTTCCAGTGTAGGGGACCCTCACCAGGATTACTTGATTCAAGAACGGGAAAAAATTCAAAGAAAAGGAGCTCGATTTGTTCTGGGTGATTTCCGACAACAGAGTAGCGTTACAAAAATGTTGCAAGATTTGGGCTGGGAAGACTTGGGACAAAGGAGACGAGCTGCTCGACTTAGTGGTATGTTCCGGGATGGCGTGGAATGACAGTTAGTAGAGGAATACGTTTGAGTGGTGTCTTTAAAAGTAGGACAGGTCACAATATGAAGATAAAGTTGGAATTCACGAGGAAAGAAACATTCCTTTATAGGAAGAGGAGTTAGGAACTGGAGTAACTTACCAAGGGAGATGTTCAATAAAATTCCAATTTCTTTGCAATAATTTAAGAAAAGGCTGGGAAAACAGATAGGGAATCTGCCACCTGGGCGACTACCCTAAATGCATATTAGTAGTGATTTGATTAATATATTTGATTAGATATACGTATATAGAAGTGTAGATCCTACCTAAGACAGACACTGGATCTCTAGCCATACGCTAAATAAATAAATAAATAAATAAATGTAGATCCGTTTGGTGTGTCCAATACGAGAAGTAGAAGAGGTGCAAAGGAAAGCAGCACGATTTGTTGTGTGTGAGTTCCGACGAAAGATTAGTGTCATGAAAATGTTTCGAACTTCGGAATAGGAGACGAGCTGCTCGACTAAGCGCGATGTTCCGCGCTCTCAGTGGAGAAATGTCTGTCTCCATGGCTAAATGGTTAGTGTGATGGCCTTTGGTCACATTAGTCCCAGGTTCGATTCCTGGCAGGGTCGGGAATTTTAACCATTCCGCTGACACGAGGGCTGGGTATATGTGTCGTCTTCATCATTATTTCATTCTCATCACGACGCATAGGTCGCCTACTGGTGTCAAATCACCAAGATCTGCTTCTGGCGACCCGAACTTGTCCTCAGACACTCCCGGCACTAAAAGCCATACACGTAAAGCCACTAGCGAAAAAAAAAAAAGAAAAAAAAAGCCATACGCTATTTCAGTGATTCAGTGGAGAAATTCATGGAATGACATTAGTAGACAAATACGCTTGAGTGGAGCTTTTACAGGTAGGAAAGATCATAAATTGAAGATAAAGTTGGTATTCAAGAGGACACATTGTGGTAGATATAAATGCATAGGAAGAGAAATGAGGGAATGCTGTAGAATAGATTATCATTTCCAAGTTCTTTTAAATCAATTTTTTTTGTTAGGGGCTTTACGTCGCACCGACACAGATAGGTCTTATGGCGACGATGGGACAGGAAAGGCCTAGGTGATGATGATGCTTGTTGTTTAAAGGCCGAGGTCATCGGCCCCTAATGGTACGAAATGAAATAACAAAAAAATTCATCCACTGACTAAAATAAAATAAAAAATGTCATGAAGAATGAATGGATGGGCATGAACCCTACAAAAACAAACAAACATAAACAGTGGATCAGACTCAAACAGAAGGGAATTAATTAGAGTATTACTGACAAAGGGACCATGATGCTTGATGTCTGAAGGGGTGCTAAATTCACGTCTAAGGCCCCACAGAATGGTACATGTCGCGAGTAAAGTAGAATCATGGTAGGTATTTGTCATTTTGGGGTACTGATCAAAAGTAGCGAAGACTCACGGTGGTCCACACAAGATGGTACTACTCACAAGTATTGCAATTCGTACAGGGAACGCAGACCTATGGTGTTTCTCACACAATGGCGCCACTCATAGCCAACGCAAACCGATAAGGTCCCCCACCTAGGTGTACTAATCACGGGCGCCGGTATTCCCGTGGTGTTCCTCACATAGTGGGTACTAATCACAGGCAACGCTGACCCACGGTGCCGCTCATATAGCGGTACAACGCACGGGTACTGGAATCCACCAGGCCAGGCTTTTTACTGCAACGAATCACAAACCTATTTCGTACCAGTTTAGTGATACTACTCGCAAGTACATGCAACCCATGGTGTTCCCCGCATGATGGTACGAATCAAGAGTAGGTTCATGGTTCTAATTCAATCATCCCTTGGTCGCCTCTTACGACAGGCAGGGAATACCGCGGGTGTATTCTACATGTGCGTTCCCCACCCGCAGGAAGTAGTGTGTTTGGTCCGCGAGAGGTATTTTATTTCCCTTAAGTCCTCCGGCAAGCCGGTTAGGACCCCCCTATCCGCCACCTGGGACGCACCACGTGGGAATATCACCTCTCCCCCTGCTACGCCTGCGTAGCAAGTTCGTGGAAAGGCCTAGGAATGGGAAGGAAGCGGCCGTGGCCTTAATTAAGGTACAGCCCCAGCATTTGCCTGGTGTGAAAATGGGAAACCATGGAAAACCATCTTCAGGACTGCCGACAGTGGGGTTCGAACCCACTATCTCCCGGATGCGCGCTCCTAACCGCACGGCCAACTCGCCCGGTATTGACCTCGTCGTCAGTCCTGAATACAGATCAGTGATGATTGAACCATCTCAACCTGTTCCTCTCTGAAATTATCCACTTCAATTCCTTTCGTTATGTTCTCATTTTAACTCGGCCCCTTCTTGTCTTCTCGTAACTTCATTTCTGCTGTCTGGATACGTCTTTCATGTCCTTTTGTCACAGGTCAACTCTCAAAGTCTCTGCCCTATATGTTGTGTATGAAAATACAAAAAGCGGGGCACTACAGCCCTGACGGGTCTTGGCAGTGTGAAAGCCTGCAGATTACGAGGTGACGCATGGTCAGTACGACGAATTCTCTCTGCCGTCATTCTTGGTTTTCTAGACTGGATATGTTGTTTATAGGGATGGAATATGTATTGTACATTATGTACTCAGCCTCCATTGGTACATCTTTATTCCATAACATGTTTCTTACACTGTGAGTGAAAGCACTTCCCCTTTGTATTTCCTTCTGATTTCTACATCCATTCTAGTACTGTATTTGCTTCTACTATTTCTAGATCTTTGTCTCCAGTTGTTATTTCTCCTCTTTCTCCCCTGTTTACTGATCGAGTTGGTATAGCCTATATTTATGTTATAGACATTATAATAAGGTAATAAACTTTTAGGCTTTTGCCGGGTCAACAAAACGAGGTGAAATTCTTCACGTTTCCCAGAGAACTTTGCTCCTGTTCCGCGTCTTCAGAACAAAATTTCGACTTTTCACGAGGAAGTCTTCTTCGATTGGAGGTGTGTCTCGTAGAATCTGGACATTTCCAAGAATTAAGTGGTGAACAAAGTTTCCTTAGTCTCCGGATTGAGAAGACGGTGTGAAGGTTATCAAATCTCCATATTTATCCTCATTTCAAGTTGTGATAACAAATACCACACGTGTAAATGCTTCAAAATCCTCAAACATGTAAGAAAATGGCTCAAAAAGTATAAAATAGTCTAATAAATTCCATAAAATTACCAAATAATGAAATATTTTAACACACCGGGCGAGTTGGCCGTGCGGTTAGGTACGCGCGGCTGTGATCTTGCATCCGGGAGATAGTGGGTTCGAATCCCACTGTCGGCAGCCCTGAAGATGGTTTTCCGTGGTTTCCCATTTTCACACCTGGCAAGTGCTGGGGTTGTACTTTAATTAAGGCCACGGCCGCTTCCTTCCAACTTTTCCTATGCCATCTGTGTCGGTGCGATGCAAAGCCACTAACATTTTTTTTTTTTTTTTACACAATGATGTAAAATACAAAATGTCAGTTATTACGTCATTTTTGACAAATTTTTTATGATCAAGATTTCTGTACAAGTTAGCATTGTCTGTTGTGAACCAATAAAAAGATGACACATCAACGAAGTCCTAATCCTGAATATTACCATTCTTTTACTCTTCCCTGCGCTGATCTCCCATCGTTCAATATTTCCGCTGACGTCGTCCATCTGTTCCTGTACGTTACATTCATGCTTTCCGCAGATCATAATATCAAACAGCATGACGTTCATTTTTGTTCCTTCATAGTCTGATCCATTACCAATAAAAATAGCAAGAGTGACAAAACATTGTGTTTAACTGATTAAAAAAAACAAAAAAAACAAAGCTGTATTAGCTCGGAAGTCGAACGGGGACATCTTGAATTGAGTTCGCAGCGTTGCCACTTCGTACATCAAGTGCAGCTGTGAAGACAACTTACGGTTTTCAAGATAATGTTCATCATCCGTTGCTCCCTTGTTACTACTGCTGATATTAAAGGATGATATCAATAACAGCATCGTTCTTTGCAGAGACGTCGGGCTGAGTGGCTCGAACGATAGAGCGCTGGCCTTCTTGGCAGGCTCGACCCTGGCTCAGTCCGATGGGATTTGAAAGTGTTCAAATACGGCAGCCTCTTGTTACTAAATTGACTAGCACGTAAAAAAAGAACTCCAGTCGGACAAAACTCCGGCACATCGGAGTCTCCTAAAACCTTAAAAAGTCAAACTAGTAACATTGTTAATGGTACTGTTGTTTGGAGAAACCATGATGGAGTGAAACGAATCGAAATGTTATAATGGAAGTCTTGAAAAGTCCGACTCCTTGGCTGAATGGTCAGCGTTGAGGCCTTCGGTTCAGAGGGTCCCGGGCTCGATTCCCGGCTGGGTCGGGGATTTTAAACGCGTCTGATTAATTCTTCTCCTCTTCAAATTTAGACAGTACACCACACTACCAGCCACCACAGAAACATGCGATAGTAATTACATCCCTCAATTTAAGCTTGGTGTTAGGAAGGGCATTCGGCCGTAAAACAGGGCCTAATCCGCATGTGCTACACAATTCGCACCCGCGACCCCAGAGGTATGTCACAAGCGGTGGAAGAAGAAGAATGAGTCTTGAAAATGAATTATTTAAAAAAAAATCCATTTACCGTCCAGGTTGGCTTTTCTTCCAGATTTGGCGAGGGATCCCACGTCTACCGCCTCAACGGCTTTATCCTGGAGCGTGAGACATTTTGTCTGGGATACAACTGAGGAGGAGTACCGGTACCTCTCCGGAGCGGCCTCGCCTGCCATGCTGAACGGGAGCCTTGTTGGGGGGGGGGGGGGGGATCGGAAGGGGCAGGCAAGAACGAGGGAAGGAAGCGGCCGTGACCTTAAGTTAGGTACTGTCACAACATTTGCCTGAAGGAGAAGTGGGGAAACCACTTCAAGGAAGGCTGAGGTGGGAATCAACCCCCGCCCTCTTCTCAGTTGATTTCCTGAGGCTGAGTGGACCCTGTTCCAGTCCTCATACCATATATAGAGCGAGTCTCTGCTCTATGGCAAACAGCAAGGAGGTGATTCGGCGGGTCTCCTTTTTCCGTTGCTCCCTCTTCACACGCTGATCTGCCTGCATGTTTGTCCTATTTTGTGTTCCTTTTCTTGCCCCTCCTTTCTATCTATCTATGACTTGATTTGACACTTGTTCGTTCCTTTCCAATACTTATTCTGTAGGTCCACGTCCTTTTGTAGTGCCCCACCTAACACACTCCACGCTCTCTGCTTTTTTTTTTGTGCTAATTTGCAGGAAGTGTGTGTCAGAGTTAATGAATAGAAAAACTTACAATTATATCCTGGTATATTTTCATCTAACAATATTTTAAAATACCTTTGTTTGATCTTGATATTACATTGTCCCTTAAAAAAAAAAAAACCTGACATTTTGCACTGTACTGGACAATTTACAAATAGCAAATACCATTCTGATATAGAGGATGTTATATTTTCTGTCTACAGGCTCTCCTGCCCGTGCTGTGGTCAAGAGGCCATCCAGTTCCAGCGAACACGTTGTGGTGTCCGAGTCTCCTCCCAGCAAGGTACGTGAATTGGCCTACGCTCTACAGAGAGTCTTGTTTCAACAGAGAACGTTCAGACTCATGGCCTTGCTTCTCGTGCCCGCCAGGTTTCATTGATATCAATGGACACCTAGAAAGTTATTATGATTCTTTTCTATGTGTATCCTTAAATAAGTATGAAATTTTGATTTCAAATTTCTTATAAAAAATAGGGAAAACTCATGTTTATGGTAAAAGTGTGCTAGTAATGCCATGAAAATTATGCATTTTTTTGTCGTTTTAAAACGTATGAGTACACAGTAAAATTTATTTTGATGTGAAATTAAACAAAAGCATTCACTAATTCAAAGTAAAGAGATATTTGCTGGTTTTAGGTGACAAAGTACCAAGCATGTGGCTGTGGGAGATAGTGGATTCAAAACTCCACTGTAGGCAGCCCTGAAGATGGTTTTCCATGGTTACCAGTTTTCACATCAAGCAGATGCGGGGGCTGGACCTTAGTTAAGGCTATGGTCAGTTCCTTCCTATCCCATTCCTGCCATAAGACCGATCTGTGTCGGTGCTACATAAAGCAGATAATAAAAAATAAAAAAAGTTGACAAGATTTTTATGTGACAAAACAATTATTGTATAGTGATTAAAAGGAAGATAACAGAAGTAATATATTGGCAGCCTGGCTACATAGACAAGCTAGTCGATTTAAATGAAGCAAGGTTATCTATATATTAAAAAAGTTTACTAAAACCAGGTTTGGAAAATCAATCCGTCCGTTCTACTGGACCGATTTGCTTCATTTCGTTTTTTATTCTCTCCAGAATCACCTGCTGGTGAATCACGAGACATTCACAGGTCTTTAAGTTCAGCCAACTTTGAATAATCATAAAATGAAATCATTAAATGATCGCTCCAGCTATTGCAGGTTAAGGCTTATCCTAGCCCGCAATACAGCAGTGATTAACACTTTAATTCATATTCTGATGTATGTGATTTTCATCCTTAATAATATCATTGCATGCAGTCATGTTTGATTACTTCCTCTGATCATGGAGGAATATTGTTCTGTGCTTATACTCTTTGATTCTCTGACCTACCTCAGCTTCTAAATATACTGAACAGATGGCAGAACTTTCCTAATAACCTACATGCTGCTAATAGGAAACATCGGCGTACACACAGATGGGAAGTATCAAGTCGATCAGCCTTTTGTATAACCATTACTAGTAATGTAGCGCAGGGACAACCTTTTGAAAAAGTGGGTGTCTGCTTTCCTGAACCAGTATTCAGTTACGGCCAATTGTATGTTGCATTATCTCAGGCAAGATAGTTTAAAAATGTTAAGATCCAGGTACGACCGAATGGCCGCAGCACAAGGAATACTGTATGGAAAGAAGAGTTATAAACTAATTTATGAATGAATCAGTTATTATATACCAGTATTAAATGTTCACAAAACTATTGAAAAGGGCAGGCAAACATTATGACTGTGACAGGGATATCAAGACAAGTTATGTGACCTTTCCAAGATATTAGAATCATTCCGTATTGATGGTTTTCACTTTACAAAGTAAAAAATTAAATGTATCCTCCTAATTCAATACAAAACATATTCCATCATCAGATGGAGCAATGCTGGCAGTGTTGATGTGATGTTTAAGCACTTGAGATCAGGGAGAGTCTGTAGTACTGTAGGAGCCTGTATGAATGCTAACGGAGGGTGTTTTGAACATTTCGTGTACGTGTATATTAGTACATTCTGTTTCTGTTTATTTCCCATGATTAATGTACTATGTAGAGTTGTACATAAAGAGTTTCTGGACCCATGCCCATATAACATAATTTCTTCTGCTATGTGTGAGGAATATGTCCTGAAGATTGAAGGATCCTAATGGATCAGTATGTTTTTTTTAACAAGTTGCTTTACGTCATACCAACACATATAAGTCCTATGATCACGATGGGATAGGAAAGGCTTACGAGTGTGGAGGAAACAGCCATGGCCTTAATTAAGGAACAGTCCCAGCATTTGTCTGGTGTGAAAATGGTAAACCATCTTCAGGGCTACCAACAGTCGGGCCGAATGTAAGCTCACAGCTGCACACCCCTAACCGCATGGCCAACCTGCTTGGTGGGTCAATATCGCTAATGGAACATATATATTGAGTTATAGGAACACTTGACGTGTGTGTGTGTGTGTTATGTATTTATTGTACTTGTTTGTTTACTGGCAGATGACTTTCTTTTAAATTGTTGAACTACGATTAAATGCAATTTATGTTCTTTAAGGGGAGATTGTACCTTGTATACTGACAATATTGGATGTGTCTCATTTAGGTAGATTAATCTCAAGAACTATGCATGATAAGAAAGTAAAATTTTAGTGGCTGGTAGAGCATGATTCTCCCTTCCAAATGCCATTTTTTAGCTAGATAGTTTGCATAAGTTGGTTTTTAGAAATCATTTTGTAAATGATTTTTAAAAAATCCATATTTTTCAAATAATTAATTGACAATTACCAATTTCTCAGAAACTAACCATCTTAAGACAATGAAAATTATACATATTACAAAGGATAGGCATAAGATCATTTATGCATTTTTTAAGAACTTGAGTAAAATAGTTCATGAGATAAATGTACCTAAATGAGACAAATTTAACATTTTCAGTATACAAAGTACAATCTCCCCTTAAAGAAAAATATAATTGTGATGATGTGGCATAGTACCCCTGTTTCTACTGACCCTCGGCGTAAGAAAAATGCATAATTTTTATATAGATTTGCATTACTGGTACCTATTTTTCTGTCTCATGCACCAATATTTAGTTTCTCTGTGGACAATTCTATAAAAACTGAACAGGTTGTCTAACCTGAGGATGGTAATAAATTATTCATGCCCTTCAAATAGCTCATTATCATGCACGTGAAAACTTACGTCACCCCCTCCATTTCTAGGTTATTAACTGATAACTGATGGCATAAGGAAGTGAAGGCCATGTGATAATACGTAAACTTCCTTTCACTGTGTGGTAAGCAACAGCTGGTTGAAGCAGGACTCTCATACTTGTTTTAAGTCTGATTGTATATGTGGTTTTCTTTTATATGTATGTGTGTCCTTTATGATGTGTGTGTGTGTCTCTGTGTGTGCTGAAAGTATGTCAGAGTTATACAGCTTATTGTATATTTTAATAGTTTGTATCTTCTTTTTTATTTGTCTAATTATGATGTGGCACAAGACCTTACACTTTTTATTTATTAGAAAATGATTTTCTTACCTGCTTCTTTATATGCAATACATATATTTCAGACACTTGAAATAAAATTTTAAACTGAACACATGTGGAGCTAGCAGTTTTGAAAAAAAAAAATTCTTTTGTCGACATTACAGTTTACAAAATCTATTTTTGAAAAACACATTTTGCATTATTTAATATACCATATTATTTTGTTATACAGCAACTGTACAACAACATAGAGTATATTATACTTATTCAAATCACTCCATCATACTAAACTCAAATTTTGCAATACAACTTTGCATTATTTAATATATTCTATTCAAAATTCAAATTTGTAATACATATTTTGCTTTATGCAATATACATCATTTTATATAAGTATTATTCAACACACTCATTTTTACAGAATTCTACTTTGCAAGACATATTATTCATTATTTAATTCAAAAGCAGCTGTTATTCCTTTATTCCCCATTTTCTGAGATTCACGTTCAAATGGATATCAATCGAATTTTCACCTGAAAATCATGTGGAGTCAGGAACGGCATCCAGTTCTAAAATTCTGCCAAAATCTAAGCACGCTTGTAGTTTTACATGACTGTTATATGGTAATCATAGCCTCGGGACCCCTGTTTTAATGTGGAAACCGAACCACAGCAAGATGTGTCGGATTGTTAATTTCAAAAGTCCCACGTGGCATTGGCTGTGATACGAACAATGGCCTAACTTGGTGAGAAGCCCACCTTATCCAAAAGGAGCCAGAGTGTCTCTAGTCGCCCCAAAAATAACTGGGATAAGATAAGAGATTTATTAACCTGCATGGTATAAGTATTCAATTAAAAACTGCTCTTTTCACAAATCTTTTCAATTTTGAGCAAAGTTGGTGACTTGGGTTTCTTCTTTTGAATATTTTAATAATTTAGGGCATTGGCTTATATTCCTAAATATATACAACTCATATTGGAACTGAAGTATTACATAAAAAATTCGAGGTATGTCTTTAGATAAGTGGTTTTACCTTTGGAATTGATGAGACATGTAAGGAACTTTATCTTCAGTAATATTTTGTTGTCGGATGAGATACTAAGTTGTCCTTGACTTCATGCCAAAGTTAATATAGTTTTCCAAAACTTCCGATAATTTTAAGTTTTGTAATCGAATAACCTACTCCCCTTTGACCTTTCTCTGAAAGGTGCTAAAGTATATTCATTTGGTCTTTTTTTAACTTTGCTCAAAATTATTTCAACTACTGACATTATATTTTTATATATTTTGTATTTGCTTTTAAGTTCCTTCTTCAATATGGATAAATCCTTCATTTTTATTATTATTTCATCTTCTCTCCAAACTCAATTGTTGTAAATAATATTTTATAACAACAACAGCAACTTCATCTTCAAAAGAAATCAAACAATTACATTTAGCAGAGGAAAATTAGAGATTGATTGTCTAGCATTTGCAGACGACTTAGCAATCTTAACTTGTCACATCCCAGTTGCCCAAACACAGATTGAACTCTTAAAAGAAACAGCAGAGGAAGTCTGTCTCCAGGTGGTGTTTAAAATTTTTTTAAATGCAACACTTTCAACAAACAAGCACCAAATTACATGGAAACAAAGTATGCAAAAATCAAATGAGTTGCACAATTTAAGTACCTCATTGAAACAATTAAAGAAAATGGAATCAAAGTAAAATTAGATTCGAAAACTTGGAAGAACTAAGACATTACAGTACGCTCATTAAACCGGAATGTCTCCATGCAGTGGAATGGGTCATTTTGACCAGGCAGGCAGAAATCAAAAACAGTGAAAGGAACGCAAAATCGCAAGGAAATTTCTAGGCCCAAAAGTCACAGGCAAACAAGATAGACTCGGAAACAAACAGGTAAGAAACAAACACATAAGAAAACAGAGATAAACTTTTGCAAACAAGAAAAATGAACTCAGACAGACTCACAAAAAAATAGTAGAGTTCTATGAAAATTGTCGAAGTAAAACACAACTTTAAATTGGCAGGAATCACAGAAGAAATGCAAAACTGGAAGATCTTTAGATCTGAAATACACAAATGATAGACTGACCAAAGAAATCTTGGACTAAGGAGGCAAAAGCAAAAGACTGATGAAACATGAGCACAAAGGAAGGCAAATGCCTCTAAAATAAATAAACTATTAATAGATAATGATGCTTGTTGTTTAAAGGGGCTTAATAGCTAGGTCATTGGCCCAAACTATTACTAGAAACAACAAAATAACGGCTTAAGGGTTCCGTCCTGTGCTCGCTTCCTTTGCCATCTACCGGCAGGTCTCTGTTCTCCTTGCACCCCACTTACGCTACCGTTCCTTTGTATGGACCCCACCACCCCAACCTGGCATCACTCAACTTGGCAGATGTCACTAAAAATGAAACCTATTGAAATAAATTCGAAGTCCAGAAAAATAACATGTAAACAAAGTAAATGATAAAATACACTAATGTCTCATCAAAAGTATATTTTCTATCACTTCATATTAATTTTGATTAGTATAACCAGAATTTCAGACACAATTGCTCAAGGAAGGAAGTCCTAGAATTCAAATTACACTTTGTTATCAACATATCAGAATTATTGAGAATGCATTTGCCATTCATTTTCAGCATAGTCACGATCACTCTCAGATCACAATGTTTTGCAAATTGATGATTTAAATGTAAATCAGATTAGGAAATGATTCACATTCCATTTTCACCATAAAGTGTAGAGAAGACATAACTTTAAATAAATTATATTTCACAGGGGTTGATATTTTAAAAATATTTGCTACTTTACATGGATGGCAGTATAAGGAGGTTAAATAAAAGGAGTATGTTGAAAAGGCAGGTGCTCAAAAATATCAACTTTGCATCAGTAAATTCATCAGCACATAAAAGAACTTTGACCTGTCGTTGTGGTACTTCTGTTACTTGATTTGTACTTGTTTATTCTTTCCTATTACTATTATTTATCTTTTGTGTATGTTGAATACTAAATTTATTTCCTTGCAATTGTGTTGTTCTCTATGACAAATCGTTGGCTTACTCTTCATCACTTACTTAGTTTAAAGATGGGAGGTACACCATTTGCTAGCTTAAATTTTGAGTAATATTAAAATTTTTGTAAGTCAGCAACTACAACTGCAAAGGAGGTATTTGAAAAATAGCAAGAAGTACTACATGGCAATGGACTGAAAATGAACCTCTCAAAGTCCAAACATCTTCACTACACTTTCAAAGATCCCATGGTACTAATGCTAGATATTTTGCTGAATTGCAGATCATCAGCTTGTTGCTCTAGGAAGTAGGTACTACATACTCTGTCCTCCCTCAGTAACCAGCTATTACAAACAGAGGACTAAGTAGACTTTGTGCATCATGTTTATTATTTGCAGTATGGATCATGTGAAACAAACAGGATACAGATTACAGAAAATTTAAATACTTTGGCTCTGAGGTGGAAAAACTTGGTGGACGTGATGAAGATACAAATCACAAGATCACTGTAAGTTGGCACAAGTGGAAACAAAATTCAGCAGTGTTCTGCTATAAGAGGATTCCACTGATGCTTAAAGGAAACCTTCACATGACTTTAGTGTGGCCTGGACTGACTTATGCTTCAAAATGCTGAATATAGTACAAACACTGAAGGTGTCTTCTGAATGCCATGAAGACTAAGATAATTAGAATGTCAGCAGGAGTTTTGAAGAAGGATCACATTTGAAACAAGTACAGAGAAGAATGTTTTATGTGGAGAAGGTTCAGCACAAATGAGTAACATGGTTGGAGAAGATGAACGAACAAGAGAAGTACGGAACTTAATCAAAAGATCCCTTGACCCTCAGCTACGTGGGGTATGAAGAAGAGGAAGGTTTAAATGTAATCACTTGTGTTCTGGTAACCCTGGAGAATCTGCAGCAACAGCTCCACCACCAGGAGGTTGTTTTAAGAGGAAGCACAACTGGGCAACCATCCTCTACATAACACTAATCAGAGAGAAAAAATGGAAGGTATCTGACACTTTGAGAAATGAAGGTATCAGCCAAACAAGGGTCAGAAACGAACAAAAGTTGACCAAGGTAGGCTGGATAGGATAGACGAAAGTGAGGAGCCTGGCACAAATAAGTGGAAGTAATGTCAGGACTCATCTGAGGGCCCCATGGTCATCAACTCGTGCTCCCAAGTTAAGAGCCCCTAGGGCTTCACCACCAGGACACCCATCAAAGAAGAACAAAGCAAGAAAGAAGCAAATACAAAAATTGCTAGAAGAAAACTCTTCATTCTTAACGTACATTCATGAAATAATTTTCAGAGTTTGAAAAAAACATAGAATTAAAAAATTCTAATATCCATGTTAATTTTTGCAACTAAAGAGGGTCTGCACCATTGACTGAATATTTTCACAATTCTTTTGTTGAAATAACATACATATAAAAAAAACTTGAGAGTTTCTGAAGCATTCCTTCAGAAAATGTTTTTTCTCTTATACTGTATTTACTTTTTTTATCAGTGTTTCTTTATTTAAAAGTTAAATTATCTGTATCAAAGAAAAGAGCCTAGAACATCTTGTTTATAAAAGTAAGATACACTACCGTGAAAAATATATTTAGTTTTTGAATTACGATGAAAACCATGCAAAGAAAAATTAAAAACTGAGCTACAAAAATATGAGACATTGTAGGACATAGGAAGTGACACACAGATCTTTTGAAGTAATGGAGAGAATTTAAAAATAAATCACCATATTAAAGAGCACAATATACAGCATGTTCCATTGCAAAATTGTATTCCTCTTGTGTAGGAGAGACAGAAAGGTTATATAAACATGGGTCCAGAAATTTGTAATTACTGTAATCAGTGGAATTTGGTTTATAATGATGCACTTCATTGATTATCTGACAAGAAGTGTTTGAAATACCCATTTCCTGCTCTACTACAGGTTTCTGTTTGTTTCTTGCCAAGTTATGAACACACACACAAGCCTGCACAATTCTTTTATGAAGTGTTGCTTCATCTTCTACATTTCCTTGTAGTCAAGATTAGCTACACATACTCTACATTTAGTTAATGTCACACCATTAAATTCTAGCAAATACCATTCCAGCTTATGATATACTTGAGTCTGTTATTTCAGCTATTACAAATTTCTGGACCTTTGTTTATATAACCTTCTTATCTTCCTGGTACTACCGGAGATTAAAGAATGGCAGAGGTGCTGGTACATGGAGCTCACCTCCATTGGGGAAAAAAGTTGTACCACCTGGGGATGAGGACTTTATTATATAGAGAAATCTGCCTTGCAAATTTGCCATGTGTTTTTGAAACACCACATATTCTATAAAGGAAAAGAAATAATTAAAAATGCAACTTT
Organism: Anabrus simplex; assembly: GCF_040414725.1. Taxonomy (NCBI): domain Eukaryota; kingdom Metazoa; phylum Arthropoda; class Insecta; order Orthoptera; family Tettigoniidae; genus Anabrus; species Anabrus simplex. Next base: position 96,811,383 of record NC_090277.1, on the reverse strand, counting down.
TTGATTCCTAAAGGAGTTTCTCCTTCCTTAAAAAGAAAAAACTTTGTGCAATGCAAATTTCATGAAGGTGGTAAGGTCTTGTTTCCAACATCATGTTATTTATATTTTGTTGAGTTGTTTTGTGATACGTCACATTGCATGAGTGGGCCAGCCCCGAGGCCATGTGAACAAGTTCTTTTTGTTTTGCTCCTCTTTTAATATGTTTGGATCCCGTTACTGGAGAATTTCTTCCTATAATTACTAACTGTTTGAGATAAACGCTCTCCTGCCAAGGTCATAGCTGCCTCCCCCTCTTACTAACACATGCATGCAGTCTTCTCCATTTTAGGATCGCTTCTTCTGCTGCTGCTGCTGCTGCTGCTGCTAATGTTTGCTTCTATTTACATACTAGCAGCTTACTAGTTTCTGTCTTGCTCACACACACACACACACACACACACACACACACACACACACACACACACACACACACACACATCCTGTTTCTTTTCAACTTATATACATACACGGTATTTACAGAATCACTGCATTGGTCTATACTAAAAGGAACTAAGTATGTTTTTATAGCTTTCAATAAAGAACTGTAATGTTATTTTTGCATCACTGATAGCCTTTTTGTAGATTTTGTTAAGTCATATGTCAGCTTAAGGGGGCACAGATATGGTCCAAACACTTAAAAACAAGATTTTGGTGCGAGTAGATAGTTCAAACCTTGAGGCCCAAAGCAATATTGAAGTAATATTCATTCTAGTCATAATTGATGGAGAAAATTTGTAAGAGCACAAAAAGGAAAAGAAATGTATTTGTGCTCTTTTAGATTTTGAGAAACTATGATAGCAGGCTCCTAACAACCAAACTTTAATTTTGTATCAGAAATAAATGTTAATGTGTTTTTTCCTAGAATTCAAAATGTTCCCTACGCAACAGTTCTAATCTGTTACCTTAAAATCTGGCACACATGTGCACTTGTAAGCCTCACTGCTGGGTCCTGTGGTTCAAATCCCGGTCACTACACATGAGATTTGTGCTGGACAAAGCGGAGGCGGCACAAGTTTTTCTCCAGGTACTCCAGTTTTCTCTGTCATCTTTCATTCGAGCAGCACTCTCCAATAACATTTCACTTCGTCTGCCAGTCATTAATTATTGCCCCAGAGGAGTACAACACGCTTTGGCAGCCTGCACAAATCCTGTCCTCGCCACTAGATGGGGGCTTCATTCATTCCATCCCTGACCCAGTCGAATGCTAGTTGTTTTACGTCGCACCAACACAGATAGGTCTTACGGCGACGATGGGACAGGAAAGGGCTAGGAGTGGGAAGGAAGCGGCCGTGGCCTTAATTAAGGTACAGCCCCAGCATTTGCCTGGTGTGAAAATGGGAAACGACGGAAAACAATTTTCAGGGCTGCCGACAGTGGGGCTCAAACCTACTATCTCCCGAATACTGGATACTGGCCGCACTTAAGCGACTGCAGCTATCGAGCTCGGTCCTGGTCGAATGACTGGAAACAGGCTGTGAAATTTCATGCGCATTCATATACCCTTAAATAACTGTAACTTTTGTAGTATTTTGCATTAAGGTATTAGGAAAAAGAAAATGTATGATGCAGTACTACATAATATGAATAAAAATATTGTTAAAAATATAAGTAATGTACAGAAACTGCAAATAAATCTACAATTTATTTTTGTAACTTCTCTAACCTGTAAAACGAAGTTTCAAAGTAATAAATTAAAAAAAAAAGAATTGTTTTACCCATGATATTTTGAAAATTTACCAATTTTTAATTAAGAGAAATGCTGTATTTGCTCTATTTAGGCAAAATTTTAATATCTTATAGCCAAAACAGCCGTCTCCTAAAATTTCATATAGGCATGTCTAAAATTGCAGGAAAGATTTCAATCAATCAATCAATCAATCAATCAATCAATCAATCAATCAATCAATCCTGAACTGCATTTAGGACTGTTGTCCAGGTGGCAGATTCCCTATCTGTTATTTACCTAGTCTTTTCTTGGATGATTTCAAAGAACTTGGAAATTTATCAAACATCTGCCTTTGTAAAGTATTCCAATCCCTAACTCCTCTTCCTATAAAAAAATATTTATTTTCAGTATGGTCTTCACTTAAATAGAAAGAAAGTTTGGCAAAAGATGACAGAATCTTAAATATCAGATAAATTAATAAGACTAGTTGACACAAGCCTTAGGCGATGACATAGATAATTGCTGAAAAAGTACATGAGCTAAAATTAGTAACAGAAACAGACTACATGGGACTAAAAATAACCACCACAAAGTAGTGGTTCATGACAATTGGTGGAAGAAAAGAACATTGACAGAAGAGCAGGCAGAATACTATAAAATAGCAACTTCAGAAATGTACAGAACTAGCCTACCTTGGAGTAGTGATATCTACCAGAAACCCAGAAAAAGCAGAGATACTGAGTTGGTTAAATTGAGCAGAGAGAAGCTTCCATGGTAAGATCCAACTTTTCTCTCACCACCACCAAAAATAAGCATAGTTAAACAAGACTGCACAAAGGACACAGCTATGAGAGGATCCTTCAATTCCTTGGCCACATCATGAGGCAAGATGGGGAAAATCATGAGAAGTTGATCATGGAACGGAGGCAGACACTGCCATCTTTTCTTCATCAATCCTATTTCTTCTCAGCCCCTGACAAGCTCGTTTTTTGCTTCTCAGCGTCATCAGGAGGGCGGACTTCAACATTCACTGGGGAGATCACCCGGGCAGATCTTCATTGTTTACTTGGGAAGCCCAGAATAAGAAGAGAGTCAGATAAAGCTAAGTAGAAGAGGAAACAGAGTAAGAACATAAACCAAACAGAGGAGGAGAAACTGATACCAACAGCAATATAAGTAATGAAAAGGAACAAACAAGCTTAGTTGGAACATGAAAGGAATACACAATAAGGTAAACACATGACCAATCAGATTCCTTTATGACTGGAAGTTTCAGATAAGATCAAAGAACAGGGAGAAGGGAAAGTGGGGAGTTTTAACTTTAAACGGTTGGGAATCGTCTTGAGTACAAGTTATCTACAACACGAGATAAGTACATTTAAAAGGAAGGAAGTCAGCAGTTGGTTCTAATGCACTTGCTTCTGGGAGATCATATGGGTAGGAAATGGAAGTGTGCCAGGAAGACACACGAGTTTCTCTTTGTACTCTACAAGGGAAGTGTCCTCTTATACATCATGGCTGAAGAGGTAAGACAGTGTTCTTGGATCATCATCACTATATTATTATTTATCGTACAGTACCTATCACACGACAAGGAGGGCTTATAGTCACAGATCTAATGCACTTATCCACTCTCTAGGCTGCAGGTGTTGTCAGTAGAAAATTGGACAAGCCCCTTTAATATACCCCTGCCTTGAATTCAAACACACTGTGCTGAATAGTGTGTAAAACAGTTGTACTAAAGAGATTGAATATATTCCTCACTTGTAAATGAATTCAGCAAAGATTGCACAACAGGTCTGAACCCTATTAACAGCTGTCCATGTTTTCCTTGGTAGATCATACTGGGGCACAACATTTGGCTGTAGAAAAGACCAGATCTGAAGCAGAACATCTCAGAATTGCTGTAGAAACATCCCAAGTTGTACCACAATGCTTCTCCAAGATGTTATTGTTGCTCTTAACGTTTACAAGGCATTTTTTTGAGACAGTGTTCTGAGTAGGGTTGCTCCTAAATATTTAATGAATTTAATGTGTCTAAGAACTGATCATATATAATCGGAATGTATTGTCATAAAACTGCAGAGCTGAATTCATTGTGCATGAGTATCTAGGCGATTTGTAAATACGTATTTGGGACTGACAAGATTTCTCAATTACAGTATATTCATTTCTTTGCCTTTCTTTGTTTCAGCCACATATGGATCACATTATTGTAACAGTTTTCTCCCCTGGGCTTTACTTTTCACCCATTATTGCTAAATTCTTTCTCAATGCTTTTTTATTTTTTTCAATCCATATCTTGTCTGTTCTTAGTTTTGGCTTTTTTTCAACACCCTGGGTTGCTTCATATTTGTTTGCGAAGGGTTTCATGCACATGGATGTCTTCACTTCTTGTAGATCCCTTTCCATATCATTGAACCAAACACTCTTAGTTTTCTTATCTAGGGCCAATGACCTTAGATGTTAGGCTACTTTAAACAGTAACAATCACCATCAGTTTCTTATCTAGCATTCTAATTTTGGCAGCCGTATTTTCACCGAGTTGGAAAATCATTCGAATATCATATCACGTTTCTTTACAACTAAGTGTTCAAATTTGAATTTGGGGTGTATGCACAGGAAAAAAATTGTAATGTTATTAATGTTCCCCTAAGCTGCCCCTTTGTGTCCGTAGTAGAGTATCCGACTTACGGTTCCTAGTTTATGGTTTCAATCTATGCTGACAAAGTTAATTTTTGAAGGATGGTCATAAATTTTGGCATCCCATTGCTCCAACCATTCCTTACAACAAGTCAAATTATCAACTCGGCAACATTCAGGTCATCAGTTTGATGATTGGTGCGAGAGGTACTACGATCCCAGGCTCCTTTGCAAAATTCTGCAAGGACTTCCATCTGGTTAATACCTTTCTTATAAGAATTGCAGTAAAAGAACTCGATTGCTATCTTTCATAATCACTTAAATGAGCACTCAATTACAGTTATATTCTTAAGATCTTCCCCTTATTTCTAATTGTATAATAATATTGTTCTGTAGGCTTTGTCTTATGGCAAAAATATAATATAATAATAATGCAGAAAAGTTACCATTATTATTATTATTATTATTATTATTATTATTATTATTATTATTATATAGAAATCCATTCCACGGCTCCTTTTTGTTTCTCAGTAAGAATCATAAGCAGTGAAATTTTGTGCATGATCTGATGAAACAACATATTGGCAACACAAAAATTTAACCAACTTCTTCTTTCTGTCTTTCTCTCTTTCCTTCCATTTCCGGGTTATGTGATAAAGAGAGTGTAGCAGATGTTGCACTAACTGTACAGATTGTGTGTGTGAATGGATGGGCCAAGGTCGCTACCTCAGTTTGTGTTGTTCTGCATCGCCTAACCCCACACTGTATTTCTGTTTCCCCAGGAGGAAAGCTTGGACATTATTGGGCAGTATAAACCCGAAATTTTCTGCTAGAAGGTAAATGCTTTGTTGTATTTTTTTGTTGATTTGCTTGCTTTATTTGTTATGTTTTGTTATGCTATTATTTTCTTTTTTTTTTTTTTTTTTCTTCGTTGAAAGGGATTTGTATGGGTATGTAAATGTCTATATCCAGAGCAGCTTAAAATGCTGGGAAATATTTCTGTGTACTGATGGTAATGTATCAGTGGGTCTTCTAGGGATTTTATTTTAAAGTTAAGAACTTATTTTTATGATTATTTATGGGTGCACATCTGAATATGTAAGTGTGTATGCACAGGGAAAATTTGTAGTGTTGTTAATGTCCCCTAAGTTTTTCATTAATCATATTAAATGCTTATTTTCTGCATCTGCAAATTGTTTCCTCTTTCTGCTCATATTACTGTATATCATATCATCATTTTACCATGGCATCTAAGTAATGGAAAGCAATAAATACGTGTCAAATCAAGTCATGTACCGGGTGTCGTCAGCTGCTTTTTCACTGGTGTTTTGGAAGATATTTTAAATTACTTTATGTAATGTATTGGTACAGTCAGCCCAAACAAAGACTGCTCATCAGGTATGCCATGTGACATCCAGTGTCACTAGAAAACTTTGTTTAGGTTCTCATGGCAAACAAAATGTTAATTAAGGTGTAATTTTCTGTGCCCAATCGACAGAGCAGCCTCCAATTGTAGACCTAACATTCTAAAGGGGCTAAGCAACAATTTTTCAGATTTCATTTTACTGGACCTATTGGTAGTACATCCATATGAGCATATCATACTAAAAGGGCTCTGTCGTAGGTCAATAGCAAGTGCCTCATTTATATAGAATGATTAATATATTAATCTTGCCATTGATGCTTTCGCGGCCTGTACTTATAGACACAATACTGTATAGGCTTCTTTCTCTGCGAAATGTAAAGAATTTCACATTATTTTCTTGACACGGCATAAGCCCAAAAGCTTATACAGTATCATGTCTATAAAATATATTAATCATAGCCCCTTCTGCGATTTTTATTTTGAAATGTTATTTTCTAAGAGATTTCATAAATATAACACCGCCGTGCGGTTAGGGGTGAGCAACTGTGAACTCGCATCCGGGAGATAGTGGGTTTGAACCCCACTGTCGGCAGCCCTGAAGGTGGTTTTCCGTGGTTTCCCATTTTCACACCAGGCAAATGCTAGCTGGGGCCGTACCTTAATTATGGCCACGGCCACTTCCTTCGCATTCCTAGGCCTTTCTTGTCCCATCGTCGCCATAAGACTTATCCGTGTCGGTGTGATGTAAAGCGAAAAGGAAAAAAAAAAATAATAACACCTTATAATGTACATGGGTCCGCCCGCCTCTGTAGTGTAGTGGTTAGTGTGATTAGCCGTCACCCCCGGAAGCCCAGGTTCGATTCCCAGCTCTGCCATGAAATTTGAAAAGTGGTATGATAGCGGGAAGGGTGTCCACTAAGCCTCGGGAGGTCAATTGAGTAGTGGAAGGTTCGATTCTCATCTCAGCCATCCTCGAAGTGGTTTCCCACTTCTCTTCAAGGCAAATGTCAGAATGGTACCTAATTTAAGGCCACGGCCCCTTCCTTCCGAATTCCGTGTCTATCCCTTCCAATATTCCCATCCCTCCTCAAGGCTCTTCTTCAGCATAGCAGGTGAGGCCGCCTGGGCAAGGTACTGGTCCTGCTGTCCAGTGGTATCCCCTGACCCAAAGTCTCATGCTCGAGGACACTGCCCTTGAGGTGATAGAGTTGGGATCCCTCGCTGAGTCCGAGGGCAAAAACTATCCCTGGAGGTAAATGGATTAAGAAAGAAAGAGAAATCCAATGTACATGGTTGGTTGTATATGTGATTTAATGATGGGTTTGTCACACAAGAAAGGCAAAATTGTTTAACTGGAGCATTTGGTAACATAATGTTTTTTAGAATGTTAGGTCTACAATTGTCTATTGCAATTTTCTGTTGAAGGATATTTATTGACGGTGAAAGCATAACGAGAGGAATAATTAGTATTTTCAGTAGCGGCTGAAAGAAGCTGCTGTATGACAGTAGCATGGACATGGCACAGTGCACCACCATCAATAAATATTCGTAAACAGAATATTGCAATAGACTAATTTAAGGCTGCTCTATTGATTGGATACATAAAACTACACCTTAACTTTTTCACTCACTCCCAAGTTCTTTTTTCAGCCTCATGCATGTCCCATGCCAGATTTTTGTGGATGTTTTGACAATATCTTGTATTTACAAAGCTACTGAACATTGCAAGAAACAAAATTCGTATTTCAAGTTACATATTGACTTTAATTTAGATACTAAAGTAAAAAATTTCCACCTATTCAATACTGCACATTATAATGTTTATTTAATTAACATTATATTTAAAAGTGTCCATGTTTCGGTTCAATTGAGCCATCCTCAGCACTGGAAAGACATAAAATAGGTATTGCTAAAAACCAAACCCCATGGCACTACAGCCCTTGAACAGAGTTTCACCTTGTTTTGTTGGCGCAGCATAAGCCGTCTTATACAAATTGTTGGCTCCATCTGCCTAAATCTATCATTTTAAAAATAGGATCTTTGTGTAGATGTCTTGTATGTATCATAGTCAATACGCCTGGCTCCATGGCTAAATGGTTAACATGCTGGCCTTAGATCCAGCGATCACGGATTTTAACCTTAAATGGTTAATTCCGATGGCTCGGGGGCTGAGTGTGTGTGTTGTCTTCAGCGTTAATCATCCTGGATAGGGCCCCATCCTCACAGACACGCAGGTCGCCTATACGCCTGCACTAGGCCTCCCTGGAGGCCACACACTGTTATTATAGTCAATATGGAATTGAATGATGTCTCACAAATATTCTTCATAGTAGAAGGAGTCTGGGACAGGATCCGCAAGATACGTGTGTAATAGGCCCTCGAATGAAAAATCTAGTTCAGATATTGAAAATGATTTATTATATGTTGAATGTCCAGAATGCATGTTTTACATTAAGTTATCTTTACAAGTAATGAAAATCATTTTATTTTCCGTATTGAAAGAATCTCAATAATAATATAAGAGAATTTATTGGACTCCAACCTATTCAATACATTACAGGATGTTAACATTTTTAGTTAAACATCGTTAAAATGGAGACATGTTTCGCCCCTCATGTGGGGCATCATCAGTCATATCAAAGTACCTCAAAATTAAACCAGACATCTGGTTGGAAATTATGAACATAATATGTAAGAAAGAATACATTAAAAAATACGTACAAGGTCCTATCTTAAACGAAATAACAATAGACTAGTTACACATAGTAAAATACGCTAGTGGTTTCTTAATATTAAAATGAGGCCATCATATGTACAGTATAACAATGAAAGTAATCAAACGATGTTTAACTAAAAATGTTAACATCCTGTAATGTATTGAATAGGTTGGAGTCCAATAAATTCTCTTATATTATTATTAAGTTATCTCACCAGAGACCTAACAGATATTATATATATATATATATTTAAATATATCAATATCATTTTGTTATAAGATATTTTATTCAATAGTAATACCTATTTTATGTCTTTCCAGTGCTGATGATGACTCAGTTGAGCCAAAACATGGACACTTTTAAATATAACTAGGAATTCAACACTATTCTCGATTATTTTTATAACTAACCCACCTGACCCCTCTGCCTTAAAGGCGCTAGGGATGGCTTACCCCCGCAGTGCTTGTCTCCCAATAGTAAATAATATGTGTACCAAGTTTGGTTCAAATTGCTCCAGTGGTTTAGGAGAAGATGTGTCATTTACACACACATGTACATCCATTTTTATATATAGTAAGATTTGTATACTTCACCCCCTTTTCATCCCCGCTCAAAGGAGTCCTATGAGTGCCTTTCGCTATTAGGTTTGCGAGGGTTAGGGAGTCTTTCATTTTCACGCCCTTCGTGGCCCTTGTCTTCCTTTGGCCGATAACTTCATTTTTCGAAGTGTCGGATCCCTTCCATTTTTTCTCTCTGATTAGTGTTATATAGAGGATGGTTGCCTAGTTGTACTTCCTCTTAAAACAATAATCACCACCACCACTATGAGTGCCTTACACAACAGTATATTTTTTTCAGATAGTAAGTCTTATGTGTATGAATTTTGGTTGGCAGCTATGCTCAAACGAACATGCATAATCTCGCTGCTCTAGAATCCTGGAGCTGACGTTCCCATGGTTACAGCAGTTCATATCTTTTAACCGATTCGTAGAGCAGGGGTAGTGTGGTGCCAATATCTCCGTAATGGTTGGTTATAGGGCCTTAAAACATGGTTTTCGGGCCCATAGGGCTTACCGAGTTTTGTTCTTTGCATCAAGAGGGTTAAATTGAGCTTTGTCTCGTCCTTATACGACAAATTTGATATTTTGCCTATATTAGCCTATTATTTTATATCTCCCCCCCCCCGTGCTCCCACCTAGAATTGTTTTGAAAATAAAATACAGCCCATGTTACTCACTGGTAATATAGCTTTCTATAGGTCAAGAAATGTTTAAAATCGGTTCAGTAGTTTTTGAGTCTATCTGTTACAAACAAACATACAATTTTTTCCTCTTTATAACATTAGTATAGATGATGATTAAATAAAGATTTTAAGGTGTAGTATTGAATAGGTGGAAATCTTATACTTCATTTTATATAACTGCTAAAAATTAGCAATAGTTTTCTCTCGGCTCTTTTACCAGAACTTGACGAGGGTGCGATGAATGTCTACAGCGTGTTTCACTTCAGCTGTCTTGACTATACTCATAAAAGTCAGGCTCATTCCTTAAAAGCTCTTCACGTTTTTTAAAAATCTCTGCACACTCATCTCAGAAGACAGATGTGAAAGAAAAACACAAATCAAAATACGTTAAGGTGATTTATGAACCATCTACCATCTGAAGAGAGCATGTAATGAACAACAAAACTACAGCATCAGACTTAACTCGGAAGTGGAGAAGAGCGCATTGTTTGAAATCAGAGTTAACTCGGGCATGGGATGCGAAAGGTCAAACAACACTTAGTTTGTTACGAAAACTTGAACGACATATTCCATTTGCAATGGATGTTGCATGATGTACATGGTGAGCAGTTTTTGTTTGGGCTGCTTCTACTCACACATCATTAAAACAAAATTTAAAAGTATTTTCCGAAACAGAAGAGATAAACAACCTGACAACTCTTAGGTGAGATGCATGGTACATGGCGAGACAGGAGCATAAGGATAACATAATATGCTGAATTCAATGACAGGTTAGTGTCGGAAGAGGGAGGAACAGAAAGGGAAGAAAAGGACAAATATGAAAACACAAGCTTCACATAAGCTTCCTCATCAGTTCAACTTCTTTTACATCTGTTTCTGATCAACCCAACGAGCTTGGTTCTGCTTCCCAGCTTTATCAGGAGGGCAGATATCAACTGAGCGATCTTCGGACTTGGTGCAGGAAACATGGGATAAGAAGAAAGCTGGAATTCTCTAGCTCCCTCTTCCCTCACTGATGTCGTATTTATCCTGTCTCTTTATTCAGGGTGGTCAGAAACAACGCAAACTGGGTATTTGAGCATTAGAGGGTTGGTCACCCTGATAAATAATTTGTAAAAAAAAAACCACTCTATATCTCATGCCATTGTCATTTTATCATCTGTTGAACTTAGCCAATCAGACTGCTGTGAATTCAAATAGGCTTGTATATTCTTTTGTATGGGTCTGTCTTCTCAATACTCAACTATAAACTCATAATCATATGCGGTACGTTTTGGGAACGTTACCATTCCCGTTGTTCCCGAAGCATGTAACTTACTCCATATAATTATCTACGAGTTTATACTAGTGAGTATTGACAAGGCAGACCGAATGTGGTCAAAATCATAGATTCAAATAGGCTTTGTGAGGCAGTCTTGCTGAATCTATTACAAGTGAAGAATCTCCTACTTGGTTCTATAGACTTCATCATTTTCATCTCCCCTTGTCCAGCTCCTGCCAGGTTGGGGTGTTGATGGGATACCATCACTCATTTTTAGGCTATTGTTACGATGGGTTCACCACTCCCAAAGGCATTTTATAGCTCCTGCCAGCAAATATTCAGGACGCCTTTGCAGTCACCCCTAACATGGCAAACAAATGCTCCTGATGAATAGTGTACCGATACTATTCCCCGAATACTGGACTACCTCTTCCGCAATCTCCACCGTTTGCCATTGGAGCAATCTGACTGGCTAAGTTCAGCAGCTGAAAGAAATGACAATGGCACAAGATATTGAATTCATTTTTTTTCAAATTATTTATCAGAATGACCAGCCTTCTAACACTTGCATACCAGATTCACGTTGTTTGCGACCAGAGACAAAACATGTACATTTACTCATTCGGGCCAAATATTTCAGATTCCGTATGGGAATCAACGTCTGTATCATCTGATGGCCAAGCAGGCATCAATTTTTGATAATGAGACAAAGTCTCTTATAGTGCATTGGCACTGCTGGTGGTTCCTAGTAGCCTATACAGTGGCCTCCACGGTATGCACTAGGCATGCGTCTTGGTAGGTGTGCTATTTACCAACTGATGAGCCCAACTTAGCACACTGCTGGCAACCAGGAATGAGTTGGCTGAAAAACTTATAATGTCCAACAACGGATGAGCTATATTGGTATTACTCATCGAAGAGCCATCTTGACAGATCATCAGTCTTAATGAGGACAAATGTAGGACAAGAAGAAAGCTGGATAAATATAGAAAAAGGGAAGAAACATAAGACCACCTTGTGTGTTTGTCCTACGTTCCTATTATTTTACCATCTGTATTTATCTTTGTCCTGTGTGTCTTTCATTTTTCTGTTCTGATCTGGCTTTCTTATCATCTTACACTTGCCCCATTAAGACTAAAGATCTGTGAAGACGGCCCCTCAATGAGTGTTGATGCCCGCCCTCCTGATCAAACTGGGAAGTAGAAAAGAGCTCCTCGGGGCCCGAGAACAGATGGATGGATCGATGACGAGAGAGACCGTCTATTTGAAATGTGGAGATTATACTAATCATTTTGTGTTTCCGTGTTTTTCCTCATCTATTTCTGTTGCTGCCTGTACCGACACTGACCTGCCATTGTGTTTGTCCTATTATATGTGTTCCTTTCTTATCCCTATCTTTCTCTGACTTGATGCTCTGCTTTCAGTATATGAAACATATGATTATTGTACTTTCCATGAAACATAATTTTATTTTCTTATTTTTAAATAACTGTTAGGTTCTTCATTTCTGCTGAAAATAATTTTGAGTAATGCATTTATAAACTACCTGAAAAAAGAAAACATATGGTAACAGTATTATACTTGAAAAAAAAAACAATTTAATTAAAACTTAATTAAACTCTATCTTAATTAACTTGTTTCTTTTTCAACTATAATACTGTTACCATATGTTTTCTTTATCAGGTAGTTTATAAATATATTATACAAAATTAGTTTCGGCAGAATGAAGAACATAACAGTTATAAATTAACTGAGTCTAAATTGAAGAGATGGCTTCAGATATTAAAAAAAAAAAGAAAGCAAATATCTTCGGCAGGTTTCTAATATGAAAAATCCAATTAAGCATTTACATATTTATTTATGTTCATCCGAGTGATGAAAGCCAAGCGGGTGCGGGCGGTAATCATCATGGCAGGTCAAAGTCTTTGTGTTGCATACGATGTGCCACGAGTTATTTTCTTTGCTCATGTAATAAGTTAGTTATAATTGAGTAATAATGTTACTCAAAATTTACACTCTTCTGTGTAAACTTCTTTGCTAGCCGCAGTGAGAATTCGTGGTAGAATGAGTTGTTGGTTCTAAGCAGTTTCATAAGGTTAGACAAGGCTACAATACTAACTTCACCTTTTTTTGTTCCTAGTTTACATGGATCATTTGCTGAAAGACAGTGGCTTTTTTCTAAAACTATTTTAAGGGGTACTCTCGACAAAACATCCCCACCTTAAAATATATATATATTAAAAATTCAGTGAACAGAAAGTAAATATAAACAAGGCCAAAGGCAGGCACATGCTTCCCCTAGAGCACCGTCACTGCATTGTCCTACATAAGAGGCCCTAGCTGCCAGCGTCTTGGAAAGGTGTAGCAATCCAACTGATGAGACCACTGCTACACTGGGGCGAAACATTGGTAATTTCACGTCTGAAAAAGCCTGTGTGTATGAGTCATCAGTCCATAGACTGGTTTGATGCAGCCCTCCATGCCACCCTATCCTGTGCTAACCTTTTCATTTCTATGTAACTATTGCATCCTACATCTCCTCTAATCTGCTTGTCATATTCATACCTTGGTCTACTCATACTGTTCTTACTGCCTATACTTCCTTCAAGAACCAACTGAACAAGTCCTGGGTGTCTTAAGATGTGTCCTATCATTCTCTTCTTCTCGTCACATTTAGCCGATTCACAATCACAAAGAATGGATACTGTCCACCTAATCAATACTTTATTATATTTTGTTACTATGTAGTACCGGTTTCGACCTTCACAGAGGTCATCCTCAGCTGGTCATAAGATCTCAAGCTAATTTAACATATAATTCAAAAACATTACTAAATCTAATGAAGAATGTCACATGATATGAGTGGTCGAATGTGTGCAGTTAGGGAGCACACCAGTCAACAGCACTATATTACTAGCTTGCCCAACAACAAAACTACAAATAGCGATCATCTGCAACTTCTCAATATCTTATAACGAGAGTAGTCCCAAAGAAACTAATGACACACCACAATATTTTGATGTAAATCATCCAACATTCTCTACTATATGAACTCACAAGACAAACGATTCACATCGTTGAACATTCTAGAATGCTTGGTACAAACATACCTGTGAACGCATATAATGTTTTACCAACATTAATATAACTCAAAAGCGTACTGCAAGAATACTGTGAACATTTTATGTTATAAAATGTACTATGTGTTATTAGTTTTTATCACATCCATATCTTGGAATATTCATGAATGCTTAGTACAAACATACCAATGAACATATGCAACGATTCACCAATATGAATTAAACTTCAAAGTGTACTTCAAGAATGCTATTAACATGTTAAGTGTAGAAATTGTATTTCACCAAATTATCTGTTAATCACGAACAGTACACCAGAATTTTATGTAACATATACATGTCATAGAATATCAATGCTTATTTCTTAAACCAGACGACACATTATATCATTGTATATTTTATCTATTGTACATTTTAATGTTATCACTCATATCATGTGACATTCTTCATTAGATTTAGTAATTTTTTTGAATTATATGTTAAGTTAGCTTTAGATCTTATGACCAACTGAGGATGACCTCTGTGAAGGTCGAAACTGGTACTACATAGTAATAAAATATGATAAAGTATTGATTATGTGGACGGTACCCATTCTTTGTGATTGTGAATACCAAGTATCAATACGGACATGAAACTAATAGATTTGGCTAAATTTTATAATATTATAATCTATCTCCTCTCACCAATTTGATTCAGCATCTCTTCATTCGCGATTTGATCTATCCATCTCACCTTCAGGATTCTTCTGCAACACCACATTTCAAAAGCTTCTATTCTCTTTCTTTCTGAGCTAGTTATCGTCCATGTTTCATTTCCATACAATGCCATGCTCCAGATGAAAGTCTTTAGAAACATCTTTCTAATTCCTATAATCCGACCCGCAACGTTAAAAATAGTATTACTGACCAAGGGGCTGCTTCTAAAACACAATACTGAATCGATGATGCTTGTAATCTAAAGGGGTCCAAAATCCAGGTCATCGGCCCCTCATAATGGTACTTATCGCTAGTAAAGTAGAACCATGGTACTTGTCATGTTGCGGTACTAATCAAAAGTAGCGTAGACTCCCGGTATTCCACACATTATGGTACTACTCACAGGTAATGTAATGCGCACATGTACCACGGACCTATGGTGTTTCTCACATTGCGGCGCCATTTACAGGCAACACAAACCTATGGTGTTCATCACTTAAGTGTACTAACCACAGGGACTCTTACTATCCCGTGGTGTTCTTCGCTCATATAGTGGTACTAATCACGGGTACTGTAAAACCCAGCCACTACTAATCACAAACCTATTGTGTACCTAACATAGTGGTATTACACGCAAGTAAAAGCGACCCATTGTGTTCCCTGAGTGATGGTAATAATTACAAGTAGTCTCATGGTTCTAATTCGATCATCCCTTGATCGCCCCTGTTAGTCGCCTCTTATGACAGGCAGGGGATACCTTGTCCTTCAAACACACCACCACCATCAGCAGCATTATCATCATCATGAACATGAATTCTTCATCTGTGTCCCCCACCCACAGGGGGTGATTTGGAAGTAACTGCAGTGAGAATGATTGCTAGGTCAAACAGGCGGGAGCAGCAGCATATAAACCAGCTTCGGCGGTGGGGTCATGCGAGGTGAGTGGAGGAGGATAGGTCACTTGGTAGAATGACAGAACTTGCCCATGGAAGGTAGGAGTAACAGAGGGGTACCGGGATTTATAATGGTTTAAAGGGAAGAGGTTTTCTTCGTAAGATTTTATAATCTCTAAACTTTGCAAAGAAACCAATAAAAATTTTGGAAGCAGGTAGTGAAAAAATTATTTTTACTGACCAAAACTCCCAGTGTTTAAAAACTACTCTGTTAGACCTTTTGTGGAGAAATATGAACATGAATGAATCAAAATATTGTAGTCAGGAAATAATTATATGCTGTAAACTTCGCTTGATGAAAATCTTGAATATGGTGTATTATTTCAGTATTGGCTGGAGGTAATTGAAGCATACCAACATTTAAAAATAAAATGAATTGCCTAGTAAATACCTTACATTGACATTCATTGTCCTTCAAACACACCACCACCATCAGCAGCATTATTATCATTATTTCTTTATATCATTTTGCTTGCTTGCAGTGTTGGTTTGCTGTAAATTTATGTTTAGGGAAACCATAATGAAAGCTTTCTTAAATTTATTTATTAATTCTTCAATTTTCATAATTGCAGACTTTTGCATTTCATTTATAAGAGATTTTACTTTTTAGTTTTGGGCATTTCTCTTCCATTCTTTTTTTTTTTTTTCCTTTAATTTTTAATTTAGAGAACTCAGATTGCTTGAAAGGTTCAGGTTTTTTTCTTTGTAACAGTCTTTGGGTTTTGGCCTTACCATTTCTTTGCTTGTATTTGGTTTTGGTTTATACTGAGTTTAAAGATTTCCCTTTGTTTGGCCAATGTCATAATTGTGATGGCTAAATTTTCTTATTGATTAATGGCAGTTTAATGAAAAGATTAGATTTGAGTAGATGTAGGATCCAACAGCTAATTAGAAATGGATAGATTAGTACAGGGTAGGGTGGCATGGAATTGTTGCTTCTAAGAAGTCTATGGACTAATGACTCAAACATCACCAAACACTACAATTTTCACAAAGTTCAAATTTGGAGTTGGTACAATCTAGTTCTGTTTACTATAGAATTATTCCTGCAACTTGTCTGTGCATTTCTGTTGACAGTGCTTGAGCCCATCAGTTGTTCAAGATTGTGTTGCTACTTACAGGAAAATCAAGGATCATTAGTCTACGTAAAGCTGTTGTTCACAACAACTCATCCTCCTCCAGCCTTTTCATCTCACTGTAACTAGTGCAGATTGCATTTACTCCACTCTGTTTGCTGGTTCATACGATGCCTCTACCCTCCATTCTCATTCCAGATACTGCTTCCCCTCAAAATTGGACAAGCAACTTCTGGAGGTCTCAAGTTATAACCTGTCACTCCATTCCTGAGGGCAAATTTCTCTCCTGTTATGAATCATATTTATTATCTCTTCCCTTGTGATCTGATCAGCCTTTCCTAGCTTCAAGCATCTTTTGTTTCCCTTTCTCAACCACTTGATACCAATTTAATATCTATTACCCTGTCATTTTGCACAGACACCTTGAAAATAACCAATATTTCTATACAATATTTAATTTAAATGTAAATAAAAATGGCTAAATATGTACAGTTGCTCAAAAAATTAACATTAAAATATGAGTGCATTGTACTGTATCGTTCCTTGCATTTAACATTTAATCAGACTTCATTTTAATCAATCATCATCATGTGTAGATGAAGATCCTGTGGATACCCACAACAAACTTTACATCTATCGGTTGAGTTGTTTCTAAGAAAAGTGTATCTGTGAAGAACTTATACTATACCATGCACTGGTTCATTTTTTGAGCAACTGTATGTGTTCTCGGTGAGCCTCCATGGCTCAGGTGGCAGCGCATCACTGCTGGGTTCTGTGGTCAAATCCATGTAAGATTTGTGCTGGACAAAGTGGAGGCAGGTTTTTCTCCGGTTTTTCCTGTCATCTTTCATTCCAGCAACACTCTCCAATATCATTTAATTTCATCTGTCAGTCATTAATCATTGCCTCAGAGGAGTTGACAGGCTTTCATCCCTGACCCGGCCACTGACTGGAAAACAGGTTGTAGGCTTTCCTTTCTTTTCTTTTCTATACATGTTCTTCGTTTCTGCTGCAAAGGGGAACTCTTAAGAAATAACAGGCACTATAGACTAAGGAGGTGGATAGCTGACTGCTTTCGAAATACAAACCAGTTCGAAGTTTATGAAGAAGTAACTTGGATGTCAGCTGAAGGTTCCATTAAACGAGCGGATATTGTAGTCAAAATCGACTTTCAATCTATTAGGTCGTGTTACACACATTCAGTACGTGTTGAAGAGATGTTAAGTACAGAACAAAAATGTCCAACCGGACACCAGTGGGATCCGAACCCAAAACCTCCCAATTTTGAGTTGGCTGCTCTACCAATTGAACTATGATGGCCTAGGTCCAGAAAGAAACGAAAAAATATGTTTTCAGAAGAACTTGCTTTCCACATTTTATATTAATACCAGAATCAACCTTTGAAATATTGATGCTAGTAAAACAAATTTTTAACAATTCTCTCAAGAAGAATAACTTGGAAATCATAAAATATGGAGTAGGCCCTATGGTTGGTGAGTAAAGTACCGGTATATGTGAAAACATTCCATTTTCCAAAAAGTATTTTTGAATTTTGAAAATAATCACACCGTATATTTGCAATGTCCATATCTCGTATAATAGGGGTAGAAAACATTGTAGTTTCATTTTAGAAACAAAGTTAGTACATTATTTATGGAGAATTTCTGCAAGCCCCTTAGTAACATTACTGAAAATGAAAACTGATTTTCAATATCTTTAATGGTTTAAAAGTTATTTGGGATGATTATCTTAATTGCCTTTCCCTGTATTCATGGTGCTTCAAAATATGCAGAAAATTTGAAGTATTGGATTCTTCGTATGTAGTACGGATGAAAAGGTTGTAAAAACATGGGTCTGGAAATCTACAATTTCTTGGGAAGACATACCACCAGCACATTGTCAAGGGATGTATTTCAAGCATGGTGGCACCCTTGTACATTTCGGTCCGTGTCTGTGAGCATCTTAATGCACGTAATTACTGGATAGATCGAGGTGGACCAATTCTTTGGCCTCTAAGCTCACCCGATCTTAAGCCACTGAACTACTTTGTGTGCAGATACTTAGCTGTTGGTCTATGTGACTGCTGTGCATATGAATCAACTCTTTGTGGAAACAGGCTTATCAAACAGTGCGTTCTACTGGGCGAGTTGGCTGTGCGGTTAGAGTCGCGCAGCTCTGAGCTTGCGTCTGGGAGATAGTGGGTTCGAATCCCTCTGTTGGCAGCCCTGAAGATGGTTTTCCGTGGTTTCCCATTTTTACACCAGTCAAATGCTGCGGCTGTACCTTAATTACGGCCACGGCCGCTTCCTTCCCACTCCTAGGCCTTCCCTATCCCATCGTCGCCATAAGACCTATCTGTGTCAGTGCGACATAAAGCACATAGCAAAAAAAAAATGTGCGTACAACACCAGGCATCTTAAAGCATGACAAACAGATTCCTACAGTAGTGCAGGGGGTGAACATTGCTTTTAAGGTATTCAACAGCGTGTATTATTACAGGAAATTCTAGCAAATAACATTCCAGTTTATGACACCTGAGAGTCTGGTATCTCAGTAATTACAAATTTCTGGATCCATCTTGATATAACCTTTTTGTCTCCTCTACACATCAGGAATCAAACACTGGAATTTTGCCATGTATTTTTGAAATACCCTGGAAACTCTATAGATGTTTGTTTTTGCCTCCCCTTCTTACATTATCTGCCATTTTATTTATCATTTATATGTGCTTCTAGCCTGTTTTACTTCTCTGTCTTAAGTGCTTATTCACAAACTTCTTCATTCCTTTACGTTAGTATGCTCCTAAACAGCGAACATCTGGTCAAAACTTTGCCTAATCAGACTTCCTTCTCACCTTTCTGTTGCCTTGCTTTTAGATTTACATCATCATTTCTTTAGAATATCTGTTTCCTCCTACATATCTTGAGCTTTACTTAGTCTATGCAACACTTCAATGAACTTTATGTTTGCTTAGAATGAATGTGTATTAAAAATAAGATGCTACATTCATCTTCTATTTTCAGTAGAACATTTAACTGAAATAGATCTTGTAGCAGACAGTTGTTATTAAGAATATATTTTTACTTATGTCTCTGATATGTTTCAGTTCTTTAATTCTGATTTTTCTTTCTGCTCAGATACCTGCTCGGCCTGCACTTCCGGTCCGCCGGGATCCGTGTGCCAAGTGCGGCCTCCCCGTCTTCATTGCGGAACGCCTGCTCGTAGGCGGACGCACTCTTTACCATCGCTCATGCTTTCGCTGTGCTCGTTGTCAGAACCCTCTCAGTCTTGCCAACTGCTACGAGACAGAAGATGGGCAGTACTGTTGTGAAGCTTGTCCGGACGAAGTAGAGACCGACACCGCTCCTTCCAAGTCTGTCGCCAGCATCCCGGACTTGAACGATCAGTACAGCGCTGAGTTCGAATCTGCCTTGGAAGATTCAACCACTCCATACCAACCCCCAAAAGATACATTCATAGAAACCCCTCGGACATGTGCGGCGAGATCCCTTTTCATGAACAGTCTTATGGTGGCTGACGACGATGAAAGTTCTAGTGATGACAGCCGAATTCCTTCAAGAGCAGCTTCTAGTAAGGATCTCAGTGTACTTTCAAGAGAATCTTCGAATAAAGACTTAAGCATTGCCTCTAGGGCATCCTCGAGTAAAGACGTGTCGGTCTCCTCTTCTTATCTCGGAATTGCAAACAGTTTCCAACAAGGTAGCAACGAAAGTCATGAGCCTATTTCCTCTATTGTAAATACTCAGATACATTCTAGTGCGTCTTCCGAAGTAGTTGAAACCAAGCCAAAAGATAGTGCGGACAATATCATTACAATTAGCTCTTCCGACGCAACCGAGTCGCCTTCCAGACTCGGTGAAAGTAGTGTTAGTGAAAGTAGATTAGATATCGTAGTGCAGGCAGTGCCACAAGTTTCTGTCGTAAGCGATGATGTTCCTGTAGAAACTAGTGATAGTATTACCGAGCAGGTTTGTAGTGATAGTCGACCAGTTACTGCCAGTATCGTCATGAAGGACAAGTCTGACGGTGATGACGATGATAAGAACGTTATTGATATTACCAAAGATTCTTCACAAGATTCATCCTCATGCCCAAAATCGATAGTAAAATTGAGATTAAAAATGTTTGAACAGAACGACAGTTCATCGGTCGACACCGTCGACAAAGCAAAGACTTTAAAGACAAACTCTAACAGGAGATATGTTTTGAATCGCAAGGATACAGATGAAGAGATGGATAACAAAGTTAATACTACTAAACTGAAAACCTCCATGGAAAAAATTAATGATCTGTATGGTAATAATGTGAGTGGAATTAATATTTCTGGTGAAATGCTAGGGAGTCTGAAAACTATGGGTGAGACAGAAGGCAGTGGTGATGGAGGCAGTTTGAAGACAGATAAAATAGAAGATGATGATGTGAGTTTGAAAGAAAAGTGTGTTGTTGACAGTATTGTGAAAACTGAAGGAGTGAGTAAGACTGAAGAAAAGCAAAAGGAAGACAAAGAGAGATCTGTTTATGATGAAACAAAGACTGAAGGAGATGCAAATTTAAACGAGAAAGAGAAACTGCCTGTCATTCCTGCCATGCGCTCATCCCTTTCTGTGGAAAAGCTGAAGCAAGAAGACAAAGATGAAAGTGTGCAAGAAAACTTGGACATGAAGAAAGATGTTGAGACAGTAGCAGAAAAGATTCCCACAGAAGTTAAGGAGGCATCTGTTGAAAGTAAGGGTAGTCGACAATCCCTTTCATCCAAGGGGAATGAGATCGAATACCCTGAGGAGCTGAACCCTTTCGGTGATGACGACGAAGAAGAAGAACATCAAATGCCGGTGTCATTAGCAGTTCCCAATACCACCCCAGGTACCAAGAGTCCTGCCAAGGTGGAGAGCACCAATCCATTCGGCTCCAGTGACGAAGACGAAAGTGAATGTGTGAAGGAGGAACCGGCTGCTCCTCCGGTGCGATCGGCGACAAAACCCCCTCGGCCGCCTCTCCCAGTCAACCGCCTGAAGACTCTCCCCAACCAGCGACGAGTCGTGGAGGCTCCCAAGGTGAACCTGAATCCTTTCTGGAGCGAAGGAGACGAACCGAGCAGTGAGGACGATCATGGGAAGGTCAACAGCTCTGCTGAAAAGCCACCCGTGCCACTTCCTCGCACGATCAAGTAAGTACTGTTTGCTCAAAACTCTTTATAATTTGTCACATTTGAAATACTGAACAATTAATATGAAACACTGTATTAGAGCAGTGCTACAGAGGCTAATAACAGTTGTGTCAGCATCAGAATTGATTTAATCCTTTAACTGCAAAGCAGTTTTGCCATTTTCCCATATAATTTGCCAAGCTATTTTACTTGAAGATGCAAACTCTTCATTTATTCTTTAATATCTTAATATTTTATGTATCTCCCTATTCTTATTTTTTAAAATGTTCTGTTGAATCTGACTCGTGTGTTTCTTTTATGTGAACTCTATTTACCTTTTATGTGAACTCTATTTACATGTTCTTACATGGTAAGGAACTATCTCCATTATATACTATATTTTTCTTTTGTTAGCTTTCGTAGGTTACATTACAAGGGGGGAAGGCACCACAGGGATCTTGCACTGTGATCAAGTTAATGATAAATTCTGCAATACTACTAAGAGGGGCATTACAGCATTCAAATAAATCAATCAATTGCCTCCCAAGGACGTGGCTCAAGTCTTCACATTCATAAAGTACGTGTTTAGAAGCTTCATCTGCTTTATGACAAGAGAGATTTACAGCAATTTCAGTCTTCTATTAGATGCCCTCTTAATCTACAGATCAGTTGTCCCTTTGAGATTTCTTCTGTCCAGCAGCTCGTATAAAAGAGCACAAGTGCCTGTGAACACCAAGAATCTGGAACTGGGACCCGTGTTCCACTTTAATTACTTGGTATCTAAATTATTAATTAGAATTCTGACCTGCCGCATTTTAAATATGCTGGGTTCTACGCTTCAAACTTCCAGCATTGCTTGGCATGTAAACATCAGTCTTGTACTCTCCATGTGGCAGGTTTCACGCATGTGTGAGTGACTGTGACATCACACTTTACGGAGCTGTTACCATATGGGAAGTGCTCTTTCTTCATAATTCTAGTTAACAAACCTTACTGGATGGTGCTGCCATCTCTACGGATTTTGTGCCAGCTCATACTTCGTTTTAAACTTCGGTATCCCACAGAATCATACCATTTGGTATCCCGCGGTCTTTAAATATTTTCTTTAAGTCGCACCGACACAGATAGGTCTTACGGCGACGATAGGATAGGAAAGGGCTAGGAGGCTAGGAAGTGGTTGTGGCCTTAATTAAGGCACAGCCCCAGCGTTTGCCTGGTGTGAAAATGGGAAACAATAGAAAACCATCTTCAGGGCTGCCAACAGTAGGGTTTGAACCCACTATCTCCCAAATGCAAGCTTACAGTGGTCTTTAAGCTGATGAAGACTAGTTTGAGTTACTGTTGTTATGTAGTGTGTCATTGTGTATGTACTGGCTTTGAAAAAGAACAGAGTAATTGTGTCTGTCAATTGATGTTTTCATATAGACTTATTTATTTTGATCAGACAAGGCAGTCATGAACATGGTAGGTTCAGTATTAAAAGGTTAATTTTTACATGCCAACAGCGTAGTTAGGCGAGTGACAAGCATTTTACGTAATACGTTATTTTTACTCTTAAATTTTGTGAACATCCAATTTTCTATTTGATGAGCTGCCAGTGCTCCTGTCCACATGAAGTACTTTACTACCCCTACTTATATACTTGCACCCTTCAGCTGCTTTCCAGTACTTTATATTATATGACTGTTCATCATCCATTCATCTCTGCACTAATTAGTCTATAGGAAAGAGCAAATACAGGCTCAGCGAGCTCTGAGAGCCCTCATCTGAGCATTAATTTACTGGTTAAGTGTCCCTAATTGTCTCAGGTAAAAAAAAAAAGTATGACAAATTAATTCATTCACCACTGATCTGTTCTGATGGACTTTCATCGCTAATCTATAGAGAAGCCTGTCGTGCTGATAACTGATTTTCTGCTTTCGGGACAGGACCTGTAGTTATGCAGTAACTGGCAGAAACTTCTGAGGTTGATCATATTTGTCTTGTGGTAACGTAATTTTCACCAAGTCGTCTTTTGAAGTCCTGTCACAGTAACACATTTACTGCTTTAAGACCTTTGTTAAGAAGTAACTTATGCTGAGGAGCCACACAGGTGGATGCAATTACTTTTACATTAGTAAACCAAGCAAGTTGGGTGTGTGGCCGAGAGCTTGTATTCAGAAAATGGTTGGATCAAATCCCACAGTTGGCAGCACTGAAGATGGTTTTCCCATGGTTTCCCAATTTCAAAACAGGCAAATGTTGGGACTGTGCCTTAATTACCACAATTGCTACCTTCCCAATCCTACCTTTTCCCGTCCTTGCATTGCTGAAAACGTTCATTGTTTTAGTATGACATTAAACCTTCTTCTTCTACCACCACGGAACAGGTCACTTTCTACGCATACGCAGACGATATGGCACTAGGCTCATCAAACCTGGAGGTATGAATGTATCGCCTAACATTATGGGCAGAGAAGAATAAGCTACAGATCAATGAGCAAAAGACAGTCCATATGATATTTAGGAAGGGAGGGAAAATAACGGCCAAAGATCAACTGTTCTTCACTCCAAACCAGGAACCAATCAAAATAGCAAAGGAGTTTAACTATCTCAAAATGACACTACAGACCACTGGAACGACCTACACTAAGCACATCAGGAATAGAGCAACTGCAGCCATAATGGCTATCAATGGCATCCAACTCCTGCACAGACTCTCTGTACCCACTGCCATAAAGATCTTCATCTCCAAGATAATGCCCATAGTGACTTACGGACTAGAATTAATATGGACACATGTCAGCAAATCAAATCTCAAAGACATTGAGCAGATCAAAGCAACATATCTTAAGAGATTATTATGTGTATTGAAATTCACTCCCTCTAGACTAACATACGAGCTCGTCAGAGAACCTTTCTTCATAGAACAATTAAGACTGAAAATGCCCCTACCATCCACAAAAGCATATCAGGAACTCTTAGAAGAACTTCAGAACAAGTAAAAAAGAGATATGACTGGAATTTTACTCGACTGAAGCAATGACGTCTACAGACTGGAAAGGTGCGGACTACGATCTGTGCCACACACTGACGTGATTCGCAGTGCACGGGTTACACCATCGCGTATGCAAGAAAAAGGGTTTCCACACTCCGGACGAAGTATTGTGTGTATGTGAACAGTGCGATAAACAGTGTGAGTGGTATCATGCGCTATGGTGTCACCAGAGACGTATATCCCTAACTCAACTTTGTAACGACTAAATTGCTATATGTAGAACATTTATGCACGTTGTGCGCTTTTCTCTTATTATTTAAAGCTTTCTTTGGACCCATTTTACACTTTTTACTTATCAGCCCAAGTTTCTCACATAACCTCATTTTTTCCATTACAGACTTTCCCTGTATTCATGGTGCTTCAAAAATATGCAGAAAATTTGAAGTATTGGATTCTTTGTATGTAGTACGGATGAAAAGGTTGTAAAAACATGGGTCTGGAAATCTACAATTTCTTGGGAAGACATACCACCAGCGCACTGTCAAAGGATGTATTTCACGCACGGTGGCGCCCTTGTACATTTCAGTCTGTGTCGGTGAGCATCTTAATGCACGTCATTACTGGATAGGTCGAGGTGGACCAATTGTTTTGCCTCTAAGCTCACCCGATCTTAACCCATTGAACTTCTTTGTGTGCGGATACTTAGCTGTTGGTCTATGCGACTGCTGGGCATATGAAGCAACTCTTTGTGGAAACAGGCTTATCAAACAATGCATTCTACTGGGCGAGTTGGCTGTGCGGTTAGAGTCTCGCAGCTCTGAGCTTGCATCTGGGAGATAGTGGGTTCGAATCCCACTGTTGGAAGCCCTGAAGATGGTTTTCCATGGTTTCTCATTTTTACACCAGGCAAATGGTGGGGCTGTACCTTAATTACGGCCATGACCACTTCCTTCCCACTACTAGGCCTCCTTTTTCACTGAAGATGGCTCAAACGAGTTGAAACATGTTTGAATTTGATTACTCCATCTAATGGTGGAATTATATCACGTATTGAATTAGGAGGATACACTTAATTTTACCTTTGTAAAGTGACTGAAACCAATGCTGTGTTTGTGTTTAAAGCTGATTTCTTGGCGTGGATCTCGAGCCGGTCTTAAGTTACATGCAGATTTAGCAACAGTGCTGCACAAAGCCCATTTGAATTTGCCTGCAAAGCGATGTGATAGTCTAACTTCAGCAGCTAATAAAATGACAACTGTGCAAGATATCGAATTATTTCTTTAAAATGATCTATCACCATGGCCAGCCCTCTAACACTCATATACGTGGTTTACATTGTTTCTGATCACCCTGTATATTCACAATAAATATTACTTTATGGAAAATTCATCTAATGCAGCACACGCTCAGTGTGAGCACCGTTTCGATTGTTAACTTAGCACACTGGGGCAAAACACTCGCAACCAGGAATGAGTTAGCTGGAAAATTTATAATGTCCAATAACGGACTAACTATGTTGGTATTAACTTCAGTTAAATGAACATCAATGTTGCCAAGTACTGCTCAACACCTGTCTTATGTAATTTCACTACAGGCTTGAATAATCTTGTGGTCTTTTCATGGAAACCCACATGGGTTCAGATTGGAGTTATTCAGGGGCCAAGAATGTCCACCATTGAAACGATTTGGAAATCAAAGTGAAATGATACAACTGTTGAGAAAATCATGTAAAATATAAGTCTAACCCAACATTGGTGGTATGAAGTATTACCCCATCTTGACTGAAGCATTGCAGGGGCATGTTCAAGTAGCACACACTGTTGACAGTCTCATCAAAAAAAAAACTGGTCCAATCAGTCTGTGACTGGAACTCTAACCTTTGAAGCAATCATTTTTTCATGAAGCCCTTGTGGATTCTATAAGTACACCAATAAGCAGAATTCACTCTCTACTGAATGTGTTCGTTCATGAGTTTATACAACATGGTAATTTTATACGGATACATATGGAGATAATTTTTAACACATTGAGTGCCAGAGCGGTCCACTGGGATGGCCAGGTGAATTTCCTGTCAGAGCACGGCGGTCCGCAGGGACCACCGAGTAAGCAATGAACGTATTGCTTCCTGGAGACCAGAGGATCAATGCTAACTTAAGCTACGGACCGGTACGCAAGACCGCTGGTCCTAGCAGAACATTTTTACTACAGGACCATGACGGTCTCTTGGGATCACTATGAATATTGTCAGAAAAAACATATTTTTTTCATTCTATTTATATGTATATATTTTAGCCCACAGATTTCTACATTTGAAAAGAAATTAATACCAAAAAACACAGTTCGACAGGAAGATTTCAAAAAAATTTCTGGCGCTCAACATGTTAAGACAGAGTGTTTAGAAATCTCTAGTTGTACTGCTGCCTTTCAGAATGACTTTCGAGACTCCTCTGCCCAGCAACTCTTGACAGCTTCAGTATTGTACAGAGAATGCACAGGCTTTGGTCGGCGATGCTTTTGTTCCAATACTGTTCGTTCTATTTTAAACTTTTTGTCAGTCTGAGAATGGTCTTCCCTTAAGGGACCTACAAAATATGAAGCTATTGTTGGAATCTTCTTTGAGTCACAATGATTCTTGATTCGGCAAATAATAACACAGTTGATGATTGCTGTTACATTGCAAGTGATCTTCGTTTGCTGTGTTTCGCACAGTAACCATCACCACCATAATTTTCCAGCTCCAGTTTCCTGGGTGTGGTGTACAAGCGCTCGCCAATTCTTCCTGTGAAATTATGGTTTCTGTTCCTCTATGGGCCTGTACTACGACTGTCAGATAAACAGCAAGAGACAGGCTGCAGTTTTGCAGACTAGATGTTAAATATTTTCTTACGTACTACCAACTGATATTAATGACGGTATTGTTATGCAGAAGATTTAGTAACATTTTTCTTGTGTTGGTAATAAGGTTATTGAAAATATACTAAAATGTAGTGTGGTGGTATACGTGTTCCCTGGTGTTTTTGTTTGTTTAGCGCTATTCCTTTTGAAATTATATTACTAGAATCCAATATCAGACTCCTATAACTATGTAACGAAACTCAAACATTGTTGTAGAAAATAAAGAGACTTAAAATGTAACCTGGACACAAAAGTTAAGATTCAGGTTATGTGTCTTATCAATTCCTACCACATGGTATGATTTTTTTTTTTTTTGTCTAATACTATTTATGAGGATGTGCGTTACGGCAAAAGCAAAGTTTATATTCGTAATTCATGCCACTGTGTGTGGCGCAGGATCATTCATTTTATTAATAATTCAATTTATTGTTACTAATTTAATAAGTAGTTTGCCGTGGAAGAAAAAGAAACTATGTTAGAATAGTAACTGGCAAGCATTTATCTCACTTTAGCGTAAGTACTTAGTAGCAAGTTGTTGTGAAGTCAAAGAAATATAACCTCCTTAATGTCCTCATTCGACGGAAGAATCACCTTGAACATTGTCGTATGCCTTTACTCCATAAGTTGCGGATAGATTTGGAATAGAACCCAAGCTATTGACACGCACTGTAATGATTAGGAAATGTGTACTATCACCTCTAGTAACCTACCAACTAACATTTAGAAGATAAATGGTGGACTATTGGGACTAGAACCCTTAAATAACTGGGTGGCAGCATCAAACGCTGCTACCTAGGAAGCTTGCTGTTGTATTGCTTGTGTGCAACTCATATAGTCAGTAGCAACAACTTGCTAGCTTGGGAAATCTTTAAAAATTCTGTGATAGATGGACAGGAAGCATGATATATTTTATAATCATATACATAAATTACATTATAACAACTTATTTTTCATATTACATCATGCAGATGTAGTTTCATCTTGATGTGTAGTCATCTTGATTCTTACAGTAGCGTTAACTGCCTCTCCAACTTCAGCATTGCTGAACTTGAGAACATTATTCCACATTACACATAAACACAAGTCGTAGTACGCGTTTTCAAACACACTTCCTGATAAATGTGCAAACTGCCACATAAATTAAAACTGCACTGTCATCTGGCTGTCATAGCACAGGTCCTCTGTCCTCTCACTTTACATTCCTCTTGCGGACCGATTTCACTATGTCTGTCCATCGATTCTTTGACCTCCCTTTTCTGTCAAAGTAACTGCTTGCTATTTTCCTTCTGTCAATCCTCGTTACTTGTCCAAACCACTGTAGGCTGTGTCTTCCTTAAAGCTCGGCAAGAGGTATTTTGATGCCAGCCTCCTTCCTGTTTGCTTTGTTTTTAATCTTGTCTTTCCTGGTCTTTTGGTTTTGTTGTTCTGATGAACTTAATTTCTATTCACTAGATTTTACTATTAGCCTTGTTGTTGTAGGGCACATGTTCTTGGTCCGTAGGTGAGGTGGAATGGAGTAGGTATGAAACATGGTCAGTTTTGCTTTCTGGAATTTTTTTTTATAATCCCACAGTAGATTTATCACTTGCAAATAAAATTCAAAGCTTTCTGAGTCCTATTTAGTATTTCTTGGTTTATTGTGTTATCTTTTGAAGTGATACATTCAAGGTATTTGATGTTAGAAACAGATCGTAACAGAGGTCCCCCTGGAAAAATGTTTGAATCTGTGTTCAACAGTTTTTGTTTCCTGATGTGCAGTTCATATTCTTTAAAATTGCCATTCCAAAGATTTAGTTCTCCTATACTTCTGCTTCATTTTCTCCCCAGATCAGAACATCAATTGCAAATATGATAGTGTTAGGCTCCTTGCAATGTTCTTTGATGGATTTTATGATCTCATCCATGAAGATGATGGGCAGGAATGGTGACAAGGCACTTCCCTTCTGGACTCCTCTTGTGGTTACAAATCACTCTGACCTTCCATCCCCTACTAGGATACAGCTAAAGCATTTTTGATGGAGCATCTTTACTTCGGCAGTCAGGAAGTTTCTTTTTTTTTTTTTTTGCTAGGGGCTTTACGTCGCACCGACACAGATAGGTCTTATGGCGACGATGGGATAGGAAAGGTTTAGGAGTTGGAAGGAAGCGGCCGTGGCCTTAATTAAGGTACAGCCCCAGCATTTGCCTGGTGTGAAAATGGGAAACCACGGAAAACCATTTTCAGGGCTGCCGATAGTGGGATTCGAACCTACTATCTCCCGGATGCAAGCTCACAGCCGCGCGCCTCTACGTGCACGGCCAACTCGCCCGGTAGAGTCAGGAAGTTTGGCACACCTAGACCTAGCCACAGTGTCGTAGGCCTTCTTGATGTCCTTAAGAACCACCACTAAGTTCTTTCCATATTTCCACTGCTTCTCTGTTAACATTCTTACAGTAAATATGAGGTCTGTAATGCTTTGGTTCTTCCTGAATCTGTGTTGCTCCTCCTCTAATGATTGTTCTACTATGTTCCTGGTTCTTCTTACAATTATCTTCTCATGAAGTTTGAGTGAGAAACTAGGTGATGCCGCTATAATTTCCACATTTCTTCCTGTTATCTGTTTTATACAGGGGGATAATGATACCTTTCATCCAGTCCTCTGGTATCCTGTTCTTTTTACAGATTCTATATAACCACTATATGCCTTGTGCTCCAGCTGCCTTTATCGTATCAGCAGTGAGGTCATCCAATCCTGTACCATTCATATTAATTATGTTAGCTACAGTACTAACTTTGTTTTCAGGCCGGCCACCACCCCGGAGCCTAGCCCCAGACCACGTCATAAGCTAGGCCTCGGACTTGCCGGGCAGTTTGGCTCGGCCACATCTCTGTCCAGCGTGACCTCTTCGTCTGGAGGAACTGCCAGGCGGCGGAAGAAGAAACCAGCCCCTCCACCTCCAAATGTTAGGGACATGTTTCCTGTACCAGATCCCCCCGTATCTGTGTCTTCAGGATCCTCGAGAGCTTCGTCTCCGACCACAAGCGTGAGCGTAAGTTACCCTTTGTCGTGCAATTTTATGGTTATATTCTATAAAGAATTAAATCCGTTGTTCAGCGTTAAATAATTTTATGAAAAGATCAGACTAACATAAAAAACTACTTTTTATGAAATCATTTGTCTACAGACTATTTTAGTAATAGTTTATGGTAACCGAGCTCAATAGCTGCAGTCGCTTAAGTGCGGCCAGTATCCAGTAATCGGGAGATTGTGGGTTCGAGCCCCACTGTCGTCGGCAGCCCTGAATATGGTTTTCCGTGGTTTCCCATTTTCACACCAGGCAAATGCTGGGGCTGTACCTTACTTAAGGCCACGGCCGCTTCCTTCCTATTCCTAGGCCTTTCCTATCCCATCGTCGCCGTAAGACATATCTGTGTCGGTGCGACGTAAAGCAAATAGCAAAAAAAAAAAAAAAAAAAAAAAAAACGTTTATGGTAATATACCTTGAAGAATTAAAAACATTGTTCACAGTTTAAATCATTTTCCAAAATCTTTAACAAAATGATCAGACAGACAACATGTATACTTTTTATTTTATTTGTTATGCTCAACTAACCGATAGGCTCTTCTCTATTTGACAAAGCAGCAATGTGCAACAAACGGTGCATCATTACAGGGGAGAGTTTGGTAATAAACAAACAAAGCTGGTATAGATTGGTCTCAGCTGTAAGTCAATAAAACTCAACATATACAGGGTGTAGAGAAATGAATTTCATTTTATGGGCCTGTATTGAACTTTGATTAAACCAAATTAAAATAATAAGCAAGTTAATTCCACCTTTTCAGTACAAAGGCATTGATAATTCAGTATCTTGCACCATTGCCATTGAAACCACATTTTCCTGAAGTCCCAGTTTTCTGATTCTGTTATGTAGAGAACTTATCGTAGAAAATGCAATGACAGTGTGGAAATAGCGAACCTTAAATTGTCTATTTTCACAAATTTTGGTGTCTTCCACCTACTCAGCGTCATTGGCAAGTCCGAGCATGTAGTCATGCGCATTCTCCAAACCTTCCTTGAATAGCTTTGCTCACTCGTGAAATTTACCATCACTTGTAGCATTGGGTCACAGATTTTGCTCTGCACGCTACCATTGTGCCTACAAATGGTGTCTGTTTATGTATAAGCAGAGATGCCAACTACTATGGATTTTCTGCAATTCTTACAGGGTTTTTTTCATATTCTACGGCAATATGGAAGCAGTACTAATTAAGGCTTCATGAAATCGAAATGCTATTTATAAAGTCTTTATTTCTTTGGTGAACTTGAAAAACACTTTTCATACAATGGATTTATCGCTTTTAGAAAATATTTCGTGGAGAAATGGTGAGATAGCAACAGTTATCTACAACCTCTAACTGCAAGCATAACATTGTTTGAATGTCGATTCCCAGCATACATGTTCAGCTTACGTTCTATTACGTCCAGTTTAGTAAGATTAATATTTCCGTTCCCTGCTTTTGTTGCAAATTGATTTCGTGTAATGCAAGTATGTGTTTTCGGTGAAGTGAAAAAGAACATTAAATAAATTCAGATATAATGTAAATGTAAAAACAATGAAGGTTGAGTGACCGTAGACAAAAATCAATCTGCAGTAAATCAGCATTATTGAAGCAAGTGTTTTGTGAAACATGCAAATGTCTTTACCTTAAAAAAAAAAAAAAAAGGAGAGGACATGATAAATGTCCACGACAGTGTAGTTGTGAAAAAATTAAGAACACATAGGCATTCTAAAGATAGGCACGACTGAAAACTTATCTTTTGTATTTTAGTTTGTCTTTTGGACCATCTTTCATTGCCTGATTTTTTTTTTTTTTTTTGCTAGTTGCTTTACGTCGCACCGATACAAAAAAATATTTTTATCCTCTCTGAATTATGACTTGGATGGAAATGAAAATGATGTAGTCCAATCTATTGTTTCAGGGCCATTCTCCTCACGTCACACCCAGGCGGCGCAAATCACGGCCGGCTCCCCCTCCTCCTACCAGTACGCCCGTACCGGGAACGCCACCATGGGAGCAAGAGAAGTCGGAGAAGGACGAGGCGAATCGGAACCGGCAAAGTTTATCGGCCATTAGCAATATGTCTAGTAAGAGAGCATTTTACCTTCAGTCATCTAGTCTCAGTAGAAATTATTAGTGGTATTATGGGTGCATGTTTGTAGAAGGCTGGAATCACTTACAGTATGTAAATAATTTTACTAACATATAACAAGAGTGTAATATTTAGATTGATGCTTCCACAATCCAGAATTATAGGCATTATTCTTTTGTGTTTACATGGCCTGTTGAAGAAGTAACTCAACTTTGAAACTAACTCTTTAGGGGTTTATCTGCAACCTAGCCAGCTTTGTCTGCACTCCCTGCCTTTAGTAGTACAAAGTCGCTCCCTACAGCCCTGACCTGGCAGCCAGCAATTACCATCTCTTCAGACCGTTGAAGAAGCACCTGGGTTGTAAGTGATTTAACAACGATACAGCTATTCAGGATGCTGTGGTTTCTACTGACTTGTTGTGCCGTTCGAACAAGTGCTTGGAGAAGAATTCTGACTGTGTTGAACGCTGTGTATTTCTTATATCTGCTTGTAAAGAAACATCCCCTTTGCAAGCTCTTGTTATTTTACTTTTTGGAGCTATCTTTTACAATGTCTTGTCCGTAAACACATGTTTCATCAGCAGTTATGATTGTTAGGAGTTTTGGGCCAAGCTTTGAAGTTTTCAAACACATTTCTAATTTTCTCCACGTGAATTTCATGGCATGATCCTCTCAAAGCAGTACCTTCTTCTGCTACTTCTCAAACTATCCAACAACTATTAGAACGCACGATTCCTTGAACCTGTGCAACAACTTATGTTTCTCGACCATCCTTGAAAAATTGGAACCACTCGTAGCACAGTGGTGTACAACTCTTACGCTTCACCATAAAGCTTCTTCATTTGGTAAGTCTCTGTTAATGTTTTCCCAGTTTGAAGCTGAAGCAAATTTTAATAAGCTGCTCATAATATTCTGATGTCTCAACAGTCGCAACAGATACTCAGCACACTTTCCGACTCCATGGCTAAATAGTTAGCGTGCTGTCCTTTGGTCACAGGGGTCCTGGGTTCGATTCCTGGCAGGGTCAGAAATTTTAACCATAATTGGTTAATTTCTCTGGCACGGGGGCTGGGTGTATGTGTCATCTTCATCATCATTTCATCCTCATCAAGACGTGCAGGTCGCCTACAGGAGTCAAATCAAAAGACCTGCATCTGGCGAACTGAACTTGTCCTCGGACACCCCAGGCACTAAAAGCCATATGCCATTTCAGTTTTTTCATTTCAGCAACTGAGTGATAAGTAATTGTTTCAGAAATGTGCAGCAAAAGTCTAGTTACTTAGGAAGGAGATCATTTGATAACAGTTTCCAAGTTTGGTTATTTTCTAAACAGGCTTCATACGACGTGTGAAATGTCATGGCAAGTACTCGGAATGACGGAATAAAGGCCAAGTTAGGAATGAACTCTGTGGATAAAGCTGTTTGTATAAACCGGCTTCAATTGTGGGATCAAGTGAGGCAAATGTAGGAGGACTGGTCACCTAGGAGAATAATAATGGACTTGTCCATGGATGGTAAGAGAAGCAGAGAGGGACACAGATGATGGCAGACTATTTTTAATGATCTGAAGATAAGTGGTGTAGAACTAAACAAGGTCACTTGAAAATAGGTACAGTAATTGTGAAGGCACATAGAGGCTTGCAGACTGAATGCTGAAAGGCATAACAGGCTTTAATAGAGATCTGTCTATATACTTTAAGTTTTAATTTCCTAATCTAATATTTCCAGTGATATAATTTTGAACTACTAAATACAACTTGTAAATATGCTTAGTTCCACCCTGCCTGCAAGTGGCTGTAGTTGAATGTTAGTAGCTGTATACATTATTCCTAAAGTCCTTGATTAATGATAATTACTGGAGTATCAAAGGTAAACTTTTAGGTCTGATTGCAAGAACTGTATTTAAACAATGTTTATGGCTAAACAATGTCTAAGTATGGCTGCCGCATTGCAAAGACGTTATTTATCACTTAAACACTGCTGAGAACACTGTTCAACCTCAGATTTTAGGAGTGAATCACAATCAGAAGTTACGTACCATGAAACATATAATTTGTATTATCATGCTGAGATAATTCCGGGAAGATGGCCTACTGTGAATCGTCTGCTGCAAAATTGCAGCAATTCATTTGGAATATACAGGTGCAGTTTAAAATACCATAACAACAACAACCCCAATATTTGCCTGGTGTAAAAATGGGGAAACTACGGAAAGCAATCTTCAGGGCTGCCAATTGTGCGTTTCAAACCGTTGATCTCCAGAATGCAGGCTACATCTATATGGCCAGCACAACTCATTCGGTTACACAGTACTATAGTTTCATCTTTCCTTCGCTGATGCTATTTAAATTGCACTCAGCATAACAACACTTCCTCGTATGGTGGTGTGTTGCTTTACTTTCGATAATATTACGAGATTTCATTTCCACCAAAAGCGATATTCTTATACGCGGGCAAGTCATGCTAATGCTTAGCCATATTTGTGTAATGACGACAAACGACAGTTGACTAATGTCTGGCGTGCGCACCAACGAATTTCATTGGTTTGACAAGCAAAGAGTTGCATGGAAGATACTGCTGTTTCCATTGTCAAACCAAGTCTAGCTAAACACTGGCAGAACATTGTTTATGCAATGGACCATCATGCATAACTTAGATATTGTTTAAGTAGATGTTGTCTAAGGCTTAAAACTAAGTCATCATTTCTGCAATCGGTCCTTAACCTACATGTTCACTTTAAATATACTGTATTGTGCATGTTCATAAACTTGGCTCAAACTTTTCTGATGATTTTCAGAATATTTGAAGTTGAATTCTGGACCTGCTGGCTCATTGGTTTGTCATATTTTGTTGTGAACATATTTAACTTATAATACATTTGTGCATGAGTGCATGGGAAATAAAAAGTTGCAAGTTTTGACCTCAGCAAAAGTAATTGAATAACATTTTATTCATGGTTTAGTCTGTAAAGAAACTGATTTTGAAACCCATAAATTTGACTGATACTTCCTCTTTTCCTCTTATTATTGAAATAACAAACAGAGATCTTCTGAGAGGAATGCTCGTAATGTTGGCTGCCTTTGAGGACCAAGAAGAATTATATTAGATGGAAAAAGTTATTTTAATTGCTTTTGAAACAACGATCCATAAAATCACAGCTAACAGTTGCTGGAGTGTCATGCATATGAGCATAAAATGGCATTAAAAAACTGTTATTGGGGAGGGTACCTCAGGACTCTTTTCCATGCACATCTCTTATATGACATGAAGAAGAATAGTCTGACCATCAGCAAAGCCACTGTGAATGATATAGTATCACACAAAACAGGAGGCCACTGGTAAACATTTGCCCACAAAAGGCTGTCGTAAGAGACCATTGGTGGAAATGTTGCTTGATGTGTCCCAAGACATGGTGAATATGTGAGAATATCTCTCCTTCGACTGTAAACATGGCCATTCGCAACCATCTCGGACTGCAGCACATTTATAAAGCTAACGAACACCCTCTCCCTCCTGCCACATTACTGCACTCAGACCAACTGCAAAATACTTTATGAAAGACAGTGATCACATTACCCTCTCACCAAAGAAAGCTACAGTTCAAAATTCTGGATTTATGAAGGGTTTCTTTTTTTTTTTTTTTTTTTTTACGCGTGCATACTTGCCAGAAAAGTTGTTGCTCTCCATCTGTCTCCTATCTATGTATCGTATCTAAAGTCTGACGAAATTAACACCTTGTCACTCCTGTGGCCCAGCCATTTTTAAAAAGCCGCCTACTTGACCGCTCAGTTTTACATTAGTGTATATTAAAGAAATAATTATTGAAAACAATATTTAAAAAGACATAACATTGTTTTCCTCACTGTTGTACTGTACGTCAAATATTGGAGCCGATGAACGACAGAAAGGAAACTAGGTCATTGTTCCTGTCCAGATTACTATTCACCCTTCCAGCGCTTTAACTGCACACACAATCATACTCACTTTCACTTTGTGAAGCTATCAGAACCTATCGTTATTGTGCAAAAGATCACGCTTTCTTCTTCCGGAATCTCTTATTACTACAAAATTTACTCTCTTGAAACTTTGTCCAGTACACAACCATGGTCTCTTGCTATTTCAATCAGTTTGAGAAGCACCAAAATAAGCTTGTAAACAAAAAACACAAAGGGAGGAGTGTGCAGTGTCTGGAAAGACGACACTCAAGTCATCTACCAGAAGTAAAAGAAACTTCTAGGTAGAACTCTTGTGGTCTCTGTAAACACAAGCATATCGGAGTGCGCTACACTAAACGACCTTACTCCTCTACGGGAGGAAAGGTGTTAAAATGTCTGTCTCTCCAACAAGTGAATGTTATTAAGGAAGTAATAGCAACAGATACTTAATCTAGTAATTGTTTATAGTTGTATCAAAAAGCCTTCAATCTCCATCAGGGAGTGCCACAAAGGACTATTATTTACTTCAGAATCCAAGGATAAATAGGTTTATGGACATGTGAAGCATGACGGTGCGTATGTCGGCAGTGATGTAGTAATTTGGGTGTAGGTTCACACCTGAAATTTAATACAGGTAGGTTCTGCATCATCTTAATTACAAGTTGACAGCAGACAGCCAGCTATATGTTGGTAATTTTAAGACCCTTTTCCCCTGCTGAATATTGGAAACATCACAGTTCATTGCTATTGTGTTAAAATTACCAAATAAGCAACAGTAAGCGTACACCTCGAACACAGATAACATCCTTCAACAGTAGTTGGTCAGCACCTGTTTAAGACAAAGATTGGGTTCATCAGTCCTGCCCAAGAACATCGGAGAAACATCAGTGGTCACTACGGCTAGATACAGCCAAGGATTTGTAATGTAATAATCACCAAATCAAAATTTTAAAAATTGTTAATATACTATTACTTGTTAGTACATCAAAAGGTTTAAATTCTCAATACAGCTTTAAAACATTTGCTGCCCTTGATATATTTGTTGCACTATACACCTCTTTCATTGTAAATTGCTTAAGAACACAGCTGGATAGCTTCAGTTTCAGGAGAACAAAGTGACGAAATTAAGGGAACAAATAATAAACAAAAGGACAGATGAGTGAGTGGGAAGAGGGAGAAATAGAAAACACAATCTCCATATCTTCACACACTGCTTTCTTCTAATAGATTGGCTCTCATCATCAATTCTTTGCTCCAGCAATCTGGGTTGGGTCAATTGGGCCTCTCGTCATTAATTCCAGTTCTTTTACAGCCATTTTTTTCTCAGCCCCTGACGAGCTCATTTCTGCAACCCAGCGTCATCAGAAGAGTGGACATCAACGTTCATTACGGGAAATGTAAGATGTAGGAAATATAAGATAAGAAGGATGCCAGATATACACAGGAAAAAGGACAAGATAACAAGATAAAGACGAATACAGGTAGTACTAATGGAAAGGAATTTATATTGTCTTTTACCACATTTGGCTCCATGGCTAAGTGGTTAGCATGCTGGCCTTTGTCCCAAAGGGTCCTGGGTTCAAGATTTTTAACCTTAATTGGTTTATTCCTGTACCAGGCCTTTCCAGAGGCCATACATTATTATTATTATTATTATTATTATTATTATTATTATTATTATTACTACACCGCCAGCCTCTTGGTGTAGGGGTAGCATGCTTGCCTCTTACCTGGAGGCCCCAGGTTCAATTCCTGGCCAAGTCGGGGATTTTTACTTGGATATGAGGGCTGGTTCAAGGTCCACTCAGCCTATGTGATTACAGTTGAGGAGCTATCTGACTGTCAGATAGCGGCCCTGGTCTAGAAAGCCAAGAATAAGGGATGAGAGGATTAATCGTGCTGACCACACAACACCCCATAATCTGCAGACCTTCAGGCTGAGCAGCGGTTGCTTGGTAGGTCATGGCCTTTCGGGGCTGTTGTGCCATGCGGTTTGTTGTTATTATACCGCTATTCATCCTTTTTATCTCTTTTTTCATTTGTTTATCTGACTTTCTTATCATACACCTCCCACCCTCATAAAGCAAAAAGGAGCTCATGGGGAGCTAAGGGGAAAAAATGGCTGTAAAAGAAGTGGAATTAATGAGGAGAGAGTCAAGCTACCCACGCCTGGCTTGCTGGAGTGGAGAATTGATGAGAGCCAATCTATTACAATATGTTGGTGTGAAGACGTGGAGATTGTCCCTGTCCTTTTGCGTTTTCTTTCTATGTTTCCTCCTCACACTGACCTGTCATCGTGTTTATCCTGTTATTTGTTCCTTCCTTTCTAATTTTTAAGACTTTCGTCTGAAGCATGGCATCGTATAGAAGTGAAACATGGACTATAACTAGCTCACAAAAAAAGAGAAATGCTGGGCCGAATGGCTAAGATGGTTAAGGCACTGACTTTCTGACCCCAACTTGGCAGCTTTGATCCTGGATCAGTCCAGTGGTATTTGAAGGTGATCAAATATGTCAGCCTCGTGTTGGTAGATTTATTGGCACGTAAAAGAACTCTGCAGGACAAAATTTCACTCCTCGGCGTCTCCGTAAACTGTTAAAGTAGTTAGTGGGACATACAAACCAATAACATTATTATTATTATTAGAAATAGAATAGAAGCTTTTGAAATGTAGTGTTACAGAAGAATGCTGAAGGTAAGATAGTTAGATCGAATCACGAATAAGGAGATACTGAACTGGATTGGTGAGAGGAGAATGGCTTGATGAAATTTGACCAGAAAAAGAGATACGATACATCTTTTTAAGACCCCCAGGACTTCTTCAGTTAGATTTTAAGGGAAGTGTAAGCAGTAAAAACTGCAGGGGTAAGCCAACACATGAATGTGACAAACAGATCAAAGTAGATGTAGGTACACAGAAATGAAAAGTTTATCACATGATAAAGTGGCATGGAGAGCTGTATCAGACCAGTCTATGGCTGAAGAGCAACAATCACCACCATCATTGTATATATAACTGAACTTCTACAGTCTCCACACCTTCATACATAGCTACATACCTGCCAACTTTCCCGATTCAGGTGGGAGACTCCCGATTTTTTACAGTTTCTACCGCCTCCCGATTATTCTATTATTTCTCCCGATTTTAGCTTATTTTTTGGTGAACTTTAAACATTTGTTTTCAAATCTTGCCATTTCAGGTTTGTACGCAAGTGGCCGGAAGTCCTTCGCTCATTGGCCGCTTTGAAATGAAAAATATTGACAAAAAAAAGCGCGCGAATGTCCAATATTTATTGAAACCTGTGTATCGCAATGCGTATATTGAATGTCAATCTCTCGTTCTCGTGTGTCGTGTTCCTGTTCGTTTGCATCAGTCTAGTCGATTCTAGAGACTAGTCACTAGATTTAGAGTCTTTTTTTCAGTAATTTACTGACAGAATTTCAAAGGTAGCGACTAATGACTTTTCTAGAGATTTTAGGAGCCATTTCGAGACAATTCTGGCGAGTTTTAATTTATTACTTGATAAAAATAACATTGCGCTTCTCATAATCGTGCTGGCGCGTGATGCAATATATTAATCTATGCATTTTCTAAGTACATAACTGCATGACTGATTCACACGTGTGGAGCATGAATTCATACTATTTTCAGAAGACTTATCAGAGACCGATCATCTCACTGACATACTTCCTGTGAGGGAATACGTAAGTATAATTTTTAGCCTTGTAGCCTTATATAACAACAGTCATGTTTTGAGATAGTACATGTTATAATATAGCATAGTACTGCTGTATTGTGCAAAACATGTAGAATAAGCAGTTTTGACCAATTGCATCTCCTGAGTCCTTCCGATTTTTTCTGATTTTCATATCTAAATCTCCTGATTTTTTGTTTTGTAAAGTTGGCAGGTATGTAGCTGTCTTCAAATAAATAGACTCTAACTTCATTAATTAAAGTTTTTACACATCCATTTCTTCTCATTTCTTCGAGAATGAAATCAAAATTAATCACACATTTGAACGCCACTCGCGTGTTACCGAGAACATTCTGGAACCTTTTGTGTGTGAGTGGACAATATTTTTACAGAAATACAAAACTGCTAGTCATACAGGATGGTTGGAATTGACTGAACAAACTTGCTTAGATATAAAGGCCTATTTCAATATGAGCATAATTTATATAGAAAATTATCTGCTGTCTTAAATGTTTAACTATAAATAATAAAAAAGGAAAGGTTTCACAAGGGTTAGACAATGTAGCATGAGATATCTTTGAAGCAGGTATCAGTGACAGTGCATATAAGCCATTCACTGTAAGTTAGATCAATTCTCTACAAAATGGAGGTTTATTTGATTAATGAGGTAAAGTAGGCGAAATGAGGAATCAGGCAAATAAACTTATGCTTTCCTGAAAGTGTTCTTGCAGCACAACTAACCCTATATAAGTTTTCCATAACATTCAGAACCACTAGCAGTCCTCAGCAACTTCCATATTGTCACAGCTATGAACGAGACTTCAGTAGAAGCTACATTTAGCTAAAAATCCAATATATAAGAGAGAGACTTGGAAGTGGTTAAGAAGCAGGACAACAGTTATGGACGAGAATTAGCCAAGAGATAAGGTGAGTAAATCGACCACGTGAAAACAAAGAATGATTGTATTGGTAGAAATAGGTGGGGAATAATGAATAGGAAGGAATTCATAACAAATACGTTAAAGACAGTAGTATTAAAAAATAAATAAAAACAGAGGCATGCTCTTTCCTTAATTTTGAACAAGAAAGCAGACATTGGAAATGTTGAGAGAAAAAGAACACAAAATCATAATGAAAATTCTATGCCCAAAACGTCGTCGTCAGTTACTCGTTTCTGAGTTTACAGATTTCCTGCCTAACAACTTCCTTCAGTTCACAGCAGTTTGTGTTTAAACTTCTGGCGACTGTACAGGCCAATTCATATGTAGAACATACGTCCACACATCGCGCAGCTGAGGGATGGGGGAGATCTTGGCTGGGTTTGGCGAAGTTTGCAGAATAGAGCCAAAACAGATGCAATTAAATGGATTTGTGAAATTATGAACCACCTTAAGTTGGCAGGAATTATGCAAAAATACATACAAAATAAGGAGATCTGTAGATCCAGAATTCACTAATGGCAAGTTGACCAAGAGGAGCAATGGAAGAAAACAACTTGGACCTAAGAGAGAGAGAGAGAGAGAGAGAGAGCAAGACCACAGCAAGAGGGTTAAAATGAAATATGGGCACGAAGAAAGGCAAACAAATGCTTCTTACTTTACGTAATCCTAAGTAGGCTTATAAACCAAGCTCGATAGCTGCAGCTACGTAAATGGATTTGTGAAAATATGAACCACCGTAAGTAGGCAGGAATATGCAAAAAGACATCCCAAATAAGGAAATCTGTAGTTCCCTAATGGCAAGTTGATAAAGAGGAACAGTATCCAGCATTCGGGAGACAGTGAGTTCGAACCCCACTGTCGGCAGCCCTGAAGATGGTTTTCTGTGGTTTCCCATTTTCACACCAGGCAGATGCTGGGGCTGTACCTTAATAAAGGCTCTGGCCACTTCTTTTCCACTCCTGGCCCTTTCCTATCCTAACGTCGCCATAAGACCTAACTGTGTCGGTACGACGTGAAGCAAATTGCAAAAAAATGTGGACTTATTCGCAACTAATAATAATCATCATATGGCCTCGGCTATCAACGCAGACTTTCTGAAAGGGTTCCATTTAGGCAGCCTGCCTACTAATTTCAACATTCCGACTGTGCTGTTGTATAGCATCAAAGGCAAAATTCTACTGGACATTTCTTATGGCTGTGTTGGGTGAACTTAGCAAATTTTCATCCTGCTTTGCCAAAATAATCCTATTTATTTACATAAAAATACCATTATATAAATTTTGGTTCACAAATCAATTTATTATATATCTATACAGTTCTAATGTTCAAAAATACACAGTCTCATTTTGACAGGTCATAGTGGGTTTCAGTGTGATATTTTTTTGAAGCAACCTGCAAATGAAGAGGTACATCACATTTTTCACAGAGCCAACGGACATCTGATGTAATTTTTTTCACCTTGCACACTTTACAGGGCCTGGGGGGTGTTTCCTCTCTTATTGGTCGAATGGGATTAGAAAATGTCTCCAGGATTTTGATTGTAGACTAAGAGGACAGTGAGGACAGTTCTCCTCACTAGCTGCCATGTTTGTGCATGATGTAATGAATTTCAAAATTCAATTTTTTTAAAATATATTATAACCTGGACTCTGCATGGGTGCATTTTTAATGAACATACTGTGTGAACTATTGGGAATACACTGTCAAGAGCCATCTCTTGTCTCTCAGGAAAACTACAAACCTTTGAATATTCAGATGGAACCATTCTGTATGTTGGCTTTCAGTCTAAAATGCTGGCATATGGAACTGTCCCATAAGTTGGCGCCAATGGGTTAACGTGCCAACACTTTCAACTCTTCTTAAAAAATCAACTACTTCAGCAGGAATTGAACCATGGACCTAGAATCATGCTTACAGACATCTAATTCATTGTGATATGACTTCTAGTTTTTTTAAAAGAATTACTGTCCTGGAACTGAAACATGGCTACTTTGAGCAAAAAACTCACAATTACATCACTGCCATGGCTTTTGATATACATCTAAACACAAGATACAAACTCTAGAGACCTCTACAGGTAATAAAATAAAATGCAGAAAGATAGGAACACACATTTGGATAATTTTTCTGATAGATAACCAGTACTCATACATTTGTTTGTCCCATTTACAAAAATGTTTTCAACTTAAAGAGCTTGAAAAACTTGCACATATGTAAATTCAAAAGCTTGGGAGAGCATGAAATATGTGTAAGGCAAGTCTTGTAGACAAAATTATCAGAAAAGTGCTTTACAAGCATTTCCCTGACGTACTGATAAAACACACTCCTATGACCTTCAATGTGCTGCGTTGTTGATAAGAAATAACTCCGTAGGGGACTTCCTTGAACATAGTGACGACTGATGGTGCTTTGACTATCAGTGTAAGTGGTGGTGACAACAGTAAAGAATTCAGTTTAATGTTTTCTTATATTATATATATTATATATATATATATATATATTATATATACACTCCATGAAATCAGTTGATATGCAGTCAAGAGTATTACTTTATCCAATCTGGTTATTTATAAATTACATGAATACTACATTTCTGTTTAATAATTTCAAAGTATTCAGTCACATATTTATATATTGTTCTATAGACAGTCTGCGATCTAGAGACCAAGAACTTTCATGTGAATCCAGCCAATCACTTCAGCCAATCTCTCAAATGAAACATAACAGAAATGTGCCCTGAGTGTGAGTGATAATGAAATAACATAGAAGGACTGTTTCTTTATTAGTGGTAATTGTTAATTACAACCGATACAAAAGACATACCTCTGTCGAACATCTGTAGTCCTGCGTTTTCTAGAACCCATTGCCAGTGATTTGGAAGCTATAGCCAATATGGTTTTAGACCAAATAGATTAACAATAGACTTGATATTTACAGTGCAAATGATAATGGAAAAAACATCTGGAAAGGAACAAGGAAATCATCTTTGTATTTTTAGATTTGGAAAAACCTTATGATACAGTTAAGAGAAAACATGTATGGGAATGCATACTGAAAAGGAATGTACCAAAATCATTCATTAACAAGATAAAAATGTTGTATCATGAGAGTAAAAGCAGTGTTCAAGTGGGGACTGGTGACTCTGAAACATTTCATACAAAAAAAGGTCTCAAGCAAGGAAGTGCACTGTTGCCATTATTGTTTATTATACTGAGGGATGAAATCATAAAATGGGTAAAACAGAGTATCAGTAGTGATGAAGTGAATGCTTTGGTATTTGCAGATGATGTGGTGATTTGGGGAAAGGGAGAAAAGGAAGTACAAAGGCGACTGGAAATTTGGAACGAAAATCTGGAGTTTGGATTGGTAATTAGTAAAACTGTATTCATGCATTGTGGAAAAGAGGAAAAAAGAAGCCAAGTGAACATAGACGGAGAACAGTTAGACAATGTAGAACAGTTTACATATCCAGGCTGCATTATTAATG
This sequence comes from Anabrus simplex, assembly GCF_040414725.1. Classification (NCBI taxonomy): domain Eukaryota; kingdom Metazoa; phylum Arthropoda; class Insecta; order Orthoptera; family Tettigoniidae; genus Anabrus; species Anabrus simplex. Next base: position 96,766,417 of record NC_090277.1, on the reverse strand, counting down.
GAAGAAATGAAATCAACCCTGAAATTAATAACAGACTAAGTAAAGGTACAACATTTTATCATCAAGTCAGAGAGTTTTTATGGGATAACAAAGTACCCAAAAGAACGAAATTAACATTATATAAACGGTATTTCATACCAATTCTAACATACGGACTAGAAAGACTGGTAACTAATAAGAGACAAGATAGTAAGATCGAAGCAGTAGAAATTACATTTTTAAGAACATCGGTTAAAAAGACAAGAAGAGATTGAATTCAAAACATTAAAATCAGAGAAGAGCCTAAATATAGAACCGTTAGTACAGAACGTACAGAAAGCAAGGCTGAGATGGTTTGGACATGTAAAAAGAATGGGAAAGGAACGGATAGCAAGAAGGGAATTGGAAAGAGAAGTTAAGGGAAAGAGACCAGTTGGAAGAGCGAGAAGAAGGTGGATAGATCAGATTTGGAAGGACATTAGAGAAGCTGGATTGGATGTGGCAAAGTAATGGAGCAGGAAAAGTGGAAGGACAGAAAGGAGTGGAGGAGGCTTGTTAACCACACCCAGGCAACTGGAGTAGGACATTGATGATGAGGAGGAGGAGTATCCCTGTAGCAGTGCCTGTTCTGGATGATGTGAATAAAGTGGTCTATTGCCTACAAAATTTTGGAAACAGCAGTTGGTATCGAAACAAAATCACAGTCTGGGAAGTATGAGAAATGATACGGCACCTCTGTAGCATACGGTTAGTGCTATTAGCTGCCATCCTCGAGGGTCCGGTTTGATTCCTAGTACTGCCAGAGATTTAAGAATGGTAGGAGGGCTGGTGTGTGATTAAAATAGTACATGCAGCTCACCTCCATAGGGTGTGTGTCTCAAAAGAGCTGCACCACCTCCAGACGAGGGCACTAGTTTTTGTCTGACTCTATGACTAAATGATTAGCATGATTGCCTTTGGTCCAAGAGATCCCGGGTTCATTTCCAGACTGGGTCTGGGATTTTAACCTTTGTTCTCATAGCTCTGGGGCTGAGTGCATGTGTGTACCATCTTCAGTATTAAAATTCATTGGAGGTAGGGCCCCATCCTCGTAGATGCGCAGGTCATCTATACGATGTGATACAATCTGTAATAATTACAGACAATCCATAATAGTTGGCACCTCTGGCTATGTGACCTAAACCACACAGCTACTTGCTCGGTCAGATAGATACCTACCAAGAAGAAAGCGTGTAATTACATGACAATCTGGACACTACTTATGACCTAAGAGGAACATCAATCATTTCCATAATGTTTTATGATGAGAGATGACACCATTGGCTTTAAAAATAAATTAATATTGTTGTACTATGCTCCTTGTTTCGTACCATTTGACTTGTGAAATAATATTCATTAAAGCTCAGCCAGAGGTCTGGTTCACTCTGTCCTCTTGTAGAATAAAATGGAACATTGAATTTGACATGCAGACAGCCCAGATTGCTAATCCCTGCACAATGTAGCTGAGGCCACACAGTTATTATTACTATTATTGTTAATGTTTGCAAGGCAGCCTTTTAGGTAAGAAACTATATAAAACGATGTACACTATTGTGAACTTAATTGTCAGTACAATATCTTTGACATGCAGGTCCTACTTCGACACCAGGGGATGAATCGAGGCCCAACTCTATGCCTCCTCAGATCATCCCCAACAAGAGTACCTTCGGCCAGTGGAAAAGGAAGAAGGGGCCCGCTCCACCCAGACCTGTACCTCAGAGACGACAGGTAAGAATTTATTTTTGTGATGTGTTATACAATGTAAAGATGTGGGACATATTAGCCCATTGATACAAGATTTTTATATTCAACAAATAAACCATCTAACATTGATTATGCTTGGCAGGACCTGTTGGTCTGTTAATGTGATGCTCATTTCACTTACCACTGTAAGGCTAATAGGTGGTGGTTGTTTGCATCATCAGTCCATATATATTGGTTTGATGCAGCTCTCCATGTCACCCTACCCTGTGCTATACTTTTCATTTCTACGTAACTACTACATCCTACATCTACTCTAATCTGCTTGTCATATTCATACCTTGGTCCCGTTCTTACCAACTACTGTCTTAAGATGTGTCATATCATTCTATCTCTTCTTCTCATCAAATTTAGCCAATTTATTCACCACTGAAAAACACTGCTAAATGTCTAAACCAGCCTTGTCAATACTATGAAATAAATAAACAGTAAATTTTTTTAAATCACTAAAGCCCGTACATGTCGAGAATGTTGCACGTTCTCTTCTTCAGCAGCCCAAAAACCGCCAAACACTTCTTGGACTTGACCTATCATCACCTCATATTTAACAAAAATCAAGCTTTTATAAGACACGTCCTCTATATAACATATTAAAACTTCTGTACTAAACAATTCAAAATTCAAATATTAGGTACCGTATGCCCATTGAATTTAGCCAAATCTATCTGCTCTCACCATTTCAATTCATTATCTCCCCATCTCACCTTCAGCATTCTTCTGTAACACCACATTTCAAAAGCTTCTAACATCTTTCACATGTTTCACTTCCATACATACGAAAGTCTTCAAAAGAAACATCTTTCTAATTCCTATATCATTGTTCGAAGTGAGTACATTTTTAAAAAAAAGAAAGGTCTTCCTTACTTGTGCTAGTCTGTGTTTTATGTCCTCCTTACTTCTGCCATAATTAGTTATTTGACTACCCATGTAATGGTATTTGTCTGCTTTCTTCAAGACTTCATTTCCTGCATCGCCTGACTTTGTTTGACTACACTCCATTACTTTTGTTTTTGACCTATTTATTTTCATCTTGTTACTCTTTTTCCAAAACTCTGTCCATACCATTCAGCAATTTCTCCAGATCTGCAGCCTCAGATGAAACAATATCAGCAGCAAATCTCTGGGTTTTGATTTCCTTTCCTTGAATTGTGACTCCCTTTCTGAATTCCTCTTTGCTTTTCTTTACCATCTGTTCTATATAAATATTGAAATGGAGGAGTGGGGGGACAAACTGCAGCCTTGCCTCACTCTTTTTTAGCTTGCTGCTTCTTTTTCAAAGCCCTCAATTCTTATCACTGCAGACTGATTTGTATACCAATTGTAGATAATTATTCCTTCTTGTGTCCTAGGCTCTGTTGTTTAAACATCATAGTTCATATTTAAAAAAGCAATTTTTTGTCACTGCTTGCCATTTAACCTGATTCTTTGCCTATCACAGTGCTTGCTTAGAACTGATGTAGTCACAAGGGATATGCATGGAAGATATCTCTCCACCAGATAATGTTGCTCGTCCACTGCCACATTTATGTTCAGTGGGGGAAATAATGTTTTTCTCCTACTATCATAGTCCACTTCATTTATAAATCTCAAATACTGTGTTCTCTTACTAAAGTTTCTGACGTGTTCCGCTCACAGAGTGGACTACACACAACAGAATTTTCTCACCATATCTTTATCATGCTCGTAAACCAGTATACAATAATGGCCACATTTGACTCACTCCCGTGATATAGCATGACAACAGACATAAGGGTTATCAGTCTCTCGTCAACACAATAGTTTACTCAATGCTATCACAATATTGCAGCACTGTGGAACCATACTGTCGCAACTACATAATAGTCAAAGAGAAAACATCCAAGTACATATTCTTAGATAATCCAGATATACTGGATGTTATGTCTTCTGTAGGGGCTGCCTGGCCGAAGTGGTAAAGGCGTGCTCGGTTCGCCCGGAAGGACGTGGGTTTGAATCCCTGTCAGGAAGTCGTAAAATTTAAGAAACGAGATTTCCACTTTTGGAGGTGCACATGGCCCTGAAGTTCACTCAGCCTTCACCAAAAATGAGTACCAGGTTAATTCCTGGGGGCAAAGGCGGCCGGGCATAGAGGTAACCACTCTACCCCATCAAGTGCCGAGGTTACGAATAGTGGAAGCCTTTACCTTCCACCACTCCAAGGGCCTTCACGGCCTGTACGGAGATGACTTTGCCTGGCGCCATCTCATTAACAAGTATGGATTTTTGTGTGTTGAGATACGTATAGGACTCTATCAATAAACTTTTTTCACCTACTCGATCTTTTGTCAGTCACTCTTAGGGTCCCATGAAAGGTCACGAGATTCTCGAGCAAGACGAATTCCCTTCCCTATCTGCTGTGATTGTGGCCAAACTCCAGTAATGAAGAAGGCACTACAATAAGATGATCTACTTCTTCTCCACCACACTTCCTCTAGTCCAGGCTCTTTTGCTGTAATTAAACAAGTCAAATCTGTCATGTGATGGACTGTTCTGTTTGCAGATCAAGGCAATACCCATGCACGAGGTACGTCGAGAGCTCGATGACATAGAAGTGAAACAGCAGGAGTTGGAACGGCAAGGTGTTACCTTGGAGCAGACGATACGGGACAAGTTTGAACAGACACCTAATATTGACGGTAAGTGGTAGCAAATGACACATTAAATTTTTTATTTTCTTGACCACATTATTCTCCAAATAGATTGTCAGCTATTAGGGCCCACTCTACGTGGCAAAGAGATGCTAAATACAGAAACCATGGCTGTTTTTTTGTCTTTACTGCCATACTCCTTGAAATTTAGTGAAGACCTTTTTTAATTCTCTATATGGTATGGTGTCACTCCACCAGAATAATCTCCACTGGATTGAGAGAGGATTCTTCAAGGATTTAAGGATGTTTTCACTTGGGTAATTTGATACACCTTCTATGCTATTTGTTACTTTGTAGTTGTTTGGTACGTGTGTGACCACAGACTTTGATTTTCTTGCCACTTACTGCCAGAGTACCTGCTTTTCCGAGTGTTGCTAGGTGGTAGATAACCCAACTCCCTAGAGTGCCCAGTAGCTTCAGACAGAGGCAGCCCCCAAGATGGGAATGATGGCCCCTCAGGGAAGGGCATTTTACTTGGGTATTAAGACATGTTGAAACTTTAATAGCTAGGTTCCCATTAAGTCACACTGCACATTGCTAAGAGTGGCACTCACCACATTTGATGAGGGTTTGGTTCCTTGTAAGGAGCCTTTATTTAATTGTAGATTAATAGATAAATCAATGAATTCAATCATCTCTTGTTTTGTTTCACAGACTCTAGCATCACTCCTGACGTGGAGGACCTAGTGCTCCAACTGTTCGAACTAGTCAACGAGAAGAACGAGTTGTTCCGCAGACAAGCAGAGCTTATGTACTTGTAAGTAGTTCATATTTTTATTCTGCCTCAGACTGTGATTAATAATAACAATTGAAATCAAATCAAGGTGAAGCTAAGCTAATATAGTAAATTTGCAAAGGCAGTCGTCATTATGCTGTAAGAAAGAAGTGAGCTTCCAGACAAAATTATGTTTACATTGGTCTGTACTTTGCTGTAGGAGAATGAAAGCTGGGTGGACTTAGGATATTTTATTCATAAACTGGAAGCGACTGGCTGAAATATGGTGTGCTTTCATTTATCACATTGTGGTAGTAAAGCTCACGTTCTGGGAATAGGGCAGTCTGTGCAAATACGATTGTCACCCGTCATGTCATTAATCCGAATGATACAAACAGCAGTAAGAGGAATCCGACTTGTTAGGAGTTTGTCCTTTATCAGATTGGAATTAGGTAAAGTACTTTTTAAAATTTTATTATATTCTCTTTGAAAAACTATATTTCCCTTCTAGAATTTTGTTTTTACCGAGCAAGTTGGCCGTGCAGTTAGGGGCGCGCAGCTGTGAGCTTGCATTTGGGAGACAGTGGGTTCGAACCCCACTGTTCACAGGCCTGAAGATATTTTCCATGGTTTCCCATTTTCACACGAGGCAAATGCCAGGGCTGTACTTTAATTAAGGCCATGGCTGCTTTCTTCCCACTTCTAGCCCTTTTGCTCTCCCATCGTCGCCATAAGACCTGTCTGTGTCGGTGCGATGTAAAGCAACTTGTGAAAAATTGTTGTTTTATTCAAATATAAAATATTAAAAGTGTGAATATTTTGTTAAGTTATATGTTTTGTGGTGAATGATTTATTATGTACTTACATTTTGGGTATCACTTCAAATCCATCAACCTTCCAAAATTTCTTTTCTGAGATGTTAAATATCCAGATGTGATTTCTCATTTGCTTGTTGTTTATTCCTCGAGGACAGTGAATATAACTTGTCTCGTAATCCATATCACCATGGCATTTCATCTACATGTTGACATCAGTGGCATACAGCAGCAGTCGGATGTAATTGCAGCAATCAGGCGAGGTAATGACAGTTCCTAGATAACCCCTCGTGGCTTTTGCCATGCGTTTGGAAGTAGCCCGGCGATTCTTCAATTGACATGGAAACCGTGGATGGATACACAATGTTCTTTGTTTACATCAGTTTTAGTTCTCTCGATGACGACGGAATAGAATGAAATCTAATGTTGAGGAGGGCACAAATACCAAGTCCCCGAGGGAAGTTAAAATCCCTGACACTGCTGGGAATCGAACCCAGGTCACCTTGGGTGAAGGGCCAGCATGCTGACCAGTCAGCCACAGAGCTGGGCAGTGTTAGTACTAATAGCTGCGAACAATGACAGGAGAGCAATTGCAAAGTGGGGAAAGAGGCTAAATGAGGAATGAACTCAACAGAGCTGTGCTTAAAGACCAGCTTCAATAGTGCGATCATGTGAAGCAAATGGAGGACAGATTACTTGAATAACGGAATTGGCCGTAGAGAGCAGGAGAAACAGAGGAAGATCAAGTTTCTAATGGTTTCAAGAAAAGAGGTGTAGAACTACAGTAGATGAGGCCAAAGTCCTATTTACAAACCGAGGACTTAGTTAAAATACAGACAAATGATGCACTGCTAAAGGCAACATAACCTCAACAGTGGCATGTGAGAGTAGTATCAGACTCGAAATGGCACTTGCAATACTCTCGTCGTAAGTGGCAATTATGATTTATACTGTCACGATTGCTACCACAGCACTTACAATGTGGTTTTTTTTTTTGTAAGTTGTTTTCAGGGCTGCCGACTTGTGGGGCTCGAACCCACTATCTCCCGAATACTGGACACACTTAAGCGAATGCAGCTATCTAGCTCGGTTCATCCTCTTAGTTTCTGATCTTTTTATAGCTCGTGCATTTTCCTATGCATTCTTCACATCTCTCTATGCTTATGTTTTCCTGCTGTCTGTCAACATTGATGCAGTTCCTCACAGTTTCATTCCTTATTCTATCTTATTTTGCCGATCATATTTATATTTTGTGCTCACATCAAAACTGGTATGAAGTAAGTTTGGGAGATGGTTTGTTTGAACCTTCTTGGTAAGTTTCCTCCAACTTAGACCTTGGGATGTTCATCAGTTTAACCTGTAGCTGATACTATACTTTGTAGATATTTATTGATCATTTACAGCAGTTTACTTTTCGTTTCAGTGGACTACTACTACTACTAAAAACATTTTCATTCCGTCCCTGAAGGGGTCGGCGGGCCTCATAGATGGTAATGCCGCCTCTCAGGCCAGGGAGATGCTCTGAGAAAGTGAGAGGGTTGGCGGCCATGGCCTATACTAGGAACTGTTCTGGCATTCACCGTAGTGCAGGAGAATGGAAAACCACGGAAAACTATTCTCAGGATAGCCGATGTTGGGGACCAGCCCCTCTCCGTCTCCCGAATACAGAGGCATAGAGTCTTAGCTGCCCCTCCTCTGTTTGGTTGGTTGGTTAGTCAGAGTGTAGATCTGTTGGATCGTGGACCAGCTGTGGCCACTTGTAGGCTGATGTCTTCCACCAACGACGTTGTTTCAATGGAAGATGCAGACTGTGTCCATTTCTCTGCATAACCATCATCTCACTTTTTTCTAATGTGTTTGTCTTGGCATTCATCTGCTCTTGTACTCTGTCTTTGGAATAACCTCATCCTAAGATATCATTAGCCAAAGCATGGCTTTCTTGTCACCGTCATTTATTGTTTCATTTTAAATTAGCACTAAGTCCTCTTACAGTGTTTCAGGCCGTCATATCTAAACACGTGACTCCAAATGTTGACTTTATCGTTACAGGCGGAGGCAGCAGCGCCTGGAGGAGGAACATGCTGACTTGGAGTATCAAGTCCGCTGTCTCATGGAGCGTCCGGAGAGTATCAAGACAGATTCGGACAAAGCCCGTGAGGAGGAGCTCATCCAGAGATTGGTCGAGGTCGTAGAGCGTCGTAACGAGATCGTCGAGTGTCTCGAGATGGACCGACTGAGAGAAGCCGAGGAGGACCACAGTATTCATACACAACTGGGCATCTTTGCAGGTAGATATACATGATATACTAGTAGCTTAGTATCAGAGGCAGACGCCTGACTGAACTACAGACATTCAGCTAATAGTTAAGTTTTGCAATATTTGGTTCAATGGCAAAGGCCGTTTTGTTCAAACACAACCAGAAATATTACAGATAAATTAAATATTAAGCAAAAGTGACAGTTTCAATGTTGGTAGAGTAGACATCTGACTTGAGATGCAATGAAAGAACTTCAGTTCAGTCCTGTAGTTTGCAATGGCAGTCTCTACTTTATGTTCTGAGCTCTATATTTGTTAAGCTGCTACAAGCATCTTCAGACAACAAGACCAAACATAATTCTTTTGGAATAATTGCTTGATGCAGAAATAAATCCCACACTACACTCACAAGCTCATTTAACGAAAACCTGAGTAATATTAAATTAAACCAATAAATGAATACAAGCTACATAATCAATTCAAACCTTTATTTTGACACAAACAAAACATAAAACAATTCCTTTTAGGCACATGAACTCAATACTGTGCCCAGTCTTCTTTACTGAAATAGTGTGAAAGTTTCTTTTGCTTCAAATTTGTGTGGTGTCTGAGTGCAGCATGATTGTGTGGGTAGTTCAGCTGGAGTGGTTTCCATCTGATGTTTTATGTAAACCGTTAGCTTTGCCAATTTACTATGCTCCTTTTGTTTTTTCCCCTCCCCTGAATCAAATTAATAATTAATTCATTTCTTGCTTTCTTTAATGTACCACCACAGTTCTCAAAAACTGTCTTAAGTCATCATTTTGAAGCAGTCTTCAATATCTTTTCTGTTCTTCCAGTCAGACACAGTTGATGTTCCAACACCATATTCTGAAGCTACATTTTTTTTTTTCAGTTCTCCTTAATATATTCTATTTAGTGCTTCTAACTTTTTGTTCATAGAAACAGCAACCTTCATTTCATTCACGAACACTCAAAATATGGGAACAAAGAAACAAGGGACAGACCCGGATTGAACCTTCAACAGTAGCGTGGGTGTGATGATGTTACCTGCGGTGACAACATAAGAGTGTCATACATATTATCCAAAGGATGCACTTATCTTCACAATCTTCACATTGATTGTGGACTATCCTAGCATCAGTTTCCATACCCAGAGCCAATAATATACAGTTTAGTAACTATAAGTGCTGGATATTACTCCTTCATAGAATCAGTGAACAAATTTTAAAATTAGACTTTCATCAAAGTCGTGCAGAAACAATTGTTTGTTATGGGAAAGTAAGGGACATCCATCAACTTCCCCATTTAGGCAGAGACTCCTAGTTTTTTTTACATTACTTCTCCACTTCCCAATCAGTTAATTGTTTCTGCTGTCCGACTCGTTGGCTGAATGGTCAGCGTACTGGCCTTCGGTTCAGAGGGTCCCGGGTTCGATTCCCGGCCGGGTCGGGGATTTTAACCTTAATTGGTTAATTCCAATGGCACGGGGCTGGGTGTATGTGTTGTCTCCATCATCATTTCATCCTCATCACGACGCTCAGGTCGCCTACGGGCGTCAAATAGAAAGACCTGCACCTGGCGAGCCAAACCCTTCCTGGGATATCCCGGCACTAAAAGCCATTCGACATTTCATTTTCAATTGTTTCTGCTGATTTTAAGTCCGTGACTGCAAACAAAAACATTTGAGACATGGTGTTCACTAGTCGCTGAAAGTCCTTTTCTTACTGGTTGCTATGAGTAGCTGAAGCTGCATCTCTTATTGGCTGCTGTGTGGTTGAAGTCCTATTCTCACTGGGGGGCTTTATAATAATACTAAAATCTGCTGTTTGTTTTCTCCCTCACATTGCTTCATGCTTTTGTTTGCCATGGTCACAATTGTTGTGGTGTTCACGAGATTGATCAGTGTGGCTTCAAAAGCTCAAGCAAAACGAATTTAATTGTTTGTTCATGTGACAGGGTCAGAGATAGAGCTACTCATCGTGTAAGAGTTAGTTAATTTTCTGTACCGGTTATCATCACGTAACGGCACAGCGGTTATCATCACGTAACGGCACAGCGGTTATCATCACGTAACGGCACAGTGTTTTCATTCAGATTTGATTTTTTACTTTGGCAAAAAAATATAATTCTCTTTTTCTGAAACAGTTTCCATGTATTACTGAATTGAAGAAAGGTTCTTATTTTGTACAATTCAGTGTGATCATTTGGCATCGCATGGAGGGAAAAATGAATTCCACTTCTTCCCTGGCCATATGTGCACCCATAAAACGGGCACTCCCGAGCTCACTCAGGATCGGTTCGTCCGACTTGCAGAGGGTATGCCCGACGTTCTTGCACCAGATCTAATGGCACTTCACTTTTCCTTAAGGCAGCCTCAGCAGTTCATTGCCGTATTGCCTCAAGACGCCCTCTTCTTCTCTTCGATGGCAAAAGCTTTCTGTACTAAATGTTGTTCATTTCTTCTTCTGATGCAACCATACCAGCAGAGATGTTCTTCCTCCATCTTGTCACATTCTCCCAATTTTTGGTTTTCGAAGTTGGCAGGTACAAATAAGCTTTTAACTGTTCTGACACTCCCCCAGTCCTTTCAGTGTTAAATCGATATAATATGTTGATCTTTGCTTTTTCTTTTCTTTCAGCAAAAAACAAAGGGAATGAAGAGAAAAACAATGAGAAATTGAAAAAGTCTGGACTGAAGCTTAAAAAAGACAAGAAACTCAAGAAACAAAAGGAGAAGGAAAAGCTAGGCTCGAAGAAAGGTTCCCACCCTGTTATTGACGTCGACAAGGACATTGACGAGTCAGAATCTCTGTCGGAACAGGTGAAGGAGAAGAAGTCGAAGAAAAAGTGGTTCTCGTAGTTTTCAGATTCGTTTTGCCATCAGTGTCCTACTTGCCATGTTAGAGTAGTCCGTACTAACGAGGTTCGTACGATGTGATTTATGAAATGCCATATCAAGACATGTGAGGCTGGCCTTGCAAAGAACACCGCATGATAGCAGACTGAGACTTAGTTTGCAAATACCTTCTATTTATTTGATATTATGGGAATTATTTTCTTCTTTTGATACCAGTTTTATTTTGAATGAAATGTTTACAAATAAATAACTTTGACATCAGATGCATTCTGCTACTCTACAGTAAGTCCTTTAATAGACTTCTGTGATCAGTTGCAATACAAATCTATAACTTTTGGATTAGAACGCATGAGAGTATTAACCTTTTTATTTTGTACAACTAGAGGATCAGGATTCAATCTAACACTAGGTCAGGTCTTTTTCTGCTCTTAAATGCTGGGTCTCATAGTAAATGCCATCTTAAGTCACTCTGGTTTGAACCTGGGACATTTGAATTGTGATGTAGTGGCTAGATCTCCCAGCTCCATCCTTTATTAGAAAGGGAAACAGGAAGACTAAGCAAACTTCCAGATTTGTGCGACTTTAAACTTATAGATAACAAAACCTACACCTCTACATGAAAACAACCAGAGGGGTATTTCTTATTCATTGACTTCATATACTAACTTATTGTATATGCTTGGTTGCTACTGGCACTTGAGTGTGTACAAAGAACTGCGAACGTATGAGCCATTCATATTCGTGCTAGACATGCACAGTTTCTTCTTTAGTATAATTGCAGAATATAAATTGAAATTTTGAATATGCCTCAGTGTGGTGGTACTGGAAGGTGCTGAAATATGCAAACTTCGTGTGAAGAGATTTAGTGGGATGTAAAACCGATAACATTATTATTTTTATTCGGCTCCTTGGCTGAATTGTCAGCTTAGTGCTGTTCGGTTCAGAGGGTCCTGGGTTGAAGATTTTGATTTTAAGTGGTTAATTCCATTGGCCTGGGGACTGGGTGTTTGTGCTATCCCCAACATCCCTGCAAGACATATCACACTAAACACTATCCTCCACTATAATAACATGAAGTAACCCATATGGAGCAGATGCTGCCCACCCTCATCGGAGGGTCTGCCTTATAAGCACTGCACCAGGCTAGAAATAGCCACACAAAATTATTATTATTATTATTATTATTATTATTATTATTATTATTATTATTATTATTATTATTATTATTATTATTGAACAATCACTAAAGACTTTTTGAATGGAAAACTGCAATAGGCTGTAGGAAAACAAATTTTCTCAGCAATTTTTTAAAACTGAAAACCAAAAGTGCACAAGTTGTTTTAGGTCTTCGAGTTATATTGTTTCTTAGCTCTTTGAATTGAAACACATTCAGATTGCAACATCCTCTAAGCTCCGTTCAAACCATAGTTACTAAATAATGCTCCTAATACCTCAAGTTACGTTGCAATCACACGATGTTACGTCACTCGGCATGGCCTTCGTGACGTTCAGTTCCGCCGACAACTGACAAAATGGAGGGAGTGCTTTTAGTAGCTGTCTTTGAATAGACCATTATCGATTAAAAGTACTTGTTAAGGAATTTACAGTTTGATCCAAAACTTACAGTTTTCCGGGTCAAGAAATCGAATAAAGACGACCCCAACCATATCTGTAACAAGGAGTTAAGAGGTTTTTCCTATTTTTTTTTAAAATGTCATAAAAATTGTTGAATTCAGCTTTGTACAATTTTCTAGAAATAAGTTCTAACGTAACAAGTCCAGTATTCTCCGCAGAAATTTGCGTCAGCCAAGTGGCAGGGTGGTGGGGAATACTACGTAGGAAATGAATATGATAACATTTCATAGTATTCCCCTCAGGGCATTAATAGTAATATCAGACATATAAACATTAACAGCAAAATTGAACTTTTTCAGTGTTATTTTCACAAAGACATAAGTATTTTGAATTGCTTGTTTATAATCGCGTAACACTCTGTTGCTGTGGAGTGCCATACGGGTTTGTGACATCATGCGGAATCTAGCCTGCATGTGATTCCATGCTAATCCAGACACTGCTCGCGCACATTACATGGTAGTCAAGCTAAACATTTAAACTCCGATGTAATTGATGCAATTATGCTAACAATACTGAAGATTTATCATTAACATAAACAATTTTACATTATTTGGAGCACCCAGTGACTCAAATATGTATTAATATTATGTAATTAACACATATCTATACTCGGAGTCAACCCAAGTCCTAAGCGGTCCTTTTGATGCTATAAATGTTATATAGAAGCTGCTTACATTACCCGCCAGGTTCAGGACGAGAACAGAGATAGAGAAGAGTAAAAAGAGGAAGCTCTCACATGCGGAAGAATATTTTCTTTGGTTCTTGAATTGACTTTCGGCATAACATCAAAGGGAACGCTTAGGACTTGAATTGACGCCGACTAGGTTATGTTAGCCGGGCGGTGCACCCATTAAAGAGGCCCTAGGGAGAATAATAAAGCCTTTATATATCTTCAAAGACAGTAAAAGATGGACAGATCAGTTACTTCGCAAATGTCTATTCCATGCAAATAAATCTTTGAAACATTATCTAATCCAAAAGATTTAGATAGTATTCCAAATAAATGTTTCATTAAATGAAGGATTTAATTTTTATTTAGATCTGTGTTGTTGTACGTTTTGTGTATATCTTCGTGAATTGTGACTTAACATTGATGATACTTAAATTTTCAGAGAAAATAATTTGAAATGCAGTGTAAGATAAACTTTGTACTTGGTTAAATGATGGCAGCTTCACATACAAAAATTAAACATTGCAACGATATGAATATTATTTTATAGATATAAGAAGGAACGAGGTTTATTTTCCTTCAGTCAGAAAAGTATTTAGTTCCTTTCTACCAGTACTTGGTTTAATATTCTTGTTTCCTCAGGTTGTGATTAATTCATCTTTAGTTTCCATACAAAATATCTTAAGAATGACTGTTGTTTCTTGGCATCATACGTGTAGAGAAACCTGTTCTTAACTTGGTGTTACCTATGGGATTCTGGTCATCTTATTCAAATTTTTTTCTTAGGGGGGGAAAAAAAAAAAATAGTGATTTAAAAACTGTTCACAAAAGGACAGTCAGAGAATGATTTCTTTGCATATTCATATTGAGGACTATTTACCATCTTCTTCTTCTTCTTCTTTCTTTTACCATCTATAATAAAATTTTCTTTTACCTTTTCTAATGCTCGAAATTCTTCATAGTTGCATTAGATTGTGTTTACAGAATTTGTTGCTCATATATAGATAGCATGAATAGTTTGACAGAATAGCAGAATCATGTTCAACAATATTGAAGCGAACAGACCAGATCTCCATATGTATCAGTGGTAGAGTGTCGACCTACAGATATCAAGATTATGGGTTGAAAGCTATCAGAGTTAGTTGGATTTTTGAAGGGCAGAAACTAGTGTTTTCAGCATTCCATGTTGCAAGATGTCGACGCGTAAAAGATCTCTGGTGACACATTCATAATTTACCCGATAAGATCAATTACAAGTAATTTGCCAAACAGAATTCTGTTATCCAGTAGTGCAAAAGGGAACGCTGAAATTGACATGGAGGCAGCCTTCATGGCATACAATCAGAATGCCTATACATAGCCAACACCATATGAATATTATTATCCTGGTAGGTTATCACGGTCTTTAAAACTAAAATCACTACTCAGAGAACAGCACATTTCACTATTGGCTAAATTTATTGAGTTGTTATTTACGATTACATTCAAGTTTTCCACTTGACACAGTTCTCACTCGTGTTCTCCAACACTGCCTCTCGCTGCGCAGTTCACTTTGAAACTAACGAACCTCATTGAACTCTGCATAGCCGTTTGATGGACTTGCTCTTCATTGGACGACTCGTCATGGACTCTTTCGTTGGCTCCTCATAGTGCCCATTTCAGATCATTAATCAGCTTCTTCAGCTTACTGCAAGCATTAACAATTCGCCAGCAATACTGCAATACTTGCTGCGCTGGCATTTCCATCGATTTACTGTACTCTTAGGTTCGTCACATTATTAATAACACAAACTTGAGTTATTATCATAGAGTCAAACCTCTGTTCAACAATATTTTTGGGTCCAAACAGCTCGTATTATTATACTGAGAGAAGAGGAAATTGCTTGCAGAATATTGTTTGACCTACAGGTTAATTCGAGGTAACATGCAAAGGGGCTAAAATAAAATGATCACAAATATGTATTTAAACTTACATATTAAAAGATACTATTTTTCAAATCTACTTTTTTACTAACTACTGTCTGTTTCAGTCCATAATCCAAATATTTAAAAGCTGCTAAATCTGCTTCCAAGTTAACTGTCTTACTTGGCCAGAGCCCATACACATGTTAAATCCATATAGAAAAGGATTTGGAAGACTGGTTGTTTTTAAAGATTGTGTTCTTCACACTTTCATAGAATTTTCCATCCTAGGGTCATTAGCCATATCTGCTACAGTCGCCTGGATTATTGCTATCCAAAAACCATTGAAGGTCAAAATACGTATCATTACAACAGGGTGTTTCTGAAGTTGCTTGATAACTATAACGAATATCAATTAACATTATTAATATAAGAAACATTATAGGTTCAAAGATATGAGCTTCATTGATGTTTCTGTATTGAACTGAGATCACATAATAATCACATAATAATAAAAACTATTGTGGATACATATGTTTTGATTATATATTTGTGATTCATTTTATGGCTGATGATGGCATATTATGTGTCGAAACCGGTCCCAAGTTGAATAAAAATTATTAGTAACATCAACACGTAATTAGCAGAGAATAGGTGGAACCTAATAGATATCTCATCTCTGTAAACATTATAGGATCGAATAAAAAAACTCAATGCAGTTTATCATTACATGGAGGTTCAATTGTACAAGCGAATTTTAAACACAAAAAGTGAATCAGTTGTTGACAGAATCTAACCCAATTTCAGGCTTTGAAGTGTTAAGAGACAGTACTTGACTTAAATATGCACATAAACAGAAGGCCTCCTTATTGCATTCAAAAGTTATACTAACTGGAAAACTGAGACTCATAATCCAAGATCAATTTGACTATAGTAGTGCTAAACGCAATTAATTTAGCAAATTAAAACTAGTAAAAACATTTTCAAAAGTGTTACAGGAAACTTGAAAACTGAGTTACACTGAACAGGTTTCTCTACATGGATCCCTCACCATAATAACTGCCGACCTACACCTTCAATATTTTACCTTGAAGCTCTGTTCAATTTTGTCATGAAACATATTTTTACACTAAAATAAATGACTCATTTCTGCTCCAGAACGTTATCATGTACTTTTAAAAAAGGTGTGTGTGACGCATGTAAATATTCATCTTTGCTTGCGGAAGTAAAAGCTATCTCCTGTATTGTTAGCATAGCACAATATTATCATTTTGAAATGTACATAAGATATTCATTGTACAGTTGTATGTAACCTGGTAAATACACTATTTTCTTTGCTCTGTATGTTCTTTTTTTAAAACATATATATATAATCAAACCCTATGTGTGCACAAGAAAAAAAGGAAATTGCAGCATTCTATTTTGTATAAAAATATGAAGTTTTATTTTTGAGCACATATTGATTGTAGAGGCTTTGTAGATCGAAATGTACATTGTTTCCTGTGAAATCAGTGATGGAAATACATTATTTAATTTTTTTATGTAAGTGTTGTTCTATTTTCTCCTCTATTTCCAGTTCCCTCAAAATGTAGAAAGCAACCACCTGTATTACACATGTCAAACTATTCAAGGACCCTGAGAGAAAAGAACTGAGACAACTTTAGTGCAGTAGAATTCACATGGCACAACCAGCCTGTACTGGAAAAACTTAAACTCTTTTAGTGCCAGCCGAAAATGTAACGGCGCAGTCTAAAAGTTACAGGTTATTTTAATGGAAAATCCATCTGATATCAGAAGAGAAATGGCTGCCAACAATGAAAGGAGAAAATTATCTACTACGATCTCACAGCCAGTCTACGGATATCAAACTGCTGAAAGGAGATTAGAATTGTGAAAGAGCTTCCTAACAACTACTCAACCATTACAAGGAACAGTTACAAAAGCATCTATCAGTTTCATGTCCGTATTGATACTTAGTATCTATAATCACAAAGAATGGGTACTGTCCACCTAATCAATACTTTATTATATCTTGTTACTAAGCAGTACCGGTTTCGACCTTCACAGAGGTCATCTTCAGCTGGTCATAAGATCTAAAGTTAACTTAAAATAATTTTAAAAACATTACTAAATCTAATGAAGAATGTCACATGATGTGAGTGATAAGATTAAAATATACAATATATAAAATATACAATGATATGATGTATCTTCTGGTTAAAAACAAGCGTCAAAATTCTGTGACATGTATGTGTTACATAAATTTCTAGTGTCCTGTTTGTGAGTAGTAGATAATTTGGTGAAATACAATTTCAACAAGTAAAATGTTTATGGCGTTCTTGAAGTACACTTTGAAGTTCAGTTCATATTGGTGAATCGTTCTATGCATTCATTGGTATGTTTATACTAAACATTCTGGAACATTCTATGATATGGATGTAATAAAATTTATCAAATAATACATTAAAATACGAAAAAAATGTTCACATGATTCTTGCGGTACGTTTTGGAATTATATTAATTTTTTACATTCACAGATATGTTTGTACCAAGCATTCTAGAATATTCAACTATGTATGTTGTTTTTCTTTTAAGTTCATATGATTAAGAATGTTGAATAATGAACATGAAAGTATTATGGTGTGTCATTAGTTTTCTTGGTACTAATCTCGTTAAAAGATATTGAGTAGGTGCAGATGCTCCCTCTTTGTAGTTTTGTTGTTGGACCGTCGTCACGGAAACTGAAAACGCTCTGCACAAAATCCCGCATGACTTACAAGACGAAGTCCGATACGAAATAAAGAAAAAACTTCCACAATACATTGACAAGATTAATAATAACAATAACGGAAATACCGTCAGTACCGCACATATAAAAAAACTGAAAGACAAAATCAAGCAAAATAATTTAATAGTGACAAAAGCAGATAAAGGCAACACCACTGTCATAATAGACAAAAATGAGTACATAACCGAAACCAAACAGTGTTTCCAAGATAGTACTTTTCAAATTAAACATAAAGACCCCACCACTAATATCCAAAAAAATCTGAAAATGTTGTTGAAGAATACTCACTTTCTTTTAAACGAACAAGAAATTGCAAAGTTAACTATAATGAACCCTAAACTACCGACCGCAAAAGCATTCCGGAAAATTCATAAAGAAAATGTACCTATGAGACCTATCATAAACTATAGATCTAGCCCAACTTACAACCTGTCGCAGTTTATTCAAACATTCCTGAAAAGGCATTACACATTTTTAGCCAAGAAAACAATACGAAATTCTATAGAATTTTGCAACATTACCAAAAAACTAGAAATCAAGCAGTACCATAGTCTAGCATCATACGATATAACGAACATGTACCCTAACATACCTACACAAAAAACAATAAAATTAATCGAAAATAATTTTAAAAAGCACAGTAACTTAAGTATCCTAGAAATAGAAGAGTTCATGATTTTACTCGAATTCGCCATTAACAATAATTATTTCAAATTCCATAACACTGTTTACCAACAACAAGGTCTTCCTATGGGATCTCCTGCTTCAGGTATACTGGCAGAAATCTACATTGATCATTTAGAGCACCAAGAAATAAGCAAAATTGAGAACATATTTTTCTGGTGCAGATTTGTAGATGACGTTTTTGTTGTTATAGACAATAGATTCACCAATGAGACAAATATTTTAGAACAGTTAAATAAAATAGACCCACATATAAAATTCACAGTAGAAAAAGAAAATGATTGCACCTTGAATTATTTAGATATATTTGTCACTAGACACCACGATCACTTGACATATCAAGTATACAGAAAACCTACTCAAACCTCCAATACAATAAGGAAAGATTCCATCCAGCCTAACGCTCACAAAAAGGCAGCTTATCACAGTATGATACACAGAGCATTCAATATACCTCTATCTCAAGAAGAGCTGAAAAAAGAATTAAACACGATTTACGATATAGCCCATCAAAATGGATTTAATAGAGAAATGGTCAATAGAATCATTCAAAAGATAAAATGTCAACCCAAATCAAGACTAACCAGAACTAACGACTCCAAGAAGGAATACGTACTTTTTACATTTAATAATACCCATGTTCATTCCATAACCAATATTTTCAAAAAACACAATCTAACAGTGCTAAAATCTTACATAACACCAAATCTGTCAATGATAATAATAGGTACAGTTGTTCAGGAGTATATCGAATGAAATGCGACAGTTGTGAGGCTAGCTATGTCGGACGTACTGGCAGAAACTTCTTTATTCGTTACAAAGAACACATCAACGCCTTAAAGCATAATCACTTTTCGGCTATAGCTCAACATAACGAGGATTATAAGCATAATTTTACAAATATTGAGAACGACATGCAGATTTTAAGTATGATCCCCAAGGGCCCTCTGCTCAATATAACGGAAGAATTTTACATTACTATAGATCAATACGCAAACCCAAATTATAACTTGAACGAAATTACAGATAAAGTTAATATCCTCTTTAATACAGTCATCCTGATTTTAAAAAACAGCTACATAAAGATAGTTAAAAAACAGAATCCAATATATATCAAGGAACCTCCCGAAGACACGCCCAGCCATGCTCCACCTCTCCCAATCACTACCCCTATTGAACCTCCACTTCCCCTCTCTACCAACTCTACCTCACCTTCCCCAATCAATACCCCTCATGCCCCTCCACTTCCCCTCTCCGTTACCGCAAGTACTAGCCCTAGACGTACACGGAGCAGTACACGACGTGCTCCCTAACAGTACACATTCGACCAGTCAACGGGATTATGTAAGTAAACACTCATTCCACACGTTCATTAGACATTCCACTGAGAAAATTCTTATACTTCATTCTTCTCTGTTCTCGCAGATTACTGAATGTCCAACAACAAAACTACAAAGAGGGAGCATCTGCACCTACTCAATATCTTTTAACGAGATTAGTACCAAGAAAACTAATGACACACCATAATACTTTCACGTTCATTATTCAACATTCTTAATCATATGAACTTAAAAGAAAAACAACATACATAGTTGAATATTCTAGAATGCTTGGTACAAACATATCTGTGAATGTAAAAAATTAATATAATTCCAAAAGTACCGCAAGAATCATGTGAACATTTTTTTTGTATTTTAATGTATTATTTGATAAATTTTATTACATCCATATCATAGAATGTTCCAGAATGTTTAGTATAAACATACCAATGAATGCATAGAACGATTCACCAATATGAACTGAACTTCAAAGTGTACTTCAAGAACGCCATAAACATTTTACTTGTTGAAATTGCATTTCACCAAATTATCTACTACTCACAAACAGTACACTAGAAATTTATGTAACACATACATGTCATAGAATTTTGACGCTTGTTTTTAACCAGAAGATACATCATATCATTGTATATTTTATATATTGTATATTTTAATCTTATCACTCACATCATGTGACATTCTTCATTAGATTTAGTAATGTTTTTAAAATTATTTTAAGTTAACTTTAGATCTTATGACCAGCTGAAGATGACCTCTGTGAAGGTCGAAACCGGTACTGCTTAGTAACAAGATATAATAAAGTATTGATTAGGTGGACAGTACCCATTCTTTGTGATTATAGAAAGCATGAGTTGCCACGTGGAAGGAGAGAACCAGTAATTTGTCTGAATGGATGAAACCGAAGGAATCTCTACCATCTGGCCATACAGAGGCCAAGCTTGAAGTCCCTGAACAGACTGCAAGATGAAGTTGCAAGAACAAGGGACATCTTATGTAAGTGGCATTTTCCAACCAATACACAGTTCTAAGTGATTGTGGTGAATTCCAAATAAAACAGCATCTCTTATGTTGTCCGTTGCGCCCATCTAGATGTACAAGGAGTGTTCTGACTCAAGCTAATTCAAATGCTCTCAAAGTGGCTAAGTTTTTGGCAGAAACTGTTTGAAGTCACTTGATGAACACATCTGTGTACTTGTGTCCATTTTATGCATCCTTTTTTTTTTTTTTTTTTTTTATGTTTTCATGTTTCATATTTTGTACTTCTGACACAAACAAATAAATAAATAAATAAATAAATAAATAAAAACGTAGGCTTCCAGAAAAAAATCCTCTCTTTTTAAAGATATGAAAGCGAAGCTTTATCAGCGAGTGCATAACATAGCCATGTAAATTCAGGGTAATTTTCAGATCATTATGAAATGTAGTCCTCACTTTGTTAATTAATTAAAATTATTTTTTCAGAAATTAAAAATTAGAAAATTCGACTATTCCCATTACCACACGCTTACGAATGGGAATAAAAATTAACAGTGGAGGGCACACATACATAATACAAGAACCAAGAAATGCATTTTGCTTCAAAAATATCTAAAAAATCTGAAATTCTAAAACTAGCATATTAAAAAAAAAACAAAAAAAAAAAACAAAAAAAAAAAAAAAACCACTAACAATGGCAAGCACCAAGTAAACACAATTAAATGATGGTGAAAATAAACAGCTGTATAGCTAACGACTGACGAGTCAAGTGCTCTCGGTCTTGTATGTGACAAATCAGGTGCCGATTTTGCCTTAGAAAATGGAATGTGACTGTACATAACCAAGCAAATGCTACTGAAGATCTTTACCTCCTCTCTTAAGACTTTGATAATAATTACTTCTGAAGGGAATGTACTATGTTCCTGAAACATGTTTGAATAAATGATTTTCAATGATAATAGTGTATTGACAAGGAGGACCGAGTTTTTAATGCTTTTACAAATCGTGTATAAACAAATCAAGTAACTTTAAATACTGCTCAAGTTTATCGATAGACAGAAAACAAAAGAACGTTGCCAGAATATGGTAGCTTGAACTCTCTTTAATGGTCATGCCAAGATTAGGCACTATTTTCAGTATAGAAGCTTTTCCAAAAATAAAGAATCACCTCTCAGTGCAACGCTGGCAAGTTTCGATCATCTTCTGAGGACTGCTCACAGCGACTCTGGTACTATTCCCCATTATGGATGACAAATCATCATTGAGCAGAAAATGCCCACCACACTTTATAGACGTAGATTTATCACCAAATATTTTTAACAAACATTCCTGTCCAACTCCTTGGCCGATATGTCAGCGTCGAGGCCTTCGGTTCACAGGGTCCCGGGTTCGATTCCTGGTCAGGTCATCAATTTTAATTGCATCCGAACAATTCTCCTGGCTTGGTCTTTCTGCCGGTCCCAATACAATTCCCTTCATGTATATACGAGGGAAAGTCAGTAAGTATCTGAAATTTTGCTTTTGTCTTTAGGTTGGCTCTATGGCGTTACGTGCTCACCAGCCGCTAGATGGCACCATTGTCTACGTCTGTGGTAGGTTTCAGCATTATCAGATTACTACACCCTGCATTGTTGTGACATAAAGATAGCCGCGTCACTCTTGTTTGCGCCAAGGAAGAACAGTGTTCCGTGATCCAATTTTTGTGGTCTGAGGGTGTACCAGGAGCAGAAATTTATAATAATAATAATAATAATAATAATAATGTTATTTGTTTTACGTCCCACTAACTACTTTTTAAGATCTTCGGAGATGCCGAGGTGCCGGAATTTAGTCCCGCAGGAGTTCTTTAACGTGCCAGTAAATCTACCGACACGGGGCTGTCGTATTTGAGCACCTTCAAATACCACCGGACTGAGCCAGGATCGAACCTGCCACGTTGGGGTTAGAAGGCCAGCGCCTTAACCGTCTGAGCCACTCAGCCCGGCTCAGAAATTTATAGAACAGTCACTCATCTGTTATTCAGGATCATATCACGCACTTGTCCAATA
Organism: Anabrus simplex; assembly: GCF_040414725.1. Taxonomy (NCBI): domain Eukaryota; kingdom Metazoa; phylum Arthropoda; class Insecta; order Orthoptera; family Tettigoniidae; genus Anabrus; species Anabrus simplex. Next base: position 96,743,283 of record NC_090277.1, on the reverse strand, counting down.
TTGGCATCAGTTACAGCTGCAGATGGATGTCTGGATCTTTCCTCATCCTCGTGTGGCCCCTTGTGAACTGTTCAATCCAATGGTAAACACTTCGCTGTGGCAAAACATTGTCCCCGTATTGTGCTGAAAGTCTTGTATGAAATTCAATACTACCAACCACCACAGACACGTGCAGTAGTGATAACGCCCTTCAATATAGGGTTGGCATTGGGAAGGACATTCAACCGTAAAACACGGCCAAGTCCACATCAACTGCCGACCCCAATAAAGTGGAAAAAGGGCAAGGAGAATGAGGGAAGAAATAAATATCAAACATGAATTCTTCAAATATTACAATCCACAATATCTGAGATTACCCACAAAAAACACACTGTATCCTCGAAGCTGACGGTCGACCTGTTGAGAAGGTAAAGAAATTCACCTACTTCGGCGTTACCTTAAGTGAAGACGGGGATCCAGTTTTATTGTAACTCACTCCTTTATTACCTGTGTGGCCTCTTGTCAAACCAGAACCATTTCAACAACAGCTGATCTGGTGAGTTACAACAAAACTGGCTCGCATGTTCTGTGAGAAAGGAAAGCAAGATTACATCAATGCACGAGTCAAGGTCGGCTGCATGTATTTGTACACAAGCAGCCACAACATGTGATGGAAATCACAACCCAGCTTGAAATAATAATGTTATTTGCTTTACGTCCCACTAACTACTCTTTTACGGTTTTCGGAGACGCCGAGGTGCCGGAATTTAGTCCCGCAGGAGTTCTTTTACGTGCCAGTAAATTTACCGACACAAGGCTGACGTATTTGAGCACCTTCAAATACCACCGGACTGAGTCAGGATCGAACCTGCCAAGTAACCCAGCTTGAAAGTTGTTAACCATTGTGGGAGGTATTTCAACAGACAAGGCAATTTTAAGTTTAAAGTTTTCGATGCACACATGGCTTTTAAAGCCATTATATAGAGTATTCAGAGCGCGCACGGTGGCCATGATCATTAAGGAATTGGAGTCTAAAAGGTCTGACATCGTGGTTAGCCAGTTTGACTCCCGTTAGTCGAAAAAAATGTTACCATCAGAATGCTGACCGGCAGGGTAGGGGAGGTGGTGGTATACAATTTCCAATCACTAGATTGCTTGCCAAAAAGCCTGCATTAAATTCCAAACCTCTCCACAGTGCTCATATGGAGTGAGGACGTATGATGCTGCTGATCGTGATTCGCCCATTGGATGGGGATGTTAAGCCTTGAACAGACCCCTGGTGCTATTCGACATGAGTAGGCTATATGCCGGCACCGGATTTCAACCTCTCCCTTCCCACTGATAAGTCATTCATTTCATCTCCTCAACTCCTCTGATGACATCAGGAAGGGCATCCGGTCATAAAAAGCCCACGACAGATTCATCTCACCTCATACCAGCATATTCGGAATATTTTAAGAAGAGATGTTTTTTATGTAATTTCAAAGATTTTATTGAAGATTGACAATTCTTGAATTTTTAATTTACAACTTATTTGACAGTATATTGTTAGTATGTAAATTGAATCAAGCCTGCAGATTATTTGGTGAACGTTTGGTTGCTGATGGAAGATAATGAATGTGGTTCTCAAAACATGTAATACAGATCAAATCGTTTTTTTATTAGTACAGTACAACCCTGCTTAGCCAAACTTCGCTTAACCAAAATGCTCTGTAAAGTTGTATTTTAATATTTTGTTTTCTTTTACCCCTCTCGTTCTTAGCCGTCAATATTAGTAATTCTTTTGCTATATGTGCTGAGAGCTACTAGACAAGATTTATGCTAGAATGCACGTGTAGCATAAAACAAATCAGTTTCTCACCCTCTAGTTCGTTCCACGATACATTTTTTCTTGAACAAGCAGGAATTATTATTACTGTATTATCATCATCATTACTATTATTACTGTATTATTATTATTATTATTACTGTATTATTCATCATGAAGATTATGCAGATGACTCCGACCTTGACAATGGCAGTTTTGAGAATCGAGTTACAACAGATGATGGATTTAATGCAATGGAGGTGAGATTGATTTCGAAATTTTATTAAAATACAGTTCCGCACGCTTCAATTACAGTACTTTAATAAAATGACTGTATAAAGTATTCAGTGCAGTGGTAACAAACACATTGTTTCATTATTTCAGGCTGCTTTGTGCTTTGTTGAACAAAGGAATGAATCCACACCAGTTGATGTATTGTTGATTAAACGGTAGCACGACATAGCTGCACCAAGAAAATTCAGAAGAAAATCACCGAGTTTATACAATGAGTGGCATTATGTAAATATTTTAATGTTAACATACAGTATTCATCTTTGCGTAACAGAGATTATGCATTTTTATTTCGACATTTAACTTTCCCAAATATTTACCATGTGTCATCCGAAAAAACAGTCTCAACCGAAGTGTCTTTGCCCCTTTATTTTGGATAAGTGGGGTTCTACTGTATTGACAAGGCAGACCCATAACATTACCAAAGATTATTCAGTGTAGTGATTATCAACAGCTACAGTTACAAAGAAAATTTATATGACGTTTTTGTAAAAAAAAAAAAAAAAATTTAAAAAATCATTTTGAGGCCACATAGAGCACTTAATTTTTTGAAAAGTCTGACTGTTTACGTGTTATTTTACTTGATGTACAGAAAAAACTGCCCAAATTTGGAACATACCCCCGTAAAATCCCCCATTAGTTCGAAACAGTGAAATATATAAAAATCCAAAGTATCCCGTGCATTGCTTGAGATTTCAAGCTATAGCATTACCAAATTTCAGCTAGGTCGGTTCAATTGTTTTCGAGCCTATCCAGAACAAACAAACACGCAGATGGATAGTATAGAACAGAGATGCTCAGCTGGGTGGCTGTTGAGGCTGACCTGACGTAAATGCGGGCAGCTTAAGTCACAGTGAAGCGAGAGAGCGAACACACTTACGAAACTCTTCTCTACCACTCAGCAAAGTGCTGACTGGGGTATATTACTTAAAATAAAACTCTATAATTGCAACAAAATAACCAACCTTTTCAAGATATCCTGAATTGATTTATACTGCAATTGATATAAAGCCAGTTTTATTTTCTCATATTTATTAATTCAGAGAAAACTGGCACGTTACTTTTTTGTGATACCATCTACAAAGGTACAGGGTTTAAACATATGAGCTATGATTTACAATTCCTTAACCAAAAAGTAATATACTGTAAATACATAGTGCAACAATGATTTTGCACAGTGCTGTAGTGTTGTGTCCACTGAATTTATGAAAATAGTATTTATAATTTGATGATGATGATGCTTGTTGTTTAAAGGGGCCTAACATCTAGTGCATCAGCCCCTAATGGTATGAAATTAGACGAAATGGAATGACAAAGTCCAAAATCCTCCACTGACCAGAATTCAAAATGTGAGGACAAAGAACGAATGGATGGAAATGAATTTAAAACAATCAGTGGATCCGACCCACAATGTCTCGCATTCACAGAAACTAAGTCTGTTTCGCACATTGCTACGCCAGCGTAGTAGGTTCGGGTTATTTACAATTTAACAGGCGTCCAGTGATAATAGCTAGTCTCTAAATGGCGAGAGGGAGTTTCATCATGAGCGAGCACATACATATTTACTATCCAAGATTAAAGTATAACAACAATGTAAATTTATCTACCGGATGCATGTACAGTATCCCTCACTGGTTTTATTCACGGTAAGCATGATGTTGGTGAGTTTATCAGGTATTTTAAACCCAAACAACCACAAGCCACAGCTTATCCACAACTCCGTATTATATTAGAACTGTTTCTAAAGCACCTCTTCAAATGTAATAGTGAAAATTGTAATTCATACGTACATTATAAAAATATTTGAGGTTGTAGGCCTCTTTGTTGTATCCGGTCAAAATACATAAACTATAATTAACATAAATAACTTATTTCTTATGACGTAAATTGGAAATGATGTGGATGGACGGAATGTCCAGCGTGAGCACATCTGGAATATGGAAGGTCAGCACAAACACTTCAATTACTCATTTTATCGCATTACTTGTGGAAAAGGTAAGGTCTGCAAACAAGTGAAATGAGTTGGGCCAGTTATTTGTGACCAAACCTCTAATTAGGACTAATGACCACATGCACACAGACAGGGGGAAGAAAAATACTACGACACATATTTAACAGTTTATTATTGTGAATTGTAAATCAAGTGCCATAGGAATGTTCTACATCCAAACATCTAGCCAGTAACTCCAAAGCCACACTACAAACAGGATATACAATAAATTATGAAACACTGGCTGTGTTCGATTATTGCTTAGCGTCCTTTCTAACACACGATACACTGGTGTTCTGGATAATGACATGATCGTGATATGACAGACCGAGCCTGGGATTTTATCAGTAACAAAAATTACAACGAATTAATATGGTCCAAATCAAGTCATATGCAGAAAGGTGGGAATACATATAGGATAAACACAATGATGACGATGATAATATTGCTTTAAGTCCCACTAACTACTTTTACGTGCCAAATATATATCTACCAACACGAGGCTGGCGTATTTGAGCACCTTCAAATACGACCAGATTGAGCCAGGATCAAATCTGCCAGCTTGGAGTGAGAAGAGGGAGGAAAAGACAGAGGATATAACATCAATCTCTGCATCTTTGGACAATTTTTTTTTGGCGATATTTGCTAGTTGCTTTACGTCGCACCGACACAGATAGGTCTTATGGCGACGATGGGACAGGGAAGGGCTAGGAGTGGGAAGGAAGCGGCCGTGGCCTTAATTAAGGTACAGCCCCAGCATTTGCCTGGTGTGAAAATGGGAAACCACGGAAAACCATTTTCAGGGCTGCCGACAGTGGGGTTCGAACCTACTATCTCCCGAATACTGGATACTGGCCGCAGGCGATATTTGAAGCCGGTTCTTTTCAGTTTTGACTCCTGTTGCTGCTTATCCCGTTATGTATTCTTATCTTTCTGTACACAAATTGATAGTCAGTAACAAAGGATGTATAAGGTCCTAATACACCTTACAGCACATGATACCTGTACATGAGTTAGTAACAATGTTGTTATATCCTACAAAGAAACCACCAAGGTAAATTTTCTTAACAGAGACAGAAGTAGAAGTATGTCTTTCAATACATGGTGTCTGGTATGAAATGCTTTTGGTCTGAAGGCTAGATCAGCTGTTCATACTAATGCCCATGCAAGAGAGAGGATTTCCCTCTGAACCAAAGGACAAAATGACAGGATGATGTCGAAATTATCACATCCAAAAAACACAAAAAATACGGTGAATGAGTGCTCTTAATTAGCCTGCAGGGGATGTGACCTTTGTTTGTTAAATGAAATGGCTGGTTACACCCTGAATATTAAAATAAAGGGGCTATCCTATATATTTTAATATACACTAGAGGACCCGCGCTGCTCCGCAGCATTCATTATTAATAGGTCAGATAACTTGTCTTGATATGCCTGTCGTAGTCATATTGTTTTGCCTGCCCTTTTCAATGGTTTTATGAACATTTAATAAGAAGCCTGTTATGGTATGCTGCAGTTCGTAGTTAGAATTCATCCATTCTGACGTCATCCATACATTCACTTTTCTATACTGCAATTCTTTATGTAAAGCTTGGTATTGGGTCGTAGAAGGCAGTTCTTCTATATAGATACATGGAAATGATGATGACTCAGATGTGTCAGTTGCCTGCTCTCACATTGTGCATTGCCCTTTTGAAACTGGAATGAATGGAAGTTGATTGTGGTTCTTATTAATTGTAAGGTGTGAATGCTTTTGAGTATTTGGTTCAGATTTTGTAATACAGTGTGTGGATGTCATCAGATTAGTAAGAGTAAAATTGGTAAACTTATGTAACACTATATAGATACATGCCTTCACTCTTTCTAGTGTACCTAGGTTAGCGTACGTCATGATGTGGTCTGTTTGTATGTAGACTTTTCTCTCTCAGCAACGCTCTGCCAGCTGTTGAATATATCTGGAAGCTGGAAAAGGTTAGAGAATCAAAGAGTATATAGCAGAGAATAGTGTATTCTTCCGTGATCAGAGGAAGTGTATACTCTCTGACTTGACAGGTAGTAATCAAGCATGGCTGCATGCAATGGCATTACTAAGGATGAAAATCACATACATCAGAATATTAATGAAAGTGTTAGTCGCTTAGCAACCGGCCAAGTACAGAATGTATTGCAGGTTAGGATAAGCCTTTGCCTGCAATTATTGGAGTGATCATTTAATTATTCGATTTTATGATTACTCAAAGTTGGCTGAACTTACATAGGGAAGCAAATCGGTCCAGTAGAATGGACGGACGGATTTGCCAAAGTTGTTTTTAATAAACTTTTTTAATATATAGATCAGTCTTGTAAACAGACTAAAAAAATGGATTCTATTATTATAAAAGATATGCAATGTGCCAGATGTTTGGCCTCTCCACAAGTTACACTTGTCCGCCAACTCTACTGTGGTGCCCCTTACAGCAAGTTAATGAACTTTTATCAAGAAAGTCGTAGTTTAGCCAAGAGAGTGCTCTACTCGTGGGTATACTTCGACATTTAGATAACAGAGGTCTGTCCCATGTGAAGAAATTTATTATCTAGGACGTAATTTCATTAAGTGTATATTGGCAATACTCTAAGAAGTGACATCATGTTGCTGCCCCTTTCCTTATGTGGAAGTAACCAATCAGTCTTGAGGATTACATCATTTCAGCCTTGAACTTTCCTATCGGCAGTATGGGGCTGGATTCTAAGGGGACCTGTCATCATGAAAGGTAGGGAGAGTACCTGATAATGTGGCCTTTAATTGAGGAAGATGTCTTTGAACATTGAGTTATGAAGAAGATGGCTAGGCACTTTATTTTTAAATTCTGTACTTACCATAAGTTCTAGAAGGTTAGGGCTTCCTTTTAGCATGTTTGAAGTTATGTAGGTCTTTGGGTTATACCCTCATGGGTTATTAAAATTTATTGGAGGCACGAGTGCGGTACCCTTGTTCACCTCCATTCAATTTGAATTTTGGGTGACAAAAACTTTCCCCCTCATTCATTTGGCTTTAAGTCAACCGGCAGTATGAATTAGTCACTGCTTCTACAGGCTTTGCCCACCTAGGAATTTTTCTACTTTTGTAAGGAGTGCTGTCGTAGCCTCCAGCTTTTGCTTACCGATTGTTTTTTTCCCTATAAAGTTCCATTCCAACTGTAGTGTGAGACTTCTGCTCCGGCTTCACTAGATCTTTTGATCCATATTTATTTTTGCAATGAATAACAAGTGTACCCTGTTCACGCTTAGGTAATGGGTTATCACTTTCAGGTAATATTATGAGCCTAGTGGCTTGGAAGATTGTTATTTATTGAGATTTCTATTGTACAGGCCAGCCAAAACTTTGGACTTTGTGACAATGATCTATGGATCATTTAATGCTGTACAGGGGCTTCATTCCTGTCTTATAGACTCCATTATGTAAATGTTTATATGGAATTGAAGTGTAATATTCAATTTACTGCTGGGCTCCTTTTAGGGAGTGTTTCGGAGTACTTTCCTACTATTTCCTGATGAGATTATTGATCGTAAGCTATGGGCTCTTCCTGTTACTCGTAAGTGAAAAAGAGAAAGAAAATATAAAATTTCCAACATTTTAGTTATGTACTGTGTCTGCCCATTCAACCCTGGCATTTCCTTTCCCTCTGTGATCCACGACATTCCTGTAACAAGCACGATGAAACAAGTTGCATCTCGTGCATGAGCGAGACAGAGTGGGAGGCGGCATGAATTGCAGACATGAAGAAAGACAAGTACACAAATAAAGAGCAACTAGACTACGGGAAACACATGATCCAGAACACCAATGTTGTTACACTGTAATCAGCCACACTTTCCACAGCCCTTCCACAACAAGTTCTTTCATTCACCGTCTAAATTATTGTCTTGAAGGTCAACACACACCACAACCTGTCTACAACAAGAAAATTTATTCGTAAAAAGTTACACCAAATGCTACCAACAACATGCTCAAGTTGTGGAAAATTTTTCCATTATCATTTTTTGTGAGACAAGTAATGTGCCTTATTTCAACATTTTTCAACAACAATAACAACAACATCAACAATTTACAAGGGGAATGTTATGACTATGTATTCCATGAGTGTGTTTGTAAGATACACTTAGTGCAGGTCATTCTTGTACTAGCTAGGCACGCGCGCACAGTTTGAAGGGACCTGGACAACAATCAGCACGAGATCTCTGTTACAGAAACTGACATAACAGCTCTGGAAAGGTACAATAACATATCAGAAATCTGATAGCGATAACATATTGGATGTTAACAAAATCACAAGAACATTCACACTAAAATATTACAAATGTTGCTCTGTGTCTATGCGGGCTGATCTCGAGAACCACCCAGTGGATTTTGATGCGGTTAATTTTCTCCCACCCCGCAATTCCATATAAAAAACAGCTGAAACCATTTATTGTGACGTCGCTTTTAACCCGCGAGTGGTCGCTAACCGAAATGTAACGTGAGTGGTCGCGCGAGACTTTCTCTCACATTAAAATAAATACGACTTTTTTCACAGTTTTTTTGGGCGTAAGGCTGAAATTTACTATTGAAATGAAACACAAGTTCTACCTTATATATGTTAGATAAGACTGAAATGATTAGCTGTGTGTATGAGAGAGAGGTGGCGTATGGCTTTTAGCCCCGGGAGTGTCCGATGACAAGTTCAGCTCACCAGATGCAGGTCTTTTGATTTGACACCCGTAGGCGACCTTCACGTCATGATGAGGATGAAATGATGATGAAGACAACACATACACTCAGCCCCTGTGTTGGCGAAATTAACCAATTAAGGTTAAAATTCCCTGCACGCTAACCATTTAGTCATGGAGCCGGACATGATTATCTGTTTATTAAAGACACAAATTACTACTTAAACTAACATATGCAATGTACATCAAAATAACTTCCGTCCTAAAGTTGTAAAAAATAATTTCTCACACATGCATTATATCTAGTAATATTTACATACAAAGCAAGGTTTCTGAACACAATAACATTTTCAAACACAAGAAGTGCTCTTAATACAAATACTAACGCGTACAAGAGGAGTAAGTTTTCCGCTCCACTTCAAAATAACACCAACGTCATTAGTCGCGCGATGAGAGAATCTCTCGCACGGCGCGTACGGACACATAGGAACCTTTGTTCTGACTAGGGGAGAGGGTGCTTACCCTTCAAATGTGAATCGCTCTACTCACGACAGTGAAACTCAGCTAGAAGAGGGAACAGTCACCTCCCTTTCATCACTGTGAAATAATATCACAATAAAAAGTAATGTGAGAGAAAATCTCATATAGCAACCACTCGCGGGTTAACGACATATTGGATATAATGGCGAAATCTAACGGTCTGGTTTAAACATTTTATCTAAAAAACGTTTAGTACAATGTTGATTATTATGACATATATGGCATAGAACAACGCATTTTTTATCGCACATTTGGTGAAATGTATAGGCTATAACTAGAGCCCTGCATGGATGTGGATATCCATGAAGTTAGTGTCTTGGCAGATGCAAACTGTATGGCAGCAAGGATTATTTTGCTGATAATTTCTAAATAATGATGTTTATTAATTTTCACTCAGGTATACTCTTATTTTTGCTTGTGGTGAGGCGGCGACGCTAGACACTGGTACGGGAGAATCGTGATATGTAAAGATCCGTGAGACCGTAAAGCTGTAAATATGACCTAATTCTAATTGACTCCCACCCTCCATTAATGGAAGGAAGGAACGAAGGTCAATACGTCAGCAGATGTCACAAGAGAAAATTTCTCAAACCTGTGACTGTAGGGGTTCTGGTGCCACGCATCAGGCCTACTGTATTATGTTAACAGATCTATCCGTTTCAGTACCTCGGGTGTAAAATGGTGTAGTTAAATATTTAAATATTTCCATCCGTCCAATGTTGATTTTTGTTTGTTACGTATTAGGGGATTGCTGACAACAATGTATTGCTTATTATTGTAGACTTCAAATCAGTCTGTTAAATGGTGGTTTTTTTTGCTGTTTGCTTTACATTGCACCGACACAGATAGATCTTATGGCAATGGGATAGGAAAGGCCTAGGAAACGGAAGAAAGTGGCCGTGGCCTTAATTAAGGTACAGCCCTGGCATTTGCCTGATGTGAAAATGGGAAGCCATGGAAAACCATCTTCAGTGCTGCCGACAGTGGGGCTCGAACCCACTATCTCCCGATTACTGGATACTGGCCGCACTTAAGCGACTGCAGCTATCGAGCTCGGTGTTAAATAGTTAAGGCAAGCATCGCTGTAAAGATGTTGCAAACGAAAAGAAAAGCGTTTAATATTGAAGAAAAGTCATACATAATATGACTATTATAAAATGAGGAAACATATGTCAGCATCGCAAAGGAATTGGGTGTATTCCACTGAACAACTTCTGCAATTTGGAAGGACAGAGAGAGAAAATACAGTCTCTTTTCAAACAAAATTCTTCAAACCTCAAGCGCACTAGATTTTCTGAGCACAAAGATGCTGAAGGATTTATACATAGATTGTTTAAGCAGCAAAGAACAACTAATCTTCAAGCGAAAGCCAATGAAATTCCTCTCAGTCCACCAATACTGTACTGTAAATACAATACTTATACGTTGTCAGAAGCTTCAACTTAATTCTGTTTAATTAACCATGAAAGTGTGAAGCCTAAAACCTTAGCGTCTTCAACTCAACCACTTCCAGTTTCTCCACCTCACCCATGGAAGAAATTGTTACGGAGACAGAGAAAGCATATGGGAACAGGGAGATGAAATTACTATTACTATTTGCAGACGATATTGTGGTCTGGGGAACAAACAGCAAAGAAGTACACAAGTGCACTGAACAAGAAAACTGAAAAGTATTATATGAAAATCAGAACACAGGAAAGCAAAACCATGAAAGACAAGGGAAAGGCATTGTTAAAATTGATGGTGAAAGCCTTGAAATTGTAGACAGTTTCAAATATCTATGGAGTGAATTAATGCAGAGTACAAGGCTGGACATGGAGATTAGTGAGAGGGTGCAACAGGGCAATGCATTCTAGCAGAGTGTAAAAAACCTTGTCTGGAATAAGGAAGTGCAAAGAGATAATGAACGAAATGTATTATGCACCCGTACTGACTTATGCGGCTGAGACTTGGACATTGACAAGTGAAGAGGAGAGTAGAATTCAAACCAGCAAAATGAAAGCCCATTATAGCGAGAATTCATAACGGCAAAAAATTGTACTCACTATATATCAGACTTTTTCTAAAATTCAGGAAAAACCCCATACACATTAAAATTGGTATGAAAAGGCAATCAGTTTTTTCAAAACTTGCGTTTTCGCAGATGATATCCACACTGTGGCTTACTTGCTTGTTATTTTTCGAAATCTGATACTACGTGAAAGTATGTTTAATTTCATTCTGAAAAAATTATAGCAGCACTCTAGAGGCTTCTGTGGCAAAAATTTCAGTTTTCTTCTTCAAACGTCATCACCTCACCTAAACGTACATGTATCATGAAAACATATTTCAAGTGCATGTAGAGAAATGATAACCTCCTCACCAAAAATTTAGATGAGAATAGCCTTTCTGAAATTTTACTAGATGCGAGAAAACAAACTATCCTCTGAAATCAGTGATGTACTCTGCCATATCTTGAGGTATATCACATTCTTACTTAATTTCAGTGCATAACATTAAAATTAAGCAATCGTTTACTTCAGCCTTTATTTTTAACGCGTTAACAACTGCTATTGGGCACATTATTTACACATTTATTACAAAAACGCGTTCTCTTTCATTTCGAATTTTCTTTATGGAACAAATCTTGACGGGTATTAGTAATTGCCTTTGAATGTCTATGAGAGACGTCTCTAGTGGACATAGCGAGGAAACGATACCAAAGGTGATCGATCTCATGCAACATAATCGCTAGGATGCATAAATTTACACTATAAATTGAGGATAATTACGTCCACCTTTTCAATACAAAAACAATGTGACGTCATTAACACATCACATATTTATTACCTTTCAAACATTGGGACCGGTTTCGGCATTATTTGTATGCCATCATCAGCCATAGGAAACTTTGTGACAAGGCCTAAGTACAATATTAACATAACTTACAACATACATATATATATAAATAAATTGTCACAAAGTTTCCTATGGCTGATGATGGCATACAAATAATGCCGAAACCAGTCCCAATGTTTGAAAGGTAATAAATATGTGATGTGTTAATGACGTCACATTGTTTTTGTATTGAAAAGGTGGACATAATTATCCTCAATTTATAGTGTAAATCTAGATTCAATACGAACCAAAATGAAGTTCTTAACTTTAAAAAGGATGCATAAATATCGGTAACGGAAAAAAACGCACATGCTTAATCACTCGTAATAATGGATGCGTCAATGACAGGGCTCTCGCTGTAACCGAAGGATAATACGTACACAGTTTAATATAAGAATTTTGAAGGGACAGACAGAAACTGCCGTTATAACGGCATTCTCGTTATATGCCATACTCGCTATAGCGGAATTCTACTATACCTAAGAAGTATGATGGAAAAGAATAGGAAAGAAGATGTGAAAGGAGTTTGGAATGAAAAACATACTTGGGAGAATTGATAGGAGTAAACTAAGAAGGTTTGGACATGTACAGAGGATGGAGATGAAGTTCACGGGAAAGAGAGAGAGAGAGAGAGAGAGAGAGAGAGAGAGAGAGATGGATTGATTCAACAAAGAGTGCTAGAACAAGAAGAAGAAACCTGGAGTGGGACAAAATGATGGATAAGGAATGGTGGAAGGAGAGAGGAAGATGGAGAAATGCCATAAATGCCCCGACCCAGCAGGAGCTGGATAAGGGGATCTATGTTATCTATTTCTGTTTGCAATTTGTGTTTTTATTGGGGGGGGGGGGAATAAAAGACAAGTGGCTCCCTTCACCAATGACATTGTCACTGATCTGATCATACAAAAAGCAATCATTTATGTACACACCAGACGTGAGCATCTACCAAAAATTAATCTCTTTGCGAAGACATCGTTTTCAGTTTTATTGGTGGGCACAAAAAAGTGATGAAAATAACACTAGACTACATTCTTTCAAAATAACTACAAGAGGTTGCCTGCCCAACAGACACAGAAAAGATATAATTTAAGTTAATGACAAAGGTTTCACCGACATACATCCTTTGACTGGACAAAGCAGAATAAACCTTTATCCTGTTTCCAATGTTACATTTCATATTTGCTGCTGTAATGTTGTCCAGGCACCTTTAAATCCCTTTAAAAAGAACTCCACATTTCATTATTTCACAGACAAGAGAAAGCTGGATACAGACCAAGGAGAATCGCATTGCAGTTTGTAGCATGTGGGGGAGGAGGTGACCTTATGATAAAACATGTTTCTCGTATTTATAAAATTGTGAGGCATTTCTAAGGTGAACGATAGTGTGCAGTATGGGATAGTACTTGCTTAAATATACTCATTATAGCCTGAAATAAGAGGCATATAGTTACAGTTCCATCTAGAGGACGATGCTGTATGATAATGTTCCATGTTTTCACAGCTACAATTACCACATGATTCAATTACAGTTACAATTTGATTTAGTGCCTTTGTTTAAGGCCACTCCCTGTCAAATCTGCCCTCTTCCTTTCAACATACAAAGCTCATTTTATTATGGTAGTTTGACTCGCCTGCTAGGTCAATGCCAAGTATTTTCAAGTCACTGTGGCCCGTTACTGAGATGAGGAAAGTCTTCATTAACCAACTCATGGTGTCATTTCCAAGTGCAACGTAACATCCAGTTCTGTACCTTTATCCTTGAACAACTTGTATATAACCTGACAAGCCATTTTGCGGTAACAGAAATACGAGAAAACAGGTGAATATATTTTTCAGTGGTAATAGCAGTCCACTCCTAGGTGGATCAGTGACGAGAGAAGAACAACATAAGGAGTATTTCTTCCTGCTATTCTTCATTTACGGCTTGATCGGACCATTTCAGTCAATCATTTTCTGGTCATCAGCTTTGATAAGTATTCTCTCCGAACTGTCCAGTAGCTTTTCATTTGTTCTGATCCTTTCTGTCGTTCCTCATCTGTAAATACACTTTTCATGGTATGTCGTCGGTCTATTTTTGCTTTAAATCTCATTTTTATGTTTTTCAGTTTCTTTAAATTTTCTTGTCTGTTTTTCAAATCGTCCAGAGTTTTCTAGTACTTCATTAATAAACATCAACAATAATTATTGGAAGAACGAACACAGGTTTTAACGAATGGTTTTTACGTTTCTCAATAATATTAAACAATTCATAAATTATATACTGTATAAATAAAAAATGTGTGATTTGACAAAATCAGATGATGTTCTTTCAAGAACATGTCAATCTATTTTAATTTATTTCTGTTTAATTCATGAATTAATGTCAATGATTTTACATCCCATTACCTTTATGGATTTTCGGAGACATTGAGGTACTGGAATTTTGTCCCACAGGAGTTCTTTGAGTGTCTACCGACATGAGAATGACATATTTGAGCACCTTCAAATAGTACCACTGGACTGAGCCAGGATCGAACCTGCCAAGCTGGGTTCAGATGGCCAGCAGTCTACCATTCGAGCTACTCAGCCTGTCTTATTTCTTATTCAGATATTTTCTAAATTTTATTTATTTATGAATTAGTTTTGACAGACGGAAGTACCTAACAGTTATAAAACTGAGTCAAATCTTAAAAGAAATGGTTTCTATAACAACAAACTTCCCCCAACTGTCATGTGCTACAAACTGAGACAGTTCCAATGCGATACTCGGTCAGTTCGTGGCCTTCGCTTACCAGCTAAAAGTGTCCAACACACATAAAAAAAATCAAGTACATTTTTTGTGAATAAGGACAGTCATTATGTACAAGAATAGAGCACTACAGAAAGGTACCTTCATGCTACTATTAGATATACATTTAACACATTACTGTAAGGGATATAATTCAGAAACAATTCAAATATCACTGTATCTTCCATGTGTTCAATTCTGAGCTGAAAGGAACTTTATACCAAAGTTTTAGCTCCTTTCAGAGAGGAAACCATCAATGATTTCTTCAAAGTCAATATACTTGTTGGAGCAAAATAAATTTGTGACCTGCACAAAATACTGATAAGACATAACAGAAATATATTATATTTGTTTTGGCATCTTTGAACTGAGAACAGAGATAAGGAGAACATAATCCACTATAAATCAAAACTTTCACTATTAGTCACTGGTAGGTGCATTTTTGGACATAACATTTAATCAGAAGAAAAAGCTGAAGTCCTGTGGATTAACCCCTCAAGCCGGTATTAAACGTTGGCCAAGTTTTACCCTAGAGCAGTAACAAATTTGAGAAAAAAAATCACAATTTTACATACTGTCACAAATATTGCTATAACTTCTAAATAACTTTTCTGATTTTGTTCAAATTAAGTGGATATGCAGCTCATATCATGCAGATGTTGTATCTACATACAAAAAGGTGGCATGTAAAGTTAAAAAAAAAAAAAAAAAAAAACCTCCTTGATGGAATAAAATTCAAATCAACAGACGTCCATGACCACTCAGACGAGCATTCACTTATTTTACTATCATTATTTACATCACATGTAATTTCCTGCTGTGCATAATCATCATCACTAACACTTTCAATATCACTCAGATTATTCTCACCATGAGTTTGAGAGCTGCATTAGATAAATACAGACCATGTGAGGACACTGCCATGTTGTGTACAATGTTCGACATTGATGAAACAAATTCTTTTTACGCCGACACAATGCTGCATTATGATAGAAGATACTGACCTGCATAGAATGATACCCTATGCTGCGAACCATGCTAAAAGTTCACACTGGAAACCAACAGATGGCACGCAGATGTACATCCAAAACCTCACTAGCCTAGTCCGTACAGGTATACGTCAAACCGCTCCTGGCTTATGTTTTGTAGGTCCGTACACGTACACGTCAAACCAGCTTGAGCGGTTAACTGAATGCTTTTGTATCATCTCCAAATGTGAGTAACATCCAGCTCTGTACCTATGTATGGTAATATTTTAAATTTAACAGAGTTAATTGCATCTTCTCATGTATTGCTTTAAACAATATTTTTTACATAAATATCGGCTCCTTGGTGTAAAGGTAGCGTGCTTGCCGCTTACCCAGAGGCCCCGAGTTCGATTTCTGGCCAGGTGGGGGATTTTTACCTGGATCTGAGGACTGGTTCCAGGTTCACTCAGCCTATCCCTTTCAGATCGTGTACGCACAATTGTGCGGGTTCGTATTTTATTTATGTCTGAGCTTATTTGACGTTTTCTTGTCGCTAGACCGGACTGCAGTGCTTGTGCAGGACACGTAGCATGTACTTCAGCTGTTTTTATTTAGTACTTGACCACCAGGGGGCAGGAAGAAGAGTTTAAAAATACAGTTCATTAGGAATATGGCGGGAAGCAGTAATGCCTACAGTAAGTATTTATTTATTGCATTCATATTAATCTAGAAGCTTTACTGAATATCAGAATATAATCAATGAAGTGTTGTAGATTGTGTAGCAAACGTAAATTGTGAACTTACAACATTGTACGTAATACCATGAGGTTTTAAATGTTGATACGCACAAATGTGCGGACTAGGTTTCCTTACAGCCAATGCATGCAGGAGTGCTGGGTGCTGTCACAAAAAGGACTGTGAAAGAAAAACTCGTACTCTACATGAGAAATGTAATGTATAAGATTTTAATTGTTTAAAATCGTTCCACACTGTAAAATAGAACATTTGATCATGTACATGTGCATATTCACATATACTGAGTTGAATTTTTTAAATTTTTTATTTTTTGCAAGTAGTGAATGAAGTCCTGACACGCACAATTGTGAGGGTTCTGTTTTTCAGCCGATAGTTCTTATTTTGTAAAATAAACTGTAAAAACATATATTTAGGAGCATTTTAGTAAGTTTTTGACGTTTAGATACCTCCAGATTTCCTTCAGGTCTGACGACAAGCTGCTGCTGCCAAAAGGGCAGTAATAGCAAAACTCCTCCTCAACGTGGAAAATGTAACGTTTACTTGTGTTTGAACGACGATTTAATTGTTTTAAATTATTCCCCACTGTAAAATAGAACATTTGATCATGTACATATGTATATTCACATGCAATGAGGTAATTTTTCTTTTTTGTAAGTAGTGAAGTAAGTCCTGACACGCACAATTGTGCGGGTGCTTTTTTTCAGATGTTAATTTTTATTTTGTAGAATAAACTAAAAATATATGTATTTAAGAGCATTTTAGTCAGTTTTTGACGTACAAACAAAAATTCACACCGCCAGTTTTCTTTCAGGTCTGAAAGGGCTATGTGATTACAACTGAGGATATATCTCTGACAGTGAGATGGTGGTATTGGTCTAGAGAGCCAAGAATAATGGCCGTAAGGATTTATCTTGCAATCAGCAGGCCTTTGGGCTGAGCAGCAGTTGCTTTGTAGACCACAGCCCTTTATAACTGTTGCACCATGAGGTTTAGTTTGGTTTTGAGAAGAATATGTCTTACAGCTGAGAGTCATCTGAAATTAGTGATACGAAGGTCGATCAAATATAATCAGGATTCTTGTTCCTGAACATCAACAGCTGGTAGTACTGGCCCCACACTTCTGCTAAGCTTAAGCGGGACTGTTAGGAGTGCGAAGAGTGTGTTGTTAGATATTTCCCGCCGTTTCATCAGTAACGCTCACGATCTCGGAGCAACAGGTGCACCCCTCCACTCTGCGCAACACATATTTACAAAATTTCTTGCTTGTGAAGGAGTGACAGTGGTGGAAATTTGCCAGAGATTGACTGCACAGTTCGGTGATCAAACATTGTCAAGGACACGCGTGTGTAAGGAGTGGCGGAGGAAAGGGGAGGCAGCACCAATGAAAGCCAAGATTCGACTGTCAGCTGGCAAGGTTCTTGCAACCGCTTTTTTTGATCGGCAAGGCATTTTGCTGATTGATTTTTTGCATGAGTGACGCACAATCGATGCTGCTTACTACTGAGAACTGTTGAACAAGGCGAGGGTTGCATATCGCCGCAAAAGACGAGACCAACCGGTTCAACAATGCGCGGCCCCATACTACAGCTCTAACTGCCTCCAAGCTACAGGAAATGCACTGGACTACACTTGATCATCCTCCTTACACCCTGGACTTATCGCCCTGCGATTTCCATTTGTTCGGACAGCTTAAAAAAGCTCTAGGAGGGCAACGATTTGAAGATGACACGAGTGTGGAAGACTTCGCGTGCAACTGGATGGTGAAACGACCCTGTTCTTTTTACGACGATGGCATCAAAAAGCTGCCCATATGCTGGGACAAATGCATTTCCAAAACAGGAAACTATGGGGAAAAATAAGTTGTAAATGACTTGTGTTTTTCAATAAATGAATTTAAATAAAAAATAAAATCCTGTTTATATTTGATCCCCCTCGTACAACATGCGTGATGCTACATTACTTAGCAACCGTGCAGGCTGTGATGTGAAGTATTGATGGATGGCCAGGACTAAGAGACATGTAGAAGGCTCGTTTATCAAAGAAGCGCCATCTCGGCATACTCTAGAGAACTGGTTATTTCCACCGTGGTGGTTTCATAGGCCGCAAGTCAGTTCCCCCCTTTCAATGAACTGAATCCAAACGTCTCTCAAAAATGATTCATTAGATGCAAATGAATGAATCTTTATTAATTTGAGTTTCATTTATTGAAAGACATATTTTTGATTATTTTATTTTCAACATTTTCTGTTAATGGTTTAATGCTGGACTAATGCATCAAAAATTTTCAGCTGCACAAGCATGAGGAAAGGGCTAAGATTGGGAAGGTAGCAGGTGTGGCCTGATGTGAAAATAGGAAACCATGAAAAACCATCTTCAGGGCTGCCAACGTGACATTCAAACTCAGCATCTCCCAAATGCAAGCTCACTGCTATGAGGCCCTAACCACACAACCAGCTGAGTCCGTATTCAGGAAAAGTATCACATATTCAAAATATGAGTGCACTAGGGTAAGAGGGCACTAATGTTTATTTAACACAGCTGGTAGATGACAGCCGACAAACAGCAGGCATGTCAGTGGACCAGTACAGTCATCACTTAATTTCTGCATTACCGACAGGACAAGATTTGAAAGAATTAATCTGCGAGTGCTACAAAAGCAGAAACAATAGGGTGAATTCAGAATGGAATGTGTGTTGACTGTTCAAGGGCTAGCAACGTTAGAGCTAAAGGAAGCTCATTATCACCAAGAACTCACTGGTCATAGATTTAGTTAGCCACTGTACCTGTCAACAGAGCCCTGGACGTAAACACAGTTCAGTACAACCATATTTTGAACATGTAATAATTATTTGTGCTGAGAAGACAGAATTTCCAGTTAGCTGCTCGACATGGCCGTACAGAAAGTGGCTGAAAGCACTCCAACAAGATAATTCATTTATTGTTACAAGCCAGTTTAATTCCATGTACATCAATCTCCACCTGGCTATATCTAACAATTTATCAATTTAATATCAATCTTATCACATTTTATTCCAGTAGGAGGGAACTGGATCCCCAACCTACCAGTGACTGTCAAGTGTTCTTGACCCCAACTTGCTCTAAATATTCAGGAACTTCCTCAATCGTGAAGAGGTGATGCCTCTCTCAACATTTAATATACATGCATCATATTTAATTATTATTTACTATCTACTGCAGCATCCTCGGCTACGCTGACACTGCTCGCCACAAAGTCATCTGAAGAAAATAAAAAATAAAAACAAATAAAATAAAACACAAAAGTAAATAAAAAAAGACCATATTTACTCACATAATTTCCCTTCCTCTATTTCCTTACAATATAGAAGCAAAAAAAAAGGGGGGGAATTTATGTGATCATTACAAACAAAAAAAACAAAAAATAAATAAATCAAAAGTAAACTTGTAATAAATAATGTCAAACACTTCAACACAACACTCCAATAAGCCAATGGGTTTTACCAACGTGAGAGGTATAGTGTGGAACTGAGATGTCCCAGAGAAAAGCAAAACAATTCTGTACTCAATAGATAAGGGGAAATCAAATTAAAACAGAACACCCGCTATAACACACATTCGTAATCTATAATCTTCATATCCGTATTGACGAACTACACAATTAGAAATAGGAAAGGATTTCCACCTATCAATACTTATTTATTGCACTTATGCTACAGTACCGGTTTCGACCCCCTACATAGGGCCATCTTCAGCTGAACAATACATTCACATCTATATCATGAAGCTATGATTAAGATCACATTGTCTAGGGAATGCCATATGATGATAAACATTTGGTCACATCCAAATAGGGCATGTTGAAACGGGAACTGGCGTGTATGTCACTATGTGCGAAAATGCAATTGTATGTCTATAATGATATGCTTTAGTTCTTAAAATTAGTTTATAAAACACATCTCTACTTAAAACTAACATATATATAAATACATTATATGTAGGAACATGCACATGAACGTTCGTGTCTTGTGTGGTGTTCAGTTCATCAGTTGACTTCTGTGTTCAAGTCTTATTTACATAGTTGTACACTTTGTTACTGTTTCTGGAGTTTAAGTGATATGATTTGCTTGTAAAATTGTCACGTCGTATGTATAAAAGATTTTTGTCTTCATGTATATACATAGAATAAAACACTTTCCAATTTTAAAAAGAGTGCAAGACGTATGGATAGAATTAGGCTAAAATATATATATTCAGCTCTGCTGTGTGCTGAATCTTGTAGCTTTGTTAAAATCGAATCATATCATTATAGAAATACAACTGCATTTTCGCACAGTGACATACACGCCAGTTCCCGTTTCAACATGCCCCATTTGGATGTGACCAAATGTTTATTATCATATGGCATTCCCTAGACAATGTAATCTTAATCATAGCTTCATGATATAGATGTGAATGTATTGTTCAGCTGAAGATGGCCCTATGTAGGGGGTCGAAATCGGTACTGTAGCATAATAAGTGCAATAAGTAAGTACTGATGGGTGGAAATCCGTTCCTATTTCTAATAACACACATTCTGCGCGAAAGGTGGCAACACTGTTGTTCTCAATACTGCCGTCGCTGTGGTAGGAGAACTGCATAGTGTCAACTCTCAGGTGCACACAGTTGTTGGGTTATGTCCTAGTTGGTGTGCGGACTGGTCTGGTGTGTTCGTCCAGATGTAGAAACGGAGGCAACCAAAGATGAGCAGAAAGTGTGGTTCATTTTCCGGTGGCTGAGGGGGCTGGGGTACGCGAAACTCGTCGCATGTCTGCTGTGTATGGCAAAAACTGCATGTCCATGACGAGTGTGCACGAGTGGCATAGACAATTCTGAGAAGGGCGCATGTCACTGCCCCCACACTTCCAATCTGGCAAAGGGTACCCTTCAGCGATTTGATTGGAAAACATTTCAACATCCTCCGTACAGCCCAGATCTTTCACCTTGTGATTTTAACATTTTTGATGACCTGAAGAAAGACATTCATGGGCGTTAAAGTGCAAGAGTGGTGTGGTTGTGGATCTGTCAGCGACCTACCTTTTTCTACAGAACTGGAATTGATAGTCTCGTCTCCGAGTGGAATAAATGTATTCACGCTTTTGGTAATTACTTTTGAATAAAACCATTCGGTGGTCACGTTGTAGCAGGTAATAATAATAATAATAATAATAATAATAATAATAATAATTGTATGGCCTCAGCTACCGTGTGCAGACATTTCAATTTGACGCCATCTGGCTGTCTGCTCGTCAGTTTCGACGTTACGTTTTACTCTAGGCCAACTAGATGCCAGACCGAGTAAACCGAAACTCTCTTGGGCGTCTATGACTGAGATTTAATTAATTTTGTCGGGTAAACACCAAATGCGTCACCAGAGATCTTTTACATGCCGACATCGTACGACATGGAGTGTCGAATGGACTTTTTTCCGCCCTTCAAAAATCCGACTACCTCTGCCAGGTTTGAACCCGCTATCTTGGGATCCGGAGGCCGGCACTACCACTGATCCACAGAGGCAGCAGTTGTAGTGGGTGTTCGGTTTTCATTTGACTGTCCCTTATATTATACATCAATTTTGACATATGCGTCGAGCAAATCGACGACAATAAAACATGATGAAAGCAGAATCGAAGCAGCCGAGGTGAAATACCTTACAGGAATAACTGGGAAGGCAAGAAGAGATAAGATCACACACATAGAAATCAGAGAGAGAACTGGAATCCCTAAACCGCAAAACAAGATGGAGACCAGTAAGCTCAAATTATGAGAATGGAAGAGAATAGAGTTCCAAAGCAACTATTTACGGATAAAAGGAAGACCACATGGAAGGCAAAGAAAGAGGTGGATAGATATGGTGAAGGAGAAATACTGGAGGAAGGAAGGGAGTGGTGGACAGATAGAAAGCTGTGGAGGTCCTTGATTCAAAACTTGACCCAGAAGACTGGAAACGGAAGAATAAGAAGGACTTCATTTTCATCGTGAAGTCCCCTACCTTGAAGACCAGTACAGGAAAGTTAAATAAAGAAGAGACGAGGCAGGAAGCTGGGATTAAAACTCACCTCTACTACGCAGAAACAGTACATCTAGACTTCGGTGGTTTGGACACGTGACAAGGATGGAGCCTACAGGAACAGTCCGAGTGCACTTGGAAAGAGCGCTAGAAGGAAAAACGCCTGGTTGGACCTAGAACCTGTTGGATGGATATTGTGAAGACTGACATAGGCAACTAGGGGAAGGACAATGGATGATGTCCTGAAGAACAGGACATTTATGAATACACAGGAGTGAAAGTGGCTTATCAAATAGTACCCAGGAAACTGAACTCATTACAACCTGCATCCTAGATTCAGGAATAAGAATTTTATCATGGTATTTACAAAGGCAGATCAAATATAAACAGGAATTTGAATGTACCACTGCTGTCAGTAATAATTCTGAGGTGGGGCTTTGCCAGGATGTTGGTGGGGGTGTCTGAAGAAAGGGTTTGTGCGCACGAATGACGATGGAGAGCTGGGCTGCTTCAGTACACCATGAATGAGCAAGACGTGCACACGTCTGTTGCGCAATACATCATCAAATTTCTTGCCAAAGAGGGCTCCAAACCTTCCGAAATTTTGAGACGGCTCTGTGCACAGTTTGGGGAAAAACCACTTTCGCAGACTCGAGTGTATGAATGGGCTAAAAAATTTGTGGCAGGAAGAGATGCTGTGGAACATGAACCTCATGAAAGGTGACCACGGACAAGCATCACTGCAGACAACATCGTTGTAATTCGTAACATTATTCGTGAAGATCGGTGAATAAAAATTTCACAAATTGTTTTAGCCGTAGGAATAAGTTACAGAAGTGTTCAAACCATCATCCGAGATGAACTCCATTTCAGAAAATTGTCTGCCAGGTGGGTTCCTCGCGTCCTCAACCAGGAACAAAAAACTTTACTCCAGGAAGTTTGTCAGAGACTCCAGCGTTGCTATGAGGAGGAAGGAGAGGATTTCTTGCACGTATTGTGACTTGTGATGAAACTTGGGTGCATCATTAGACCCCAGAGTCAAAGCAAACAAGCATGGAGAGGTGGCAAAGAGACAAAGCACGTCTGGTCAAGGCCAAAATATGCCCATTTGCTAGAAAGGTTTTCTTGGACTCTGCGGGTGTTTTGCTAGTGGATTTTCTTCATGAACAAAGGACAATTAATGCAGCCTATTACTGTCGCCTTTTGGATTAATCAAAAGCTGCATATCGCAACAAGCGACGCTAGCAACTGATCCCAAACGTCATTTTTCTTTATGACAATGCGAGGCCACATACTGCCGCTTTAACGCGGGAAAAACTGGAGGAAATTCACTGGACACCTCTGGAACACCCTCCATACAGTCTAGATTTATCGCCCTGTGACTACCATTTGTTTGGTCCACTAAAACAAAACCTAGGAGGACAGCGGTTCGATGATGCGACTGTAGAAGAGTTTGTGCACGACTGGCTCCGCACACGTCCCTCTTCTTTCTATCAGGACAGCATCAAAAACTTAACAATCCAATGGAGAAAATGTGTATCAAAGGCAGGACATTATTAGAAAATTGATCTCTATATGCGTATTATTTTTGGTCGATGCAATAAATTTTAAAAAAGTAATTCCCGTTTATATTTGATCCGCCCTTGTTAAAAAAGTTAGAAATGCATGTGGCAGAGGAACTGGGGAAAGAAGAGAGAAAAATCCTGAGGAAGATACTGGGACCAGAAGGAGGACGTAAAATATGGGAACGAAGATCAAGGGATGAACTGCACCGAATCATGAGGACAATCTCCAAAGAAATATGACTCAAAGGAGCAAGATTTGCTGGACATGTTATCATGATGGACATGGAGAATGACTGGAAGAATATGGGGGACAATGAGTAGGATGAGAGGAAACACATGAACTAAGTGTGTCGTCGAACTGGACTCATCAGATGGGGATCAAGGAGGAAGAGACAAAGACCAATATGCCAGAGCTCAATGACAGAGAATACTGAAAATCTCAACAAAAGAACGGGAATGAAAGAGTATAATTCTTGAGAGATGCCACAATATGTATATTAAAAGGTGGACTTTTCTCAATTTAATTCAGTACAGTGTCAATACGGGATGTTCAATAATGAAGTTCATTACGTGTACTACTCAATGTGTTCGACATACAGCTGTCTGGAATTGTCATAGCAAAGTATTTGATTCAACAACCATCTGAACTTTTGAATTTTCTAAAATGCATGGAACCGTTGTTTGACAGCATTTCTAATGAAACCAATATATACGTGACAATACAATCGAACAATCCTGAGAGAAATATGTCGAAAGAGTTGCGTATTCCTCCAGGAGAAAAAAAAAGAATGTCACCAAAAATTATGACGTTTGCTACAGTAGGTGGAAAGAAGTTAAAGTTTCTGACAAGAGTTCCTATTCATTTAGAATTATGTTCTGAGGTCTACACTACCAAGCAATCGTACTGAGACATCATGTTTTTTTTTTTTTTCCCCCCTATCCAGCTCCTGCCGGGTCGGAGCATTTATGGCATTTCTCCATCTTCCTCTCTCCTTCCACCATTCCTCTAAAAAATCATGATTGGTTGATTTTATTTGATCTTTTAAAACAGTTTAGCATGCTTTGAACATCTCTGCTAGGCCAATTAAATAAAATTTCTAAGTCAGCTCACAAGGTATTTAAATCTGTCATTAGTTTAAACTAGTGTTTATAACCCGAACCTTAGCAATGCCTGAATGTGGGTATTCTTTCCGAAACAATCTGCCAATATAAAGCATTCAGAAATGTAAACTCATTATAAAAAGCTTGGAATTTCATGGGTTGCTTGACTAACAAATTAGGTAGTACTCAGAAGAGAGAATGTTAGCCGGGAACTAATATATGGCACAAAAGTTAACAAAATATTGTAGTTGGACCATATGATGAGAAATAACAGTTACAAGACCCGACCATAGAGGGCAGAATGCAGGGTCAAACAGGTCATCAAACATAGAATAATATTACAGTTAATCGTTTCATGTCCCACTAACTACTTTGATGGGTTTCGGAGATGACGAAGTGCTGGAATTTTGCCCCGTAGAAGTTATTTCATGTGCCAGTAAATCCGCTGACGTATTCGAGCACCTTCAAATACCACCGGACATTCCGTTTCACTCTACCAAACGGCACAGAAACTGGAACTTCGCTGTGTGACCCTTGGCTAAGTTTTAATTAATGTTCTCTTTTGCATGCAGATATCGTATGATATGAACTGTCAGTGTAGTACTTTTTCTCCATCCTTGAAAATTTCCACTATCTCTGCTGGCTTTCAAATTCCTACGGTGGGATCCAAAAAAAAAAAACTTCCTTTACTCATGTCTCCTGCATAATGTATAGACAGTATTCATATCAAATCAAACTTCTTGCACTGTTGAAGAAATTCCCTGGTTTTCTAAGCCATTCATTTATTTCCTTTCTGTTTCTCTAACTTCCTAATTATTTCAAATTCCCTTTGCTCTCCAATTTCTCTCCTTCACATGTTGGTTTAAGATCTTCAACATAACAAAATTATATACATCTTTCTAAAATTAACATTTAAGGAAACATTCAAAGAAATATTAAGAGCTAAAACATTTGCCGCTGAAGAGATTACGAGAACCATTAATCTACAGAATTATAAATATAAGAAATATGTCCACACATATGCTGAACAAAGAAATTTCCAAAACTGGACATGTACGAACAAGTTTTAACATAGGAGAGAACTGTTTCTCTCGATGGAAGTACAGGAGATGACATAACAAAAATCTAGATGCTACTAAGTGGAATACGTGTCCAAAGTGCTGGGCCAAACATCACAGACTAGTGTCGTTTATATTATTATTATTATTATTATTATTACTCTACCGCCACCACCACATTGACAACTTTCACCAAGTAGGAAGGGGAGACGCTGACCTTGAACCCACGGTGAAGTCCTTGTACTGGGAGAACACGGCGATCTGCAACAGACAAGACAGGCATGCCACGATTAGACTGTGACAGCTAGATGGGTCAGTATTACACATAAATATACAATGTTGGATATAGGAATAAAAAAGAATAAAAATTCATGAAAACATCTTGCACAGGTTGCCTGCAAGAAATCTAAGTTTGTTTTCCCTGTATTTTCCCTGGAATATTCCCGTTTTCCTACATTAAATTTCTACAATTTGTATTACATCGCACCGACCCAGATAGGTCTTATGGCGACAGTGGGGTAGGAAAGGGTTAGGAATGGGAAGGAAGCAGCCTTAATTAAGGTACAGTCCCAGCATTTGCCTGGTGTGAAAATTGGAAATCACGGAAAACCATCTTCAGGGCTGCCGACAATGGGGCTCAAACCCACTATCTCTCGGATGCAAGCTCACAGCTGCGCGCCCCTAACCGCACGGCCAACTTGCCCGGTACATTAAATTTAGTGTGACATGGTACATAATAGTGATGCTCGAGTTTATCATACTCCGGAATCATGATCTTGAAGCATATTTACATGAACACTTACAATCACATAAAAACTTATAATACGTTTATTTCAATCTGTGAAGTGGGTTATCAGAAATTCCATCGTAAACAGCCACTACAAGAAACACTACAACCAACCAAAATGAACTACAGTACATTGCTCACAGCAAGCCATCAGTCAATCACACTTCAAACTAATGCTATTAACATACTATTAACAAAAATAAAGTAAGGTTTGGTGTTCGGAAACTCAGGAATAAGATCTCAGTTCCTGTAGCAAATAGAAGTGTCGTTCTAACACGTATGCTGGTCAACTAGTGTACATAAGAAACAAGCACCATTAACATATTCCATTCTTTCCAGAATTATGTTCTGTGATAATTTTGCTTTTCCACAATAATTCCTCCTTAACAGCGAGATAAAATCCATAATAATTACCGGCAATCCATAATAGTTAGCACATCTACATTAAGTAAATTACATGGATAGCTTTGTAAACATTAGGGCCCGGTTTGTTTAACCTCAGTTCACACTAAACTGCCTGTTAAAATAATTTAACAGTAAACTTAACCAAATTTGGATTTAATCAACACTGGTTAAGACTAACAATTTGTTAAACTCTTAGTTAACTTGAATGCCCAGGTTCAAGCAGTAAAGTTTTCTGTTAGCTCAAAATATGGTAGGTGCATTAGATGCAGAACTTCTGTATCTTGAATATTTGGAATATGATGGCCTTCAGAAAGAGTTAGAAACGGAAGAGATAATTTTCATAGAGTTGTTGGCTAACATTAGTATGAACATCGAATTTGCTATAAATTTTCTACCAAGCATCACTTTTAGCTTTGAGCACAGATCCATTAGTTTGCTTACTTTCTATAATAAGTATACTGTGTTCTCCTCAAAAATTTTTGTCAGCCGGGCGGGAAATAAGTAAAAAATTAATATGATCAGATTTCAGTTTATTCCCCTCAGGGTGTTATCAATAATATCAGACAGGTTGACATTAACTGCAAACTGAACTATTTTAGTGTTATCATGAACAAGACAGAGTATTTCGAACTTCTCGTGTTCTACTGCTCGCTTATCATCATGTAACACGAGATTTACTGCTCGGTTGCTGTGGAGTGCCATGCTAATCGGGATACTGCTCGCGCACAATACTACGTGACAGCCAAGCTGCACGTTTGCACTCTGATGTAATTGTGCTGACAATAATGAAGATTTATCATCTAAATGGACAGTTTTACAGTATTTACATTTTAACTTGGAACACCCTTTAACTCAAATATGTATTCATGATATGAAACTAACACATATCTAGGTAATGTTAGCTGGGCGGTGCATCTATCAATCTATCAAAAAGGTCCTAGGGAGAACAACTGGGGAAATAATTTTCAAAAGAAGAGAAATCTGAACCACACATTCTCTTCTCAGCTTCATTTTTTTTTTTTTTTTTGCACATTGGTCTATAGAGCAATAGAAAATTCATGGTCAAGACAAAAAATTTCTAATAAATGCTGACTTCAAGCACCTTGGTTTACAGCTATATTCAAACAATAGTGCATCGAAGTTTGCTCACAAACAGCATGGTTCTGCCAACACCTTTTACATTCTCTCTGATCGTGACTCTTGTGAGTGTTAACACTGCGTTAGCTAACAGTTCCCAGCAAATGTTTGGATAAACGCAATAATCTTAACATGCTGCTAAATTTTTAATGCTATGTTAATAAACATTGTGTTAGTGTTCTTTTAACTTTGAATAAATCGGGCCTAGGTGTTTTAAAAACAGCATTAAGAAGATAGAGAGTTATTGTCTTTTTAATTTATGATATTATAATGTTTATTGAGAATAAGGCAATTATAAATTAATGGAAGGAAAGTCACAAACGTTCAATTTTACTACCAAAGTAAAGACATGGAATTACGTTAACGTTAACAGTGAACTGTAAGCTCCAGCTATCTGTAATGGGTTCTAGCTCTTTGTACATGACTTTGTTAGGTATTATCCGCCACTGTCCATCTTTCTGGTATTTTTTGTTGATGCAGGTTCTTTCAATCCTCCTTTCAGTTGTCTGAAGTCTGTCAGTCTTTCATTGTTTATTCAGGTGAAAAGGTGTTTCTGCTGCATTTTTTTTTTGGGAGGGGGGACATTTCATGAGCCATTCCCTCAATACCATTTCTAGAGCACAATTAAATAATAGTGGCGAAAGCCCATCTCCCTACCGTAGTCCAGTTTTAATTACAAATGACTGATATTTCACCCCTAAACTTCACTTTCGATTTGGTGTTAGTGAGAGACAATTTTATCACGTTTATTAATTTGGGGTGTACTCCATGAAATTTTGAAGAGGGATCCTCTATGGATGCAATCGTAAGCTTTCTTGAAATCATCAGCATATCTCTGTTCCTTCTCCTGTTCTCCCATTATCAACTAAAGAGTCAATTTGATCATTATTGTTTTATCGAATTCTTTTATTAATATTAAATAATGATTTACAATGTACACGATGCACGGAACAAGGGTTACACACACGTGCGCGCGCGCACTAATCCTGTTGCTTTTCCCACTTATTTCATTGCGATTCCTTTTCCTTTTAAAATCTGCTTTACGTCGCACCCACACAGATAGGTCTTATGGCAATGATGTAATAGAAAAGGGCTAGAAATGGGAAGTGGCCGTGACCTTAATTAAGGTACAGCCTGGTGTGAAAATGGGAAACCATGGAAAACCATCTTCAGGGCTGCTAACAGTAGGGTTCGAACCCCCTATTTCCTGAATGTAAGCTGACAGCTATGAGAACCCAAACCACACAGCCACATGCCTGGTCATGTGATTTCACTCTCAGATTCTACCTCCTCACACTCGACCATCTGACCTACACCAAATACAGCAGAGACAATACGCGACACTTCCGGATTTAGCCTTGTTAAAATGGGAGACAAGTCGCAAGTGGTGCTCCTAGTAGCTTGACCTGAAAATTAGCGCTAAATTCAAATATCAATGGAAATGTATATACAGAAATGGATAAATAAATTACGTCTAGAAAGAAAGTGTTTCTAAGATATTAACTTCAAAGTTTTTAAAGCAATTCTGGATAAATGAATGAAGAATTATTTAACAGGTTATTATTTAAAGACTGAAATTAGACATACGGTATAATCAAGATGTGAAGTGGACTGCTGTGAAAGGGCTTGATCTTTCATTTATGCATTACTTTTTTAGCTTTAGAATTCCTGCCTGAACGTTAATGGGTAGATTTTTCTTTTTTCTCATTTAAAAGCATTGTATCATCATGGTTTCTTCATCATGCCAATTGGAGGGTGCGAATCCGTCATATTCCAGCGGAACAGCTCCTGGACACCTGTACTGCGGGATGAAGACAACCTGGCGGCGGCTCAATTATGCTCTGGAGAACATTCACATCGGCGTCCATAAGTGCAGTGGAACTCGTGCAAGGCACCATGACGGCTGAGATGTATCGTACACTGGTTGCAGACCATGTACACCCCTTCATGACGATCATGTTTCCCAACAGCGGTGGCATTTTTCAACAAGACAACGCGCCATGTCACAAGGCCAGGAGTGTGATGGAGTGGTTCAGTTGGAAGTTGGAATTGATGTGCTGACCTCCCAACTTGCCAGATCTTAACCCGATCGAACGCATCGGGGATGAGCTGCAATGCGCTTGAATGTGGCGTCAGAGCACACTGCCCCTCCCTCTCCAGAATTTGTGGGAATTAGGCGACTTATGTGCGCAAATGTGGTGCCAACTCCCTCCAGTGAACTGCCAAGGCCCCAATGCTTCCATGCCAAGATGCGTCGCTGCTGTTATCCGTGTCAAAGGTGGACATACCGGCTATTAGGTAGGTTGTCATCATGTTCTGGCTGATCAGTTTACTTATCTCAGAGCTTTTTGCTTATTATTATCCCCACTCTATTCCTTGCCTTACCTACTCCACTCCAGTAGACAGAGTATCCCTTCATCAACTATTTCTTTCCTTTTCCTCTCCACTTAACCTCACTCAATACTATCATAACTATATTCTCCTCCTCCATAAAATCAATCACCTCTCCTGACTTCCCAGTCAGAGACATGAGGTGGTTTATCGCCACTTTCGTAGTGTTCTCTACTGGTCACCCACTACTAACAGTTCTCCCAGCGTAAGAACCATGCATTGCTTCTGGGAACACCCTAGCCTGGTTTCGTGAACGAATCGTATCCTTGAAATTTCATTGTAATTTTTATCCTAAATGTAGGATATGAATTGCTTTCACCCAAATCAACAGTAAAATTAGTGGTAAATTAATAAATACCATTATTACTAGAGAAATATACATACATATCTACGGTGACTTTCGCTGTAGACTCGACTCTCTTCCGTGGCATCCAGCTTCATCATGCTGTCTTATATTTCCTTCCTGAAGCTCAGGGCTAGCACCACAAACGGGAGTGTTATTCAAAATGCAAACTGAGGAAGATATTCATGTTAATGTGGTTATGGGACTCTAAATCTCGCATCTCAGCGACTGCCAAGATCATTAACGACACCAAGCATTGTGTGGTACAGGGATAGCACCGACGAATGGGAGTGCTATGTCTATGAATTCTCAATATCTTTGTCCATCATGACTAGCACGGGCAGTTCAAATGGGAAAATGAAGATGGAAAATATATTTTAACATAAAAATTATTTTTTGTTGAAAGAAAAATAGCATGATCCATGGACCAATAATTATACTAATTAATGAGTTATGGGCACAAGTCAACAACTTGGCCCACTAAGTAACATCAAGCAAAACAAACCAAAGCAAAGAATTTCAAAGAAGTTAAGTGAGCAAAGACTTCACACACAAAATTGTTACATGAAGAAAATACTTATCAAAATGCTGTGACGTAGTAGAATTCATAGTCGTAATGTAGCAAAATATGTATATATTTCTCTAGTAATAATCATATTTATTAATTTACAGCTAATTTTACTCTTTATTTGCCTAAAACCAATTATTATCTTCCATTTAGGACAAAAATTATAATGCAATTTCATGGATGCGATTCATTCATGTAACCCCCTAGTCTTTTCTGAAGCTGATTTATAAGGGCCATTTTCACTTTAAGTTATTACTGTGATGGGATCACCTCTCCCAATGGCATTTTAAAGCTACTGCCAGCAGGTGATCGGGTTGCTCCTAACAAGGAGTACAGACACATTTTGCAGGTGTCCCCAAACTGGGGTCAGATGCTACTTGATAGGTTCAAGTATCATTTCCTACACTGAGGGGACCATTACCCTACCTAAGGAAACTCATCTGCCCAAAGCCATTGGTCACCTTACGGGATCGGGTTACTTAATGCTGCCCAACACTCAGCATTGAGACACTGGTTGTACGGTCTCCTCATTACCGTAGCAGGGTAACCGACCAGACAAGGTTTCTTTTTTTAATTACTTATCACTAATTATATTTAGATTTCTGGAATACCAAAAGAGAGAACAGAATACTGGACAGCTACATAGAAAGATTCAAGAGACTAACTTCAATAGTTAAGATATGATGTGCATATAACTCCTTACTATCAAGAACTTTGCTGGCTAAAACCTGACAAAAGACGTAAATATCACATACTTGTACTACCGTATTTCCCGGCATAATTGTCGCACTTTTTATACCAGAATTTTCGAAAAAGTAGTAGGGTGCGACCATTATACAAAGAATTTTTAATACCAGTATTTGTATTACTCAAAAAAATTATTTATAACTAAATTATATTTGATACAAATTTAAGATGCACGCAATACTCATGTTTATACATCAAAATACTTAAAATGGTCTAAAACAAAATTCATAATTATTCGCAACAATTCAGCGAACGTTTTTCCAACCTGAAAATAAAAATTAATGTATTAAGTTAACTGTCATTAATTTGAGTATTAAAGTTAAAATATTACACTTGCAAAAAATTATCGCTTTGTTGTGAAATACGGACTTACCGTTACACAATTTATTCCAAATCTTCTGTGTCGCTATCGCAGGTTTCGGTATCTGATGCGCCGTCCTCACCGCTGTTAATACCAGTATCAGATTCTTCGTCGCTCTGGTGCACTGCGTCATCTTTGGATCCGTCTAGTGCATTCGAAATCCCAGCTCTTGGAGACTAGTTCAGGTGGTATAAGATCCCAACTCTTCATCACCCACGAGCATAACAAATCCAAGGGTGGATGCCTGATATTTCCAACGAATGTCAATTGCTGATCACCGCTCATCATCCACTCGTCGTAAAATCGACGTAAGTGGTCTTTAAAGGGTTTATTAATACATACGTCTAGTGACTGCAAAGCAGATGTTAGGCCACCAGGAATCACTATCTGTCATGTCTTATTTTTACTGAAAAGTTGCTTCACTTTGTTCACGAGGTGACCTCGGAAACTATCTAAAACAAGCAGAGCTGGTTGTTTTAGTAGTGCACCGGATCTTCTATCCCACACAGTTTTAACCCAGTCCAGCGTGAGTTCTACGTCCATCCAACCCTTTGGTTGCACTCGTATATGAATTCCACGGGGAAACTGTATATTCTTAGGCATTGTTTTCCTCTTGAAAATGATGTAAGGCGGCAACTTTCTTCCGTCAGCTGTAATGGCTAGCATTGCCGTGCATCGCAACTTCTCACTACCACTGGTTTTCATTAATACACTCCGTGATCCTTGTAGCGCAATAGTGCTGTTGCGAGGCATATCAAGAAAGACTGGAGTCTGATCGGCATTACCGATTTGAGAAAGCAAGTACGAAGTTTCCTTGCGCAAACGTATGACAAATTGGTGAAAATTTACAATCTTGTCCGTGTAATCAGCAGGCAACTTTTGGCTTAGTGTTGTTCTCCTTCGCACTGACAGATTGTGTCGTCGCATGAACCCCTTAATGCACCCACGACTCGCCTTAAACTGAGTTATGTTGTGTTTACGCGCTACCTCCCGTCCCTTAATTTGTAACATTTCATATGATACACTGCAGCCATTGCTACGTATTTCATTGATGTACATAAACACTTCTTCGTCAGTTATAGGAAACTTCCCTGTTTTAGGACCTCTAAACGCGCATCTAGAAGGGTTTGTGCTTTTTAGTTTGTTTTTTAATTTCCACCAGTCATTCACCAACTTTTCACTCACTGAAAATTTTCTTTCTGCAGCTCTGTTCCCGTGTTGTTCAGCGAAAGCAATTACGCTTAGCTTGAAGCCCGCAGAATAGTTTCTATATTTACCCATAATCACTTATGTTTCACACGTTAATGTTTTGCAATGTAAATGACTTTCTGTAATTGTTCACTATTGAAACAAATTATTTCCACAAACACCCCAAACACAAATTAAAAACTTAAATTCTCATGCACACATGTCTACAGTAATCATGTCAGTCACTCAAAAATCGGACTTCGAATTATGTGATTTCGAATTAATCACCAATCCGCAATTCAGAAGTACCAACCCTTGCCGCGTTATAAAATATTCTAAGGCCCGTTACTGCATGCATTTAACCTTGATTCACAGTTTATACCTTTCAAATGCCATGAAAAAAGAACTATTTCCAAAATGTATCCAAGAAGGTGCATTTACAGTATTCAAATAATACACTTGGATATCTCACTGGTAAACATAACCTCACGCAACGAAAGAAAGAATAAAAAAGCACGATTCAAGGATGAGGAGAAATCTATGCTCGCTCCCATGTGCAAGTGCTTTATTAACTGGATTACTATACTGTATGCATTTTAGATGCCTTGTATTTACACAGAAAGTACCCGATGCCCTTAAAATCGAACTTTCCTATGACTCTGTCCTTGTACGATTTCCCGCCATGGCACTTCTCTCGTACTTCAGAAATGCAAACACTTGCCGCGTCACGAAGTATTCTAAGACCCATTAATACATGCAATCACCTCGATTCACAGTTTAAACCTTTCAAATGCCATGGAAAAAACTATTTCCGAAACGTATCTAACAAGGTGCATTTACAATGTTCAAATAATGCACTTGGATAAATCACTGACAAACATTACCTCACGCAACGAAAGGAAAAAAAAAAAAATCGCACAATTCAAAGACGAGGATAAATTGTGCCGGTTCCCCTGTGGAAGTGCATTATTTTTGGATTTCTTTACTGTTTGCATTTTTATTATAGATGCTTTGTACTGACATGGAAAGTGCCCGACACTCTTAAAACATTGTAGCTTATCGAAGTTTCCTATGACAAGGGGATTAAGTATCTTGCTTCCATGTGCATTGCAACGCACTACTATGACCCCCATCCCTCACACTGTACGATTTCCCGGCTGGCAATTTCTCCTTTAAAACTGTAAGACCATTTGGGCTCGCATTAAAATAAAACAATGCAGTTTCACCGGTAATGTCAATATTGTTCGGTGCCTACGAATTTATTATATTTGCCATGTTTTTTCGTCAACTGTCGGCATCGCCAGTGTTTTGCAGATTCTGTTTTCCCGCACACTGCATGTTGCGTGATATTACGGCGTTCCTTAAAAGGTTGAACACAAAAGAATTCCGATTTCATTCAACTTAGCAATCATGAAGCGCACTGTAGACTCACCGAAGTGAGTAAGTGCGGAAAGCTACCCCTCCACGTTCCAGAATGCGCGTTCTATTATGACGCGGAGCGGATAAATTTCGAGTTGAAATTACTCTGTAACATACTATTGTTTCAAAATGTAAAGGCAGTTTTGAATTAAAAGTCTGAATTTCGGTAATGGAGCCGACATTGTACTTTGAATTACGAATTATCCGTATTTCGAATTAAACAATTGAAATAACATGCAAAACTGTATCTCATGTTTCCGGGAACGAGAGCTTCTGCGAATTAGGCGAGATTTAGAATTAACCGATTTCGAATTATCGAGGTTCTACTGTAAATCCATCTGTGATCTGTCCATTCCAGAGCAGCCAATACTGTTGGGCAGCAAGGAAGCATGCAGCAATTTGTTATCAGTTGAGCTCGTTAGTTGCGACACACTAGTGCGCTTGCGCAAAGCTCACAAACCGGAGCACGGACGTCTTCATACATCGCTCTAGCTAGCGCGGTGTAGATCTACTGTAGTTGACCGTGTTCCGAGACGTCGGTAACAAATATTCATTTTTTCAATTTCTTTTAAACATACGGTAATTAGGTTAATATTTCTCCCCACTTATTGATGATTTTACATTACATTACTGACGAGTTTATAAAATTAAACTTTAATACCATTGGATAATAATTATCTTGACTGCTTGGGTAAAAGTTTTCATCCCATGCCTGGACACTTATGACGTAGTAGTAAGTTAAGAGTCTAGCGATGAAATCGTAAATAATTTGGCTGACCGTGAGCTGAATAATTCCGTGGAAATCTATGTTATCGTCTTGGATTTCACTTCGTGCGCAATAACGCAGGAGCCGGCCCCAAGGTGTTGGGGTAGCGTGCCTGCCTCTTACACGGAGGCCCCGGGTTCAATTCATGGCCGGGTCAGGTTTTACCTGTATCTGAGGGCTGGTTCGAGGTTCACTCAACCTACGTGATTACAATTGAGGAGCTATCTGACGGTGAGATGGCGGCCCCGGTCTAGAGAGCCAAGAATAACGGCCGTGAGGATTTGTCGTGCTGACCACATGACACCTAATAATCTGCAGGACTTCAGGCTGAGCAGCGGTCGCTTGCTAGGCCAAGGTCCTTCGTGACTGTTGCGCCGGGGTGCGGGTAGTTGTAATAACGCAGAATTCTATAAGACCTCTTCTCTACTAGGAGACTAGTGTGTGTTGGTACCGGTATTTCCTGGCGACGTTGCCGATAAGCAATAACTTACAGCCTTATGTATTTCAAATGAGAACTCATAATATGTAGGTGGTGAATAAATTGTACACTGTCTCGCGACCATGTTGTCAAACTGCCAATAGCCTACCGGTAAACCATGTGTCGTACATATACCGGTATTATTTATACATTGTGCAACATCTCGCAAATGTGACTGTGTTGCCAAATTGCCCATAAACCATACACATATTTAAATTGTGCATTCATGTGCAACTTACATTGCAGTTCCATTTACCTTTTAACCAGATTGGTGAACAAAATTTGGACGTGCGACGATTATGCGATTAAATGTTTAACGTCCGATTTTTGTATTGAAAATAAAGGATGCGACGATTACGCGGTGGCGATGATTATTACGTGTTATAAACCTCATTTTAGGTCCGTATTGAAAAATTTTTAACAGTTCAACAATAATAAAGGTGTTTTAATTTATTCCACCTATTGAATACTTATATTTTCACTTATAGTTGTTACATAATTAAATTCTTAGTTACATGGGGACATGTTTCGCCCTCAATTAAGGGCATCTTCAGCCTAAATACAATAATCAAAAATACAACTAAATTAAAAGTGGAAGTTAAATACAATCATCAAAAATACAACTAAAATAAAAAGTGGAAGTTAAAAGTTTAGTCTGTTATTAAAATTTGGAACAATAAAAATGTGAAAAATGATAAAATAAAAAGATGCTAATGGAAAACTGTCTTATGATTAAACTATAATCTTGTCGGAGACTAAAACTTCTATTAAAATTCTAATTAAAACAGTTCATATAAAATATTGGAAAATCAAAGTGGTAGTAATAAAAAGCCAACGACATGAGGGCGTGTACACAAGCATAAACTTGATTGTCATGAATACAATCTTTTCAAGGCCGCTGATAAATTCGTAGCAAGTAAGGCAGAAGTGTCTATTGAAAAATTGTAAGAGGCCGTTAGCACCGGTAGGAAATAAAATGGCTGAATCCTTGCCAGAAAATGTCAACAGATGCAGAAATAAGTTTTATGTAAGTGGAAGTTGTTATTTGTTAACTACTGTTGAGTTGGTTGCTGCCCGTCTGTTGGCTCTGAGTCTGCTTGTGTACACGCCCTTATGTCGTTGGCTTTTTATTACTACCACTTTGATTTTCCAATATTTTATATGAACTGTTTTAATTAGAATTTTAATAGAAGTTTTAGTCTCCGACAAGATTATAGTTTAATCATAAGACAGTTTTCCATTAGCATCTTTTTATTTTATCATTTTTCACATTTTTATTGTTCCGAATTTTAATAACAGACTAAACTTTTAACTTCCACTTTTTATTTTAGTTGTATTTTTGATGATTGTATTTAACTTCCACTTTTAATTTAGTTGTATTTTTGATTATTGTATTTAGGCTGAAGATGCCCTTAATTGAGGGCGAAACATGTCCCCATGTAACTAAGAATTTAATTATGTAACAACTATAAGTGAAAATATAAGTATTGAATAGGCGATGATTATGCCGGGAAATACGGTATCCTTTTCGCTGCTGAATTCTGAGACAGGCTGGTGCGACCCCAGTGCTGGATTATTTCACCCAACAACCTCATCAAATATTATTGCCGAATTGAACACAAAATACAAGCACTAAACTACACAATAGTATTTTAAGACGCTATTTTAACTCACCGGTTTGTTCCTACAGTGTTGGAGACAGGGTTGATTCCACACAAGGTGGCAAAAATTTTGTCTATTAGGAAGATGCTTAAAAATTTTCATTTGCATTATGGGCTATACCTACTATATCTACGCACAATACCAAACCATACACACGATTAACAGCAGAAAGATGAAATTAAAGACCCAACATTGATCAAAATAGAGCCGAACTTGCCATGACTTCAGCATCACCTGTCTGTTTATAAAATCTGTTTGCTTCGTCCGCTACCCTCGCCGACATCTCTTCATTCATTCATTCATTCATTCAAAATAATCCATTTCAGGGCATTCAGGGGTCAAATTATTATTTGAAATTGCTAGGCTTGGTGCTTGAAATGCATGTACCTTTGCCTAGTAGTGTCATGTCTTCCTGTCTCTGGCAGCAAATTGCCACCACAATCAACATCACTATCACTTCACTAATATCTTCAATATCACTACCGTCACTGTCGAAATCCACATTGGACTCACCGTCAATGGCGAAATCTACATCGGACTCAGTCTCCTCTAAAAGTGTAAGATTTCCTCTGAACGCATCTTACGTTTGTATGCAGCAGCCATAATTCAAACAAGATGTTTACAACTGTGACAAAAGAAAAAAAACGTTTTCCTGCACAATTACTTGTGGAAAAAATATAAACTGCTTAGTTTAATGTGTGACTAATAGATGGCAGAAGCAAATAACATCGTTATAAGATAGAGTATATTCGACTGCAACACTGGCGGAGCAAAGTCCGGCTCGAGTATACTCTATCGCAGCACTGGCGGGCTATTTCGGGCAGCAGTGAAAAGGTTAATACATAGACTCCTATATAACAACTCGCTTCAGTACATTTCCTCTAAATTTCACTTTCTCATCTCATTTCATAACTGTAATACCCGCGCTGGATCTTCCCTTGCAATTCCTCTTCACCATTCATCTTGTATAACAATTCTTTTACTGTGACCGGTTCCAGACTTTGGAATTCCTTACCAGTCAGTGTCAGGGACAGTGGCTCATTAACTAAATTCAAGAGATCTTGCCGAGATTACCTGTTGAAAACTACCGACTGACGTGTGCGCTGTACAGCTGAGTGTTTGAATGGCGATAGACTCAGTTTTTCTAGTATATGTAGACCTAGTTGATAGTTGTGTAATATCTGCATTTATCTTGTGTATGTTTGAGCAATATTATTTCATATTGGTTAACTCTTTGGCCTACCATTACTTGTGAAAGGAAATATTCCCTTACATACCACTTATTTTTTGGTCACTTTAACATAAATTTGACTGATCACATACATAAGAATACAGAGAGCAAAGTGAGCTTTTAGCTCATCTATAGTAACAGAAAACCAACGCGTTTTTTTCTTTCACATTACTGGTTTAAAGGGAAGCAGATAAATTAGCAGGAAATGTAGAGGTATAGGCATTGGTTTCCTTAGTAACATGATTGCAGAACTGTGGGGTTAGAAATTCAATCACAATGTCCATTTCTTTTGGATTATTTCCCAACCTCCTCCTCACTATAGAGTGAATTTCAGAAACTGGTTTGCATGTTAAAGAAACAGGCTTATTGTCAATAAGATCACAATTCAAAGTATCATTTTACTAGACTTCTCACCTGCTCTTGTTGCATTCTGGTTTTGTCACGTAGTTTCAATTGGCACTATCACCTCAAAACTGAAATCGGAATCACTTTCATCACTGTCAGTTGAAAAAGAAGTATTTTCTCTCTCCAGAGAATCATTTCCACTTTCAACATCGCTATTTTCAAGCCAGTTACAAATAACCTCATCCATGCCGCGCTTGGTTGCCGCCATGGTTGTTTTCAAAGAGCGGCAAACTAGGATGCTTTTTACTTTCTGTATTTCAGCTCAGAGTTACTATTTACACAGAGAAAACAGCTTCAGGTATCATCTGACATCAATCGGGTAGGCTGCAAAACGAACAGAATAAATCTCTCTGACCAGCTAACCGTGGTAATGAACTTATCAATGTTCCGTGCACCAGGACGGAAGTGTCCGTCAAAGTATGACAATGGGTTAATCTACAGCATAATATTTTAATTCCTGTATAAATGTGAGCGAGTTATAACTTGTATGTTATCATAATGTAATTCTACTAAATTAACTTAATATATTTGCAGAAAAATACTGTAAGTGTGGTTAAGTGTATGAGAGGACCATGCGCCCTAACTTTGTCACTTGCAAGTAAGTAAGTAAGTAAGTAAGTAAGTAAGTAAGTAAGTAAATTAATAATATTAGATGGATCACAGAACTTAAAGAAGACATGAGAGTTGCATATTACAATAGAAGATTTAAAATACAAAACCAATACACTCAAAATATTGAAAGATAAACACACTAGACTACAGACAAAAATCAATAAGCAGAGAAAAGGAAGAGTGATTCCAGAAGCAGAAAGAAAATTACGTTCAGCAAGGACGAAACAGTATTGGGCTGACAAAAAGAAAAACCTCCATAAACCTGACTAAGTAGTCCTATGTTGGCTCAAATAAATAAATAAATAAAATAAATAAATAAATAAATAAATAAATAAATAAATAATAATAAATAAATAAATAAATAAATAAATAAATAAATAAATAAATAAATAAATAAATAAATAAATAAATAAATAAATAAATAAATAAATAAATAAATAAATAAATAAATAAATAAATAAATAAATAAATAAAAAATTTAAATAAATAAATAAATAAAACTGAGCATGAACTATGCAATTTCAGCCATTAAACAAACAGTCTAGTACATTTACCTTGTCTTTGAGCTGTTGACAGAGCTGCAGTGCCACCGTGAAGAGTACCAGCACCTCGTTAAGCCACGGCACCGAGCACTCGGCTTGGTGCGTGTCGAACTTCATTTGACCGTGTACGTTTGAGAGCTGGTACAGTGCGAAGACGAGCTTGTGGCTCTGGATGTAGAAGCTAATGGCCAGATCTTCAGGTAATGCCGGGGAAAGAGATTTCTGAAAGACAGGAAACAGAGATTATTGGACCTAAAGTGTAACTCAATCTTTAGCATCCCACAGCAGTTGATATCGAGTTTAACAGGTATTAATGTCTATATCAGCAACAATAGTTATTTAGCATATGGCATTACAAATGTATAAGAAGAAAAAGAAGAGGAAAGTTACAAATTCATTTCTGAATTAGTTATAAACTGTAGAGCCTCAAGTAAGAAAAATGAGATTCGTCAGAACTATGAATCAAAAGACCAGGGTCCTGCTCCACAAAAGTAAGGTCAGATACATTACAAGGGTAGTAAGGTATTACTAATAGTCAGGGAACGGATTTCTATGTAAATACACAACTATTTAGGAAGTTAAAATTAATCAGTGGTATATTTTGTATTATCTTTACGAATCATGACGTGTAGAATTGAAAAATGCATTTCTTTTTTCTTTCCTTATTCTTAGTCATTAAAATCAATATAGTCCATACTTCACCTGAAAAGTATTAAATTTGATTAAATTAATAGTACTCTCAATAATGGGGAAACAAATTAAGGATTTATATATAAACATTTTAATATTTTAACTGGTGTGCAGCTCAACAATCGCATCTATCCCCATCTGAGCTGATAAGCAGTGCGGAGAAAGAGAGAGGTGGGAGGCCGGAAGAGGCGAGGTCAGCAGGTTTGTACGCTGAGCATATGAAACACTATGTAGCTGCTACCCTGCATTATGTAACAACACTGACTGTGGACATAAGTTTTTGGCTTTTGCCATGTCAGGAAAACAAGGTAAAATTCCTCACATTTCGCAAAGAACTTTGCTCCGCGTCTCCAGAAGAAAATCTGGACTGTTCACAAGGAATAATAATGCTATTGGCTTTACATGCCATTATGCTCTGTACAGTTTTACTTCTAAATCGACAGTTCTCAAAACATGTGAGCATCGCCTTACGTATGCTGCCAGTGCTCTACAGCTGCGAAAACTGCTGATGCAATACGACCACAGCACATTGCCCTCGTAAAATGTAACACCCTACTCAGAAAAGCTAATGAATCACAAGTGACAACAAATTTACAGAAACTACACTTACTAACAACATCCTGACTCTAAGAAGAGAATACGTTATTAAGAATAAAAGTGAGTGATAAAATTACAAATTACTTACAGCTAAGGGATTGGCACAGGAAGGAGGTTATGGCCAACAAAGGAAACACTCCACTGCATCTCAGTCACTTTCTTGTTGTTTGTCTTTCACGAACTACAATGAGACATACACTTATGAGCCAGATACCAGGTGTATGTAAAGTCTTTTCCGGTTTCACTAAGAGATGGCACCAGCAAACACTACGCAGCTTATGAATTTGACATACGTCAATTTGGTCGTCTGACATTAACCTACCAACACACACAACTTCAGTCTGCCAAACACTAGTGTCTGTGTTGTATCGTTCAGTGCCTGAAAAAGAACATTTGCAACACACATTGCTTTTCTTATTTAATCAAAAGAAAAAGGCTGTGAAAATTCACACTTGGTAGAAACATATGGTGAAAAAGCTCCATCGATTACTACATGTGAGACATGGTTTTGACATTTTAAATGCGGTGATTTCAATGTGAAAGACAGTGCACACTCTGGTAAACCACAAAAGTGCGAAGATAAGCAATTGCAGGCGAAGCCTGCCGAAACCATTAATGAACAATGCTATCGCCAACAAATGATTAATTTAAATTGTGCATTGATCAAAAGACGACCAGAATGGGCCAGAAGACATGGCAAAGTGATTGTGTTACACGGCAATGCGCCGTCTCGCACAGCAAAACCAGTGAAAGACACCTGGAAATCGCTTGGATGGGACAGCCTTCTGCACTCGCTGTACTGCTCTGACCTGGTGCTATCTGACTATCACCTCTCTGCATCAATGGGGCATGCGCTCATAGAGCAGCACTTCAGCAATTTTGAGGAAGTTAGAAAATGGCTCGTTGAATGGTTTGCCACAAAAGACAAGCAGTTCTTCTGGTATCCTATTCATAACTTACCTGAGAGATGGGCGAAATGTGTAGAAGCAGATGGCAAAAATTTTGAAACAGGTATTCTTCCAAGTTCCCTTTTTTTTTTTTGAACGTGCAGTTCAATCTTGTGCAGGAGCAGCAACACGTTGTTGGAAAGCTAAGGGATGGCACAGGAAGGAGGTTATGGCCAACAAAGGAAACACTCCACTGCATCTCAGTCCTTCTGCACGCATGAATGTCCCAAGAACAAATGTATGGTGAACATTGCATGCAGAAAACCTGTACACAAGAACCTTGTTCATCCAGATCGAAAATAATAAAAAATTTATTTTTACTTGTACAGCACTTCTTTTACGGTGTTGACTCTTCTTGAATGTCTTTTCCGCCAAGGATAGTTAAGGACAGGAATTCCAAGTAAATCAGTCACGGTCTATCAAAGGTACCCTCCTGGCGTTCGCCTGGAATTGAGAATGGGAAACCGTGGAAAACCTTTCCCAGTACGGCCAAGGTGGGATTCGAATCCACGCTCTTCTGAATGCAACACACTATTAATTCACTAATGGTGAATTCGAAAACGAAACCAGCGCTCCATCAGAAGAAACAATGACTCATGGATAGGCAACAATGCAGCTGGACAAACTGATGGCCTATTTAGAATCCTTGACTGAAATCTCACCGGCAGAACTGTTGTTAGTATTAAAACATCTTCGTGATCGTGCTGCGTGCAAACACTACACAAATTTAAACAGAAAAATTCACATCATTTTTGTGCATAAAACAGTAATAAATGTATGAAGAGTGTTCTGATATTTTTTTGTACAACTGGAAAAATGTATTACTGTACAACTTATGTTAATAGATTATATAACATGTACTGTATTTGTTTTTTAGTTTTCCAGATTATCCACATTTTCAATCATCCGGATTAGTTCCGGTCCTGCTTAATCCGGATAAAAGAGGTTCTTATGTACCCATTTCAATACCCTCAGCCACCAGAAAAAGAACCACACTTCTCTGCTCTTCTTTGCTTGCCTCCATTTCTGCAGCTGGATGAACACACTAGACCAGTCCGCACACCAACAAAGACACAACCCAACATTTGCATCACCTACCACAGCGATGGCAGTACCGATATGTGTTGCCACCTTTTGTGGGGAATGTGTGCTAAGGTGGGGGTTCTGTTTTCATTTGACTGCCCTTTACACATTAAACTGTTCTATCTCGGAAGCCATTCGACACGGGGCATGTGTCCATATGAAGTTTTTTCTTCTTTAAAAGATTTGTTGGGTGTGAAAATGAGA
This sequence comes from Anabrus simplex, assembly GCF_040414725.1. NCBI lineage: Eukaryota > Metazoa > Arthropoda > Insecta > Orthoptera > Tettigoniidae > Anabrus > Anabrus simplex. The sequence goes on along the minus strand of NC_090277.1, from coordinate 96,698,310 downwards.
AACTTCTTTTCACCTTGTATCTCGGACTACGTCCGGGAGCTGGATGATGGAAATGGATGATGATGATTTCTTACTTAGTACATATGAAATGATTTTTAAAAATTTCAAGCATGTTTAGAAAATTATGCCCTGCCTGTAAAGTGACAATGAAAGGTCTAATATATACGCACCATGTTCCTACTACGCATCAGGTCATCTATGGTCCGTTTCCTGGGGATGATGAGACTGCTGCGACCGCGTTGCAGGCTGCCCAATACACAACCCAAGACATGAAGTACCTCTTCCGATGACCTGGAGAAAAGTAAGAAAATTGTTAGGGTATTTATTTTTATGCAACATTCATCTAAACAGCCTCTATAATGATACACTGAATTCTTAGGGATCCCGGGAAGCTAGTGAGAATGAAAGGTTCAAGTTCAGCAGTGCATTTCTGTGGGGTCACCATCGGACAAGTCTGAAAAAGAAGACCGGTCTTGGAACAAGAGGATTTTTTTTAGTGTGTGCTGTTCAATGTGATTCTGCAGGTGATGAGAGAATGGAGCCAGTGGAGTGGAGTGGACTGGAGTGGAGTGGAGATGCCTCACATGTGCAGATGACACGAGTGCTACGCAATGAATCAAAACAGGAGCTGAGGAAGGGTGGAGTTGTGAGCAGAATGTTGGACAAGACGTAGTTCACGGAACTGGGCAGATGGCAAGGGCAGGTGGAATCCCTCATGACAGATGACCTCAGGTTCATGGAAGTTAACCAGCCTACACCACTTGGGATTGTGGTTTTGCAGCCACAATCTCTTAATGGACATCAAAGTGAGGATATCAATGTGGTTGAGATGCATGTATTCACTCACAGAATGAAATTAGTTTTGTTTCAAGCAGGTCAATGGACACGTCTCCCGTCTCGTGTGGGAGGTTTTTCAGGACTTCCAGAGAGTGTGGTTTACACCTTCTAGCTTTTAAGATTTTGTTTGAGAAGTATTTCAAGAATATACTGTTCAAGATACAGAAAATAAGTCTGCAAATATTTCAGTTTCTCAGAATAAATAAAAAGCATTTTAAATTTATTTAGGGGAAAAAATAGGAATATAGCAAATATTTCTTCATGAATTTAAGCATTTTTAGGCACAACCGAACCACCATTTTTAAACTTATAAATGCAGTGAAACCTCGTTAGTGCATTCCTCATTAACACGCTTTCCCGCTTTCCCGCTTAGCACGTCGTAAATTCGAAGTCCCGATTCTCACAGTAATTAAATCCACATAAAAATACCTCACTTATCACGTCACGACTTTTCGCTATTACCGCATAGTATGATCACATTTTTCCTAGACCCGAAAATGTTTTCATCCCTTGTGGAAAGAACGTGATTTCCAACTCGGGTAAGAGCCCTTGCCGCAGTTGCACGATAACGGGAAAAGGTCTTGAATTCTTGAACTTTACAGGATAAAATGCACCTTTGGGGAGCAAGACACTAGCCCCAGAAATGATCGGTTTTGCTTGTCGGTTAGCAGTGAAACTGCAGAATATCACAATAAGCCTGTTTGTGCTTGTATTTCACATTCCATTCAACAGTTAGAAATGTTTTTCGTGTTTAGTTGTACCGTGAAGGGTGGCAAATATTTGTCGCACGATAACCCAAATCTGGAACATAAATGTTTTAAGTTGACCAGCATGATGCATATTTGTCTTGTGATAGCCTAATTATGGATACGGAAAAAGTCATGAAATTCCTTGCTAATGAAGACAAAATTAAAGTCTGTCAGCAAGTCGACTGGCATCCACATCTTTAAGCGCACAGAGTTGGCGTGAATGTTGAAACTCGCACCTTCCAGTTTCAACTCAATCACTCGAATCAGTCTTGGTCGGTCAAAGTTTTGTTCGATTCAAAATGGCAGACAAAGTCATTCTGTTGCAGTCAGTCATACATGACAGTGTATAACCCCCAATACATTCCAAGTGTGTGACCAGAAAAAGAATGTTTAATAACCCACTTGTCTGAAATAATAGGATTCTACTACAATTTGTTTTAGAAAGAGTGTGATCTGCAATTATACTTTGATACTTTTATGGGACGTAATCAAATGTTTTCATATTATTCTTGTTTGGTGTTCTTAAATATTTTTCAGTACACTATTGTTATTTTATAAGCCCCAGCGGAATAAGTTCTCATATTTCTTTTCTCGTGTTTTTCACACCTTTTAATACTCTCTTCTCGTAGAGTTTTCACTGTACCCGTGGATATACAACGTAAAATCCCCTTATGTCTGAAAAAATTGTATCTAGTTTTTCTGTATCACTGTTGGATAGTTTTTGTTCATGTATTCAGTAGTAAATTTCCTCACTTAACATGTTCTTTATCCTTGTCCTCTGGAGAAACATTTTAACGAGGCTTTACCAGTACACAAAACGCTTAATAACAACTTCATTTTAAATGATCTCTTCAGGCACAAAAAAGGTTTTTGTCTAAAATTTGAGTTCTATTTACAAGACGCAAAACCGCATGTTCAATAGCTCCTACACATCATGAAGAAGACTACTGAAATGAGAACAATGTGATAGACGAACCCTTGAAGAGTAAGCGAAAAATGAATCGTCAAAGGGAGGGAAGGATTAAAAGCCAAGGGCTCGAGTCACCGAGTCGGAAGAAAAGAAAACATGATGAGCTACAATGTCCTGAAGCCCTTAAAACTTATCTACAATAACTTAACAATGACTGACAACTGTTTTTAGTTACGGCGTGGTCTCTTTCTTCTGCTAGATGGCAGTACAGCTGCGATTAAAAGAACTAACAATAGGTTCACAGCAACTAGTAACTAATAAAATACAAAATCAATTAAAGACTCACTTGAATACATAATCCTTGTCTACATTTTCTATATGAACTAGAGCTTGCTGCAGATGATTGCCAGCATCTTGAACCTGCTGCAGTTTCCAAGGATTTTCGTTCTGGATGGTTGTACGATAGGCTACATTTTGTTGCCTCTGGACTTTGAAGTTTATGTCCTGGAACAGAAAAGTTAAATTAATTAAATACTCAGAGCCACATTAAAAGTGAAACACATAACATACTGTATCTTTAATACCCTATTTATAGTCGCCATAAGACCTATCTGTGTCGGTGCAACGTAAAGCTAATTGTAAAATTTTTGTTGTTGCTATTTGCTTTACGTCGCACCGACACAGATAGGTCTTACGGCGACGATGGGACAGTAAAGGCCTAGGAATGGGAAGGAAGCGGCCGTGGTCTTAATTAAGGTACAGCTCCAGCATTTGCCTGGTGTGAAAATGGGAAACCACGAAAAACCATTTTCAGTGCTGCCGACAGTGGGGTTCGAATCCACTATCTCCCGAATACTGGATACTGGCCACACTTAAGCGAGAAAGATCACAAAAAAAGAATCGGAATTTCTCCACCTACAGATAGGCCTACAACTTATTCCTTCTCAGTTGAAGCTATAAGTGACAGCAAGGAGGTTCTTGACATACCTATATCCCCTGCTCCTCCACCTCCTCAGGTGCAAGAGCAAGGAAGAACGCATCATCAATATTACACCAGACACAAGGCTGTGAAAGAATGACAGGAGTTACTGTTTCAAAGGAAAGCAGGCTTAATAAGAACTGACAACTAGGAATTAGTAATATTTTCATCTGCATTAATAATAAGAGCCACATTGTGATAACTGGATTTCTTCATTTCGACAATTACTTATAAATTGTACAATTTTGAATTTATAGATTATATTTTTTCATGAATTATTAAGAAAAGAATATTCATTAGGACATATTCTCTATGGAATATTGTACAAGTGTTTCCTTGACGACTGCTTTCAATTGTAGAAATGATTTATATATTTTCTCTTGAGATTTTTGTTTGTTTTAATGTTGTCAATCTTATGTTAATTTTAAGGACACTTCCTCCAAAGCATTACTTTGTCAATTTATGTATTTTTCATCTAAACAGTGTTATGTGGCTGAAGATGTCGATAATATACGAAACATGTACCACTTTTGAACATTAAAAATTGCCTTAAGCAATCATTGTATCGACTAGGTGGAAAATAAATAAATACTTAGTTGTGAATGTGCAGCTATCGAGCTCGGTCTAATTATAAAAAGGGGGCCGATGACCTTCAATGTTAGGCCCCTTTAAACAACAAGCATCATCACATCATCATGATTAATTGTTTAAAAAAAAGGAAAAAAAAATAACCAGAGGACTCGTTCCGCTCTGCAGCATTCATTATAAAGATATCACATAACCTGTCTTGATATAAAACTGTTCGATGCGCTGCACGGGTACTAATTTAAATGCTTATTTTTAGGTTTTATATTACCTGTTAATTATGAGAGGAAGTAAATTTTTGTAGATCTCTCTATGATGATGTTGACTGATAATTTACAAACCTTTTCAAATAATTTGTTTTACGTCGCACCAACACAGGTCTTATGGCAACCATGGGATAGGAAAAGTGCTTAACCCATTAACTGGGTACTAATTTTTCCACATGTGTAACCTGCCCTGGGTACATTTTCTCCAACTTTGTGATATTTAAATATTTCCTTCAAAAAAATGTGTACACAATTAGTTTAAGGTAATGTGATAGTGATTGTATGTATGTATGTATGTATGTATATATGTATGTAGGGTATTCAGCCCAAAGGTTGGTTTGATCCTCTGCAGCTCCGCCAACAGCTGTCATAAATAGCCTAGGCATCGCTGAAGAGGCGTACTAGGGAAATGAGGAGTGAGGTAGTTTCCCGTTGCTTTCCTCACTGAGCCAGCCGTTGCTATCCCTACTATACTTCAATAATGGAGGAAGAGAAATGAACATGTTGTTATTTGCAGATGATATTGTGATTTGGGAGAAGACGACAGGAAGGTTCAAGAACAGTTGGATGTGGTGAATGCGAAGATCGAAGAATGTGGATCGAAAATAAGTGTAGAAAAGAGTAAAAATCTTGTTATGACTAGAGGGGAGAAAGAAGGAAAAGGTCAGATTAGACTTGCAGACAAGCCCCTGGTAGTAGTGGAAACGTTCAAATACGTGGGGAGTGAATTAATGGAGAATGCTCGACTGGATGCTGAGATAAGTAAGAGGATTCAAGCAGGAAGTTGTTTTTATCATAGTGTAAGAAACATGTTATAGAACAAAGATGTGCCAATGGAAGCAAGCAAAACTATGTAGGGCCTACAAGATGTATTATGTACCCATAAAAACTTACAGAGCAAAAACTTGGACAATGACAAAGAAGGATGAGAGTCGAATACAGGCAACTGAAATGAAGTTCTTGATGAGTACGATACAGAAAAGTGGAAGGGACAAAATAAGGAATGAGGAAATCCAGGAAGAAATTGGAGTAGAAAAAATGAATGATAGAATAGAGAAGAGCCGACTAAGATGGTTTGGGCACATAAAGCGAATGAGTGACAAAAGAATGCCAAAAAAGGTGATGGAAATGCAAATGCAAGGAAGGAGAGGCAGTGCACGACCACGATTGAGATGGAAGGACACAATCCAACGCAGTATTATAGAAAGAAACTTGGACTGGGACACAGTGTTGGAGGAGGAGTGGTGGAAAGACCAAAGAAAGTGGAGAAGAACCATATTTGCCCCTACCTGGCTACAGCTGGATAAAGGGAAATGATGATGATGATGATGATGATGATGATGATGAATGGGTTAGTAACATTATATATGTGGTTATGTATTCAGATGATTACAGGTTTTGTAGATTGCTATCTGTGTTGTATAGGCGGAAACAAGGTCATCTATGAACGCGCTGAAGTATTCTTTGGCACTATGTACATTACTAAAACTATATTTATTGTATTTACCGCTGTAAAAGCAAATCTTGGTCTTGGGGCACCAGTCACAATTAACCGAGGTGGCTGTCATGTTCTGAACGTCTTCCTAATCATTTGGTTCATCTGGAACCACTTTACTTTCACTTCAGGATCACTTTCACTCTCCTCTTCTTATACTTATCCACTCATCATCATTTGCTAAAAAAATAATACCTCATCAACAGCCAAAATACCAGCAAAATCAAGCTGATCTACTTTACGTTTGGAAGCCAGGCTTCTTGACATAAATGGCTGCGCGGGAGCATCGTGCAAGGAGCCAAAAGATTTTAGGGGCCTGTGATGGCTATACAATACAATACACAGCGTAACATCATGGAAAATATATCAACTGATACAGTAGTCTCCATGGCAACATCATATACCGTCACTCCGAAGTGAAATAAGCAAAAAAAATTTACGATCGACTTATGCCGTGGTACCCACCGTAGAAGCCCAGCGTGAAAATGTCTACAGACGTCATACGTATTTAAGGGGTTAATAAAGGTACAACCCCAGCATTTTCGTGGTATGAAAATAGGAAACCATGGAAAATCACCTTCAGTGCTGCCGACAATGGGATTCGAACACATTATTTCCCGAATGCAAGCCGACAGCTACGTGACCCAAACCATGAACTATTTTGTACCTTTACAGTTATTGTTGTTTTAGATTCTTTTATTTCGCGTTGAATATTGTCCTTGTGACAGCCCAGAATGTCTAGGAAGTAACTGATCCTTCCAAATAAAAAAAGTGATAACTGTATGTGCAGTGGGACCTCAATATCTCGAATCACTTAGGGCCTGTACTACGACTGTCAGGTGAACAGCCAGATACGTAGACTGCAGTTTTGCAAAGTAGAAGTTAAATATATTTTCTTGCGTACTACCAACGGATTTTAACGACTGTATTGTAATGCGGAAGATGTAATAACATTTGTATTGGGTCGGTAATAAGGTTACTGAAAATATAGTGAAATTTAGCGCGGTGGTATTTGTGTTCCCTGGTGTTTTCGTTTGTTTAGCTCTATTCCTTTTGAAATTGTATTACTAGAATCCAATATCAGACTCTTATTAAACTATAATGTGGAAGTTCAGGTCAAAAACAGAAGTAAGACTGAAATCTACACATACGAAGAAATGTTAAAATTAATTAACTATATAACGAAACTGAAACTGTTATAGAAAATAGAAAGACTGAAAATGTAACCTGGACGCAAAAGTTAAGATTCAGGTTATGTATCTCTTTTTGTCTAGTACTATTTACGAGGATACACGTTACGGCGAAAATAAAGTTTATATTCGTAATTAATGCCACTGATGCAGTGTAGAATCATTAATTTTATTATTAATTCAATTTATTGTTTGCTCATTGAATATGGTAAGTAGTTAGTTTCTTTCTTTTCAATACAATGTGAGAATAGTAACTGACAAGCATTTATGTCACTTGAGTGTAAATACTTAGTAGTAAGTTGTTATGAAGTCAAAGAAATATACCATAACCTCCTTAACATCCTCATTCGATGGACAAATCGTCACAAAGAACGTCGTATACCTGTACTCCATATGTGCGTCGTGGATAGATTTGGAATAGAACCCACGCTTTTGACACGCATTCTCATGATTAGGAAATTTGTACTATCACTCTAGTACCCTACCGACTAACATTTAGAAGATTAAAAAAAAAAAAAAAAATATTGGACTATCGGGATTCGAACCCATGAAAAACTGCATGGCAGCAAACAGTGTTGCCCTAACCACCATGGCTACCCATGAGACTTGATTTCATAAGCTTGTATACAAATCACATAGTCAGTAGCAACAACTTGCTAACTTGGGAAATCTTTAAGAATTCTGTGATAGTTGGACAGGAAGCATGACATACTTTATAAATATATACATAGATTACATTGTAACAACTTAATTTCGTACAGCATCATGCAGATGTAGATTAATCTTGATGTGTAGCCATCTTGATTCTTACAGTAGCGCCCCCGATAGGAGCGAAGTCCCAGATACGAGCGCTAACTGCCTCTACAACTTTGGTGTAGCTAACCTCGAGAATATTCTCCCAGATTGCACATAAACGAAAGTCGTAGTACACGTTTTCAACCGAACTTCCAGATAAACATGCAAACTGCCACATAAATTTAAACCGCACTTTTATCTGGCTGTCGTAGTACAGGCCCTTAGGGAGCTAAATTTTATTTCGAGTTATCAAAATTCTGAGATATAGAGAATACCGCATAATTGAATCATACGTATCTATGGGCTTATACTGAATACAATATTTCTTTACACTATTTAAAAACATACTAACAAACTTGAATTTCATCACTAATTATGACCCTTGTTAAAGTAAATTTTTAGAAGACAGAATAGAGTACATACAGTAGTGAAACAAGAAACATACCTCTGTTAACACCTTTGGAAAAAAAAACATTGTTAGCCTCTTCTGTTAACCTTCTTTTCTCCCACATACTTTTCAGCAATATTTACTGCTGTGAGAAACACCATCATTTATATTAAACTGATTCCATATGCAGGTACGAAACCAGCCAAGATTCGTAAATGGAGCTTGTCATTCATGACTTCCAGGGTAGCTTTCATACGTGACTGGTAATGAATTCACATTGCAAGTGATAAGTATCATTATGGATCCATATTGAATATGTAGGATGCTAATTAGTTTATAATATCACATATTCAATACATTAAAATTTTAAACAATTAGCAATTTATCTTTATTAGCAACCTACATAATGAATTCACACTCGAAAAACAACGAGGCTTTGCCGATTTTCCTATCACTAGAAGTTTGTTTTTCGGTTCCCGTCATATTAGCTTCCAGCATAACTGTAATCCTTTCTTTACTTCTTAACTGTTCCTCACAAACCACAAATGCCGTACTGTATTGCACAGTCAATGTTGTACAAAATTCGGGTTACAGAGTATTTTTTGCTTCAAGAGAAGGAACATTTGCTTCAAGAAATCGAGAAATTTGTGTAACCGATTTTCGAGTAATAGAGAAATAAATACACGTAAAGAATAGGACAAACGACTGGGAAATTGAAGTTACTTCAAGATACTGAAAATTTGAGCAATGGAGGTTTGAGATATCGAGGATCGACTGTATTTAAACGTAGCGCTATGAATATGATGTACACGAATTTGTCATTGGGACTGTCACAAATCTGCCTAGAGTACCCCAAAACTGTGAATTTCGTACTGATTTTGGACATTTTCTTTCTCACTCCGTATGACCCACATGCCGATGGAGGCTGAACTTGGAATGAAACAGCATCCCGATTGTCACAATTTATCTGATTTTTAAGCACATGAAATAGCAACAAAGCAGGGTATTAGCCGCACAAAACTGAAGAAGAGCCGTCGCTGGATAGCTTAATTCATACAAAGGAAGCAGAAACGGCAAGGGAATATATCTGGCTACAAAAAGAATCCTACCAACTTTAATACTTTTGTTATTATTCCATAACAAGTTACTGAACACAATAAAATGCAATCTATTATGCAAAATCGTGAATCTTTATTACTTTTAGAAAATATTTTTATTCTAAAGTTCAATTTGCTAATTAGGTATGCTTATTTTGAAAAAAATGAAATTAAAATTCCTTCCATCGAAAGAGTAACGTAGGCATAAACAAACATGTCATATCACTCCGCAAAGTCCACATGGTCTTTATACGCAAATATGAGCTTGTAAATTTTTCGGATATAGCTGCTTTGCTTCAACATGTTTGAGATAATAACAATACATCTATCACTGCTATAAAATATACTTGCCATGAAAATTAGCAAGTAGGCCTAGGTATTTCATTAATCTGAACTTGCAACAGCCTTGATTCCCTATAGATCAGAAGATTCATTGTCTCTTGCATCACTAGAATCCTCTCTTAAATTACTTACAAATTCGTCACAGTCTACGTCTAAAACACTTTTCACATGCGGTCTCTTTTTACTCTGATATTAACACGACCGGTGGTGGATAAATTGGATCACAAATGTAGTAGTACTGAATCGAATGTACGTGAAGAAAACAAATTGGCAATATCTGATTTTGTTCATTCAAACTCTATCCACAGGTCTGCAAAGGGGCCAATAGCTTTGGGTGGAAGAGCTCCTGTAAGGGGGTGTTGGCCCCCAAGTGGAAGAAATGGGGCAGCCTCATTGAAACCTGGCAATTAGGTATAAAATGCCTCGGGGTGTGGCGAGCCCACAGTAATAATAGCCTCTATGAAGCGTTAAAGTGGATCAAGACAATGAGGGGGAGAAATGTAGGTCAAAGACCAACTCCCAACCCAGGAGCTCTGTGGACATGGGTAATGGAAGAAGAGGAATTTGTATTTGGTCTTTTGTGTCTTTATGTTTGTCCTAACTTCCTCTCTGCATTGCTCTCTCTCTCTCTCTCTCTCCCTGTACCATTCACATCTGCCTGTCATACTCCGGGCCACCTTTAGAACAGACTGAATTGTAAGTAATGTCATTTCCTCATCACACTCGCCTTGGTTGCCAAATGAACCAGCGTGGGATTGAAAGGTGTACTACAACACAGCACAGCTCACCGACTATAACTTCAGCACATTTCAAAGAATGAATTTATGAAGTATTCGTATTAGTGGAAGCCCATTCCGTCACTGCTGTTTTAAACAGACTTTGATCGTGTCTACACCAACATGGTCAAGACACATACTGAATAAGTATGTCAGCTCCGCATTGGGAACATCATTGCCGTAATTCGTGCTGACAGGAGGAATGTAATGCGCGCTCGCTTTCCCTCCTCCTACCCTGTGACATCGCAGGCACAGCCCCTCTCACCCGTGTCTTCCCCTGCCCTATACACTCTTCCACTTTAGTCTGCTCAAAATGTGGCCCAGAGAATAGCGTATAATAGCTTCCAACTTACTGCATATGAGATGCTGTCCCCCGTTAGAGTCACAATACATTTGATCTGCTCTGGTAAGGCTGTTAACACAAACTTATCTTGCTTCTGTGGTCCATCGTTACCACAGAGGGGCACAGGAAACCGACGAGCACATTCCTGCAACAGAAAATGACTAAACTTTAGAACATAAAGAGACAGTGAGAGAGACTAAGACTAAGAATATGGAAATAAATGACAACAAAGTATAAATGAACAAAAAAAACCACACAGGTAATTAGGAGCTTCTATAAAATTTTATCTCAGACTCAAAAAGTGTAATAACTGAACTATTATGTACGGATCTTCCTTTTTCCCCACCATTTTCCCATCAAATGGGGTCTGCTGTTTGGCTCCATTTTCACCATCTGGCCTTGTCTACAATGTTGAGGATTGAAGTCCACAGTATGCATGTCTTTCATGATGTTGTCCATCCACCGATTTGGTGGTCTCCCTCATGGTCGGCATCCAAGCTGGAGGGGCATTTTTATCATGGAATTGAAGTTGCTTTGCATGACATGGCCGTATCACCTGAATCAAGCCTCTCTTTAATTCTCTACGACTGGGGCCGCACCAAGCCTATGTCGCACATCTTCATTTCTGTCATGGTCTATGAGAGTCCCAGCAAAATCTTCATTTCTATAGCATGGAGGATCTGTCCACGTTTCCTTGTCCAAAGGATGACATTCTATTCTATTCCTTTCATTTTTTAATCCTTCAGGTATCTTTTTATTGCAGAGGACACCAGTTACCTGTTTCCACTTGGACCATGCTGAGGTGACCCTCAGTCGGGTGTCAGAGGTAACATCATTATTTGATGTGACCGCAAAGATCCAAGATATTTAAAATGGGCGACTTTTTGTAAAGTCTGACCATCACTGGTAATGGTGCCATTTGTTTGGGGGCCAAATTTAATCTCTGCATCGCTGGACACTCCTATATGTGGATGATGTGGTACTTTCAGAAGTTTTGCACTTCAGCATCAGGTGCAAAACTGGAAAAAGAGGCTGGACTAGAATAGGCTGTGACTCAACAGCCAACAGAGAGAACCAAGCCTTTTTTCCCAGTTTTTGTATGTGGTGCTGAACTGCTGAATGCAAGGCTGCACATCATCTGTATTTATGAGTGTCCAAGGATGAGGAGACAATGTCAGCTGTCGACATATCCATACAAAGGCTGAAGAGTAAGGGCAAGAAGGATGAACCTTGATGAACACCGACAGAGATGTTAACAAGCAGTGAGAGCCCAGCCAGAAATCAAATCACACTTGTGATGTTACGGTACAGCACAGGGCCACATAAGACTGTGTGGGACCCGCTCAAAAGTATATATTTTTCACTGGTAATATTTACAAGAGTTTCTTTCTCATGTCTGTTGTTCTACTTTTAATATATTATTTGCAGCCATTGGTCATTATATCAGTAACTAAGGAAGAAAAGAAAATGAGACTACATGGATTACGTACACTGTCCGTGCTTGTCATTTCACGGTATTTAAGTTTCATCACTGCAGAATTTTGTTAACAACACAGATTGCTGTTTACACTTGACACAGTCGTATCTTTCTGCACATAAAATGCGCACATAGTCTACTGACAGATCATGGAACGACAATGTTAAAAAAAAAAGAGTTAAGAGGTTTCACCTAATCAATACACTGATATACAGTTGCACAAACTTATGTTACAACATGTTTAATTCGGGACGGGTTTTGACACACATTTGGTGCCATCATCAGCTGATTGAAAGAGCAGGGCAAAACGTATACAATTATCAACACACACAACACAAAATGTATGACAATGTTCACACTCTAAAGGATATATGTAAAAATGTAACACTTTCATGAAGATGAAATATTCAATTGAAGTTCATAAGCAACGTGACAGTTGTTGTACACTCCTGCTGTGAGCGTTGAAATCACATATAATGATGTTGAATTAATGGATAAGAACGAGTTAAGGAACTTGATTCAACATATTAAATCTTGAGGGTTGCCTTGTTATACTGTGATAAAAAGGATCTTTAATAATGCTAGGCAAGGAATAACATGCTTTTGTTTTATCGGCACATCCAAAGGTGGATAGCGGCATATATGACATATGAGCTCCTAAGATGTACTGTAGGACCTAAGTTCCTCAGTTCGATGTGGATATATGAAGTCTATAGAAAGAACACCTTCTCGCGCTACTTGCTCCTACCACAATGCCCCCCTGATCCACCTTAGACAACTCCCCTTACCCCCACATCCCTTAATCTCTCCCCCTTTTCCTACCTCTGCTCATTATCTGTCCTTCCATTTATACTTCATTTAATAGCTCCTTTAAATACATCTAGCCACCACAGCATGCTGAACAATATGAGCCTCATAATATGACTTGTTTTTTAACTTACCAATTTTTCCTGTTTTTATTTCTAATTTTCCTTCTTTCTATTATATCATAATATATCATGTCATTCATTTCATTACATTAACTCCTCTGATGAGGTTGACATCAGGAAAGGCAGCTGGTCATAGTGGTGGTTGTGATTATTGTTTCAAGAAGTACAACTAGGCAACCATCCTCTATAACACTAATTGAAGAGAAAAATTGGAAGGAATCTGACACTTCAAAAAATGAAGATATCGGCCAAAGAAATTTGTTTCTATTTGCTCTATGTCACACCGAGACAGATAGGTCTTATGGCAACAATGGGATAGGAAAGGCCTAGGAGTGGGAAGGAAGAGGCCGTTGCCTTAATTAAGGTACAGCCCTAGCAATTGTCTGATGTGAAAATGGGAAACCACGGAAAACCATCTTCAGGGCTGCCGACAGTGGGTTTTTTTGTTAGGGGCTTTACGTTGCATCGACACAGATAGGTCTTATGGCGACGATGGGATAGGAAAGGCCTAGGAGTTGGAAGGAAGCGGCCATGGCCTTAATTAAGGTACGGCCCCAGCATTTGCCTGGTGTGAAAATGGGAAACCACGGAAAACCATCTTCAGGACTGCCGATAGTGGGATTCGAACCTACTATCTCCCGGATGCAAGCTCACAGCCGCGCGCCTCTACGCGCACGGCCAACTCACCCGGTAACAGTGGGGTTCAAACCCACTATCTCCCGGATGCAAGTACACAGCTGCACCACCCTAACGGCACGGCCAACTTGCCCGGTCGGCCAAAGAAAGACAAGGGCCACAAAGGGCATGAAAATGACAGACTCCCTAAGTCTTGAGTGATCTAATATCGTTGGGATTGGAAAAGAACAAGAGTTGACCAAGGGAGGTCGGGTAGGATAGGTGAAAGTGAGGAGCCTGCCACAAATAAGTGGAAGCAATGCCAGGACTTAGCTAAGGGCCCTGTGGTCACCACCGCTCCCAAGTTGAGAGCCCCTGGAGCCGCGTTTAGTCGCCTCTTATGACAGGCAGGGGATACCGTGGATTTTATTCTACCTCCCCCACCCACAGTGGGGCATCCGGTCATAAAAACCCACTACGACAGATTAATCTCATCTCATATCCGACCCCGTAGAGAAATGCGACAAAGGTTGGACAAACTACTCAATTATGTCATTTCTGTTATTAATTAATTTATAATACTGAAATATTGCATGTAGCCTATTTTATAAATAGGCTACTGAAATACTGTATGTATCTGGGCTTTAGAACTCATGACTCTCCATTGTAACTGCCTTAGGCCTCTTCATACATTTCTGAACTAGATTTATGCTCAAAGCACTGGCCTTATTGAACATTTTTTTTTTTTTTCCAGAAATCTTTTAGAGTTTTTGCCCTTGTAAATACGCTAAAAAATACTCTCACAGTCGACACTTCTACGTGAAAATGATAAAATTAAAATCATTATGTCAGAGATTCTGTCATATTTAAGAACACCACCAGCTGATTGCATCTGTCTTGCTAGAGCCCACTGAACATCAATTCTCTCCAGCTACTTACGTAAATGAGGAAAACCTGGGAATGCTGTAAAGAAACCAATGGTGAAAAATTATCTTCACCTTGCAACCTATGTTTACATCAACAATTGGTAGCAATGTGAGGTGACCTCAATAAGCCACTAAGCACAATAGGGTATCGTTCTCTGATCCCATCACAGCACATTCTCTCAGAAATAGTCTTGTACCACTACTGAACTTTTGTAATAGAGACAGAGTCTCTCATAGTGCATTGGCATTACCTGTGGCCTACACCATAAGAACTTGCCATGCGTCCTGGTAGGTGTGCTAATTGCCAACTGACGAGCCCAAATTGGTACACTAGAGCAAAACGCTGGCAACCAAGAATGGGTTAGCTGGAAAATTTGTAATTTCATTTATATTGGAATTATGCATTCGTTTATTTGGGCCAAATATTTCAGGTTACCTATGGGAAACAAGATCTGCAAGATCTAAAGTCTCAAGGCCTAACGATGAACGTAGGTTCCGTCCACGGTGATTCTTGTGAACTAAGGTGCTGCCGTGAAGTTTCAAATTCGTAGTGCAATTGTGCTTTAGTTACACATTTACTGTAAGTGCTGTACAATGAACAGTTTAGTAATGAAAACCCATCTCTTTCAGAGAGCTCGCACTGTTTATATATCCGTAGCTTAGTATAGTATCTGTTACTCGTGCCGTACCTACAAGGTCCCGTGACTTCTCGTGACACGCAGATAGTAATAAGAGGACAGTGAACGCAAGTGGGTATTATTTTCAAATAAGCTGAGAGTGGGAGTCCGTTCCTTCACTGAGCCATGTTTCAGTACGTCTCGCCCGCAGCGGAAGTTCGGCTCCCCGGCAATGTCCAGCGTACCGATAATGAACCAAGTGTGTCTTGTGTCTCACCAATCCGTGTGTGCACCACTCAGTACTGCCTGCTAAGAGTCAGCTGAATCATGTGCCGTGAGCTCACCATTACTGCGATTCATTTCACACGAACAGTTGAATGAATCGATACACTACTTCAAATCATACATTCAGTAGCCAATACTAGTCCACTGAGTTTTACCTAATTATCTAACAAGATTACCAGAGTTTCTACTTATCACACAGCCTCAGTCTGGACTTGGACAACTTCTGAATGATCAAAAGAAGTAATTCTGTAATGTCATGCATTAACTACAAGTTAGGGATGGTTTCCAGTACTGGATTAACCCTGGACAGACGTGGGGTACTTTCTGACCTTTATGATTGAACTTGCTCTAATAACAAAATTACTTACTTTTATGTATCAGATATTGATGTATTAGGTTTACGAACTCAATAGCATGATATGTTATCAAAAATAAATGTAAATATCAAATAAGTTACTGATTAGCTTCACAGCATATGAATGCTACAAAAGTAAAAATTTATCATGCGCAGGAATAATCTTTATTAAATACCTTATCTTGATTCAGCTGTCAGCCTCTGATTCTGGTAACTACATAATGCTATTCCTACAGTATATCCCTGGGTGGTAAGGAGGGGCCCTTGCAAAATAATTAGGTATGCTACTGGAAATAATTATCCTCTTCACGACAACCCATAAAATCTTGATAATTTGTTTGCAAGTATAATTTCCTCTGACTCTTTCAGTTACCAGGTTCGTACAGTTTACAACAAGTTGCAACATATTATTCGTGTAAAAATGCCTCAAGCTCTTTCAGGTGATGAACTTCTTGCTGTGAGTATGACTCCCAGTAAATGAGTGCAATGTTGTGGGTTCGAGTACGTGAGGTTTTAGGAGGAGAAATTTTTGTCCATTTTGTAACACTATCCTTTCATATTATGGTCAAAAACTGTTGAGCAAGGTAAATCATCATCACTAATATTTACTACTACTTCATTAGCACTCTGTCCCTATCACTGTAAGAGTCCACTACCGTACTTCTGATTCATCCTCACTCCAACTAAAACTTCTTCCTCTTCCACAGACTATAAAAGAGATGACAACCTTGCCTCATACTCTTCATAACTCATTTCAGCGATAAATTGACTGAATTAATTCCTAACATGATTACACAAGTAACTCACTGGGTACACTGGACATTGTTCCTGTAGTACTTCGACAAACGGGACTGGTGGCGTGGGGTCTAACAAGTCACTTTATTACACCGCTTGACAGTAATCCCTTTTTCTAACAAAGAAGAACCTTTACTGCAATGCCACTGACCTCAGACAAAAGGCAAGGAATGTGGGGAGCAGTATGTGGCAACCAAGTTTAAAAATAAGCAAAATCTAATAAAGTCAATTTGTGTCAGATCACGAAATAACCCGCGCCATCACTCCTGGGTTAAGCAAGTTATTTTCATTAAAGCACTAATCATTTGATTGCATAAAACAGAGGATTGGGATTCTAAGCTTGAGAATTGAAGAAATTAAGAGTTAACTGATGAATATGTGTGTATCAATTAGAAAGTGCCCCATGTTTAGCACAATCAAATGAAAGACAACTGATTAATAGCATGAGATATTGCAATGTTTAAGTCATAGTTTGAGTTAGTAAGTCAGGAAAGATATCTTGCTCTTGATAAGCACAACTACTGAAAAGCACATGTGGGCCCCTTTCAATTCCCCTATCGAAATGATGTTCTATGAATCTACCAACAAAATATAATCGTCTCTGGACCTTTATAACAGACGTCTGAGCTTACAATGTTGTTTCCTCATTCACATATTCTTTGGTTCTGCACCACATGGTTTGGTTGCACACATCAAATAGGACGGATTCTGCAGTTAAGCAAAACTGTCCCGAAATGTCAGTGCTTGAAATATATACTCCACGTACTGGGTGAATATCATACAATATCCTATACAACTACAGCACTTACTTGAAAACTCGATGACATGAACGTTGTGTTTTAAAAATACGTCTTAAAAGCAAGGAAACATAACTTCCAAGGCTGTTCTACTTACAACTAGTATTGTATGAAGTTGATTCAGGACTGCATGGACTTCCTCATGCAGTACCCACTCAAATTCCATTTGCTGAAATAAAATAATAAAATAATAAGCAATAAGAAAGAAGACACGGGAATCATTGAACATAACCTCTATTTCCTGTCAACTAAATCCATGATGAATCAAATATGAACTGTCAGCAAACAAGCACGCTGGAAAAAGAAATGACATCATCATACTTCTCAAGTAAAATTGAAATAAACATGTTTTACATTCGTCCTGCTCAAACGAATTAAATAAAACGGCGAAAAATGTGTGACAGTTACCAAATTCATAGACTCCTCCTTCTCGTTGTCTGCCATTTTTTGACACAGCAGTATTGCCACACTAACAGAATGAAACTTACCTAAAGTAACGAAGCAGAGTTTCCGCGTTATGCATTTTCTTCGTTTTTTTTTTTTTTTTTTTTTTTTCATCGCCAGGGTTACTATGAAGAACATTTAAGGCTTGAAATGTAATCTAATGCATTTCTATCTAGAACTTCTCGTAATAATAATAATAATAATAATAATAATAATAATAATAATAATAATAATAATAATAATAGTAATAATAACTGCATATTTTATTTTTAGTATTCTTATGGTGAACTGGGAAGAAACACAGATTTGTGTCTCCACATTCCACGATCGCGTTCATACTCTGCAGAGGTAAGCGGATTTTGAAGGGCGATCAGAAGTTCACAGCACACTCCATTTCGTACGACGTCGGCATGTCAAAGATCTCTGGTGAGTCATTTGGTGCTTACTCGACAAAATCTATTATCGCAGCTACAGCCATAGTTCGCCCAACAGATAACTCCTCAAATGTTATTACGTATGCTGAGCTGGAACTCAATCCAACCCTTAGGCCCACGTTAAAAGCATTATTATTATTATTATTATTATTATTATTATTATTATTATTATTATGTCGACGACGGGATAGGAAAGAGCTAAGAGTGGGAAAGAAGCGGCCGTGGCCTTAATTAAGGTTCAGTCCCAGCCTTCCTGGTCATGGTGTGACAATGGGGAAACAACGAAAAAGTGCTGCCGACAGAGAGCGGGGTTCGAACCCACTATATCCCGAATGCAAGCTGAGAGCTTCGTGACCCAAACTGCACAGCCATTTGCTCTCCAATCTCTTCAAGCCAGATGGTATACTGAGGGATTATTTTCGGAACGAAGGGCGCTTGGGAGCTTCACATGAAAACCTTGAAGATATTCTGTTTTCTCCTTGAATGGTGCCATGATTACAATACATTTTAGTAGCTTATACGATATAACAAAATCTTATCGAAATCAATTACAAAATATTTCTACAGTATTCCATATTTCTCCAATAATAAAGGTTAATTCAGTGGCTCATCGTGATACATTACGTAGGGTCTACTACTTTCGTATTGGCACGCGGTCGAAAAAAAAAAAAAAAAACCAAGGCGTAAAATGAACGTCATTCCAGTGGTACACTACTACTTTTGCACAACTGATTTGATTGCTATGCACCGAGCTCGATAGCTGCAGTCGCTTAAGTGTGGCCAGTATCCAGTATTCGGGAGATAGTAGGTTCGAACCCCACTGTCGGCAGCCCTGAAAATGGGTTTCCGTGGTTTCCCATTTTCATACCAGGCAAATGCTGGGGCTGTACCTTAATTAAGGCCACGGCCGCTTCCTTCCCACTCCTAGCCCTTTCCTGTCCCATCGTCGCCATAAGACCTATCTGTGTCGGTGCGACGTAAAGCAACTAGCAAATAAAAAATTTAAAAAATGATTGCTATGCGCTCTGTTGGCTCCGTTGTTGGGAACCGTTGTTCTGCACATGATGGTTCACGTTTCTATCCAGTTAATCAGTCGTAGGTGGACACGGAACGTGAACGAGAGAAATACGTCAACAGTGCTTAGAAAACTGGTAAATTTCCATTACGGGCAAATCCGTACATGATATCGGCAAAGTCGCGAATCGCGATCATTTTACTGTCTAAAAATATTGTTAATGGCTTTCACCAGGAAAACAGAGAAAAAAGGAAAAAGCGTAGTGCGAGAAAAATTTTCACTGCATCAGATGAATGACGAATTTCGGTTCCAAGTAAATAGGAAGTGCACCAAAACTCACAAAGCAAGCAGAAATCACCTTGCAGAAAAATATCTGCCTAGAAATTGTTAGAAGAGGCCTTCGTACAGAATACTTCCATTGTGGAGTAGTGGGGAACAAACCGTACTTCAGTACGAAGAACGAACATCTCAGGTTCCAGTTTACCACTAAACATGTAAGTAAAACGTGAGGTAGCAGCCCGCAAGGAGACCACATCATTAAAATCCCAAGCTCATCCACTGTATGGACTCCAACCAGCACCATCACTATTAAGTTCACGCAAAAGTTTCTTGAAGACCAGACAGAAACTTGAAGGAACACAACAGCAAGCAAGACTCATTTTGTGGCGGGCTACGGTTGAGCATCTTGGACGATGGAAAACACGTCGTAAAGAATTACCAGGTGGACATATGGAGACTTGGGGATCTTTAAATAGGCTGCACTCGGGTTTTACTAGATGAAAGATCACTCTGCACAAGTAGGGATATTCTGTGGCTATGGTGAAGTGCAGACGACGGCCCATAAGAGCTGCTTGAGACAAAAAACACACTCGACGTTGCTAATTTCTGGTGCATCACAATATGAGCCTTTGGTGCAAAGTTCATTTTTTTATTTTCTTCATCTTTTCAATAGACATTTTTGCACATCTTTATATATATGCATATAACTCTGCTTCTGCCACGGTACAAATAAATATACTGGAAAATAGTAATATTTGCAGGAATATTGAGTGTTTTTGTATCAGATGAGAAGGAACTGCCTGGCGTAAACCAAATACGAAAGAGTCTGAGATCATAGAGGGTACTATGGATAAGGATATATCTTACACGGTTATATAATATATTGTTTGTTTTGTTTGTCCAACCATTTGTCCCGTTTCTCTACGTGAGGTGAGGTTAATCTGTAGTGGCAGGGATGCCCTTCCTGACGTCAACCTCTTGAGAGGAGTTAATGAGATGAAATGAATGACGTGACATATGATAGTAGGAAGGGAGAGGGTGAAACCCGGTGCCGGCACGTAGCCTACTCCTGTCGAATAGTACCAAGGGGTCTGCTCAAAGTTTAACGTCACCTTCCGACGGACGAATCACCATCAACAGCGTCATATGCCCTCACTCCATATGAGCACTGCCGAGAGGTTTGAAATTTAATCGAGGCTTTTGGCACGCAATCTAGTGATTAGAATTTTTATACCACCACCTCCGCTACCCTGCCGCCCAACATTCTGATGGTGAAATTTTTTCGACCAACGGGACTCGAACCGGCTAATCATGGCGTCAGACCGTTTAGACTTCAACGCCTTACCTATCATGGCCACCAGGCGGGCTAATATAATATATTATTATTTTAATTATTAATCCGCCGCTGTTTCCACATCTGTGGGGTCGCGGGTATGACTGTACCACGCATGTTTTACGGATGGATGCCCTTCTTGACGCCAACGCTATGTGGAGTGATGCAATCAGTAATTCTGTGGTGGTTGGTGGCGTGGTGTGTTGTGTTGTCTGAATATGAAGAGCGGAGAGTGTTGGGACAATAATATAAATAGCCAGTCGCCGAGGAAGAAGAATTAATCAGACGAAGGATCGAACCCGGAACCCTTTCAACCAAAGGCCTCAACTCCCATCAATCAGCCAAGGAGGTCGGGTTGAGTAGCTCAGACAGTAGGACGCTGGCCTTCTTAGCCCAAGTTCGCTGGTTCGATCCTGGTTCAGTCCGGTAGCATTTCAAGGCGCTCAAATACGTCAGCCTCGTGTCGGTAAATTTACTGGCTCGTAAAAGAACTCCTAAGGGACAAAATTCCGTCAAAGCAGTTAGTGGGACGTAGAAACCATTATTATTATTATTATTATTATCAGCTAATAGCTGTCACCCATGCAGTCCCGGGTTCGATTCCCGGCTCTGCCACGAAATTTGAAAACTGGTACAACAGCTGGAACGGGCTCAAATCAGCCTCAGGTCAACTGAGTAGAGGGGGGAGGGGCGTTCGATTCCCACCTCAGCCATCCTCGAAGATGTTTTCCGTGGTTTCTCCACTTCTCTCCAGGCAAATTCCGGGATGGTTGCTAACTTAAGGCCACGGCCGCTTCTTTCCCTCCTCCTTGTCTATCCCTTAGGATCTCCCCCCACCCCCACAAGGCTCCTGTTCAGCATAGTAGGTGAGGGTGCCTGGGCGAGATACTGGTCTTCCTCCTCAATTGTATCCCCCACCGACTCAAAGTCTCACGCCCCAGGAGACACTGCCCTTGAGGCGGTAGGGTGCTATCCCTCCCTGAATCCGAGGGAAAATCCAACTCTGGAGGATAAACGGATTAAGAAAGTTATTATTATTATTATTATTATTATTATTATTATTATTATTATTATTATTATTATTATTATTATTATTATTATTATTATTATATGTTAATATTCGAAGTTATGAATTATCATATACCGGGCGAGTTGGCAGTGCGGTTAGGGGCGCGCAGCTGTGAGATAGTGGGTTCGAATCCCACTGTCGGCAGCCTTGAAGATGGTTTTCCGTAGTTTCTCATGTTCACACCAGGCAAATGCTGGGGCTGTCTGTACCTTAATTAACGCCAAGGCCGCATCCTATCCCATCGTCGCCATAAGACCTACATATCTGTGTCGGTACGACGTAAAGCCACTAGCAAAAAAATATCATATATTGCTATTCTAGTGTAAAGTCAGTTCTAGAAACATTTTCCACTACGTAAATACAATACACATACTAAGCATTACCGCGTTTGGGATCCGTAGTCTCTAAAATCAACTACATGTCTGTCTTTTCGACGTAATCCTGTATGTTAAGAAATGTTCAATCTATCGTTGTTACTACACAGAAAGAAACGACTATCAATATAACGACACCTATAATGTAGCTAGCCTTGCTTTTGCATTGGTTATCTCAAGATAGCGAACTAACAAATACGACATTTGATCCCTTCTAAACCAATTTTAGGAAAGAGAAACAGGGATCCACTTTGTTCACACTATTACTAATATTGGCAACAGGAACTTTTTTCTCTCGGTAAGCAACATTACAGCAACGAGTAATCGCGTGCTAAAATTGTTAAGTACTACTTCTTTTTTTTTCAGGCACGCAGTTTCGTAGCATATTTTTGTACTTAATAATAACATACAGAGTCAATATTTTGCACATTATATTCTTTGCTCTTAACACTGTATGTCTTCCAAACAGCGCAATTCATTCTTTGCCGAGTAACAGCTGTAGAATTGGGTTAAAAATGTACGTGCATTTCTTATTTTTCACAATGCAGCTACTGTATACAGTGTATTTACCAACGAGCATGGGTTTATTTATCGGAGGAGACACAGTTTTGAGATAAAAAGAATGACCAATTACTCTGCGATAAGTGATAATCCCTTAGATGCAGAGTATTTTGTCAAAACCTCGTAGTTGTAAGTTCTATCGGGTCTGCGCTGTGGTCTTGGAAGATACGCGAAATTAAACTTAACATACTGACTACAGCTGCGGATGGACTATATGCACGCGCAATATAATTCGGTGTCTGATGAAACTTCACGTCATCGTCGAGTATTCAGTCCAAGGACTGACCTATTGTCACGAAGTCGTTCCGAATCACAAGATCATTGCTACATACATAGCTGCTTGCACCGATGTCTTCCACAGTGGCGACAATTAGAGAAAACATAACATTTTTATTCCATTTCAGCCGCCTGTAACTAGGAAGTAACTATGGGAATTATGTAAAAAAAAAAAAAAAAAAAGCGAATTGTAGAAAGCTAGTTCTTTTCTTTAATCTCTTTAATACAGAAAAATAATTAGTGGAAATACGCACAAAATGTCGTTCCTCGCGACTAATCGATTCGTACAGCACCACAGCAAGAAGTGGAGACTAGCGCAGTAATGTGTATCATGTGCTGTGTAGAAGGGTAGCAGGGGTATATTTTTTGAGAAAGTTTTGGAAACTGAGGTCTGATTCACCCGCTTGCCGCGCGGATTTGTTAGTCTTGCAGTCTCACCGAGTCAATGTGTCTGCGTAGTTCTATCTAGTGTCTGTTACTTTGTTCGTGTGTAGTCAAATACTGAATTATTTTGATTGTATAATCATGCCGTATTTATATTTAATTGTAATACTTGTGCGATTATTGTTCCTTAGGCGAAAGTTTTATTGTATGGTATTGTATCACATCTCAGTAAACTATGATTACCCCACTTAACTCGGTAGACTGTAACCTTTTCAATCAATCAATCAATCAATCAATCAATCAATCAATCAATCAATCAATCAATCAATCAATCAATCAATCAATCAATCAATCAATCAATCAATCAATCAATCAATCAATCAATCAAGAAAATAATTAATTAATTTCAAATAAAATGGAAATTTATTGAACATCTCCCTTTGTAAGTTATTCCAATCCCTAACTCCCCTTCCCATAAATGAATATTTGCCCCAGTTTGTCCTCTTGCATTCCGACTTTATCTTCATATTGTGATCTTTCCTATTTTTAAACACACCACTCAAACTTATTTGTCTACCAACGTCATTCCACCGGCTCCACGGTGTAGGGGGCAACGCGTCCGCCTGTCACCCGGCGGCCCCGGGTTTGATTCCCGGCCGGGTCAGGGGTCCGAATAAATAGCATTTTTTATTTAAAAATATCATTTCACGCCATCTCTCCACTGACAGCTCGGAACATACCACTTAGTTGAGCAGCTCGTCTTCTTTCTCCCAATTCTTCCCAGGCAAACTCTGCAACATTTACGTAACGCTACTCTTTTGTCGGAAATCCCCCAGAACAAATCGAGCTGCTTTTCTTTGGATTTTTTTCCAGTTCTTGAATCAAGTAATCCTGGTGAGGGTCCCATACACTGGTACCATTCTCTACTTGGGTCCTTACCAGAGACTTATATGCCCTCTCCTTTACATCCTTACTACAACCCCTAAATACTCTCATAACCATGTGCAGAGATGTGTACCCTTTATTTACAATCCCATTGGTGTGCTTGCCTCAACGACGATATTTCCTTGTATTAACATCTAAGTACTTACAATGATCCCCAAAAGGAACTTTCACCCCATCAACGCGGTAATTAAAACTGAGAGGACTTTTTTCTATTTGTGAAACTCACAACCTGACTTTTAACCCAGTTAATCATAATACCATTGCCTGCTGTCCATCTCACAACATTATCGAGGTCATTTGGCAGTTGCTCACAAACTTGTAAATTATTTATTACTCTATACAGAATAACATCATCCACAAAAAGCCTTATCTCTGATTCCACTTTACTCATATCATTTATTTATATACTGTATATAAGAAAATATAAAGGTCCAAATAATACTGTCTTGAGGAATTCCCCTCTTGATTATTACAGGGTCACCGAGCTCGATAGCTGCAGTCACTTAAGTGCGGCCAGTATCCAGTATTCGGGAGATACTGGTTTCGAACCCCACTGTCGGCAGCCCTGAAAATGGTTTTCGGTGGTTTCCTATTTTCACACCAGGCAAATGCTGGGGCTGTACCCTAATTAAGGCCACGGCCGCTTCCTTCCCACTCCTAGCCTTTTCCTGTCCTATCGTCGCTATAATACCTATCTGTGTTGGTGCGACGTAAAGCAACTTGCAAAAAAAAAAAAAAAAAAAAAAGGTCAGGTAAAGCTTCGCCTACTCTAATTCTCTGAAATCTATTTTCTAGAAATATAGCAACGCATTCAGTCACTCCTTTGTCTAGTCGAATTGCACTCATTTTTGCCAGTAGTCTCCTATGACCCACCCTATCAATGCTTTAGACAGGTCAATCGCGATACAGTCCATTTGACCTCCTGAATCCAAGATATCTGCTACAACTTGCGGGAATCCTACAAGTTGAGCTTCAGTGGAATAACCTTTCCTAAACCCGAACTGCCTTCTATCGAACCAGTTATTAATTTCAGAAACATGTCTAATATTATCAGAAACCTTCATCTCTATGTCGAAATTCGCTCAGAAAGCATAAAAAACTTACCATTTTGTAGTGTTTTTTATTTTTATTTATTATTTTATTTTGACGTAAGCTCTCCCCCCCCCCCCCCGCTCACTACATACATCAAACCAAACTTACCATTTTGTAGGGGGTTTTTCTTTCAATTTTGAAGTAAGCTATCTCTCCCCGTACACTACATCCCACAAACCTAGGTATTTTTTGTTGCCTATACATTTTCGTGCCCCACCTCCCCATTTCTAATTTCCAATCGCCGCTACTGGTCTTGTTGTCATTATCTAGGAATTGGCTTAACGTGTGGCCGCACCAAGTACGACGTCTTCTGCGCATCAATTTCACTAGATATCTGCTTTGTTCTGTTCGATGTAGAACTTCAGCATCTTGTCATCTTATCCCTCCAAGTCACTTCAATCATTCGCCAAATGCCGTACACCACATTTCAAAAGCCTCAGGGCGTTTGACATTCGTTTGTCATCGAGAATTATGCGCGCGTACATCTTCCATTCTCAGTTTCTGCCTAAAGTAACAGAAGATCTTCAACCTTTTCTACTGGGGCATCATTTACATTCAAACACAAATTTTTGTGCCCTGTGATATAGCCATGCATATTGTCTTTGAGGCGTTTACCTTAATTAAGTATGACCAAAAATATGGCTTCCAACTGAGCTTTCGCAACAATAATAATAATAATAATAATAATAATAATAATAATAATAATAATAATAATAATAATAATAATAATAATTAATGCCGGGCTGAGTGGCTCAGACGGTTGAGGCGCTGGTCTTCCGCCACCAACTTGGCAGGTTCGATCCTGGCTCAGTCCGGTAGTATTTGAGGGTGCTCAAAAACATCAGCCTCGTGTCGCTATATTTACTGGCACATAAAAGAACTCCTGCGGGATTAAATTCAGGCACCTCGGCGTCCCCGAAAACCGCAAAAGTAGTTAGTGGGAGGTAAAGTCAATAACCTTAAAATAATAATAATTATTATTTCATCGTATGGCTTTTAGTGCCAGGAGTGTCCGAGGACATGTTCGACTCCCATAGCCAACCTGCGCGACTTGATGTGCGATGATGATGATGATGATGATAATGAGGTAGGGAGAGGGTGAAACCCGATGTCGGCACGTAGCCTACTCCTGTAGAACAATACCAAGGGGTCTGGTCAAAGCTTAATGTCTCCATCCGACGGACGAATCGCCAGCAACAGCGTCATAATACCTCACTCCATATGAACACTGCGGAGAGGGTTAGAATTTAATCCAGGCTTTTGGCACGTAATCTGGTGATTAGCCTCTCCTACTCTGCCGGCCAACATTCTGATGGTGACATTTTTTTCCGAACAATGGGACTCGAACCGGCAAACCACGGTGTCAGACCATTTAGACTTCAACGCCTTAACGACCATGGCCAATAGGCGGGCGTATAATAATAATAATAATAATAATAATAATAATAATAATAATAATAATAATAATAATAATAATAATAATAATAATAATAATGGTTTATCACACCAAGATAATTTTTTAATTTCCCCAATAATTGTATTATGTACAGTTGTACACACTATTAATTCATAATTAGAATGTTATTTATTATGTTAATGCCAATAAAAGGAGATAATCTTGTTTCAGTAATTAATTGTATAATCACTAGTTACTAATATTAGGCGATGAAATACAATGGCAACCGAGCCAATTGACCTTGCTGTTTGGGTCATGTAGCTATCAGCAGCTCTGAAAATGGATTTCCGTAGTTTCCCATTTTCTCAGCAGACAAATGCTGGGGCTGTACCTTAATGAAGACCACGCTCACGTCCTTCCCACTCCTAGGCCTTTCCTATCCTATCGTCGCCATAAGACTTATTTGTGTCGGTGCGACGTAGAGCAAATTGTAAAGGGAATGCTAGAAAGAAAATGCAATCATGTTTTTTTTTTTACAATCTACTCTACGTTGCACCGACACAGATACGTCTTATGGCGACGATGGGATAGGACAAGAAGCGGCCGTACCCTTAATTAAGGAAAATCCCCAGCATTTGACTGGTGTGAAAATGGGAAACCACTGAAAACCATCTTCAGGGCTGCCAACAGTGGGTTTCGAACCCACTATCTCCCAATGCAACCTGAAGGCTGCGTGACCCAATCCTCGCTTCCACTTGCACGCTGTAGTCATGTTTTTAAATTCCTCAATATCCTGACGGAGAATCGAAAGCACGTCATTCCATTTAAGCCAAGCACACCTAGGGCCTATTGTCTACGACGGGCAGACACACATAGCGATCTCATAGCACGGTCAAATACAGTAGAGACAATACGCGACACTTCCGGATTTAGCCTTGTTACAATGGGAGACAAGTCGCAAGTGGCGCTCCTAGTGGCACGACCTGATAATTCGCGCTAAATTCAAATATCAATGGAAATGTATAAATAAAGAAAGTGTTACTAAGATATTAACTTCAAAGTTGCTAAAGCAATTCTGGATAAACGAATGAAGAATTATATAACAGGTTATTTAAAGACTGAAATTAGACACATAATCAATATGTGAAATGGACCGCTGTGAAAGGGCTTGATCTTTCATTTATGCATTACTTTTTTAGCTTTAGAATTCCTGCCTGAACGTTCACGGCTAAATTTTTCTTTTTTTCTTATTTAAAAGCACTGTATCATCCCATTACAACACTTGTCAACAAAAATATAGGCACATTCCTTACACACATGATTCAATTAACTTACATTTAAGAGCTGGACAATTTTCCTTTTAACTTAAAGCCTACTAACAGAAAGAAAATCTATAAATTTAGCCTCAAAAACATTCAAACTTTTCCTATAAGTAATACTTGCCATAATGCCATTACATTAGGGTAAAGCAGATTTGCATCATCATATTGTTTCAACAAAATATGTACATTTCTTAAATCATCCATATTTTCTTCAGTGCTTGACAACGCATTACGGTATTCCAAATGGGGTAACTTAGAACACAACCAGCCACGCACATATGAATATGTATTTTCCTGAATTAAATCAAACCCACAGATCACACTTACAACAACACATCGATATTGAAGGTTAACTGCTGCACGATACAATAAAATTAGCTTATTATGTTTTAAGCTAATTAAAATGTGGGTCGGGCAGGTGAGAAGTTTAGGAAGTACTATAAAAATCACTTTGTAACTGGAAGAGTATATATGCAAACAAAATATTTACTTATATTGTCACGAGGGAAACGGAAGAAAGACCGCGAATCCTTCTGCATTTCATAGTTATTGCAGCCAAACACAGCACATATCTTTCCACTCATACTGACAGGAGATATAAAGGAATGACACACGCTACTGTTTACTTATGTCAACTTCATGCACACGCATAAGTAACGCCAAAAACTTCACAAACAAATACACGTGCTCTTATGACAGAACCAGTCACTCTCAGGTCACTCCGCTAGATAGAGCTCTAATCGCTGTCCCTCGATATCTCGCAGAGTGTCACGTATTCACGGTCTCATTGCTTCAAGATGCCATCGGCAGTTGGACAATGTGCATACAGCGTTACAGCAATAGCTTCTGCGAACGAAACTTAGTGGCTGGTTTCTCTCTGCTTGATTACTTAAGCTACGACACTACGTAAATCCTCCTCCTAGATGTGAAGAGTTTTGTAGCTGTCTGATGCCATGGATGACGAAGCGTACACAAATATTGAAGATTATTGCGGTATTTCACTACGAATAATGTGTTTATGAGAACTTGTAACCGAAGTGCGACAGCTGGTCAAGTTCAATTACAGCGGCGAGACTTATTCATTTTTTCAGCAGGGTTTCATAATCCAATATGATGCAGTGTTCGTCTTTTGAAACTCTCCATGTGAGTACCAAGCCAGGCTCTCGTTTGATGCATTGTACAGTAGGTATGTCGGAGCCAACTATCTGTAACATTACTGTGCTTCTCTCGTCACTATGAGACACACGTAGAGTAACACTATGTGGAGAATGTCACTCCTCAACAAGAGCAGCTAAGAATAAAGGACTGGGGACTCATTTTAACTTGGATAAATGTTTTTGGGGTAGGGGACTGTCTGGTGACTATGGCAACCAGTATTTGTCATCTATTTATACTAAGTGGTGGTGGTGGTGATTATTATTTTAAGAGGAAGAGCAACAAGGCAACCACCTCTATCTCAGAGAAAAAACGGGAGGCGTTCGACACTTAGACAAAAAAAAAAAAAAAAGAAGATATCGGCCGCCGGCCCCGTGGTGTAGGGGTAGCATGCCTACCTCTTACTCGGAGGTCCCGGGTGTGCTGACTACACGACACCTCGTAATCTGCAGGCCTTCGGGCTGAACAGCGGTCGCTTGGTATGCCAAGGCTCTTCAAGGGCTATAGTGCAATTGGGCGGGGGGGGGGGTGTTGAAGATATCGGCCAAAGAAAGAAAAGAACCATGGAGGGCGTGAAAATCAAAGACTCTCTCTAGCCCTCGAATGATCTAATAGCTGCTGATGATGATGATGGTTATTTAAAGGTGCCTAACATCTAGGTCATCAGCCCCTAGATTACGAAATATAATGACAATTTAACAGTTCAAAATCATCCACTGAGCAGAATAAAAAAAGTGATGACGAATGAATGGATGAATATGAATTTAAAACAATCAGTGGATCCGACTCGGAAACTATCATAAACTGACTGCTTCTAAAACACAATCCTGAATCGATGTTTCTTGGTGTCGAAAATCCAGGTCAACGGCCCCTCATAATGGTACTTATTGCTAGTAAAGAAGAACCACGGTATTTCTCATGTTGCGGTACTAACACTCACGGTGTTCCACACATTATGGTACTACTCACATGTATTGTACGTCGCACAAGTAACGCAGACCTATGGTGTTTCTCACACAATGGCGCCACTCAAAGGCAACGCAAACCCATGGTGTTCCTCACCTAGGTGCACGGTACTCCCGTGGTGTCCCTCATACAGTGGTACTAATCACGGGTACTGGAAACCCACAGTGAACCACTCTCACTGCTACTAACCACAAACCCCGACTCGTTGGCTGAACGGTCAGCGTACTGGCCTTCGGTTCAGAGGGTACCAGATTCGATTCCTGGCCGGGTCGGGGATTTTAACCTTAATTGGTTAATTCCAGTGACACTGGGACTGGGTGTATGTGTTGACTTCATCATCATTTCATCCTCATCACGACGCACAGGTCGCCTACGGGAGACACATAGAAAGACCTGCACCTGGTGAGCCGAACCCGTCCTGGGATATCTCAGCCCTAAAAGCCATACGACATTTCATTTCATTTCATTTCATCACAAACCTATTGTGTACCTAACATAGTGGTGCTACTCGCAAGTAAAGGCAATCCATGGAGTTCCCCGCGTGATGGTACTAATCGCAAGTAGTTTCAGGGTTCTTCAGGGTTGCCCCTTTTAGTCCCCTCTTACGACAGGCAGGGGATACCGTGGGTGCATTTTTCGTCTGCGTCCCCCACCCAAAGGGGATTGATCTAACAGCGTCCGGTGAGGAAAAGAAAAAGAGTTGAGCAAGAGAGGTCGGATAGGAGAGATGAAAGTAAGCAGCCTGGCAGAAGTAAGTGTAAACAATGAGAGGACTCAGCTACACGCTCCCGTAGTCGCCAACCCACGCTCCCAAGTTGAGAGCATTTAGTCGCCTCTTAAGACAAGCAGGGGATACCGTGAGTGTTATTCTACCGCACCCCACCCAGGGATACTCTTCGTGTTATATTAAGAACGATGGCGTAATCGGACTGGCAGGGAATTTTTTTTCTTTTGGAGAAAATGTGGTTACTTACTTTCGGGAGCGCGATTCAAATTGACGAACTCCCCGTATTTGCTATGCCAGAGCACAAGTCGCAGCCGTGTTTCAGGGAAGAGAAGGGGAGGGAGGGGAAGTGGCGTGTATGATGGAGACAGAGATAACGCTCCGTGAGAATGAACAAGTTTCCTCGTTCAACTCGCACAGACAATATCCACAGTTCGTTTATTAAACAACCGTAATACAGTACAAAAATTATTTATTTATTTATTTAGCTTATGGCTAGTACATAACTCTACATACAAATATTCAAAAATATAACAAACAATATAACACCTTAAACAATCAACCAATCTCTAAAACAGTTCATAAACTCAAATCTAAGCTGTCCAACCATTGTACAACCCCATCAGAAGCACACACAGACTCCTTCAGCTGACCGGAGTAGGACCTCCTAAGACATTCGGTGACAATATGATGGATGGTCTGTTTCTTCTCACCACAGTCGCACTCAGGGGAAAAGCGCATACCCCACATATGCAACAATGACCCACATCGTCCATGACTGGTACGGACTCTGTTGAGAAGAACCCAAGTTCTTGTGGGGAGATTAAAACCAGGTGGTGGGTGTTGGCGACTAAAGACACACTTGTCAGTCAAGGAATGCACCAGATCGTTTCCCCTCTCGTCCATTGGTCGCAGTAACGTTCTTTATTATACTCATTTTCATAAAAACCAGAACACCTTGAAAGACTAGAGATAGCAAGTTCATATTTTCAGAACATGTGCATTAGTATGTTCTGAAGAAATGATTAGCATCTGAACCATGTCGGCCCTCAGGTTCAAGGTCCACATCGATATATCGGCGCACCACAATCGACTGGTAAAATGTACCTGCGGCTATCGTTGTCCCTTAAATCGCAGGTAATGGATCAGTGTGACTTGAGCAGATGTGCAGAATGCCTCGCAGACGTATGCGAGAACCGTAGGGTCAAATGAGTGAGTTTGAAAGGGGGAGTATTATTGGCATGAGAGAACGTGATGCATCCATCCGGGAAATTGCTGCTCATGTGGGACGAATTGTGTCGGAAGTTCAACGGGTGTGTACAGAATGGTTCACAGAAGGTCGTAGAACAGACCACCCCCCAAGAAGATAGACATCTCATCCGAATGGCATTGAAGGACAGATCTGCGTCCTCCTCGGCTCTAGTGGAACAGTGTAATACATCATACACTAGCAGGAGTGACAGTCCGTCGCTGTTTATTAGGGTCTGGGTTACCGGCACGTCGTCCACTTCTCCGCCTACCTTTGACTGATGTGCATATTGACTGGTAGATACTTCTGGAATGCTGACGTTCAGTTCAGTACGGGAGTTTTAATCCAGGTATCTATGCAGGGGCACCACGAATAAAGAAAGGAAGAAAGAAAGAAAGAAAGAAAGAAAGAATATGCATAAACATGCTAGACTGCAATGGTGTATGGAACGACGTCACTGGGGACAGGAATGGCAGCAGATAGTGTTTTCGGACGAATCCAGGTTCTGTTTATTTGAAAATGCTGGCCGCATTTTGGTTCGCCGCATCACATTGACTGCATTCGTACAAGACATACATCACCAACTCAAGGCCTTATGGTGTGGGGTTCGGGCAATAGTGGATATTAATAACCCATCCACAAAACTGGCAGGCTTCGATCTGCCACGCTGCACCTGGAGTAGACTAAATCGCATGAGATGTGGAGTAGGTAGAACAGCATCTACTTTACACACCTGGGGGTGGTCAGTTTCTCCATACTGTAATTGTGTAAGGTTCAACAAACAATGAAACATGTAGTGCAGGAATGTCCACTCCGTGCTTTCACTGGCACCATGGAAGATCTCAACTCAGCAACACCTGAAGCAGTGAAGTGGGTGGCGGGTTTGGACACTCACATTTAGTGAGATGTACATCACTCGCACTCAATGTGTATATACGAACTGTCAGAGTTGATAGGTGGATAGTGATGTAAATATATTGTGTTTTCTTCTTGTTCTTTCAAACTTTGTAAATTGTTTTCTTTGACTGTATAGATATGATAATTTGTATTTGCTTTGTACTCATCTTTCACTGGTTGTGTAAATAGTTTATAGGTTGTCATTATCCATCATACGCCACGTAAATAAATAAATAATGGTGTGGGGTGCTATTGGGTACAACCAGAAATCACAGTCGGTGCGTGTCCAGTGCAGTGTGACCACTTTGACCTATGTGAATGACATCCTGCGACCTGTAGCCATTCCCTTTCTGCACGACACCCTAGACGCCATATTTCAGCAGGACAATGCGCGACCACATGTTGCTGCACAAACACGTGCCTTCTTGTTGTCATAGGATGTGAGAATGTTGCCGTGGCCCGCCCGATCACCGGACTTGTCGCCATTCGAAAATGCGTGGGATATGATGAAACGACGGGTGCGGCGCTGTGACCCAGTGCCAACCACCAAAGATGAACTGTGGAAGCAGGTGAACGCAGCATGGATGGCTATACCCCAGGACGCCATTCGCACCTTATACACGTCGATGCCATCACGCATGGAACAAGTTATCAGTGTCAATGGAGGACCCAGTGCCTACTAGGCAACAGGACACATGCTGAACCTAGGTGACTGAAATGCTAATCGTTTCTGCAGAACGTACTAATGGACATGTCCTGTGAATATGAACTTCCTATCTCTAGTCTTTCAAGGTGTTCTTTTTTTTTAAATGTACATGAGTGTATTTAACATGATCAAAGATGCAACGCTGCCGCCCTACGATTGTGTAGTCTATTACTTCACTCACAACATTGCAAATGACCCCTTTCCTACTTCGATGCATGGTTCACAGCGGTGTAAGTGAAAATGAAATGTCGTATGGCTTTTAGTGCCGGGATATCCCAGGACGGGTTCGGCTCGCCAGGTGCAGGTCTTTCTACTTGACTCCCGTAGGCGACCTGCGCGTCGTGATGAGGATGAAATGATGATGAAGACAACACATACACCCAGCCCCCGTGCCACAGGAATTAACCCATTAAGGTTAAAATCCCCGACCCGGCCGGGAATCGAACCCGGGACCCTCTGAACCGAAGGCCAGTACGCTGAACGTTCAGCCAACGAGTCGGACAGCGGTGTAAGTGACCTCTGTACTCTCTTCAGACACCTAGATGATGATTACTGGGTGTCGAAAGTGAAAAGTATGCTAGACAGAATAGGAATGGGAGAATACTGGGATAAAGAGATGAACAGTAAAGAGAAGAGATTCATCAAAAAAGTAACGATTAGAGTGAGGGACATAGAGAAACAGATGATTAGGGCAGAACGTGAAACCAAAAGAACACTAGCAGAATTTTGTGGAATTATTCAAAATATGTCAATAAGAAAAGAAAGACTCCCAAATAGAGAACTAAGAGGTATGGTGTGGTGGCTAATGGGGATATAGAAAAGTAAGGGGCTGAGAGAGAACCATAATGAAAATCATTGTTTATTCTGTGTAGAAATAATGGAAGAGTCTCACCTATTAAGAGTATGTAGGGGAACTAATGCACTGAGAACTAAATGTTTTGGTGATGAATATAAATTAAAAGTAGAAAGAGAGAAGGAATTGTATACAATAGCTAAATTGTTAAATAAAGAATGGATCACTCCAGGAAGAATAGCAAAGTTTTTGGTATTTTAAGAAGTGTGTGGCATACAGAAAGTAAAAGAGATTAGCACTAAATAAAAGTACTATTACGGTTAAACAAATACTTGCGTCAAAAATAGTAAAAGTAAGATACATGGTGACATTTAATCAAGCATTGTGAAACACCTGAAAAGGTTCTTTAAATGCCTGTAGAGGCGCTTTGGTGTCTTGTCTGAAAACATTTGACCTAATATGTAGTATCTGCTGGAAAGTGGATATTTACAATGATTTAAATTATTTCTCCTGTGAAGTAGAAATGTGTGTTTTTGTTAGTTTGCCACGAGGTGAGCAGATATATTGTATGTTTGATAATGATCATTTTTGCTTTAAGTGTATAAATAAGTTAAGGTAAGATACAGATTGTCCTAGACAATATAGCATTGATAAGACAAAACAAATTATATTTAGTATAGTTAAACACACATAAGAAGAAAATGTAAAATGTAAGGCATGTATCAAAATTGAACAAATTGCAATAT
The DNA here is from genome assembly GCF_040414725.1 of Anabrus simplex. Classification (NCBI taxonomy): domain Eukaryota; kingdom Metazoa; phylum Arthropoda; class Insecta; order Orthoptera; family Tettigoniidae; genus Anabrus; species Anabrus simplex. Next base: position 96,662,602 of record NC_090277.1, on the reverse strand, counting down.
AAGAGTGCTCTCTCCCTTAATTGCGGATAATCCGAAAATAGGGGATGGGCGTACTCCTATTCATTCATTCACTCATTCATTCATACTCTCTTCAGGATGTGTGGTGTGTCGCGAACGACCTGGAAAGCTGCCTGTATTCTTGCTACAAGTTCCTCTTATCTTTCTACGGGCTTCACATAATAGTCAATTTGTGCAGAACAAACCGTACACTGCCTACCGAGGCTGGGAAGAGACTAATGCGAAACGGACGTGAAACTTGTGCATTCGCACAGAGCATTACCTCTGTCTCCCACTGGGTACCCTTTCCCTTCCCTCCTTTGACGCACAGCAACAGGCAGCATTTGGCTCTCTGGCATAGCAAACACGGCAAGTTCGTCAATTTGAATCGCGCACCTGGAAGCAACAAAATACCCTAATTTTCTCGGAAATAAACATTTTCTTCGCCAATCCGACTGCGCCATCGTTCTTACTACAACACGAAAAGCTTCCCTGATTTGGTTTTGACGGCATAGTTCTGATACACTCTGTATAACACTAATCTGAGATAAAAAAAATGGAAAGGATCCGACAATTCGAAAAATGAAGGTATCGGCGAAAAAAATACAAGGGCCATGAAGGTACATCAACATATTTCAGAGAATTGTATTTTCACTTTTTCATAATCGTTTTCTTCTGCTAACAGTTGAAAATTAAATCAGTGAGTTGTACTACGATGACCCGATATAACATGACATTCTCTTAATCACTCGCACAAGAGAAATATTCCACGATCAGCATACCGACTGGACTGAACTGTAAATATCTGAGAACACTACTGGGAAATATTTGCATGAAAATTGATGGAAACAAAGGAAATATGGCCTACAAGATGAAGTTGCATGTAAACTTTGGGAAGGCATTCTTCCTCATTATATTAGAGATGTTTGCGAAATTAAAAACTTGTTCGATAGAAAGCAGTTCGGGTTTAGGAAAGGTTATTCCACTGAAGCTCAACTTGTAGAATTACAACAAGATATAGCACATATCCTGGATTCAGGAGGTCAAATGGACTGTATCGCGATTGACCTGTCTAAAGCATTTGATAGGGTAGATCATGGAAGACTACTGGAAAATATCAGTGCAACTGGACTTGACAAAAGAGTGACTGAATGGTTTACTATATTTCTAGAAAACAGATCTCAGATAATTAGAATAGGCGAAGCTTCATTTGACCCTGTAATAATTAAGAGGGGAATTCCTCAAGGCAGTATTATTGGACCTTTATGTTTTCTTATATATATGTCAATGATATGTGTACAGACGGGGAATCAGAGATAAGGCTTTTTGCAGATGACGTTATTCTGTACAGAGTAATAAATAAGTTACAAGATTGTGAGCAACTGCAAAATGACCTCGATAATGTTCTGAGATGGACAGCAGGCAATGGTATGATGATAAACGGTGTTAAAAGTCAGGTTGAGAGTTTCACAAATAGGAAAAGTCCTCTCTGTTTTAATTACTGCGTTGATGGGATGAAAGTTCCTTTTGGGATCATTGTAAGTATCTAGGTCTTAATATAAGGAAAGAACTTCATTGGGGTAATCACATAAATGGGATTGTAAATAAAGGGTGCAAATCTCTGCACGTGGTTATGAGGGTATTTAGAGGTTGAAGTAAGAAAGTAAAGGAGAGGGCATATTTGTCTCTGGTGAGAACCCATGGTTCCAGTGTATGGGACCCTCACCAGGATTACTTGATTCAAGAACTGGAAAAAATCCAAAGAAAAGCAGCTCGATTTGTTCTGGGTGATTTCCGACAAAAGAGTAGCGTTACAAATTTGGACTGGGAAGACTTGGGAAAAAGGAGACGAGCTGCTCGACTAAGTGGTATGTTCCGAGCTGTCAGTGGGGATATTGCGTGGAATGACATCAGTAGACGAATTAGTTTGAGTGGTGTCTTTAAAAGTAGAAAAGATCACGATATGAAGATAAAGCTGGAATTCAAGAGGACAAATTGGGGCAAATATTCGTTTATAGGAAGGGGAGTTAGGGATTGGAATAACTTACCAAGGGAGATGTTCAATAAATTTCCAATTTCTTTGCAATCATTTAAGAAAAGGCTAGGAAAACAACAGATCGGGAATCTGCCACTTGAGCGACTGCCCTAAATGCAGATCAGTAGTGAATGATTGTAGTGATTGATTGAAACTAAAAAAATCATTTTAAAGCGTATAAAGCCCCTTAAACTTCCTACGTATGAGTCAGCCCAAAATTTGCTTTACGTCGCACCGACACAGGCAGATCTTATGGCGACGATAGGATAGGCCTACGAGTGGGAAGGAAGCGGCCGTGGCCTTAATTTAGGTTCAGCTACAGCATTTGCTGTTGAGAAAATGGGAAACCACGGAAAATCATCTTCAGGGCTGCAGACAGTGGGGTTGTAACCCACTGTCTCCCGGATGCAAGCTCTTAGCTGCTCTCCCCTATATGCACGGCCAACTCGCCCTGTACGTCTGAGTCCAGCGAAACACATGCAAGTCTAACGATATATCCTGCTCTCTATAGGAGACCTTTTCTTTGTCAGTCAGTTGCTCACCTCTTAGTTAATTAATGAATAACATGTGCAGAGATCTATTCTTATTGTTTCTTTGTTAACATGAATTCTACATTGCTAACAAGGAATTGGTGTGCGGCAGAAGACCTTGCCAGAGGTAATTATTGTCTTTGTGTTGGCTCAGGGGAGAAACAACCCACATCCATCTTATTGCACTTCATTTACTTCAGGACGTCACTTGGAATCTATTACGACACACTAACCTGGGAATAGGAATCATAAACTGTTTGTTGTGACTGTAAATTAATGTATCGTTGTAGACAGAAATTATTATTTCCACCGATAAAAATACTCGTAATCCACTTTTGTTTTTATAAAATAATTTTCACTTTCCTTTTGTTTAAAAATACAATTTGCATGTCAAATCTTCTCTTCGCGTAATGGAGCACAACTGCCGAAGTCAACAAGCTAGAAAGAAGTCTAGAGTCGTTGCACCGCCATATTTGAATCCATTTGAACGCCGCGTCCGCCATATTATGACGGACAAGTGGACATGGCGATTGGTTGCGTTATATATTGGTGTTCTGTGATTGGTTGTAAGTTTCATTTACAGTAGAAGTCCTCTCGGTTTCAATGACTGTGTTGATGGGTTGAAAGAACCTCACGGTGATTATTTTAAGTACCTGGGAATTAATATAAGGAAAGATCTTCATTGGGGAAATAATATCAACAAGGTTGTAAATAAAGGTTACAGATCTCTTCACATGGCAGGGGATGTGGTAATGATGTAAAGGAGATGGCGTTTAAGTTTCTGGAAGACTCCAATGTAGAGTATGGTTCCAGTGTAAGGGACCCTCACCAGCATTACTTGTCCGAAGGAAAGCAGCACGATTTGTTGTGGGTGATTTCCGACAAAAGAGTAGTGTTACTAAAAATGCTACAAACTGTAGGCTGGGAAGACTTGGGAGTAAGGAGACGAGTTGTTCGAATAAGCGGAATGTTCTGAGCTGTTAGTAGAGTTACATCAGCAGACGAATAAGATTGAGTGAAGGTAGGAAAGATTATAGTATGAAAATGAAGTTGTAATTCAAGGGGGAAAATCGGGGCAAATATTCATGTATAGGAAGAGGAATTAGGGATTAGAATCATTTAACAAGGTAAATGTTCGATAAACTTCCAAGTTCTTTGAAATCATTTAAGAAAGGACTAGGTAAACATCTCATGTGGAATCTGCCATAAGGGACAAGTACATCAATGATGGCTGGCTGATTGATGAAGCAAGGACACAAGCTGCACGCAACTGTCTGCATCAGGAAAGAAATCAACGGTTCATAAAGTTTTCACAAAAGCATTAAAAATACAATGTATACTTAATTTCATATGACATAAAGAAGAGGAATCGACACCTTCCTGATAATTACAAATGAAATCGGATTACACTGTCATTACATACATTCGGCTTTACAGTACTTATTGTTATAGCTCATTCCACGTTAAGAAAACAGTATTGCTCTTATGGACCTACAACGAGTGAACACACCCCGTCTGAGACACCCATAATTCCTCGTGATTAAGGGATATTTTACTGTACTTTCTAATGTATTATTAAATACAGATAAAAAGGATGAGTCATTTTTGTCCGTGAGTTATTAAAATAACAACTACATAACATTTTCTTTTTCATAAATATATTCGTAGGGAGGAAGTACAATGGCGGGAACAGCCATCGCTTCGTTGCCTTCCTTCATTTTCCTTCTGTGTTGCTCTGGTACAAGCCTCGTGCAGTCCCTCACTCTGTGAACCGCCGGCAGCTCACTTCTGTAGTGAAGTCATCTACAGTATTTATCTGTTGCGTGGGTGTGTTTTAGGCTTTAAATCAGTGCATACTTGTGTTGCATTGAGTGAGAGTTGGTTGTTTATTGCACGGTATTTGTGTTCTATTAGTTTCGTACTGTACAGAAGTTGTTACTGAAGATTTTGGTGTTGTGGTGAGCAGCGATACGTCATGACAATAGTTGTACTGATAAAAATATGCCGTGTGTTTTATTTGTGCTTGTTTTTGTTACTTAGCTGTTCTTTTAAGTGCATTTTAATTTTACCGCTGTTTCTTACGACCGCATTTCATTTTTACTATTATTTTTGTGAGCGATACAACCGCACATTCGTACCCCGCGTTGCCTGGGGAAATTTATTAAATGCATTCCTCACCCCTCGAGCACATAAAGAATATTATTTTTCTATGTCCTCCCCCTCTGCCTGCTGTCATTTCTTGATGGATACAGTACTTTTGCATCCATCTCTTGGCACAGGCCAGAGTAAAGTGTAGCTTCCAGCAAAGTCCCAATCAACATCCATGGCTGTGACAATATGGAAGTTGCTGGGGTATGGGTAGTGCTGAGTAATGACATTCAGAGCATGACTAGTGCATCTGAGTGTTATGAAAGGTGCTGCTCATAGGGTCAGTCGTGCTGCAATAGTACTTTCTGACCCAGTGAGGAAAGCAATGGCAAGCTACCTCACTCCTCATCTTGCCTAGTACGCCTCATTTTGGCGCTGCCATTGGTTTTTGGAGTTTCCTTATAACCGCATAACCTTTGGTGGTGCTATTTGAGGATCCAACCAGCCTCTGGGCTGATGACCTGACCTAACAGACAGACATGTTCTCCCCCAATTTGCCCTACACTTCAATGCTGAGGTTTCTTATGCGCCGTAGTTTACCTCTGATTCTGTACAAACCAAAAATGCCCCTGTAAACCCCCATCTCCTTTAATTCATAAAAATAATTTAGAACTTAGTTTCTTCCGCGTTTTATGTTGAACTTAAATCCTGAATTACAAATATATGGCCCACCATTTTCCCGTAATGATGTTGGGCAGAGCCGTTCGATGTGGCAACCCTGTTGTCATAAGAGCAATACTGTTTTCTTAACATGGAATGAACTATAGAGCGAATGGATATAACAGAACAGGAAATCTTACTCACACACCACACATAACACTATCCTCTACCACAATAACACGCAGTTACCTACACATGGCAGATGCTGCCCACCCTCATCGGAGGGTCTGCCTTACAAGGGCTGCACCCGGCTAGAAATAGCCACACGAAATTTAAAAAACGGGAAATCTTGAACATAATAATATGATACGATGGAGAAATTATTCACATCACTTGGAACTGATGTAATATAACAATGTAGGGCTACTGACAGTTTGTTAAGCTGTTGAACTGGAGGTAACGGAAGTCAAGCCAGGGCGGTTTTAAGATAAGTACAGAAAACTTCCTCAAATTCACCAAAGCGTCAATAATGGACTTCCACATCTATATAGTTTGTCATAATATCAACAATTCACAATCATTGAACAGTTTACGCAACGTGAACAGTATTGTGCATACATGCGGATGGATAAAAGTGATTTGATAGAACCTGAGGATGTTCTTGTAGAACAAAGTGTATGTCATTCTGTTAGTAATAATATTTTTACAGGTATGTTATAGTGCTCTAAAGAGTTATATTTCGTTCGACATAGTGGAAATACTTAAAAATCATATATACTTACTGAAATATCTCATAATAAAATAAGCAAAAGGTTAATATAATAACAATTATTATAGTAATAATATAACATTCCAGTACCAAGGCGGACATGTGGCCAATATTAAAGACAGTCCATATAACATAAAAACAATAAAGGGCGATGTTCTAAATTTCGAAACTTTCAATATTTAGGACAATGGCTGGATATGAATAACAATGAGAAACAAGGTGTGGAGGAGATATTAATTAAAATGAAGTCAGCTATCATGAAGTCTCTTGAGACATAAAATAAGAGAGCACTATCATGGCGAGCTAAGATCCGACACTAACAGACAGTTGTAAGACCGAGAGTGTTTGAACCCCACTGTCGGCAGCCCTGAAGATGGTTTGCCGTTGTTTCCCATTTTCACACCAGGTAAATTCTAGGGCTGCACCTGTTTTAAGCCCAAGGCCACTTCCTTCCCACTTCCGGGCCTTTCCTATCCCATCATCGCCATAAGACCTGTCTGTGCCGGTGCGACGTAAAAAAAATGTAAAAAGACCAGAAGTTTTATGAGTCAGAAACACTGAGCTTAAGAAATAAAACTTCAAAAGAAGAACTGGAGAAATTAGAACGAAGGATAGGGAGAAAGATTTCAGGAACCATTAAAAAAGGAAGGGACAAGAAAGCTCATAAGAAAAGGAGTGGTGAATTACAAGGTGGACAAAGTAACAGACGTCATCAGGACAAGGCGGTTGACTTTCTTCGGTCACGTGTTCCGTATGTCTGACAACGGACGGACGAAACAGATCCTAGCACAAGTGTGGAATCTCAAAGGAAAAGCTAGATGGCACAAAGCAATGGCTGACGATTTGAGATGCCCTATATAGACACATCTTTAAACAAAAAATCTTTTTGGAGGGCACCTGAAGATGAGTAGATGAGGTCAAACCAGTAAAAAACTTCCCTGGTCAGAGGAGAGAAGAAAACGTTTACATTAAGAGAAGGAAAGAAATGCTGGGTCACCTACGGGCGTCAAATCAAAAGACCTGCACTTGGCGAGCAGAACTTGCCCTCGGACACTCCCGGCACTAAAAGCCATTACGTCATTTCATTTATTACTGAGACTACTTATATTTTTGACAAGGTATCTGCAACAATGTTGTCTCGACCACTGATATGACGGATGTCTGTGGAAAATTGTAAAATAAACTCCACTTGCCTGTTCTTTCTATTATAGGAGATGCCTTTTCGTTATTTTACTTGACTTCATATATCATAGGGTTGTGCTTAGAGAAGATTTAAAGTGTCCTGAGTGGCGACTCGAGTCCTGACAAGTAGTAACGTCAACGACGTGACCGTAACAAAAATTAAAGAATAAAATAAAATCAGAAGGTTTATTATTATTATTATTATTATTATTATTATTATTATTATTATTATTATTAGTGAATTCTCCCAATATTGGAAGACGTTAAGCAAATAACTCAATCATTTCTTCTGTGGGTTCTTCTTGCTGTTCCAATAGGTTTTCGTTCTTTCCGAGAAGTCTTGTTTACGTTCTACCGACCACTTTGGTCTGTACTGTTTCTGTTGTGGCTGCTTTGATGTAGCTTCCCAGTTATTGACTTTGTGTCTAAAGATCTCTTTCTAGGATGTCTGTAGAACTTATGTTTGCGTCTTTGAGGTCCTGTATTAGTTCGTTAAACCAGGGTGTTGAGTTCTTAAGCGAGGTTACATAATATATTATCCTTTTTTCAATCGATTTTCTGGTAATCTAGTCAGATGACCGAAGAATCTCATTCGTCTTTTCCTAATGTCAATTTCGATGTTTGAGGACTTTTCTGTAGTTGGGATTGTTTGTAAACTCTAACCTTCTTGGGTGTATCTTGCTCCTGAGATTTTCCTAATGAAATTCCTCTCTTCTTTTTTGATCTCTTTAAGTTCTTGCTTTCTGCTGAGTGCCAATGTTTCTCTTGCGTAAAGGACTGTTGGTTTTATGGCTGTGTTGTTATGCCGAATTTTTGTGTCTCATGACATGGACTTTTTGTTGTAGATGTTTTGGATAGATGTTTTGGACTAACCCTAATGCTATTTAATTTTTTTTGGAGATGACTTTGTTGTGAGATCTCTTCAAGGCCTGTCGGTTCAATAAATTCTCCGAGGTATTTAACTGTACCATATTTTGTTTTCAAGCTCTTGACATCTGTCTTTGAACAACACAATTTACTTTCCTGGAATTATGGAATTATATCTGTAGTCCCACCTTTTCTGCACTCTCTTTAACTATCTCAAGCTGTTTAACGGCAGTCTCCTCATCCTCTGTTAGTACCGCCAGATCAAGTTACCTTTGGGAAAACTCATATTTCTTGAGTTCTTTCTCCCATTCTTCCCTAATCTTGTCTGTTTGAATGTCGAAGGGTTCTGAGATTTCCCCCTTAAATTTCACTTCAGATTTCGTCCTAGTCACTGTTTGTTTTTCGAAAACTCTGTACACCTTCAAGACGTCATCACGTAAGATCCCCAATCGTTTTCCACCTCAGTGAACCAGACCCCTTTAGTTTTCTTATTCAGAATGTAAGCAGAGATTCGAGTGGGCAATCTTTCTTGTCCCATTCGCGACGACAGAAAGAAATTCATCTTTTCCTAATAGCGCTTGTTATTTTATCCATATAGTTCGTGATTGTGCCTTTTCCTATATTCTCCATTTTCCTTAAGATCAAGCTACAACCTCATGCATTTCTCTTTGTGTGTAATTTCCTCTGTGTCCAATAATAAATTCTTCATGCGTTCGCTGACCTGTTTCCATTGTTCTTCTGTCCAGGCACTTCTGGTCTTCTTGGTTCTTTCTTCGGTTTGAAACTCTTCCAAATTTTTCACTGTGTCCCTAAATTTATTTCTGTCTAAAATGTTGACCTAGATTTGTAACCTTTTGCATATCTTTCCGCGTTTCCTTAATCCATGCTATAGTGGTCTTCTTTTCCAGAAGTAAACAAGTATCTGTTTGTTAAGTCTATTTCCGTTCTTTTTGTATAAATATCCTAGAAATGCCAGTCACTTCCTCTTCGTGGTCTCCGAGATTCCCTCCACCTTCTGGTAAACTTCTTTGTTGCGCCTTCAGTCTGTACAGATTCTTCTTTCTAAGACCTCTAGCTTCTTCAACGTTTAGTTCATGGACAGGCATTCACTGGCATACAGACATTCTGTTTTGACCCTGGTGTCTTAGTGTTTTATTTGGACATTCCAGGATATGCATTTCTTATTGTAGATCTTTTGACATGCAGATGTCTTAGAACTGGGCACAATCCGAACAGCCGGGATGAGTGGCTCAAACGGTTGAGGCGCTGGCCTTCTGACCCCTCCCCAACTTGGCAGGTTCGATCCTGGTTCGGTCCGGTGGTATTTGAAGATGCTCAAATACGTCAGCCTCGTGTCGGTAGATTTACTGGCACGTAAAAGAACTCCTGCGGGACTAAATTCCGGCACCTCGGAATCTCCGAAAATAGTAAAAGTACTTTTTTTACAACTTGATTTACGTCGTACCGACACCGATGGGTTTTATGGCGACGATAGGATAGAAAAGGCCAAAGGAGTGGGAAGGAATCGGCCGTGGCCTTAATTAAGGTACAACCCCAGCATTTGCCTGGTGTGGAAATTGGAAACCACGGATTTTCAGGGCTACCGACAGTGGGGCTCGAGCCCACTGTCTCCCGGATGCAAGCTCACAGCTGCGCGCCCCTAACCGCACGGTCAACTCGCCCGGTGTCAAAGTAGTTAGTGGGACGTAAAGAAAATGACATTATTATTATTATTATTATTATTATTATTATTATTATTATTATTATTATTATTACCATCCGAACAGTTTAGGAACAAAACGGTGTCACGTAACAAAATGTGTGTTGCGATGTTACCTAGCAACAGTACTTTGAGAGCTCCACAGGCCGTGCATCTGTATGTCATGGTCATCCATCAATACTTCACATCACAGCCAGTATGGCTGCTAGGTAACATCGCGACACACATTTTATTGAAAGACATAATCAGCTGATTTTCCCAAAGGGAACTTTAATTACATTTTTTTGTTAACCAATATGGTTTTTAAACGATCTTCCACTGCGGCTTTTTCTACTCCATTCTCCTGATTGGCTGGCAAATTTTACAAAGAGGTTAATTTTGGTAGTTGCGACCTCTAGGTTCGTTAGGATAGCAAAGTCATCTGCGAAAGCCAGGCAGTTCACTTTAATCTCAGTAGTATTTACAAGGCAGTTAATAAATCAAATATGGCGGGACAATTACAAAGAGATTTGCAGAAGCGACGCGATCATACTGGTATACAATAAGTTCAATTAAACAATATTATATGAAATACCTATGCTATTTTCATTTTATTAATATTGTTCATTAAATACCAGTTGTTTCCCGCTGGCTCCGCCCGCAATGTTGTTCGTTACTATCCTCACGGATGTATTTGCAAAATTTCGAGTTAATGAAATACAGCACATGATCTGCTGGGATAATAGAACGTAATATTATATCAACAAAACACTTGAAAATACATCACACTAAGAAATTGAATTAAACGTTCCTTGGAACAACACTACGCGCCGAACTGTTAGAAAGTCTTTAAAATATCTTCGTCATGGAGACAAATGTACTCATAACTTTTCTCAGAATCTACCAATTTAGGTAGTTGTTACCTCAAAAGAAAGCGCTTTATCCACTGAGTGTTTTTAGACCAAAACGAACTGCGTACCTAAATTAGAACGAAATATATGATTGCTTCAATGAGAAAAAATGTTGAAGAAATGAGACGTCAAATTGAATGTGCACTCATAACTTTCCTCAAAATCAACCAATTTGAATAGTTAAGAGCTGAAATTAAAGAGCTTGATCCACTGAGTGTTCTTAGGCCAAAATGAACTCCGTACCTAAATTATAACCAAAAATATGATTGCTTCAAAGAGACAAAAAATTGAAAAATCAAATAATTTGGGGAAGGCGGAAGTTAAGTGATTTATAGTACCTGATGACAAATCTGTGCATGAATACCTTTAAGTTAAAAAATGAAGGAAATCGACTGGATAGAATGGCCGGACTGACTGACTTTAGTTTTCATATTTTTTTTTTAATATATAGATTTCATTCGATAAAGGGCGGGCTGAGTGGCGTAGACGATTGAGGCGTTGGCCTTCTGACTCCAACTTGGCAGGTTCGATCCTGGCTCAGTCCGGAGCCTCGTGTCGGTAGATTTACTGGCACGTAAAAGATCTCCTGGGGAACAACATTCCAACACGCCAGCGTCTCCTAAAACCTTCAAAGTTATTAAATTCATAATTCAATTAATAGTCTTACCAAATACCAATCGTTATGTTACCCTTGATAATGTATAGCTCAGATAAGTACATTCACTTATTCTCTCCAGTAATTCACTATTTAAATTCTGTTTGGGATTAATAATAATATCAGTAATAATTCATGTAGCTGTGAGTTTGCATTCGGGAGAAAGTGGGTTCAAAGCACACTGTCCGCAGCCTTGAAGATGGTTTCCTGTGGTTTCCCATTTTCACGCTAGGCAAACGCTGAGCTGTACTATAGAATAGAATAGAATGATTTTTATTGTCGTTAGGCAACTGGCATTTGCAATGGACAGAGTCATAGGTGCGTCGTTACAGAATATTGCAAGTATCTCACCAAGCACATCAAATAACTACAACTATATACACAAGAGTTAAAATAAACATAACATTATTCGTCCAAGAGAGTGATAAATAACTACTAATTTACCAACGTGTTAGGATGGCGTTGGGCTTTATTACCCCCCTTTAAACAGTGTTATTTTTTTCTTCAAATTCAGATACTGAGTAGAAGCTATTGGATGTAAACCAATATTTAAGGGTTCTCTTGAAGTTACATAGGGGCATATCCTTTACTTGGGCGTATAGTTTGTTGAATAATTTAATGCCATTATACCTATAGTCTTCTTGTGTTTTTTCAGCCTAACATGTGGTAAATCTAAATAGTTCCTATATCTTGTGCCATATGAGTGTACATTGCTGCGAGTTGTTAGGTCGATGAGATTTTATTTAGTATTGAATATACTATGATAAATGTATAATGAGGGAAGAGTCATAATTGCAAGGTCTTGGAACATAGTTCTACAAGACTCCCTTGTGGCCTTACCTTTAATACATCTTATTGCCTTCTTTTGCCACTTGAACACATCTTGAGCCTCTGTTGAGTTACCCCAAAACACGGTACCATATGATAAGTGTGAATGAAAGAAGGCATAGTATGCACTCATCATCTGACTACTACTAACTGATCCTTTAAGTCTAACATCCTACAATATCCACGTCAAAGAAAGAGCAGCCGCAGCAATAAAAGCCATCTACAACATTCAACAACCTCAACAAATATCATTGGGTACAGCAATGCTCCTGTTCAGGACAGCCATATCACCAATAGCAACCTATGGGATTAGCATCACCTGGGAAAAACTCGCACTCAGCGACCTGATGACAATAGAAAAAGTCAAGGCCCGATATCTCAAGAGAATACTAGGCATTGGGAAGTCAGCCCCTTCAAGGTTAACATATGTTATAACCAAGGAGGACTACTTCATTGACGATATCAAAACACAGTTTTGTCTACCAAACACCAAGTCCTACGAGAATGCACGCCAAACTTTAAACGAGAAAATGAATGCTATTTGGTCCGACTTCTATTCCACGGACGCTATAATGACGGACGAGTGGAAACAAGCAAATTACGAGCTACGGGACGTAATTACACGTTACGCCACTCATGGATTTCACCACAGATTCTGCCAAACCAAAAACTTCCACCAGCCGAACGAAGACTGTATATGTAACCTGTGCAACGATCATTGTGAAAGATACCATGCACAAAACTGCAAAATGAGGACAACCTCAATAATAAGAATGGCATTAGCATAGTTGACCATCTGTACAAAAACTGTTTTTGCACATTGTGCGCTTTTCATTTAATAATAATAAGTCTGCGAAGCAAAAATTCTAGCCAGTTTTGTACATAACTTTTGCGTCTGTTTGTTCCAGGTTAATTTACACTCCAGATACAATCCCAATAATTTGACAGAACTGTTATCATTATTACCCAGACCTGAATTAATTAAATGGAAGTAGATCACTTCTGTCTTGTTATTATTTAGGATAACTTTATTTGCCTGCAACCAAGAGGATGATTTGTGTAGCATTTCTATCCTTCCTTTCCTCCTCAACATATTTTAAGTCTCTATTGCTTGTTATGATAGTAATATCATCTGCATAGAGCACTGACCTATAGGGTAAATTACTAACAATATCATTTCATTTTGCTTTAGGCTGACGATGACCTAGTACGAGATCGAAACTAGTCCCTAATCATTTATGTAATTTAAACTCTTTACATTTTGTATTGAAAAGATGGACCCAAATAATACATTAATTTACTCTATTGTAACCCATCGTCGCCATAAGATCTATCTGTGTCAGTGTGACGTAGCCTAAAGCAATGTTATAAATCTCTCTCTCTCTCTCTCTCTCTCTCTATATATATATTATTATGGCTTTGCATCGAGTTTCTAATTTAGCCTCTAACATTTATCGTGTATGCAGCAATTCAGACAGGCATAGAAGGAGTGAAGAAAGGTCTTGGAAGGAATGGCCGGAAATAGGTGGCTTGGGTAGTGAAACAGCTGTACCCAACGTCGGATACTCGTTGTCTACGAAAATATATAGAAGTTACAATCCTTTCAAACTGAAACATTTCACCAGATACTGCAGTTCTGCTGGGTATCAGTTAAGTCAACGAAGTGTATTCGTGACCTCTAAGTTCAGACAAAAAAGAAAAACACGAGTATACAGCAGTAGAAAGAGAACAAAAAAAGCACGGCCCCCTAAAATAGCTCACGTTAACAGTCTAGTGTGCAACCAACTAAACAACATCGCCTACACTGCTGCCAAGCGACGCGTCCTAACATCACGGCTTCCTGGATCTACATGACAGACGAAATGACTCCAGGAATTTAAAACTACACTCAAAACAGAATAAAAAGAAATAATATACTATTTATCTTCTGCACATCTCCATTGAAATCTGAAACACTACAAAAAAAAATAGATGACATTGTTGTCTATATCACGATATGGTTATTTACAAACGGCTTGATTTAGTTCAGCGGGAAAGGATTCATGGTTTATTCTGTGAGTCAGGAATGTTAATTTATATCGAGCTCTCTCATTGGAAGAAGCGACTGATTTACTGGAAACTACTATATTTATGTCTTTTAGTTTGTAAATTCCGAAAAGACCGAAAAACGAACAAATGCATTCTAGTGTATTTGATGTAAGTAATGGAAATAAACAAGCAAGTGGCGAATAAGATCAAAGGCAAAGAGGAATTTGGATAGAATGTGGTAAGTTGTGTTCAAGATCTGTCAAGATGGTTGCTGTCTTGAAAGTTGAAGCTGAGAATGAAGGATGGTGTTTGTGGTGAAATTTGGAAATACGTTCACATAAATATGTCTTATGGTTGGGGTCATCTAAAAAGTTGCGTCACGAAATTAACGATACAAAGTGTGTGACGCGATGTTACCCAGCAACCGTGCAGGTTATGATGTGAAATACTGAGGGAAGACCATGACGGAGGGACATGTTATCAATGTTATTAAAGAAGGGCGTTAGAATACAGATGGTCGATGTGATCTTGCAGGCTGTAAAAATGAAATGACGTATGGCTTTTAATGCCGGGAGTGTCCGAGGACAATCGGCTCGCTAGGTGCAGGTCTTTTGAAATGACGCCTGTAGGCAACCTGCGCGTCGTGATGAGGATGAAGACGACACATACACCCAGCCCCCGTGCCAGCGAAATTAACCAATTATGGTTAAAATCCCCGAACCTGTCGAGAATCCAACCCGGGACCCCTGTGACCAAAGGTAGCACGCAAACCATTTAGCCACGGAGCCGGACTTACAGGCTGTGATGGATGGCCATGCATGAGAGTCATTATAGAAGACTGTATTATCAAACAGCACCCATCGTATCCCCTGATCGTCGTAAAAGGAGCCCTAGGGGCTCTTACCTTGGGTAGCGTGGGTTGGTGACCATGGGGGCCTTAGCTGAGTCCGGGCAATGCTTCCGCTTACTTGTGCCAGGTTCTTCACTTTCATCTAACCTATCCGACCTTCCTTTGTCAACTCTTGTTTTATTTCAACTCCGACGGTATTAGGTTGCGAATACTGGGAAGTAATTTCCACGCCCTTCATGTTCCTTGTCTTTCTTTCGCAGATACCTTCGTTTTCCGAAGTGTCGGGCCCCTTCCACCCCCTACCCCCCTTGATTAGTATTAATAGAGGATGTCTGCTTCCTCTAAAAGCAGTAATTATCACCACCATCTCCACCACCACCACTTTTATCAAAGAGGGGCTCATTTTATAATACGCTAGATAACTGATTATTTCATTCGAAGTACTTTCATAGGCCCTGAGTCAGTTACTCGCCCCCCTTCCCCCTTCAATGAACTGAATACGTAATACATGCAATACTGAATCGATGATGCTTGCAGTCTAAATGGGTCCAAAATCCAAGTCATTCCATACAGATGTGCCTTGAAAACGATTCCTTAATGCAAACATCATGATGATGATGCTTATTGTTTAAAGGGCCTAACATCTAGGTCATCGGTCCCTAATGGTACGAAATGAGACGAAATGTAATGACAAATTAAAAGTCCAAAATTCTCCACTGACCAGAATTCAAAACGTGAGGACGAAGAATCGGTGGATCCGACCCGCAATGTCCCACATTCACAGAAACGGGCGTAAAACAATAGTATTACTGACCAAGGGACTGCTTCTAAAGCACAATACTGAAACGATGATGCTTGTAGTCTAAGGGGTCCAAAATCCAAGTCATCGGCCCCTCATGATGGTATTTATCGCTAGGAAAGTAGAACCATAGTACACTGACTGACAGAGCAAATGCAACACCAAGAAGGAGTGGTCAGAACTTTATGCCAATTGCAGGGTAGACTGACGTCACTGAGGTATGCTCATGATGTGAAATGCGCCGCTGTGCTGCGCACGTAGCGAACGATAAATGGGACACGGCGTTGGCGAATGGCCCACTTCGTACCGTGATTTCTCAGCCGACAGTCATTGTAGAACGTGTTGTCGTGTGCCACAGGACACGTGTATAGCTAAGAATGCCAGGCCGCCGTCAACGGAGGCATTTCCAGCAGACAGACGACTTTACGAGGGGTATGGTGATCGGGCTGAGAAGGGCAGGTTGGTCGCTTCGTCAAATCGCAGCCGATACCCATAGGGATCTGTCCACGGTGCAGCGCCTGTGGCGAAGATGGTTGGCGCAGGGACATGTGGCACGTGCGAGGGGTCCAGGCGCAGCCCGAGTGACGTCAGCACGCGAGGATCGGCGCATCCGCCGCCAAGCGGTGGCAGCCCCGCACGCCACGTCAACCGCCATTCTTCAGCATGTGCAAGACACCCTGGCTGTTCCAATATCGACCAGAACAATTTCCCGTCGATTGGTTGAAGGAGGCCTGCACTCCCGGCGTCCGCTCAGAAGACTACCATTGACTCCACAGCATAGACGTGCACGCCTGGCATGGTGCCGGGCTAGAGCGACTTGGATGAGGGAATGGCGGAACGTCGTGTTCTCTGATGAGTCACGCTTCTGTTCTGTCAGTGATAGTCACCGCAGACGAGTGTGGCGTCGGCGTGGAGAAAGGTCAAATCCGGCAGTAACTGTGGAGCGCCCTACCGCTAGACAACGCGGCATCATGGTTTGGGGCGCTATTGCGTATGATTCCACGTCACCTCTAGTGCGTATTCAAGGCACGTTAAATGCCCACCGCTACGTGCAGCATGTGCTGCGGCCGGTGGCACTCCCGTACCTTCAGGGGCTGCCCAATGCTCTGTTTCAGCAGGATAATGCCCGCCCACACACTACTCGCATCTCCCAACAGGCTCTACGAGGTGTACAGATGCTTCCGTGGCCAGCGTACTCTCCGGATCTCTCACCAATCGAACACGTGTGGGATCTCATTGGACGCCGTTTGCAAACTCTGCCCCAGCCTCGTACGGACGACCAACTGTGGCAAATGGTTGACTTTTTTTTTTTTTGCTAGGGGCTTTACGTCGCACCGACACAGATAGGTCTTATGGCGACGATGGGATAGGAAAGGCCTAGGAGCTGGAAGGAAGCGGCCGTGGCCTTAATTACGGTACAGCCCCAGCATTTGCCTGGTGTGAAAATGGGAAACCACGGAAAACCATTTTCAGGGCTGCCGATAGTGGGATTCCAAATGGTTGACAGAGAATGGAGAACCATCCCTCAGGACACCATCCGCACTCTTATTGACTCTGTACCTCGACGTGTTTCTGCGTGCATCGCCGCTCGCGGTGGTCCTACATCCTACTGAGTCGATGCCGTGCGCATTGTGTAACCTGCATATCGGTTTGAAATAAACATCAATTATTCGTCCGTGCCGTCTCTGTTTTTTCCCCAACTTTCATCCCTTTCGAACCACTCCTTCTTGGTGTTGCATTTGCTCTGTCAGTCAGTGTATTTGCCATAGTGCGGTACTAATCAAAAGTAGCGTAGACTCGCGGTATTCCACACATTATGGTACTATTCACAGGTAATGAAATTCGCACCTGTAATACAGACCTATGATGTTTCGCACATTGCGGCGCCATTTACAGGCAACGCAAACCTATGGCGTTCATCACATAAGTGGACTAACCACAGCGACTCATACTATCCCGTGGTGTTCCTCATGTAGTTGGTACTAATCATAGGCAAGCCAGAACCATAGTGTCGCTCATATAGTGCTACTAATCACAGGTAATGTAGAAGCCGGCAACGCGCACTGTTGCTACTAATCACAAACCTATTTGGTACCTAACATAGTGGTACTACGCGCAAGTAAAAGCGACCCATGGTGTTCCCCGCGTGGTGGTACTAATCACAAGTAGTTTCATGGTTCTAATACAATCATCCCTTGGTCTCCCCTCTTAGTTGCCTCTTACGACAGGCAGGGAATACTGTGGGGGTATTCTTCGTCTGCGTTCTCCACCCACAGGGGATAGATGCAAACAAATTAATCGTTAACAACTTGAGTTTCATTTATTAAAAGACATATTTATGATCATTAAAAATTTAATATCATTTTAATGTGTTTTATCTGAACTGGCATCACCTGAAAACGGCTGAATATGTTTCTACGGCTGTTTCTACATGAAAGTCAATATTTCAGCGAGGTAGCTAAGGCAGTTTTGACAATGGAAAATAATAAATAATGGTATTGGCTTTACGTCCCACCAATTACTTTTACGGTTTTCAGAGACGCCGAGGTGCCGGAATTCAATCCGGCAGGAGTTCTTTTACGTGCCAGTAAATCTACCGACACGAGGCTGACGGATTTGAACACGTTCGAATACCACCGGACTGAGCCAGGATCGAACGTGGCAACCGATAAAATTTGTCCCTGTTCTGGGTAAGAACAGTGTTTAAAAACGTATGTTAATGAAATGTATGAAATGGGTACGAACCCGTCTACAGTTGCAATTGGTTGGTTGATTGATCTGTACATGCCGCTCTGAGAATCAAGGATAGCTGGACGAAATTTCTGGATAAAATGTTGAGGATCGCCAGTCACCACTAATTCAATGCGGAAATTAGCACAGGAGACGTCCGACTCGTTGGCTGAATGGACAGCGTACTGGCCTTCGGTTCAGAGGGTCCCGGGTTCGATCCCAATGGCCCGGGGGCTGGGTGTTTGTGCTGTCCCCAACATCCCTGCAACTCACACACCACACACAACACAATCCTCCACCACAATATCACGCAGTTACCTACACATGGCAGATGCCGCCCACCCTCATCGGAGGGTCTGCCTTACAAGGGCTGCACTCGGCTAGAAATAGCCACACGAAATTAAAAAAAGCACAGGAGACCAATGTTTCTGTGCACAGAGAGCCATACGCAGGGAACTTCAACAGCATCATTATGAATTCACAGTTGTCCACACATTACAAGAAGCATATCATGAGAATAGAGTACAGTATTGTTTGTTACCTTCATTACCAATAATATACAGTAGCGCTCAAACGTGCTGCATTGTCTGTAGTTAGCAATGTTATGTGTAGGGACAGTAGAACAGAGCCTTCAACTGAGTTATGCAGTGTACAGCAGCATATTACCATCGTCGCATGCTTAAGATACAGCTGCGTTTAACACGTCGGCTCATAAGTACTTCTTTAAAATATTCCGAATAGTATAATCGTAAAGTTGAATGGTTATATTTATGTGTGTTTATTTTTAAAGGTTGTTGACAAGAAAGAAGTGTAGACAGCAAACCGAAGTCGGATCAGCCTCGTAAAGCAACCATACGGGAGAATATAATTATTCGGAAGCAATCAGTGGTTGATCCCAAGAAATGTTGCTGTCTGGGTCATCAGTCCACAGACTGGTTTGATGCAGCTCTTCATGTCAGCCTATCCTGTGCTAATCTTTTTATTTCTATGTTAACTAGTACATCTACTCTAATCCGCCTACACTTCCCTCAAAAACTAATTGAAGAAGTGCTGAGTGTCTTAAGATGTGTCCTCTCATTCTAACTCTTCTTTTAGTCAAATTTCTCCAAATCGTCCTCCCCTCACCAATTCGATTCAGTATCCATTCATTCGTGATTTTATGTACCCAACTCAACTCCAGCATTCTTCTGTAACACAACATTTCATAAGCTTCTATTCTCTTTATTCTGAGCTAGTTATCGTCCATGTTTCACTTCCATACAACGCCACGCTCCAGACGTAAGTCTTCAAAATCGTCTTTCTAATTCCTATATCAATATTCGAAGTCAGCAAATTTCTTTTCTTAAGAAAGGCCTTCTCTGCTTGTGCTAGTCTTCACATCACGTCCTCCTTACTTCTGCCATCATTAGTTATTCTGTTCGCAAAGTAACAATAATTATCTAGTTCCTTTAAGACTTCATTTCCTGCATCACCTGATTTCATTTGACTGCACTTCATTACTTCTGTTTTGGACTTAATTGTTTTCATCTTGTACTCCTTCTTCAAGACTCTTTCCATACCATTCACCAATTTCTCCAGATCTTCTGCAGGCTCTGATAGAATAACAATATCATCAGCAAATCTCAGAATTTTGATTTCCTCTCCTTGTATCGTGATTCCATTTCCAAATTCCTCCTTGATTTTCTTTATCGCCTGTCCTATCCCAAGAAATATGCAAAGGAAATCAGGGATTGCTTGCAAGAGCACCACAACGGGATCTTAATGTTTCCACTGCCAAACCTCATTTAGCAGTTACTGATGCGAATGATAGACGACCTGCAAGAACATCACCTATCAGTCTAAACTAAACTATAGAAAGGCCAGATTAGAGTTTGCAAAGGTATGTGACGTGGAAGAGTAACGATTGGTCAAAGGCGTTATGGAGTGACGAAAGTAAGTTCAACCTCGTCTCGTTTAACGGTATCAGGTATATTCGTCTACCAACGAACCAGAGAAACAGTTATGTTACCAAGTGCCAACCATTAAACATGTAGGCGGTAACATCATGGTGCGGAGTTGTTCTACACACAGAGTTGGTCATCTCTTACGAAACATAAGGGATAACGGCTCGTCCATATATCGTGACATCCTAGAATGTTACATAATACCACATGGAAAGAAGAATATGCCTCGAAATTTGATACTTCAACAAGACAATGGTCTAAAGCATTCCTCCCGCCATGTGAGGAATATGTGTTCAGAGTTTCAAGTTTTGGATTGGCCAAGCCAGAGCCCAGCCCTGAACCTACCATTGAAAACATCTGGGAGAAATTGGGAACATGCATCATTTTCAAAAATATTTTTTTTGAAAAGTACACTAATGAAATAGTACGTAAACGTATTACATTGTGGTATGTTGCCTTGTTTTCTACCATTAAAAAAATATTTAATAGTGCCTTTCCGCAAGGCGAGTGAAACGGCCTCTGACGTAAGCGGCGCGCTGTGACGTCACGATCCAGTACCGCATGGAGCTCTACCAGCCGTTGTGCATCAGCCGTTGCTAAAAGCCGATTGTTTATTATTCATGATCGCGAATAACTTCGATATGACAGAAGAAAGGTTCAAAACAGCACAGTCAGACAATCTACCATGTATAGATGTCGTCATTCTTGAAAAATGCGACTTTTGTGGCCGCAGAAATTCGCGGATAACAAGCAAGTTTGTAAGTGGCGTCTTTTATATACGTGCAATGTACTGTAAACCATAGTATTAGGATAACAACGAACCTGGATAGATATCACATCACTTTCAACATTTCCTTCTAGACTGATTCCCCTATTAAAGAATAACATTACTAATGCTGAAAGCCCGAAAATGTAAAGTAAGAAATCGGATTTCAGCACTAACATAAACATATAGGTAGCATTATAGTACTAGTCCGCTTCTGTGGTGTAGTGGTTAATGTGTGCCACTCCCGGAGGCCCGGTTTCGATTCCCGGCTCTGCCATGAAAGTTGAAAACAAATAGTACGAGGGCTGGAACGGGGTCTACTCAGCCTCGGGAGGTCAACTGAGTAGAAGGGTTTCGAATCCCACCTCAGCCATCCTCGAAGTGGTTTTTCGTATTTTCCTACTTCTCCTCCAGGCACCTAAGGCCACGGCCGTTTCCTTCCCTCTTCATTGTCTATCCCTTCCGATCCTCCCATCCTCCAACAAGGCCCCTGATGAGCATAACAGGTGAGGCCCCCTGGGCGAGGTAATGGCCCTCCTCACCAGTTTCATCACCATACTCAAAGTCTCACGTTCCAGGACAGTGCCCTTGAAGAGGTAGAGGTGAAATCCCTCGCTGAGTCCGAGAGAAAACCAACCCTGAAGGATAAACTGATAAAGAAAGAAAGAAGGAAAGAAAGAAAGATCATAGTACTATAGGGCTATAATCTATCATTCCCAAAAATATATATATTTATGGTTGGGACAACTGGCCTACCCACTTTCGGGGCCCATGAAAGAGAATTAAATATCTTTGTGGAGGGAAAAAGTTAAACATGATAAAGGTAAATATGACTTCATCTAGTTTTCACAAGTCGGGCTGAGTGGTTCAGACTGTTGAGGTGCTGGCCTTCTGACCCCAACTTGGCAGGTTCGATCCTGGTTCAGTCCGGTGGTAGTTGAAGGTGCTCAAATACGTCAGCCTCGTGTCGGTAGATTTACTGGCACGTAAAATAACTCCTGCAGGACTAAATTCCTGCACATCGGCGTCTCCGAAAATCGTAGAAGTAGTTAGCGGGGCGTGAAGCCAGTAACATTAATTACATTTGGCTTTTAACAAGCTGAGCAGATCAGGAAAGAAAAGTGTCCTGGTGACATTTTAGTCGCTCAATACAGGAATGTCTTTGGGTGCTGTGACTTTATTATTTTTTTTTTTTTGCCGTTTGCTTTACGTCACACCGTCACATAATGGCGACGATGGGACAGGAAAGGCCTAGGAATGGGAACAAAGCGGCCGTGGCCTTAGGTACAGCCTCAGCATTTGCCTGGTGTGAAAATGGGAAACCACGGAAAACCATCTTCAGGGCTGCCGGCAGTGGGGTTCAAAACCCACTATCTCCCGGATGCGAGCTCACAGCTGCGCGCTCCTAACCGCACGGCCAACTCGCGCGGTATTTTTACCCTTCGGTTTATTGACTTGGCTTGTATAACCTAAAACTTAGGCTAAGTTGGATTATATTTTAAACACCTACATCACTATTTTCACCTGTGTGCAATTATGTTATTTATTTCATTAATATTATGATAATTATTATAATTGAGCATTGTTAACTTATAAGACTCCAACAGACAAGCATTGGTTTTGTGTAGAGTTATACATTTGTTAAATTCACGTCGTTTCCTTTCATGCTGTACACGCCTATTCTTTGTTACATTATAGGGTATGTGCTATTGCACATCGGAACTCTACATCATTTATAAGTTTTCTGCCTCACTGTCTGCGCAGGATTCATTTTAAGTCTAAAATATACCACTCAGATTATTATCCAATGTATAGACCTCGAATTTAACCATACTAGACACTAACGTAAAGTAGAAATACGCGAAGTGTATCCTGCTTCTCACAGCACACAACGTGTTATTTCGTCTGCTAATTGTCAACCTGTACGATGACGTCAGGCCAATGAGATCGCGTACTTGCGTGACGTGACATTTTCGTAGATTTTTATCATGTTTGGAGTTATTATTTGTACATTCTGATCACATTTTTGAATTCTGCATGCAATTTTGTATCAGATTAGCATATTTTTAATTAAAACCCCGGATCATGCATGTTCCCTATTGGAGCGATATGGGCTCAAATAAGGATCAGTTCTTTGCTGCTTTACAAGAGAAAATTACCAACCTTCCATCCGTATTTTCGCAAAAACTTATGGATTCTATGCCACGAAGATGTGCTACTTCTTGTACCTCAGCATCTGACAATGTTGTTGCGTATTAGGTTCGCCAGGTTTTTTAAATGCCAATAACGGACAGATCATGTCGACACGACATAACGACATTTACTCAAGGAAACACTGAGATATAATTTACTGTACTATAATTACACTGTATTACAGTACTTTGCTGTTTCATTTTCTACATAAAAAGTTTAAAACACGTATTTTTCTTCACTTTTAGCCTTTTTTTCAAAAATACCGAATCTCTCTTAATCAAGTCATCAAATTTCTGACAACAATGATCAAAATTAAGTGAGACATGAATCTCCGACTTTATCACAGTTGCTGAACATAAATTCCTTTCATCATTTCTTTGTTTTTAAGAATAAAAAACAAAACACTTTCAACATATGCATTCGAAGCAGGTGTATTTAGAAGATAAGTACTAGAGAACCCGTGCATCTCCGCAGGATTCGGTATAAATAGGTCAGATAACTCGTCTTGATATGCCTGCCATGGTCATATTGATTTTTGCCTGTCCTTTTCAATGGTTTTATGAACACTTATTACCAGTAATGCAGTTTATACCATTCCTTTCGACCATTCGGGCGTATCTAGATCTTAACATTTTCAAACGATTTTGTCCGAGATAGTGCCGTGGCTGAATAGTGGTTCGGGTAAGTCGACACCCACTTTTTCAAGTGATTGTCCCTTCGCTTTATTAATGGTCATACAGAACAGAAGGTTAGTCGACTTGATACCTTCCTGTCTGTAAGTACGTAGATTGTTTTCTCTTAGCAACGTGTAAGTTATTAGGAACGTTCTGCCATCTGTTGAGTATATTCAGAAGTTGGCGAAGGTCAGAGAATCAAAGAACATCTAGCATCTTCCATCATCAGACAAAGTGTATCCTCTCCGGCTTCACAGGAAGTAATCAAACATGGCTTCATGCAGTGATATTACTAAGGATGATCACATACATCAGAATATTAATGAATTTGTTAGTCGCTTATCAAACTGCTATGTACAGAATATATTGCGGGTTAGAGTAAGTCTTCGCCTGCAATTATTGGAGTGATCATTTAATGATTTGATTTAATGATTACTTAAAGTCGGATGAACTTACAGACCTACCAATGTCCCATGATTCACCGCCAGGTATTTCCGAAGAGACTAAAACAGAAATGAAGCAGATCGGTCCAGTAGAACGGAGGACCGGATTTACCAAAACTGTTTTTAGTAAACTCTTTTAATACACTGACTGACAGTGACAATGCAACACCAAGGAGGAGTGGTTCGAAAGGGATGAAAGTTGGGGAAAAAACAGAGACGGCACGGACGAATAATTGATGTTTATTTCAAACCGATATGCAGGTTACACAATGCGCACGGCATCGACTCAGTAGGATGTAGGACCACCGCGAGCGGCGATGCACGCAGAAACACGTCGAGGTACAGAGTCAATAAGAGTGCGGATGGTGTCCTGAGGGATGGTTCTCCATTCTCTGTCAACCATTTGCCACAGTTGGTCGTCCGTACGAGGCTGGGGCAGAGTTTGCAAACGGCGTCCAATGAGATCCCACACGTGTTCGATTGGTGAGAGATCCGGAGAGTACGCTGGCCACGGAAGCATCTGTACACCTCGTAGAGCCTGTTGGGAGATGCAAGCAGTGTGTGGGCGGGCATTATCCTGCTGAAACAGAGCACTGGGCAGCTCCTGAAGGTACGGGAGTGCCACCGGCCGCAGCACATGCTGCACGTAGCGGTGGGCATTTAACGTGCCTTGAATACGCACTAGAGGTGACGTGGAATCATACGCAATAGCGCCCCAAACCATGATGCCGCGTTGTCTAGCGGTAGGGCGCTCCACAGTTACTGCCGGATTTGACCTTTCTCCACGCCGACGCCACACTCGTCTGCGGTGACTATCACTGACAGAACAGAAGCGTGACTCATCGGAGAACACGACGTTCCGCCATTCCCTCATCGAAGTCGCTCTAGCCCGGCGCCATGCCAGGCGTGCACGTCTATGCTGTGGAGTCAATGGTAGTCTTCTGAGCGGTCGCCGGGAGTGCAGGCCTCCTTCAACTAATCGACGGGAAATTGTTCTGGTCGATATTGGAACAGCCAGGGTGTCTTGCACATGCTGAAGAATGGCGGTTGACGTGGCGTGCGGGGCTGCCACCGCTTGGCGGCGGATGCGCCGATCCTCGCGTGCTGACGTCACTCGGGCTGCGCCTGGACCCCTCGCACGTGCCACATGTCCCTGCGCCAACCATCTTCGCCACAGGCGCTGCACCGTGGACACATCCCTATGGGTATCGGCTGCGATTTGACGAAGCGACCAACCTGCCCTTCTCAGCCCGATCACCATACCCCTCGTAAAGTCGTCTGTCTGCTGGAAATGCCTCCGTTGACGGCGGCCTGGCATTCTTAGCTATACACGTGTCCTGTGGCACACGACAACACGTTCTACAATGACTGTCGGCTGAGAAATCACGGTACGAAGTGGGCCATTCGCTAACGCCGTGTCCCATTTATCGTTCGCTACGTGCGCAGCACAGCGGCGCATTTCACATCATGAGCATACCTCAGTGACGTCAGTCTACCCTGCAATTGGCATAAAGTTCTGACCACTCCTTCTTGGTGTTGCATTTGCTCTGTCAGTCAGTGTATATAGATATTTGGAACGGTATCTAAATTAACTTAAGCGAAAAAAGTATCACCCATAGTGTAGAATCGCTAGATGAAGAATTATGATCTGAAATGGAGGATCGGTAAATGCTACTGTAAATAGATAATTATAACCATGGCAGAAGCGAGTTGTTTAAATATGGTACAAAGGGGCGTCCCGTATGTTGTTAAAATGGGGCAGTACTTCAGACCATTGAATACGGGTTATCCCGTCTAATACGGGACACCAGGCAACTCTATTGGGTACTGACGTATTGTTCCAACAACAAAATACTTTTGGTCCACAAAGTTTTAAGTTTAATTTTAATGAAGATAGTTACGTTTAAATACGCGTTATGTTAATACTGAATCGATCATAAACATGCATGTGTTTACGCTGGTTTTTAAAAGAGGCAAAAGAATCAAGGAGACGAGACTAAAATCCGCGACCCGGTTGGAAATCCAACCCAGAACCCTCTAAAGAAAAGGGCGGGACTTTGACCATTCAGTCAAGAAGCTGGACTAGCCAAAAATGAAAAGAATTACAGTAATTACCTAATTTCCGTTGACTTTCCATGCTGAGAGGCCGCCTCTTCACAAATTCTTTCTTAGTTGACGCTGTTCTCTGTAAATCAGTCTGTGTCACTTGAATATTGAACACGTAAGCTGCTACGTCTTGCGAGCTACAAACATGTTCTCTGCGATCTGGCCGCAGAGCCAACTATGGATGGAACCACGAGAAAACGCATTCCATCGGTCCTGTCATCAACCAAGTGCGCACCACCAAGACGTCAGCACAGCAGACGTAACAGGAACTTGTTTCCTGGAATGAGTCATAGCGTGGCGGAGTTCCCTCTTCCACGTGGCATAGGCAGCATCAACAACGCCTACCATCGTACAACCAACTCAGGATCACCATACATATTTCCTGATGGCAAATAACGAAAACATTGATTTCTTTACCTTAGAAAACGAAACACCGCAGCCATAATGGTGGCGGTTCGTGAAATTTTACTCCTCTGCCGCCATCTCAACTCCCCCTCTAGCCCATTTTTCACTGATCAACACCACGATATTTTAGATGAAATAGCACAATTTATATAAACAAATAATAATCCGATGACAGTATATGGTGACCAGAATCACCAAGAGAATTATATATACAAAGGAACAGTAAGAGTAACATTAGATGGATCACGCCTCTTCAGTGATGCCTAGGCCATCTATGACAGCTGATGGCAGAGCTGTTGAGGATCCAACCAGCCTTAGGGCTGAAGACTGAACATACATACACAGAAATAAAGAAGCTATGAGGAAACTACAAATTACAATAGAAGATTAAACAATAAAATATACAAAATCAAGAAACTGACAAACAAACCAGACTACAAATGAAGATCAAGAAACGGACAATGGACGGGTGATTTCAGAAAGAAAGTTACGATCCTAGGGAATGTAGAAGTACTGGGCAGACAGGGAACTAAAAAAAACAGTTATAAAAATAAAAACCTCTAACACAATATCAGAAGTTAATTTCTGTAAAAAATGCCTGAACCGATCTAAATCAGAACCGATGTCCGGAAACAAGATGGATTTTCTCCACTACTACTCAATCTAGTTCTGGAAAAAGTGATTCGTGAATGGTAAAGAAGAAACTATAGGGATAAATACTGATGATGATGCTTGTTGTTTAAAGAGGCATAACATCTGAGTCCATCGGGCCGGGATTAATACTGACAGACTTCTTAAAAACACAATTCACTTTTTTGTTACTTAGATTTTGCAGATGACATTGCAATACTTTCTAAGAACAGACAAGAAGCAATCAGGACCACAGAAAAACTTCATGTAATAGTGCAAAAGCCGGAATTCAAAATTAATTTGAATCAAATGCAGTAAATGGAAGGGACTAAATCAAGATTTAAAAATCAACCATCAATAGCCAAATTCGAACAAAATCTTCCAACTGGATAAATTCAAATACAGTGGTGGTCAAAATAATAGAGCCACCTGGCAAAGGTTTAGAATAAAGTGCAAATTTATTACTAGACATGTTTGTACTATGATGGAAACAAAATTTTACGTTGTACAGGAACCATTACAACAGAGTCGCATTGTACCACAGTCAGTTATATAGATAACACAACTGAAACTAATCAATAATATTCAAAATAATACCAGACCACAGGGTAAAAAAAAATAGAGCCAATTGACACAAATATTTTGTACTTGATCTAAGTCTTATGAAATTTACAGGAACAGTCGTTTATGCATAGGAGTGCGTTAGTACTTCGTGGTGTAACCCTTATTTTTGAGGATTTCCCTGCACCTCTTACCCATAGAGTCGACTAAACGCCTGCATTCGTCGCTGCTGATCGCATACACGGCTCTCTGGATTTCTTCCCAAAGTTTATCTAAAGACGTAGCTTTTGAGCGGTCAATTCTCTTGTCTACGATCTCCCATAAGTTCTCGATGGATATTGCGTCAGGGGATTGAGGTGGCCACTCTAATACTTCGATATGGTGATATTGAAAAAACTGCCTTATGATCCTTGCAGTATGCTTTGGATCGTTATCGTGCTGAAATTTCCATTTCAGCGGCATTTCCTCTTCAGCATAAGGCAGCATCACATTTGCTAAGATGTCGTTGTACATTTCTGCGTTCATTATGCCGTTGATACGGTGTATTGGACCAAGGCCATACCATGAAAAACATCCCCATACCGTAACACTTCCGCCACCGTATTTCATAGTTTTTAAAGTGTACTTGGGATTAAATTCCTGGTTTGGTGGGCGGCGCACATAGACTTTTCCGTCTGAGGCAAACCTATTATACTTGGATTCATCGGACCAAAGGATGTTCCTCCACCAAATATTGGGTGTGTGTTCATTTCTCCGGGCGAAGGCCAACCTTTTCCGAACATTAGCTTTTGAAACATGTGGCTCCTGTCTCGCAATGCGCCCATTCAATTTTGCGGATCTCAGTCGTCTTTGAATCGTTGAAGTTGATGGTTGAACATCATTTTTGTCGCTAAACAAAATGGCTTTCAGTCGTGGTGGTGACAAAAATGGGTTTCTTTACTTCCCTAGTGATGAGTCTGTCTACGCGAGGAGTAGTTACACGAGGTCGCCCCCTGTTCCCCACCTGCGGCTTTGTTTGTTTTGCCAATCTAATGGCGTTCTGGACTCGTTTTCGCGAAACGTGTAAATCTTTGGCTATTTGATTCATGGATATCCCACTTTTGAACATCCGGAACATTACTATACGACCATCATCACTTGTATGCTCTGCTCTGCCCATCTAGAAGAATGTAAACAAAACCAAACGTCAGTTTACATACAAAATAATATTGAGTGGAGGTTTGTTGACAAATAATATCGCTAGCCCCCAAAACAACTGCAAAAAATCAATTTGAACGGGATTTCTGTAAAACGGCTGTATTATTTTGACCCATAAGATTCTTACCTTTATGCCTCTTTTCGAACGTCTAGCTCAAACGCTTCCTTTCGCACGACTACAGACAGCAGCGATGTCTTCCCTGATATTGTCTAAAAGGGACTGACAACACGGCACTCGTGGAGATTTTGCGAACTAATAGATATCCTAGTTCTTAATCTCGTCAATAGAGGTGGCTCTATTATTTTGACCGCCACTGTATCTCGGCGAAATTATTCAATCAGGAAGCAAACAAAGAACAAATGGCAAAGATATAAATGGCTTACAAAATCACCTGCAACAGATATAACTGATGTAAGATTACGACACTAGAAAACAGTCGTGAACCCAGAGGTTCATTACGCATCCGAAACCTTGACAATTGGTGGCAGGTCACAAATAAAAATAATATCGATAAACAGGAAAGGAAAATTCTCAGAAAAATTCTTGGACCGAAATGCGAAGATGGAATTTGAATGAAAAGGGAACCACAGGAAATTGATGTTGATGATTATGATGATGATGATGTTTGTTGTTCAATGCCGTATGCTGACAGCTTACAGTCGCGCATTATAATGCACAGATTCAAAAGATTTGGAAAAATCCGTGTACACGACATCAACCTAATTGCAATAGTTCAGAGTGCTAGATATGAAGTGGGAGTACACAGCAAAATTGGTTGTTGAGCGTTTCCAAACAAAACAATGCTGGTTAATTTATAATAATAAATTTCAACTATTTTTATGGAAATATAGTTAGTATGATACGTTATTATGACAACTGAACGCCACAAAAATATACAGCATATGAAAAAAAAATGTTACTAATCAACTCACTTTTTCAGAGGAACTTTCACTCAGACGTCATTGTTTTATTAATCACTTAACTATATACAATGAATTAGTTATTATTACAACTTTATTAAACACCTCTCCCCTCTTACTATTACATATCATGTCATTCATTTCATCTCATTAACTCCTCTGATGAGGCTAATGTCAGGAAGGGCATCCGGTCATAAAAACCCACCACGAGAGATTTATCCCACCTCATACCCGACCCTGTATAGAAACGGGACAAGGGTTGGACAAACAAAACTACTTTATTATAACAGATAATTATTGTTTGCCTTCATGGTATTTAAAATGCACAACAGATGAAAGGAACAAGCAATAATTACATAAATAGACTTATTTTTTCCCCTCTCTGAAGTTAACAATAATTTATGGTAAGTATGGCCATACAAGAGCAAACGCATCGGTTATACGACTGTTAATAACGTATTATTCGTTAATAATAATAATAATAAATAATAATAATTAATAATAATAATAATAATAATAATAATAATAATAATAATAATAATAATAATAATAATACCGGGCGAGCTGGCCGTGCGGTTAGGGGCGCGCAGCTGTGAGCTAGTATCCGGGAGACAGTGGGTTCGAATCCCACTGTCGGCAGCCCTGAAGATGGTTTTCCGTGGTTTCCCATTTTCAAACCTGTCGTCGCCATAAGACCTATCTGTGTCGGTGCGACGTAAATCAAATAGCATAATAATAATAATAATAATAATAATAATAATAATAATAATAATAATAATAATAATAATAATAATAATAATAATAATTGCACTCTGCATTGAGGTGTACCTCCGTGAAAGAAGAATGGTTTATTTCTCGCCATGGTAACTTTAGTAAGTCTCGAATTCTGAAGTTCACATTCATTAATTTGATGGCTTCAGTCCAATTTGGCCCTAAATTGGTGGCACGGTACATTTGCCATGTCACGTGTCAAGGATGCAAACGAGGAGCCAACACCTTAACGACGTTGAAGAGGTCAAATCTTTGTGAAGAACTCTTCCAATGGTCGAATTCGTGGCGATTTAACAAAGCTGACAAGAGAACCTTTCTCTTTTGCGAGTAAAAAGTAATCATTGGTTTTGCTTTAATGACGCGAGCCAAATGCACCGTAAAATACCAACAGTCACTGTTTGTAGCTACCACAGGGATTCAACTGATTGTAGGGAGTATACGAATGTTAAAAGAGAGGTTTGTAGCACACGTAAATTCAAACAATATCAGTCAATTACTATCAATTAATGGTGACATTGCTTCAATTTACTTGTGCTGCAAACGTCTCTTTCAACCTTAACCATATAAGCTTATACACTTAAGGATACAACCTTACTCTTTCTCCCTATTAATACTGAAAGTAGTGAGTTTTATTTTCCTAACCTCTGGGTTCGATTCATACAGTTTACAGACCTTACTTGCCGATACGACGTCTTACTGTTACTCTTAATCTGATGATGATGATGATGATGGTGATGATGCTTGTTGTCTGAAGGGGCTTAACATCTAGGTCATCGGCCCCTAATGGTACGAAATGGTATGACAATTTAAAAATCCATAATCCTCAACTGACCAGAATTCGAAAACGTGAGGACGAAGAACGAATGGATGGATATGAAGTTAAAACAATCAGTGGATCCGACCCGCTATGCCCCACATTCCCAGAAACTTAGCGTTAAACTATAATATTACTGACCAAGGGACTGCTTATAAAGCACAATACACACTCGATGATGCTTGTAGTCGAAACGGGTCCAAAATCCAGGTCATCGGCCCCTCATAATGGTACTTATCGCTAGGAAAACAGAACCATGCTATGTGTCATGTTGTGGTACTAATCAGAAGTAGCGTAGACTCGCGGTATTCCACCCAGTATGGTATACTATGCACAGGTAATGAAATTCGCAAATGTAACACAGACCTATGGTGTTTCGCACACTGAGGCGCTACTTACAGGCAACGCAAACCTGTGGCGTCCTTCACATAAGTGGACTAAACACAGGGACCCGCTCTATCCCGTGGTGTTCCTCACAGAGTGGGTACTAAGCATAGGCAAGGCAGAACCATGGTGTCGCTCATATAGGGGTACGAATCACAGGTACTGTAAAAGCCGCCAACGCACTCTGTTGCTACTAATCACAAACCTATTGTGTACCTAACATAGTGGTATACGCGCAAGTATAAGCGACCCATGGTGTTCCCTGCGTGGTGGTACTAATTACAAGTAGTATCATGGTTCTAATTTTATCATCCCTTGGTCGCCCCTTACGACAGGCAGGGGATACCGTGAGTGTATTCTTCGTCTGTGTCACCCACCTAGAGGGGGTTGTGTGTTTGGTCCGCGAGAGATATTTTATTTCCCTCAAGTCCACCGGGAAGCCGTTTAGGACCCCCTATCCGCCATCTGAGAGTATCACCTATTCCCCTGCTACGCCAGCGTAGTACGTTCGTGGACTCTTCATCTTGCAAGTTGGCACTATATAGTCATAGCTTTTTCGTGACTTGTGAGATTTACGTGTTGCCACTATCGTATTGCAAAAATATCTACTGTTACATTTGCGATTATAAGTAAAGCATTTTTTTTTAGGATTATGTATTTGCTTGTAAGCACAATTGTGCCATGCAATGCAATTAATAACGTAACTGGTGGTAACGTTTTAAAAATTGTAATTTGAGTAAACATTTCTCAGGTAATTGTAATCAATCAATCCTGATCTGCATTTAGGGCAGTCGCCCAGCTGGCAGAATCCATATCTGTTGTTTTCCTAGCCTTTTCTTAAATGACTGCAAAGAAATTGGACATTTATTGAATATCTCCCTTGGTAAGTTATTCCAATCCCTAACTCCCCTTCCTATGAACGAATATTTGCCCCAATTTATCTTCTTGAATACCAGCTTTATATTGTGATCTTTCCTACTTTTAAAAACACCACTCAAACTTGTTCGTCTACTAATGTCATTCCACGCCATCTCTCCACTGACAGCTCGGAACATACCACTTAGTCGAGCAGCTCGTCTCATTTCTCCCAAGTCTTTCCACCCAAATTTTGCAACATTTCTGTAATGGAAATAACCCAGAACAAATCGAGCTGCTATTCTTTGGTCTTTTCCCCAGTTCTCGAATCAAATAACCCTGGTTAGGGTCTTATACACTGAAACCATACTGTAGTTGGGGTCTTACTATTAGAGACTTACATGCCCTCTCCTTTACATTCTTACTGCAACCCCTAAATACCCTCATAACCATGTGCAGAGATCTGTAGGCTACACTTTATTTACAATCTCATTTATGTGATTACCCCAATGAAGATCTTTCCTTATATTAACACCTAGGTACTTACAGTCATTCTCATAAGGAACTATCACTCCATAAACGCAGTGATTAAAACTGAGATAACTTTTCCTGATAGTAAACTCACAACCTGACTTTTAACCCCGTTTATCATCACACCAATGCCTACTGTCAATCTCACAACATCGTCGAGATCCTTTTGCAGTTGCTCACAATCTTGTAACTTATTTATTACTCTATACAGAATAACATCATCCGATAAAAGTCTTATATCTCATTCTACTTCTTTACTCATATCATTTATATATTATATACGAAAACATAAAGGTCCTTGAGGAATTCCCCTCTTAATGATTACAGGATGATCTAAAGCTTCACCTACTCTAAATCTCTGAGTTCTATTTTCTAGAAATATAGCATCTTCCTCATTTTAGCTGTTCTCACTACTCAGACCTCACCCTCTGATATTTCAGGTGCTGTGTGCTTTTGAAATACAGTACACCTTGTATTGTCACAGCTCTGTACATTATAATCCGTGCTTTCTGTTGAGTGCCAGACGCTGTAGAGAAAGGCTGGGGGATGAAAATATCTTCACACTTGGTATTTCCCAGTTAGAGCACCTTCCAGAAACGATCGCATTGTGAATGTTTCATAGATCCTTTCTCAACATTCCTACAAAGCAACTGCTTTGTTTTAAGGAGTTCTCAGTTGAATTCGGATTGTATCGTGACAAGAAGCATTGTGGTAGTCATCTACACGCGCATTTTATTTACTCTTCTCTTTTAGTTATAGATTAGGAATTTATTTATATTCAATGAAGAATAGAATTTTCACGACCTCAATTTTTTACTTATTTGTTTTCTTTTCCTTTAGTGGAGTTCTATATTTCCGACGTTCCTCAGCATATTTCGCTAGCGCGTCCATACCATATACCCTAGCAGGGTACAGTAAATGTAACGTTGATGGTCTCATGATGTAATATTCCTGATCAAACCATGGCTTTGCAGTGCGATCAAATGAAGGTAATATAGTGGAAGCGTGTCGACTGTGTCATTCAATGCTGCTGTCGCTCCATCCAGGTTCCCCAGCCCTATCATATGCATGATTGTTGGAATTACTTCTTTGCTCTTTTGCCATCTTTCCTCATCTATGTGTCTAGAGACTCTCTATATACACGATTCGCTGTCCACGGGTTTCATGGAAGGATCTGTCAGAATGAGGCATTCCATGAACCCAAGGAGGATTGCGTCTGCAAGAAATGCAATAATCCATGCTCTAAATACCATTTAGTGGAATGTGCAAACAGACCTCAATCTCTAATCATAGAAATGACAGAGTGGTGAAAAACTTGATTGTACACAGTATGTTTAATAAATTAATTATAAATTTTTACTTATTTGACTGCGAGAAGTATACATCAGTTATTAATTCACAAAATTATTTTATGGAGTGATTCTGAACATGACTAAACTTTTACGAACTTGCAGTTTTATTGAATGAGAGGAACAATACTGTCTTTAATTTGCATGGCCAGATTTCATTATAATTATGTAAGTACAATATGTTTAAAAATATTCAGTCAATATTAGCCTACATGTAACTATATTATTATTATTATTATTATTATTATTATTATTATTATTATTATTATTATTATTATTATTATTATTAGTTAACGGATGTCTATGTGCTAAAATGTGAAACATATTTAAACATATTTATATTTTACGTGCTAAAATATTTGATAAAATGTTTAATATATTCTGCTTTAAATATCACATAACCACTCACGTTCAAGAGGTAAATAAGTATAAAGTACGGTATTGTATTAAAATATGGTGTTACCAAACGTGCTCCATAAGGCAAATGGATGTCTGTGGATGAAAAAGAACAGTATTGTATATTAATTGTCTACGTGCCATAGTAATTATCATAGTATTTACAATAAAAAGGTAATGCTTTGTTTAAATATGGCAAAACAACCTCCAATCTTTGAAAAACTGTACCAGTTCGCACTCACCAATCACACGCTGGAATATTATTTGCTAGAAGCGGTCTCCGAATTGCAGTGAAGAACGAAGGTGGTGTCCAAATTGAGCATCACAAATGCATGCCGACTATCTCTTAAGAACGCATTACACTCCGCATCACAGGACGTAAGGCATGCGGAGTTAAAGAGAGGAATGTCGCCAACACTCATCATCATCATCAGTCGGTTTACTCAATACTGAACTCGTGACCTCATTTCTTCACTTCATTAGTAACTGCATCCTTAACGAGATTCTTCCATCCTGTGTGGTCTTCAGCTCTTCTTAAGATATTGTGAAGAGGTAGACCGGTGATCTTTGCTTGGCCTAACCATCTACTTGTTGTTCTTCCTCTTGGTCTGGTGCCTTTAATTTTGCCTTGCAGATTGGTCTTTTCTAAATTGTCTCCTCCTCTCCTCAAAATGTGCCGCAGGAACTGGAGGTAACGTTCACTAACGCGGGAAGATAAACGTTTTGTGATGCTCAGTTCTTCTATAATGGAGACATTTGTTGTTCTTTTTGTCCATGGTATACGGAGCATTCTCCGCCAAAACCGCATCTCAAAGGCATCTATTCGGTTTTTGTTACTAGCCTTCACAGTCCAGGTCTCACAACCGTACAGGAAAACAGAAAACACCAGTGATTTCACCAATCGTATTTTCACGGTTTTGAATAATGCCCGGTTCTACCAAATCTTTGTAAGTTTAACCATTGCGGCACGACTTAACACAATCCGTCGTTTTATTTCTTTATCACAATTTCCCGTATTACTGATTATGGAGCCTAGATATGCACAATCATTCACCAACTCCAGATCTTTCAGGCATCCTGTCATTTGGATTGGGATTTGACTTTGTCGGTTGATAACCATTGGTTTGGGTTTTTTTCATGTTAATTTCCTGACCAACATACGAAATAATGATTTTCTCTCTACAGAGCAATTTATCAAGTTCTTGTCCACTTCATGCAATGATTGTAGTATCATCATCGAAGCGTAAATTGTTGATTTTCCTACCAACGATTGAAATTCCACTGTCCCAGCTATTCAGTGCTCTTCTCATTACATACTCCTGCGTAGATGTTGTAGAGTTGGAGTGATACTATTTGCCTGACTCCATTTGTCACACTGAAAAATTCTGAACATTCACCATTCACCCTTACGGTTGCATTACGAATGTTATAAAGATCTTTCTATAATGACTTTAAGTGTTTTGGGACTCCACATTCATTGAGCACTTCCCAAAACTTGTCCCACTTGACACAGTCGATGGGCTTTTTTACAATCAAGGAAACAAATATAGTCAGGGACACAGAACTCGCGGCATTTTTCGCCAACACTAACGCCACCAATTTCACTAACATGAGCACGCTCCAGTACTTCAGTACAGTACAGTACAGTCACACATTTTTAAAATCACCCTCTGTTTTTTCTAATTTCTAATGTTTCTGTTTTTCTTTTCTAATTTCGATATGTGACAGTCCCTGTACCTGTGATACTGATTGTTAGAATGAATTTCGTTTCTTTTCAACAGTACGCACTTCCTTCATTGTTTTGGTTAACATGTTAGTGGCTTTTACACGCATGTCTATCTATGGTTTTACACAAGAAACTCACACTGGCAGATATAAATGCCAAATCTTTTTCGAAAAGCTGTCATTCAGTAACTCTTGAAGAATCCCGATTGAAAATCCATTGCTTTTATGAAGTGCATTCACAACGGATGCGGAATTTTCAAAATTGTCTGCGTAGTACACCACAGCGCTAAGCCAGGTAACCCCATCACATAACAATAGGCAGAGAAGGAAGGGAAAGATCTGAGTTTTTCTCTTTAAACAGATCGATTCTTGAGGGTAATTTTACGAAGGCCATTAGACACTGATTCATCTACTTTAGGATATACTTTTTTTTTTGCTAGTAGTTTGATATCATGCTAACACATTGAAGGTTTTCGGTGATTGAAGGACGGGGAAGGGCTAGGATTGGGAAGGGAGCAACCATGAACTTAATTAAGGCGCAGCTCCAGCATTTGTCTCGAGTGAAAATGGGAAACGCCGACGGGACAACCACATACCATGTATATGATTACATTTTTATCCATTCTTCACGTCACGTCCCTCCGTAAATATCAGCTGCATCGGAAGACTGTACTTAATAAAAGTCGTGTCAACATAATTTCCGATGTTTATTTCATTTTTTTTATTTTTACAAGTTGCTTCACGTCGCACTGACACAGATAGGTCTTATGGCGACGATGGGACAGGAAAGGACTAGGAGTGGGAAGGAAGCGGCCGTGGCCTTAATTAAAGTACAGCCTGGTGGGAAAATGGGAAACCACGGAAAACCATCTTCAGGGCTGCCGACAGTGGGGTTCGAACCCACTATCTTCCGAATACTAGATACTGATGTTTAATGTCTACTAGAGCTAGCCATCCCTATAGTATCAGTTTAAGCAAGCTGCCATGTCTCAGTACAGTATTTGGCCTGTTAATTTTGTCCTAGGTTTTATGCTCCTCCTAACTGCATCATTTTTCCCTGCCTTCCCACTTCATTTGTTACCCTATCTCTCCATTCTTCTGCAGCACCACCGTTCAAATGCGGTTAATCTCTTCTTTTCCTATTTTCCTACTGTCCAGGTTTCACATTCCAAACATATGTTTCGAACAATCTTTTCCTTGTAACG
Source organism: Anabrus simplex (assembly GCF_040414725.1). Classification (NCBI taxonomy): domain Eukaryota; kingdom Metazoa; phylum Arthropoda; class Insecta; order Orthoptera; family Tettigoniidae; genus Anabrus; species Anabrus simplex. The sequence continues at coordinate 96,624,105 of NC_090277.1, read as the reverse complement.
CAACTGATGCTATTTGTGGTAAAGATGCTTTTCTTCCTTACTGAATGCAGTTTTTGCTTGACGGATCCTACCTTTTTATTTCCTTATTACTTCTGCCATCTTTTGAACCTTGCTTCCCAGGTAATTAAATTCTTTCACATCAACTAATGTTTCCCCTTTCATTGTGATTTTTTACTTTTCAGTCTTATTCTTTGTCACTTTAGTTTTCCGTTTATTGATCTTCATTATTTTATGATTCCTTCCATCTTTTTCTAGCATGTACTTAAGATCTTTTTCACTCTCTGCGTCCATTGCAATCCTATCTGCATATCGAATCATATTTATTGTTTCTCCATTTAGCTTTACTCCCACATTCTCCTTCTTCCCGATCCTGCTCAGTGAATCTTGAATGTAAGCATTAAAAATTATGGGAGACAAAACACATCCCTGTCTCACTCTCTTTTCCCCCGTTCATTTCCCATTTTGATTACTGCAGTTCCATTTGTATACATGTTCCAGATAAGTCTCCTTTCTTTATACCAGATTCCTATGTTTCTATGATTTAAAATATTTTCACCCATTTGAAATTATCAGAAGCTAAACAAGTGTTTCTCCTTTCCTTATCTTCTTTCTAGTATTGATGCTTGTTGTTTAAAGGGGCCTAACATCGAAGGTCATCGGCCCCTTTCTAGTATTAGCTCAATGCTAAAATTGCTTCTCGTGTTCCCTTTTATCATGTATTTTAATTCTTTATGCACAAGTAAGGAGCGCGCTTTAACTTATTAGCACTCTTTTGGTTCTTCTTCTCTTCCCAATCCCTCTTCATTCTCTCACTGTGTTCCTTTTTACGTTCTTCAGTCCATCCTGTATTTAGTTGGGTGAACTTTACAGAACATTTGTGATTGTGAATTAAGGTTCTGAATTTCATTCTATTTCGAATGGTTTCTTCATGAATGCCAATTTCATCTAGGTCTTCATTGATTTCTTTTAGCCAATTATTGTGATTTTTTATTGTTAAGGCCTGTTATCCATTCTATACAAGTGACCATAAAATTGTAATCGCCACTTCCTGATGGTATTCGTGAATTATTTTTTCTGTAACTTGATAAATTTCATGTGATTCCTTTTTCATCCAAATTCCATTTTCTCATTTTGATCGTAAGATTTTTCTGTGGATTTTCCTTTCTTGTTTCTCGATCATCTTTATTCGAGATTTGCCATCATCATTTTAGTTTTCTGTTTATTGATCTTCATTATTATATTCTTCTCCCATGATTCTTTCCATCTATCATGTCTATGTGGATATACGAGGGTCGAATCATAAGTCATGGCAACTATTTCTTTTTTCTCGCGAGCAGGAGACAACACGGAAAATCTAAGATACGCATTTGAAAATATAGGGCATGTACTTATGCATAGTGCCTGAAGACAAATTCTGACTTCAGAAGATTCTCGTAGGAAAGTGACAGAACACGGGCCATTGGTAAACATTATTATAATATGGTATGGGCAGCAAATACACAAGACTACGTACAAAGCACAGGTCTCCAGCGGTACAGACACTGATCGATCACCATTATCCGTACGTCTTTGTCCATGGATACTGGACGGCCTGGGCGAGGCAAATCTGCAGTTGATACTCTACCCCGTTTGAACGTCTCCACCCACCTCGCTACTGTTCTATAGGGCATGGCATGCTCACCTAAGGCTTCCCGCAGCTCTGCATGGTACTGGCGTGCACTTTTGCCGCAGAGAACTGATATTTTAATATACGATCGTTGCTCCTGCTTGTTGACTTCCATTTTTTGACGCTCTCACTCACACACTGAACTTGGGGGGCATGCTTAGACCTACACTGTTGTTTATATACACCATCTAGTGGCATCATACGCAAGTACATACCGTACATTTCCAAATACATATCTTAGATTTTCCGTGTTGTCTCCTGTTCGCGAGAAAAAAAATAGTTGCCATGACTTATAACTCAACCTACGTATTTTTTATATTACTTTTAATGTATTCAGATTTTTAATTACGTATTCTACTAATATATTATTTGTATGTATTTCAACGGTATTCAACTCTAGCAGGTACATTTCATGTTTTCCCTAGATTCTCAACGTGCGAAATTTGGATCACCTTGCATATTAGTATTGAGAACTGTTGAGACAAGAGAACATCAAGCGCCGCAAAGCTTGTACTTTCATTTGTCTGAGAGACAGACAAACCAGCAGATGAGAAGGTTAACATTCAAGAGGCCACGAAACAAGGATAAAAAGAACTTCCTACAGCACAGCAATAAAATTCCAAACGGTCACGGAAAGAAAAAAAAAAAAAAAAGAAACGTATGAAATGTTTATGACTCTTAAAATATTTTTCTAGAAAGAAAAAGATTAACAAAGCCAAAATCTCACTTTTAATGTTGTTGATTGCTGAACTAATTCGAACGCTGGCAGGCGTTCAACCCCGCCGCGTAGTGCTGAGAAGACCCGACATCTTGGCACTGCAATTGTTATGCAGACTCGGATACAGTTCTCAGTACACCGGCATTTCATTTGTTGCTTCAGCAAACAGCGAACTAAAATAGATTGAGGAAGAGAGAAAAAATATATCTAATAATGTGAAGCCCAGATGTTCAGGGATAGAGATTAATTTGAAGACGTTGAGATTTTTTAAATGTTTGAAGAGGAAGTACTACTGGGTAACCATCCTCTATTAACAGCAACCACAGGGAAAACGTAGAGGAGGTCCAATACTTCGAAAAATGCAGGTATCGGTAAATGAAAGAATCCCTAGGGCTCGAATGCTCTAATACCGTCGGGGTCGGAAAATAACGAGAGTTGACTAAGGAAGGTGGTGGTGGTGATTATTGTTTTAAGAGGAAGTACAACTAGGCAACCATCCTCTATATAACACTAATCAGAGGGAAAAAATGAAAGGGATCCGACACTTCGAAAAATGAAGATATCGGCCAAAGGAAGACAAGGGCCACGAAGGGCGTGAAAATGAAAGACTTCCTAGCCCTCGCAAACCTAATAGCGACGGGGTCAGAAAAGAACAAGAGTTGACCAAGGGAGGTCGGATAGGATAGATGAAAGTGAGGAGCCTGTCACAAGTAAGTGGAAGCAATGCCAGGACTCAGCTAATGACCCCGTGGTCGCCAACCCACGCTCCAAAGTTCAGAGCCCCTGGGGCCCCATTTAGTCGCCTCTTATGACAGGCAGAGGATACTGTGGATGCTATTCTACCATTCCCACCTATACGGGGTATTTTTAATAGATTTCGAATGAGATTATCGAGCGAGTTGGCCGTGCTGTTAGAGGCGCGCAGCTGTGAGCTTGCATTCGGGAGATAGCGAGTTCGAATCCCACTGTCCGCAGCCCTGAAGATGGTTTTCCACAGTTTCCCATTTTCACACCAGGCAAAGGCTGGGTCTGTACCTTAATTAAGGCTACGGCTGCGCTTCCTTCCCACTCCTAACCCTTTCATATCCCATCGTCGCCATAAGACCTATCTGTGACGGTGCGACGTAAAGCAACTTGTAAAAAAAAAGAAGAAGAGATTCTACCAGATGAAAGTAGTGGAAACACTATAACACTATTAGTCCATTGCAGATAAACTGAAAGCGGAGAAATATTTATCCCAACTAATTAGGACCTTGTTATAATTTTTAAAAAAACTTTACACACCGACACACATAGATCTTACGGCGAAGAAAGGATAGGAGTGGGAAGGAAGCGACCGTGACCTTAATTAAGGCACACCCCCAGCATTTTCTTGGTGTGAAAATGAGGAAACCACGGAAAACTTTCATGCCTGTCGACAGTGGAGTTCGAATGCAAGGTGATAGATACGTGACCCTAACCATGCATCCACTTGCTCTGTCTACATATTAATTACCAAACATCATGATAAAAGTATAAACAATTAAGATCAGGTAATAAATTAGCAAGGCAATAAGAGTCATAATAATAATAATAATAATAATAATAATAATAATAATAATAATAATAATAATAATAATAATAATAATAATAATAATAATAATAATAATAATAATCTTTTTCCTTTTTCTACCGATCTGTGTCGCATACTGGATTTGTCCATGTTTTATTTATTTATTTATTTATTGCTATTTCTTTTACGTCGCACCGACACAGATAGGTCTTATGGCGACGATGGGACAGGGAAGGGCTAGGTGTGGGAAGGAAGCGGCCGTGGCCTTAATTAAGGTACAGCCCCAGCATTTGCCTGGTGTGAAAATGGGAAACCACGGAAAACCATCTTCAGGGCTGCCGACAGTGGGGTTCGAACCTACTATCTCCCGAATACTGGATACTGACCGCACTTAAGCGACTGCAGCTATCGAGCTCGGTTATTTATTTATTCAAATCAGCAACAGCATAACGCCGAATCACAAATATCCGAGCTATGTACAACAGATATTAATCTAAAATGAAATATAAATATTTACAAAAGACACAAATATACACAATTTAATAAACAGATTATCGTGATTTACATTGAATAAATATTTTAGTAAGCTTTTCTTTTTTTTTTGCTCCTCATTTCAAGTAGTTATGTTCTCCTCCGAACCTTATCGATTGGTCGATGAAGTGACAGAAAAAAAAAAAAAAAAATTGGAACGACCCCCAAGATCCGAGAGTATAATACATGTTTATATAAACAACGACATTAACAAAGGGAAAAAAAAACATTTACAGTAAATATAGGAGCAGAACAGGAAAGAAAAAGAAGGAAAATGAAGTTATATGAGAAATATCATGACGGCCGGATGCCCTTCCTGACGCCAATCCTATATGGAGGGCTGTAATCACTATTGCGTGTTTCTGTGGTGGTTGCTAGTATAGTATGTTGTATAAATATGAAGAGAAAAGCGTTGGGACAAACATAAAAACCCAATCCCCAAGCCAGAAGAATTAATCACACGCGATTAAAATCCACGACCCGGCCGGGAATCGAACCCGCGGCCCTCCGTACCGAAGGCCTCAACACTAACCATTCAGCCAATGAGCCGGATAATAATAATAATAATAATAATAATAATAATAATAATAATAATAATAATAATAATAATAATAATAATAATCGAGATGACGATGATGACAAGTTCATAACAGATAAAAAGAAAACCCATTCACACAACACACACTGACTCACACAACTCAGTTATATGTTCCCAGGAAAAACATTCGGCAGGCAGATTTGAATCTAAGATAGGAAGTCAAGTGCCGAATATCCACTGGGAGTGCATTCCAGAGTCTCGATGCAGTAACTAGAAAATAATTATTGTAGGAAATCGTTCGATTTAGCGGAATTTCAAGTAGGGAACCAGTGCGGTTATGTGAGTTACGCCCCAGAAGACGGCATTACGATGGGAAAAGCGTGCATTTGAAATAGAGAGTGTGTACAAATAGAGAGAGTGAAGATGCTCTTAACACACCATGACACAACATTCAATTATAAATGACACTGACGGAAAAGTAATCATTTTAACGAACTACTTCTGACTTTGTATGACAGACATGCACCACTACGCACTGTTAGGGCAAAGAGACCTTCAAACCCATGGCTTTCTCAAGATATACGCGACCAGATGAAAATAAGAGACGCAGCGTATAATTATTACGTGGAATATTCTGCACCTGACAATTTCGGGAAGTATAAAAAAACACCGAAACAGAACCACACAGTTAATTAAAAATGCTAAAATACGCCACTCGTATGATATTTTGAACACTCAACATTCTGGTCAGATTATTATTATTATTATTTTTCTTTTTTGCAAGTTGCTTTACGTCCCACCAACACAGATAGGTTTTACGGCGACGATGGACAGGAAAGGACTAGGAGTGGGAAGGAAACGGCCGAAGCATTAATTAATTAAGGTACAGCCCCAGCATTTGCCTGGTGTGAAAATGGGAAATCACGGAAAACCATCTTCGGGGCTGCCGACAGTGGGATTCGAACCCACTATCTCCCGAATACTGGATACTGGCCGCAATTAAGCGACTGCAGCTATCGAGCTCGGTTCTAGTCAGATTTGGAAATCTTTTCGCGAAATGGGATTATGCAAAAACAAGACAAATGAAACAACTGTAATCTACCACTAACTGACCTACATTCATATTTTAGCTCACGATCGTCTCAGACTGACAAACAGACCAAAGCAGCAGTAATTAACAGACTATCCTCAAAAGTAAGACATACTGGCGAGCAGTTCTACTTTTCTCATGTGATCTCCAGTGACGTTAGGGCCGTCTTCAGTGAAATAAAGTCAGGGTCCACTGGCCATGATGGAATCAACCTGTCTCTTTTAAAAAGAAACATTGACAACATACTTCCAAAACGGTCACGCATATCATTAATAACACAGTCATGACTAGAGTCTCTCCTTCGAATTGGAAACATGCAATCATCCGACCTTTCCCTAAAAACAACAACCCCAGCAGTCCCGAAGATTGTCGTCCTGTTAGTATTCTTCCTATATTAGGAAAAATGTTGGAGAAAATAGTCCATAAGCAAATGACTGAATTTCATATACATTATACAACTTACTTGACAATAATATCAATCGGGGTTCAGACAAAACTACAGTACTACCACGGCATTAGTTAAAGTGACAAATGACATGCAACTAGCGATAGATGTAGGACAAATGATTATACTTGTTCTCTTGGACTTAAGCAAAGCCTTCGATTGTGTAGATAGAGACATATTACTCGCTAAACTTAAGACGCTGAAATTTTCTTACGGCACTTTAACCTGGGTACAATCCTATCTTGGTGGTCGTCGGCAGCGTCTATCAGTGGGAAACGACACATCTTCGTGGCAAACCACTAAGGTGGGCGTGGCACAGGGTGGAGTATTGTCACCCCTTCTGTTCTCATACATGAACTGACTTATCTGAGATGCTGACCAATTGTGTATATCACCTGCATGCAGATGATATTCAATTAAACATTCACACAAAGCCTAATGACTTAAACAATTCAATCACTAAGTTGAACGAAGACTTAGCAAATGTTAAGACTGGTTAAAAGACATGGCCTGAAAGTGAACCCATCAGAATCACAGGTCATCATAAGTGGTACGTTAAATCTCATGCTAAAATACAAAACACATCTGTACCCAGTGTTACGCTCAGTGGAATACCAGTAACATTTAGCGATCATGTAAAGGACCTTGGAGTAATATTCGATAAATATTTAAGTTGGTCGGAACATGTCACAAAAAATTGTCAAAGAGTATTCTATTCATTACATTCTGTAAAAAGGATGAGGGACTTCCTTCCAAGAAGCACAAGAAAATTATTAGTTCAGAGTCTAATATTTCCATTATTTGATTACGGATATGTAGTTTATAACAGTACGAGCAAAACACTTTCATGTCGACTACAGCGAGCCTACAATGCTTGTGCTCGATTCATATTAAATATCCCAATTCAAACTCATATTAGCCATTTCCTCTCTCAGCTGTCATGGCTAAGATTGACTGAACGACGTAAATACATACTGTTTCCTTTCTCCACAGTATTCTGCAAACAAGCAAACCCGACTATCTTAGAACAGACTTTAAATATCGCTCCCTCAACGTCACCCACACGTTCCCTCTTGTCCATTCCCATCCGTCACAGTAACTCGTACAACTCATTCATACCTACTACCATACGTTCCTGGAGGCATAGGCAATCCGAGGCTATTTAAAAGGAAATGTTTAATGTGGTACTCAAATCTGTAAAAAGTAGATCTCACTAACGTAAAAAAATAATATTTAGTTCTTAATTATCAACAAGGATACAAAATTATAGAGGTTAAGTAAATTAATTTTAGTAATTTTTAAAAATGAATATGTGTAACCAATGATTTTATGTACATTATTCTATAAATTGTATAACGGTGTTGCATAATACGGTTTAGCATTATAGCAGGCTTCATAGCCTGAGCCTCGACATATAAGAAAGGCAATAAACTACAAACGAGTGCATAGCGGAAGAGCCGCAACGAGTGGTGGTGGTGGTAATGATTTTTTTTTTTTTTTTTTTTTTTTTGCTAGTTGCTTTACGTCGCACCGACACAGATAGGTCTTTTGGTGACGATGTGACTGGGAATGAAGCGGCCGTGGCCTTAATTAAGGTACAGCCCCAGCATTTGCCTGGTGTGAAAATGGGAAACCGACAGTGTCGACAGTGGGGTTCAAACCTACTATCTCCCGAATACTGGATACTGGCCGCACTTAAGCGACTGCAGCTATCGAGCTCGGTAATGATTGTTTTAAGAGGAAGTACAACTAGACAACCGTCCTCTACACAGCACTAATCAGACAGAAAAAAATTGAAGTAGCCTGACACTTCGAAAAATAAAGATATCGGCCAAAGAAGGATGTGAACATGAAACCTCGAATACTCTAATACCGTCGGGGTCGGAAAAGAACAAGAGTTGACCAAGGGAGGTCGGATAAGATAGATAAAAGTGAGGAGTCTGGCACAAGTAAGTGGAAGCAATGCCAGGACTCAGCTAAGGTCTCCGTGGCTGCCAACCCACGCTCCCAAGTTCAGAGCCACTTTTAGTCACTTCTTACGAAAGACAGGGGATACCATGGGTATTATTCTACCGCCCTCACCCACAGGGGGACCACAACGAGAAGGGAAACATGCGTCAACATGCAGACATCTGTGAACCCTGTGTTTAACTCCAAAATGAGGACGTTAATCCTTGAACAGACCCCTTGGTGCTATTCGATACGACCCCGATGGTACGAAATGAGACGAAATGCGATTACAATTTAAAAGTACAAAATTCAACCACTGACCAGAATACAAAACGTGATGATGAAAAATAAATTGATGAATATGAATTTAAAACAATCAGAGGATCTGACCCGCAATGTCGGACATTCCCAGAAACAATATTATTGACCAAGGGACTGCTTCCAAAGCCCAATCCTGAATCGATGATGCTTGTCCAAAGGGGCCAATATCAATGCCAACGGCCCTGCATAATGGCACTTATCGCTAGTAAAGTAGAACCGTGCTATGGGTAATCTTGCGGTACTAATCAAAAGTAGCGGAGACTCGCGGTATTCCACATATTATGGTACTATACACAGGTAGTGTAATGCGCACATGTAACACAGACCGACCGTGTTTCGCGCATTGCGGCGCTATTTACAGGCAATGCAAACCTATGGCGTTCCTCACGTAAGTGGACTAACCACAGGGACTCGTACTACCCCGTTGAATTCCTCAAATAGTGGGAACTGAGCATAGGTAAGGCAGAACCATGGTGTCGCTAATCCCATGGTGTCGCTCCTATAGGGGTACGAATCACAGGTACTGTAGGACCCACCTCCTAATTCACACACTGCCGCTACTAATCACAAACCTATTGCGTACCTAACATAGTGGTATTACGCGCAAGTAAATGCGACCCATGGTGTTCCCTGCGTGATGGTACTAATTACAAGTAGTCTCATGGTTTTAATTGGATCATCCCTTGGTCGCCCCTTTTAGTAGCCTCTTACGACAGGCAGGGGATACCGTGGGTATATACTTCGTCTGCGCTCCCCACCCACAGGGGGTTGTGTGTTTGGTCCGCGAGAGGTATTTTATTTCCCTCAAGTCCGCCGGCAAGCCGGTTAGGACCCCCCTATCCGCCACCTGGGACGCGCCACGTGGGAGTATCACCTCTCCCCCTGCTACGCCAGGCTATGTGCCGACAGCGGGTTTCACCCTCTCCCTACCTCATTACAATCATCACAGAAGGCGACTTAGTGGCAGTAAATATAATGAAAAGGAAGCTAAAGTTAACGAAGTTTTATTGCATTCGTGTCTGGTAGCGTGCCCAAAAAGAACACCATGTGATTAATGAGACGGAAATAGAATCTGTTTATTACGATGTATCTGCAACAAATCCGGACAGTATACCGGCACAGCGGCGACAAGTGTTAGTGAGTAATGACCCAGCTGAATGAATTCTAAATGAAGAAACACACAAATATTCCGCAGTTAATGACTTTCTACCAAGATTAGATGGCCATCTTTCAAAATCATACACACAAAGTGAGATACGGTTCCAAGAAACTCACTCAGAAGGATCTGATAAATGGCAAGAGGGATTTCTGTTGTTCATTTCCCTAGTACCGGAAATATTTTCTGTTCAGCTTGTTTCTTTTTTGTACTGGGAACGGGCAATAATCAGTTTCTCAATGGATTTAATGGCAGTTAAAATACAGGAGCATGAGAAATCTATCATAAGAGAGCAACTGGTCATTTGAATTATTTGATAGCTTCAAAATATCACCAGAATCAATCATCAATGGTCTGCATTTAGGACTTTCGCCCAGGTGGCAGATTCTCTGTCAGTTGTTTACCTAGTCTTTTCTTAAACATTTTCAAAGAACTTGGAAATTTATCGAACATTTCCCTCGATAAATTATTCTACTCCCTAATTCTGCGTCCTATAAATTAATATTTGTTCCAATCTGTCGTCTTGAATTCTAGCTTTATCTTCATATAATGGAATTTCCTTTTTTTTTTTAGAACACCACTCAAACTTATTCATCTACTAATGTCATTCCACGCAATCTCTCCACTGACAGCTCGGAACATACCACTTGGTCGAGCAGCTCATCTCCTTACTCCCAAGTATTCCCAGCACAAAGTTTATAACATTTCCGAAACACTATTTTATCGGAAATCACCCAGTTCTCGTATCACGTAATCCTTCCATATATTAACACCTAGGTACTTACAATGTTGCCCATCACCCCATCAACTTAATAATTAAAAATGAGAGGACTTTTCCTCTTGGTGTAACTTACAACTTGACATTTCATCCCATTTACAGTCATAGCATTATCCACTGTCCAACTCACAACACTGTCATGGTCCCCCTGCAGTCGCTCACAAACCTGCAACCCATTCACTACTCTATAGAGTATAACATCATCCGCAAATAGCCTTATCTGTGTTTCCAGTTCTTTGCTCATATCATTTATATATATAAGAAAACAAAGGTCCAATTACACTCCTCTGCGGACCCCTCTTAATCATTACTGTATCAGATAACACTTCACCTACTCCAATCCAGACACGTACATCCAACCACAAAACCAACCCCCGCTACTCAGTCCCAGGACCTATGACTACCCACCCCACCCCACCCACTCCAGATGCCACCACGCTCCTCCAGCTCTTACTACTAAACTCAATTTCAACCCAAACCAGACCACTACCAACACCCACCCCGCAAAACCATCCCACCCCCAAGTAACCGCCCCCACCAAGCTACCACCCCCACCAAGTCCAGAGCAAGAATCATGAAAGTTTCTCACTTCCTAATAAACGATCCAGCTTATCAAGAGTCAACCTACATCCTAATTACAGCCAAAATCTTCAATGAAAATCAGTACAACCCCATAAAAACAGACTTACCTCAACCAACGAAGCACTGGAAACAACCGGAAGTCGAGGCGGATATTCATAAAAGCTGCAATTTCAAATGCTGTCATTTCTAAATTTCTAAATTTAAATGTATTATAAACATCTGATAGACGTGAATATAAACATATTCTAGAAACAATCCAGCGGCATGGCCCGGTTACAATAAAGAAACACCGGGCGTGGCTAAGGTTTGGCTGGGTGACCACCCGGGCCTTGCCCCTGCCGCTGGCTCAAAGCAATTTAGAAAATTTTATTTAACATCCAGTCATGGTCAATATGGTCAATAACGTTATGTTAAGCCATATCACACTTAACCGTTCTCACAAAACAGTAATAATTCCACCACCATTATTATTATTATTATTATTATTATTATTATTATTATTATTATTATTATTATTATTATTATTATTATCAGCATTTATATACTTATTATTTTTATACTTATTTTCACAAACAGGTGAGGAGCGCAACATTGCGCACCGGTACTGGCGCCGCACTAGGCACCCCCTCGGGGGTGTCCAAACTGACATATGGCCAATATCTGAGTTCTATTTTCTAGAAATGTAGCCACCCACTTTTTTTGTTTAATCCAATAGCCGGCATTTTCGTCAGTGGCAGCTACGTGACTCAAACCACTTTGCCGCTCGCTCGGTGCATTATTACTCACAGGAAATCCAAGGCGATGGTAACACCTCATCGAGAAGTTAGAACAACACTAATGCTGAAAGTATGCATCGTGGTCACAAGTCAACAAAGCACCAGACAACTTTAGCACTAGGGCTTGAGGTAAGGAATTCAGATCGTGGGTTGAAGATTTCATTCATCTTGTAGGCACGCATACCAGCAAATACGCTAAGGTATGTATAACATTTTGATTCTAATAATACCACTGTTAAAAACAACATAATTAATTAAGAAGGAAGCCAGTTTATTTCAGTTAACAGAACTTACATTTCACGTTTAGACAGACTAAAAGGGATGTAACAAAAGAAAGAGCTGGGAAGTAATTGTAATAATATTATTGGCTTTACGTCCCAATAACTACTTTTACGGTTTTTCGGAGACGCCGAGGTGTCGGAATTTTGTCCCGCAGGAGTTCTTTTACTTGCCAATAAATCTACCGACACGAGGCTGACGTATTTGAGCACCTTCAAATAACACCGGACTGAACCAGGATCGAACCTACCAAGTTGTGGTCAGAAGGCCAGCGTCTCAACCGTCTGAACCACTCAGCCCGGCGGGAAGTTACTGAACATAAGTAATCGAACTACTCACAACGATTACATACTTAGTAATTTTTACTAGCGATTGTTACTTTTAAAAATGTAATTTTTAATTGTAATTTACTTCTCGAAATAAAATTGTAATTCCAGTAATTGATATACAGTGGGTGTACTTTTCCTTGAGTGGGATATGAATAATAATAATAATAATAATAATAATAATAATAATAATAATAATAATACGAAAAAGAGGAAGAAAAGAAGAAGAAGAAATGTGTTGAAATAAACTGTCTAGCATTTGCAGATTATTTTGCCATACTTTCAGAAAACCTGAAAAAATCCAACAATACAAGTCAATCTCTTGGAAGAAATAGCCAACAGAATAGATTTAAGAATTTCTGTAGAAAAAAACATATTTATGACAGTCCAGCTCCTTGGCTGAATGGTCAGCGCAGTACCCTTCGGTTCGATTCCCGGCTGGGTCGGACATTTTAACCTTAACTGGTTAATTCCCTCGGCTCGGGGACTGGTTGTTTGTTCTGTCTCCAACATTCCTGCAACTCACACACAACACTACCCTCCACCACAATAACACACAGTTACCTACACATGGCAGATGCTGCCCACCTTCATGGGAGGGTCTGCCTTACAAGGGCTGCACCAGCCTAGAAATAGCCACACGAAATTATTTATTCATGACTAATATAAAAATATACCCCAGCATTTCTAGTAACAGAATATTGCTCGAGTAAAAGAGGTTAAGAAATTCAAATATCTGGGAGAAACAACTGAAGAAAATGTTTGGAAAAAATCCGCTGTAGAAGAAAGGATACACAAGACGGAAAGAGCATACGATAGCTGCAGTTGCTTAAGTGCGGCCAGTATCCAGTATTCGGGAGATAGTAGGTCCGAACCCCACTGCCGGCAGCCCTGAAAATGGTTTTCCGTGGTTTCCCATTTTTACACCAGGCAAATGCTGGGGCTGTACCTTAATTAAGGCCACGGCCGCTTCCTTCCCACTCCTAGCCATTTCCTGTCCCATCGTCGCCGTAAGACCTATCTGTGTCGGTGCGACGTAAAGCAACTAGCAAAAAAAAGAAAGAGCATACGATATAACTTGGAATATCTACAACAAAGGCGTTTATCTAAAAACCTCAAAACACAACAGTACAGTAGTCAAACCGGAATGCCTATATGCGAGTGAATGCCTACTACTAAACTACAAGCTGAATAAATTAGATGTACTGGAAAGAAAAATTATACGGAAAATACTCGGTCCGCTTAGAACTACAGAACTGTGGAAATCAAGAAGTAATAATGAAATATGCCGCAATACAAAAAAAACATAACAGATACAGCAAATAATATCACCGGTTTAGCTTTACAGTGTGCTTTAAGGAAAACCTAAAATAGTCCGAGATGTCGAAGCTACAGTAGAGATGTGACCAGCAAAGCCAGTTCAAATAAGCAAATCGATTTGTGATGATGATGATGATGAGTTATGGCTCAGGGTCTGGGTTTTGTACTGTTTTCAACATTAGAATTCACGTTAAGTAAGGGCCCCATCCTCACATTCGCCCAGATAGCGTATACGCCGTCAGCTCGAAATACCTGCTCTAGTCCTTTCCAGAGGCCTCACGCCATAGCTCATTTAAGGCCTCGGTCTCTTCTGTCCCATTCCTGTCATCAACAAAACGTGTGAGTTGGCGCGACGATAAACCAGTAGCATTCGTTCCTGATGGGAAATAGAACGCTCTTTCTTTTAGGTGTACCGCGCCCGTTGTTCCCGCCTTAGTTTGACAGTCCTCTAACAGTATCCACCACATTAATTTTTTTTTCCGGGCGAGTTGGTCGTGCGGTTAGGAGCGCGCAGCTGTGAGCTTGCATCTGGGAGATAGTGGGTTCGAACCGCACTGTCGGCAGCCCTGAAGGTGGTTTTCCGTAGTTTCGTACTTTCACATCAGGCAAATGCTAGGGCTGTACCTTAATTAAGGCCACGGCCGCTTCCTTTCCTAACCCATCGTCGCCAATAAGACCTATCTGTGTCGTGCGACGTAAAGCAAAATACTAAAAAGTTTAAAACAATTTTTGTTTAATTTTGTGGGACATGATTAACTTAGTAGCTCAGCTGCTGGTTTTCCAACCAGACGGCCGAGGTTCAAATCCCGGTCAATCCTGGGTCGAGATTTTCATCCCAAGAATCGCGTGGCGTCGGGAAGGACATCCGGCCTTAAGCCCGCAGCCAAACCCAAAATGACCGAGCGAGTTGGCCGTGCAGTTAGGGGCGCAGAGTTGTGAGCTTTTATTCGGCAGATAGTGGGTTCGAACCCCACTGTCGGCAGTCCTGAAGATGGTTTTCCGTAGTTTCCTACTTTCACACCAGGCAAATGCTGGGGCTGTACCATAATTATTAAGGTCACGGCCGCTTCCTTCCCACTCCTAACCCTTTCTTGTCCCATCGTCGCCATAAGACCTATCTGTGCGGGTGCGACATAAAGCCAATCGTAATAAAATAAAAATTTTAAAAAAACAACACCTCTAACCTTTATTTACAATCCTGTTAACGTGATTACCCGAATGAAGTACCGCTTGGCAGTGAAGGTATGCCATCACTAGCGATGGTGCACTATCCCTAGTGAATGTGTATTGTTTGGCAAAACTGGTATCAATAATCCACTTTCACTAAAGGGGTCAGTGAAGGCGCACCATCACCAGTGGTGGTATAGCGTAACTGAAACTTTCACTATAATACACATCTCCAATGCAAAATTAACCGACACTGGTATTCCACGGAGAATGTATTTGGAGGGTAGATAAGAAGTGGAATATTAAATTAGGCAAGAAAATAAGCTAACTATTTAACAATATCAAGCTAAAACAAATACTAATAAATACATTCAGTGAAAATACCTACATGAATGAGTACAAAAATACAACAGGACGATGTTATAATTCTATGGAGCTCATGCTAGTTGTTTTACGTCGCACCGACACAGATAGGTCTTATGGCGACGATGGGGCAGGGAAGGCGTAGGAGTGGGAAGAAAGCGGCCGTGGCCTTAATTAAGGTACAGCCCCAGCATTTGCCTGGTGTGAAAATGGAAAACCACGGAAAACCATCTTCAGGGCTGCCGACAGTGGGGTTCGAACCTACTATCTCCCGAATACTGGATACTGGCCGCACTTAAGCGACTGCAGCTATCGAGCTCGGTGTTATAATTCTAGCTTAAGTAAAAACTATCTTCCAAGAGAAAGGAACTAACAACATAGAGCAAAGTTATACACGAATGATTTATGGACTAGAGGTTAAAGTTCTTAAACTCTATACAAAAGTACCCGACGGATCTATCCACTCTCAATCTATATCACAATTTTAACAAGATTAAGAACAGGCTGGAGAATGAAGGGACTTAGGAAGCCGAGAGATACGACCTCAGAAAATTTTGTTATTGGATATCGATATGAGTCCGAAACACATGAGGACTTCGGTAATGCGTTAAAATTAAGAAGTGTTGGACTTCACCGAAGGACCGAATTAGGCCTACAGCAGTTCAGAAGTCTGTAAGACGTGCACATACAATGATCCCCATGCGTTAGTTACTTTCACCTGAGAAGACTTCTCCTTTTGGTAAAACTTACAACCTGACTTTTCGCCCCGTTTACCATCATCCCATTGTCTGCTGTCCATCTCACAACACGGTCGAGGTCTTTTAACTGACGTGACCTTCCACCATTATTAGAACACTTAGAATTCCTTCCGAGGTTACGAATATATGTATTTGGGGAAGTCAAGAATTTTAAAGCAATTCGTCTCATTTCACACTGCATAAACTTAGACGTTGAAAAAGTAAATAAAACTGAAAGATTTACTTTGTAGTAATTACACTTATTTGAGTTAGAAGTCATTAACTAAACTACTAAATATACTTGTCTTCAATCCATCTTCTTTTCTTTCATATGCAGACCCCCAACGAACTCTCACGTCTCATTCGCCATTCCTTTCTTCTCCTTCCACTAGAATGGCGTATCCACATAAATCAACACAACGCCGTCCAGTCTCACTAAAAGACAACGGAAGATAAATGAGTTCGATTTCACGGCCATCTTTAGACTAGTTAGTTCTGGTTCTGCTGAACATTACTATTAGTAAATAGCAACTAGCTAGAAGGACGTCTACAGAATGGCTACCGTGTCTGCTACAGCGCTCTGGGTGGTGCCAAGACGGCGTCATGTTTTAAGGGTCCTTCATACAATCTTTTGTATTTTCCCAAATGAATTCATTCAAATATTGAGAAACTGAGAGATGTGTTCAGAAGAGACTGGATCTCTGGTACACCAAGTTTAAGGAATATAAGTTAAGTGTGAGCAAGAGCAAAACAGTGGTAATGAAAGTTGGCAGGAGAAATACACCTTGTAACCTCACCCTTGAGGGAGAGAAGATTGAATGAGTGAATACCTTTAAATGTCTGGGGAGTACAATATCAAATGACGGAAGTGCCAAGAACGACGTGTTGAACGGGGTGCAAACAGGATCAAACTTTTTCCATCAAGTACGGAACGTAGTATGGGACAAGGGAGTTCCTCCGAGGGTTAAACAGACCCTGTTTAAGATTTATCTCCTGCCCATAGTCTGTAGAGCTGCGTCATACACAAAAGAGAAATAAGTCAACTGCCAGCTGTACAGAAAACAAGGAAGGACAGAATTGTGAATGATCAGATACGAAGAGACCTGCAGGTCAACCTGACCATGGAAGAAAGGCTGAAGTGGCTAGGATACGTTAAGAGGATGCAGGTGACTCGAGCACCAAGAGAGTATTTTGAAAAGATCGTTCCGGGACGAAGACCAATCGGACACCCTAGAAAAAGGTTGTTAGATCAGATAAGAGAAGACCTAGAGAAGAGAGGAGAAACATGGGATACCCGTGAGAGAAAAGAAACATACCAGGACCCTAATAAATGAAGAGGCACATCGATCTTAAACATCCTACCCAGCTCGCTGGGAAGAATTCTTGATGATGATGAGGGAAGTTGAAATTTCTTAACCCCTTCGACGTCATTTGTTTATTGCAGTTCCGTTGTCGACCACTTTGTACAAGATTATCTAAATATCAGTCACTAACCACAACAAGCTGCGAGTAAATAAACGTAGCCAAAATTCTCAACAGTACTGGGCGAACCCTGTACCATGAGGGATTCTAACCCAACGACCTGTTTAGGCCTTCAGTCTTCTTCTTCTTAGGACGCCGTCTCCCTACGAAGGTTGGCGATCCAACTGATTATGATAACTCGTTAAACAGCGGCTCGCAAGGTTTCAATGGAAGTTCGTCCATACCAGCTGTACAGGTCTTTAAGCCAGGAATTTCTCCGTCTCCTCTTAGATCGTTTTCCTTCGATGATGAGTTGGAGAAGTTCATATCGTTCACTTTTCCTTGACAGTTGTTAGAAGCTCCTTTTTTCTTATTTAACAAGTTGAGGACTTCCTCATTGGTCTTCCTTTCTACCCAGGATATTCGAAGTATTCTTCAGTACAAGAACATTTCGAAAGCTTCAATTCTCCAGCAAAGAACTTCTCGTTCAGCCTTCAAACCCAAACGGAAGGGCAGGGAAAACAGTGCATGATAACATCCGAACTCGGAGCTGAAGGTTGAGATCTCTGTTGGTAAAATACGGCCCTCATACTGTTGAAGAACTTTTTGGCTTGCCTAATCCTGAATGTGACGCGATGTGGTCTTCAATGCTGAAGGAATCGTAATTATATCTCCATTAATGGAGATTCCGAGGACTAAGGACATATTCTGTACTGCGACAATACGGCGGAGTTTTGTCCACACTTGTGATGAGGGATTGTGTGGCGTCATAGAAGACACATAGTTTTCCTACGTATCTTTCTTACTTTCTCGAACCAAAAAACTTTCCTTCGGACGCATACCCTTAAATGTTATATGATTAGCCATCGTAGGATTCCGGCGATAATGCTTTAAAGCTCGTCGGCGTTCACATACTGCTGGTATAATTTCGTCGGTCCACCATGGAACCGGTTTCTGGCGAGGAATACCGGACGAGGAAGGAATTGTTTCCTCTGCAACAGCTAGAATTCCAGTAGTTATAGAAACGTGGTGGTCAACAGACTCCAGCATGTCATCGGCCATCACTGCGTGTATGAAAAATTCTGGCCAATCTGCCGGCCGGAGTAACCAGCGCTTAGGTACTTAAGTACTGTTTTTGATTTAAAAGAGTTAGAATTATCGGGAAGTGGTCACTATCACAGAAGTCACCGGTAAAAGGGGAACTAGCGCATGGCTGCACATAGTGACATCCAGGTGTGAGAATGTACCATATGCGCTGCTGAAATGAGTCAGTTCCCCTGTGTTAAGCACGCAAATACTGAATTGGTTGATCAATCGCTCGAGAATCCTCCCCCTAGAGCAGGAAGACGGAGACCCCGAAGGGTGTTACCCGGCGTTCACGTCTCCAAGCATGAGGAAAGGAGGAGGTAACTGAGCGATCAGATCTTGAAGAGCATGCATTTCAAGAAGGAAAACATAGGATCGCAACATCCGAACTCGGAGCTGAAGTATGAGATCTCTACTGGTGAATAGAGCCCTCATACTGTTGAAGAAATTTTTGGCTTGCCTAATTCTGGAGAAGATTTCATTCTTGGGATCGCAATTCTCAGTCACTGTAGTCCCAAGATATTTGAAGGATGACACTTGCTGAACAATTGTTGTTGTTGATGTGCAGGGAAGCTTGATCTTACCAATATTCATGAACAGACCAAATGCTGCACTGATCCTTGCAATGTTGTTGATAATTCGAAGATCAGGAAGGTTACCGGCTAACACAATGGTATAATCAGCAAAGCGGACGTTATTAATGACACTGCCATTTATTCTGATCCCTAGGTTAACATCTTGGACAGCTTCTCTGAACACAGCCTCAGAGTAAATATTAAAATGGAGTGGAGACAGGACACAGCTCTGTCACATCCCTCTCTGTATAGCAATATCCTCTGTTGTGTCTCCCTCAATTTTGACCTCCGCTGAGTGATGATAAGTAGATCACCAGCATCAACACCAGTAGGCTTTGAGTGCTATTTCTTAATTATTTCTAACTAATGATTGCATTGGCCAGGATATGGACTGCACCCCAGAAAGGGGTGGTTTAAGAAAGAATATCCTGAGGTCTCAGGTACCGACGTTCTAAGATATAATTGCACAGGTTGTCAGTTACGGGGTTGGTGTTCTGATGGAGCGTGCCGTACAATCTATTGGCTCTGTGGGTGATCCTGCTCTGAACGGTATCGAGTTCGTAACACTCATGCAGGTCACAGTTCTTTTCATACCATCAGCATCATCATCTAAAAATTTTCATTCCCCTCTCTAAGGGGTTCTGTACGCGCTGAACTTTTAAGAGATGTGATATCGCTACATTCTAAGATTGGTCGACTTATACAGCAGGAGCCGGTTTTCTATGGTAAGCCATTTACACCTCCAAGAGCAGAAATGGACATGCTGTCTTCGCGCTGCAACAATGGATTACGCCATTTTGGCAGTGGTTGTCCAAAACAAGGTGAACATAAATTCTGCAAAAGCAGGCAATCATTTTCACCAAAATTATCAACAATGCCCCACTTTCCTGGACTAACAAAATCAATTATCTCGGTTTAATAATGGACAGAAGACTTTCCCGGAGACAATATAGAGCAGGCCCTGTAACGAACACTGACACGGGTGGCTGCCCTGATACCTCTGCTGGGCAATAACTATGTCCCTTCCAATATTAAGAGAAATATTTACCAAGCTGTATGGTTGAGAGGCCTGGTGCTTTATTCCTAAACTAGTAAAGATGACCATATCTAGAATCATTAACATGAAAACAGCTCATATGTTTCGGCCTTTTCCAAATTCAAAACATCTGCCACTAAAAAATTAGAAATTACTTTTTTTTTGCTAGCGGCTTTACGTCGCACCGACACAGATAGGTCTTATGGCGACGAGAAATTACTTTGTTACGAAGAAGACTCTCCCTCCTAGTTCAAAACACTCCGACCCCTATATTTTATAACAAATTAAGCGATAAGGAGGTTTCTCTTTTGACTAGAGACAGAATACCGCTTCTCAGACAGATTCGTTTTTTCCCGGCTCATCGGGTATTCTCGGAAACATGAGCAAAAGCGCATAGTTTTCGCCATGCGACTCTCATTTACTCGCCCTCAAGAGGAGTAAATAAATAAATAAATGGTAATTTTGGTGTTGGTAGAATGGGCCGAAAAGAATGTGTTTATACAGTGCGTATGTAGAGCATGTCTCTATGTCATGGAAATGAGGATGCTTCGATGGCTTCTGGGACTCAGTACATTGGACCACGTAAGCAACCAGGATGTCAGAGCGGCATTCGGAGTGGCTCCAATTGCTGACAAAATGCGCGAGACTCGTCTGAGATGGTATGGTTACGTACTGTGCAGAAGTAGTACCTCCGTTGCGAAGGTCGCACTAGATTTGAAACCTGAGAGACATCGTCGACATGGACGGCGAAGGAAGAGATGGCTTCACGCACTACGGGAGGACACGTGTTTGGTGGGAAGCGATGGAAAGCGAAGTGAAAAAAAAAAAAAAAAAAAAAACCCTGCAATTTCGCGGGATAAAAGCTGGAGAAGAAGATGATGTACAGTAATAATTGTCGGATGGTAGCATCTGCCGGCAAATTATTGTTATTGTGTTGAGTCTAAGACAGGTGTCTCTCGTAACGCAAGGGGCACGCTCTGTCACAAATATCTGTGCCACATTATTAAAACAGAAACGGTGTAAATCGGTTCCAAAATATAAAATTTTAGCCCTAATTAGTCCTGCTCCTTTTACTTCAGCAAAACGATGAAATAAAATGTCGTATGGTTTTTAGCGCCGGGATATCCCAGGACGGGTTCGGCTCGCCAGGTGCAAGTCTTTCTATTTGACGCCCGTAGGCAATCTGCGCTTCGTGATGAGGATAAAATGATGATGAAGACAACACACACACCCAGCCCCGTGCCTTTGGAATTAACCAATTAAGGTTAAAATGCCCAACCCGTTTGGGAATCGAACCCGAGACCCTCTGAACCTAAGGCCAGTATGCTGACCGTTCAGCCAACGAGTAGCAAAACGATAATTTTCAAAGATGAAACATAAAGAACTACCTATGAAATGTTATGATCTCCAAGACAGACTATGTGAACGCAGCCACCTCAGCATCGAATGTGTCATCCATAGATATAATTGAAATCGTCAATGCCTTTGCATCCCAGGCAGTTCGCTGCATGGTCCAGTTTCTGTAGAATCAAATGGAGTAAGGTTTTAAAAATGTAAAGACGAAAGATCTCTGTCTCTCCTGTCTATGCACCCTTTACAGGGTGTGATGACATGTCATGTGCAGTTGCAGTTTTTCTAATGCTCTTCTATCCTGCGCTAGATGCGTCGATTGATATAGAGACCTTCCAACCCAGTCCTTCATTTGGTCAATCCACCTTGCTGGAGTTCTTCCACCTTGCACTTCGCCCTCCACGATCAGCTTTTCCATATCTCTAGTTGATATGTGGCCAAAGTATCTCAAATAGACCTGGCTAATGAGCCTGCCCTTGATATCGAGCTCTTCTAGGACAGAAGCATTCATCCGGTGTTCGATCCACGATAGTCAAGGAGAAAGCGGTAGACCCATATTTCCATCGCTTCAGTCTTCTTACTATCAGCTTTATGAATTGTCCAGGTTTCAGCTGCATATGTGGTTATGGGAAAAAAACAGATCATTTACCAGCCTGAGTTAAGTGTTATTAGTGATTGCTCTGTCTTTCCAGATCGTCATTTTCGCCGTCATATTGCGTGCCATTGCAAGGCGTCTCCTTCGAGACAAAAGATAGAGACATATATATTTATTTAAGTTGTATTTAAATCCCCAGAAAATATTTTTTTAAGTTTCAAAATAAAATATATTAATGAATGAACTGTTTTGTACTCTCATAACAAGTCCTTTGTATGTATTAAATGGATATACAGTAGAATGATGCATCAAATAATCTGCTGTAATTACATTTATACTAATGACCTGTCACAGCAACAAAGACTAAAAATATAACTGATACAGGAAACGTGAGAAAACTAACGGAAAATATATTGAACTCCAAAAGACTATTTATTTGCCTTTAAACTTACACCTCCCTTTGAACCTGGGCAATTTATAGAATTTTCACAATGAATTCTGTTCACAAGACTTGAATAAAGCTGGCCGTATAATGCTCGGCAATATTCAGTAGACAGCAAATCTGAAATGTACCTATGAATCATCCCCTGAATCTTAAAACAGTAAGGATCCAATCCTGGAATATGGCTACGGTTAGCAGAGGGACATTGTACTATTATACCGCCCTACATGGTTCACGATATAATTATCATACAGCATCACACCTTTGAGTACGTCGTTTACTTGAGGTTGTGGAAAATAAACCAAACCACTGTGGTAACACGAAATAAAATGTCTATTTGCCACTTCCACAGTGAAATGTCTTTTTGAAATAGAATATCCTGACAAGGATTTGTTTATGTTCCGCGCTTATTAGAACCAACATGGAGCAACAACTAGAGTTGGGCTCACAAGAGTTGGAGTCTGACATTTAAGCGGCGAAAGTAGTAACTACGAAGTACGTTGCGTTCTCATAGTTACCTCCTTCTGCGGCATATCACCCTTTCATATAGGCTGAGTGTTTAATAGAACATGTAGGCCTAATGTAATTCAATAAACCTTCACCCGTTCCTAAGCTCGTGCTAATAATTTCACCATGTAAGACAGAACACGTCACTGCCGATAAATGTGAGATTTCATTATAAGTAACAAAATCATCAGTTTCTGACAATAACCTCAACAAATGAACATGTTCAATGCAGCATATAACTGTACAACTAGCCACTGATTAAATTACAAAAAAAAATAAAAAATAAACGAACAACGAAAATAATATTCATAAAAGAAACACGGAAAAACTTAAAAACAGAACTAACACAGTTAACACAGAACCACTCCGAGTAATATTACAAAAGCGACTGAGAGAAAGCCAATGTACGTGGCGATAGCATCCTTAAATGTGGCATCGCTGTTCTCCTTGCCATAGCAACAGACCATTTTCGAGCAGCGTTATTCAACTTTTCCTCGCCGGTGGCGCTAAAAGTCAGACTCCAACTCTCGTGGGCCTAAGTATAGCATTCTGGTGATAACTTGATATCACAGAGCCATCTATCGGAATAACACAGAAAGATCTGCATAGACAGCATTCAGAGCCCAGACGTCTCTTTCGGGCTAGTACAGAAAGATGAGCGCGAGACAACTTACATAGAGCCTTTTCTTCTTCTTCTTCTTCTTTTCCTACCGCTTTTCCAACACCTGTAGGGTCGCGGGCGAGAAATACGTAGCACACGTGGGTTTGGTCATGTTTTACGGCTAGATGCCCTTTCTGACGCCAATCATACATGGAGGGATGTAATCACTATTGCGTGTTTCTGTGGTGGTTGGTAGTGTAGTGTGTTGTGTGAATTTGAAGAGGAGAGTGTTGGTACGGGCACAAATATCCAGTCCCTGAGTCAAAAGAATTAATCAGAAGCGATTAAAATCCCCGACCCGGCCGGGAGTCGAACCCGGGACCCTCTCAACCGGAGGCCAGTACGCTGACCATTCAGCCAACGAGTCGGACACAACGTTCATAGAGCCATCTACCAGCAAATACAGTGAACTGCAATGACCTAATCGTGGTATTATTTGAATAAATAACTATTTCACGTAAATAAAGGACTCCATCAATGAATTAAATCATATTTTTCTAGTAATCTTGAGATGGGGACCTTCCTTTAGATGTATAATACACTCATGTTCATAAAAACCAGAACACCATGAAAGACTAGAGATAGGAAGTTCATATTCATAGAACAGATGCATTAGTATGTTCTGAAGACATGATTAGCATTTGCATGTCGGCCCACAGGCTCAAGGTCCACATCGATATCTCGGCGAACCACCACCGACTGGTAAAATGTACCTGCGGCTCTCGTTGTCGTTATAAAATGGATCAGACGTATGGGAGAACCGCACGGTCAAATAAGTGTGGCATCCAACCGGGAAATTGCTGCTCGTGTGGGACGAAATGTGTCGGCAGTACAACTGGTGTGTACAGAATGGTTCACAGAAGGCCGTAGAACACGACGAGATGGGTCTGGTCGCACCACCCAGACCATCCTCCGAGAAGATTGACATCTCATCCGAATGGCTCTGCAGGACAGATCTGCGTCCTCCTCGGCTTTGGCGCAACAGTGAAACAGTGTACACTATCAGGAGTGACAGTCCATCGCCGTTTATTACGGTCTGGGTTACCGGCGCGTCGTCCACTTCACCACCTACCTTTGACTAATGTGCATAAACATGCTAGACTGCAATGGTGTATGGAACGACGTCACTGGGGAGAGGAATGGTAACAGATAGTGTTTTCGGACGAATCCAGGTTCTGTTTGTTTTAAAATGATGGACCCATTTTGGTTCGCCGCAGACAGGGGGAGAGGCATCATATGCTATTGGGTACAACCACAAGTCACAGTGGGTGCGCGTCCAGGGCACTGTGACCAGTTCGACCTTCGTGAACGACATCCTGTGACCTATAATAGCCATACACTTTCTGCACGATACGCCAGAAGCCATATTTCAGCAAGACAATGCGCGACCACATGTTGCTGCTCGAACACGTGCCTTCTTGTTGTCACAGGATGTCAAACTGTTGCCCTGGCCAGCCCGATCACCGGACTTGCCGCCAATCGAAAATGTGTGGAATATGGTGCGGCGCTGTGACCCAATGCCAACCACCAAAGATGAACTGTGGAGCCAGGTGAAAGCAGCATGGGTGGCTAAACCCCAAGATGCCATTCGCGCATTATATACGTCCATGTCATCACGCGTGGAACAAGTTATTAGTAGGGACCGGATATTTTGAAAATGCAGATGCGCATATGCAAGTGCATATTTTGAACGTTAGTGCATATTTAGATATATTTTTCTCTTATGTGTGATCGATTATCTAATATTTCTGAACGAAATTAAAAATCTAATGAACTCTATATATGTTGTACATTCCTTGGCAACACAAGAAGCCTTCCCTGATCAAGGAAAGTGCTTTCAGTGTCGTAGGCGGATAATGTCTCTTTTCAGAACAGCTGTTTCCTTCTTTCAGACATTCCATCCATAAGCAACTATATAAGTAGAATCAGACAGTCTTTGCCAGAAGAATGTTCCAAGCAGTCAGTGCCAATGTACAAGTATTGCTCAGTTACGTCCGTCGACGTAGAACGAGCATCTTCAATGTGTACATTAATTCTAGCCGACAACAGAAAGTCAATGAATCCTGAAAACAATGAAAAACTGTTCATAACCCACTGCCATGCATCGTTTTGAAAGGAAGGAAACATGTTTATCAATTTAACACTGAGTTAAATAATTTATTGGTAGGTGTGTTTCGTTTTATTTTTCGTGCAAATTTTCAACATTTTTAGTTCGTACGTGCATGCATATTTTTGGAGTTTTTAGTGCATATGAATCCGGGCCCTAGTTATCAGCAGAGGGCCCAGTGCTCACTAAACAACAGGACACATGTTGAACCTAGGTGACTGAAATGCTAATCGTTTCTGCAGAACATACTAATGAATATGTTCTGTGAATATGAACTTCCTATCCCTAGTCCTTCAAGGTGTTCTGTTTTTTATGAACATGAATATACATAGGCATTAGTATTGCAGTTTTCTCACAATTGTCCGTTATATGTTCAAATTATATATACAGTATATAGAATATAGAAGATATGTTATTGACAAGTTTTAAACAATTTCTCTGAGAGGGCCGAAATTTGTTTCCTGCGGGCGATCCTGTATTTTACTGGTTTCGCCTCTCTACTGTAGATTACATACGATATGAATATAGACTTGAACATCGTATTTCGAGAAATGACGTATCAATATTGACAAAAAAACGGAAGATAAAGTTTTGTTGTTACAATCAAACTTGTAGAGTGACATTGTGCTTGCTTGATGTTTAACTAACTTTTATTTTATTACCGCTGTTTATAAATACCGTCGATTTACGTCCCCTTTTTATGATGGGCAGCTGCTATTTGAGTTGTGCGTGTGTGTTTTGTAGACAAAATGTTCTTTATGGCGGAAGAGGAGGAAACTGAACAAGGAATTCCCGAAGGTCACTCCTACTTTATTTATGAACAACGCAAGGTCTGTAGTCCTAAATTACTCGCTGCCAAAAGCTATGAACGGCATCATTATTTTACAGGCCAACGCACAAACAAAGCCTGGTGCGTAGCACCCCGTTTAAAGCGAATGGGTTTCACATCCGAGTTGCCAAATCATTCATAGAAAAGTGTCTATAAATGTTCCCTCAAACGTCAGCATTTTTTCAGTAGAAATGCCTGGAGATGCCAACGATATCTATGTTATGTTAGGCCTACTATCTATCTCTCTTAATCAATACATGTAAAATAAAGACTTCTGTCCGTACATTGCTCAGAATTTCAAAAGAATGGTATTTCTAAACCGGTCGTGTCCACAGGAACAAGGAAATGCACTTTTTTACTTTTCCGTAATTTCTGTCTATGCGTATGTATGTATGTATGTATGTATGTATGTATGTATGTATGTATGTATGTATGTATGTATGTATGTATGTATGTACACGCATCACGAGAAAACGGCTGAAGTGAATTTAATGAAAATCGGTACGTAAAGTCGGGGAATGAACAACTATAATCTAGGCTATAAATCCTTTTATTCGCGCTGAACGAAATGGTAGTTTAGGGGAAGGCCAAAAATTTAATTCTCAAACATTTATATTATTCGTGGTCCTATCGATATATACTGCATAACCAAAGTTATATAGAATTAAATTTACGATCATTTATGCCTTATACATTTTAACGTATCGGCTATGATAACATAGATATTCATGAATTTGTATGTATTTGTAGTGCTAAGTCCATATCAACGCCGAGCCACGAAAAAATGGGTAAAAAGAATTTATTCACCCTGGATGAAATGGTAGTTTAGGGGAAAGCACCTAAAATGTAATTCTTAAATACCTATGTTATTGGTCCTATTGAAAAGTACTACATAACAGAATTTATAGAGAATACAATTTCCGATCATTTATGTTTTATTCAGTTTTACCGTACCGACTATGATAAGAGTGGTATTTGAGAGTCGGAAGGAAATTAAATGTGAAGGCGTACAATATCGAAAGCTCATAAAATTGATCAACAATAACATTACATTGATCATTGTTTGTTGTGTTGTTCTTTGTCACTTCGCTGCCACTCATCTCCGATAGATGGGATTACTGCTGCGTACCGAGTATCACAGCCAAAGACTTTAGATCACAGCCTGCCTGAATATTGGCGGAAAACAGCAGGGGAGTTAGATAACTTCCTTCTCTAGCATACCATTCCTCTGGTATTAAATAAGAGTTTTGTCTGTACATTGCTCAGAATTGAAAAGGAATGATATTTCTGTACCGGCCGTGTCAACAGTAAGAAGGAAATGCACCTTTCTTAAAAATGTTCCGTCATTTCTGTCGGTCACGAGAAAATGGCAGAAGAAAATTTAATGAAAAATCGGTATCTAAAGTCGGGAAATGAGGCACTATAATCTAAGCTATAAATAATGTCATTCACGCTGTGTTTACGGGAAGGCAGAATTTAATTCTCAAATACCTACCCTATTTTATTAGTGGTCTTATTGACAAAATACTACATAAATGCAGTTATATAAAATTCAATTTCCGATCATTTATGTCTTATACAGTTTCACCGTACCGACTATGATAAGAGAACTGATTGATTCAGACTTTTCTTGCTTAGTTTGTATCAACGCCGAGCACTGCTAATATGGAAATACTGTTCATCAATCATGTTAACTGGTGATGGTTTTTGTCATTTCTTAACGCGTAAAACCGTGCGGCTATCGGTCATTATCGAGAAGGAAAATTGTGAAGAACATTATTAAAACATGAGATGTGGTGCTTCCCTTGAAGAAAGAACCAGAAAATTCAGTCTTCCCGTACATGAGACCCCAGTTAAATTTTAATGGAAAGGGAATGAAAAATTCATGCCGATGGCTGGACGAAAGAATCCAGAAGACCGTACAGAGGTACGAAGATGCAGGAAACATTAACAGTTTGCCTAAATATGGGCGGAAAGTAGCTGGGGAGTTAGGTAACCTTCTTCTTTAGCATGCCATTCCTCTGGTTCATAAATTTTCTGATACTGCTGGTACGTAACACACTGGTTCATTATAGCAATCCAACTATTCGATCCCTACTCCGAGGCACTGATTGGAATGAGCAGTGTGCACATTTAACGGAATAATGGCAGGGGAGTGTTCACGGCTGTCTGCGGCCTGGTCATTCCAACTCTGGAACTTTGAACTGTTAGATCGGCACCGTAGTACTGTTCATTAAAAGTGAGGAAATGTGCTGTTTTTCATTTGATCAAGTATTTTATATTATAGCATTGCTTTTAATCGCTACATTCCTACTGACGTCATTGTAATGATCTACGTTCACTTCAGTTGGGAAAACCTCAAAGATAGTCTTTCTGAGAATTCCGTAGCGAAGCACGGGTACATCAGCTGGTTTTCCGTAATGCCTGCCTGCAATGTATGTATGTATGTATGTATGTATGTATGTATGTATGTATGTATGTATGTATGTATGTATGTATGTATGTAGGTATGTATGTATGTATGTATGTATGTATGTATGTATGTATGTATGTATGTATGTATGCACACGCATCACGAGAAAACGGCTGAAGAGAATTTAATGAAAATCGGTATGCAAAGTCGGGGAAATAGTCGCCACACTCTAGGCCTAATTTTTTCACGCTGACAAAACTCGTAGTTAAGGAGGAGGCCTATAAAGTAATTCTCAAACATTTATGTTATTAGTGGTCGTATCGATAAATACTACATAACTAATATTTATGTCTTATACATTTTTACCGTACCGGCTATGATCACAGAATTATTCATGAATTTGGATTTTTGTTACTAAGCCCATATCAGCGCCGAGTCAAGAGAAAATAGGTAAACAGAATTTAATTAAAATCGGTATGTAAAGTCGGAGAATAAGGAACTACAGTCTACGCTATAAATAATGTTATATGACGCCACGATATCACAGAATCGAAAGAAAACTGAATGTGAAGGCCTCCAATATAGAAAGCCCATAAAATTGATCAACAATAACATTACATTGACCATTGTTTGTTGTGATGTGCGTCTTTGTGCCTTCTGTTGCCACTCATCTCCGACAGACAGGATTACTGCTGCGTACCGAGTATTTTTTTAAATTTGCTATATGTCGCACCGACGCAGATGGGTCTTATGGCGACGATGGGATAGGAAAATGCTAGGAGTGTGAAGGAAGCGGCCTTGACCTTAATTAAGGTACAGCCCCAGCATTTCCCTAGTGTGAAAATGGGAAACCATGGAATACCATCTTCAGGGCTGCCGACAGTGGGGTTCGAATCAACTATTTCCCGGATGCAAGCTCACAGCTGCGTGCCCCTAGCCACACGGCCAACTCGCCCGGTCGTACCGAGTGTAACAGGTTCACGGCTTTCTGCGGCCTGGTTATTCCAGCTCTGGAACTCAGGACTGTTAGATCGACACCGTAGTACTGTTCGTTAAACGTGAGAAAATGTGCGGTTTTTCATTTGATCGAATATTTTATATGATAACATTGCTTTTAATCGCTACATTCCTACTGCCTCTTTTGTAATGACCTATGTTGACCTCAGTTAGGAAAACCACAAAGACAGTCCTACTGAAAATCCCGTAGCGAAGCACGGGTACATCAGCTAGTGTGGAATAAACTCGATGAAACGTTGTCCCATCCCACGACGTGCGTGCGACCTGATGGTTGATCTGAATGTACTGTGTATTTTGTAAATAATTAACTTTGAGAAACATCTTTTAGTAACAAAAGAATGAAGTTTTATAAACTGACTTTTTTAAAACGCCAAAAGTTCCAAAGATATTTAAATTATTTAGGTAGTCCAAAGCCTATGAAAAGTGTGATGGGAATCAAACTAAATAAAAATCCACAGCCTATCTTCCAGTCAATCGACCGCGTCAGGAATGAAGTCCTTAAGAGAGAAATCAAGACCACTTTCATCTTTCTTTCTTCAGCTTCCTACATATGCGAAAATCGCATGGGGAAAGATCCAGGCTGTAAAGTGGTTGTTAAACAGTTTCCCTCCCAAATTTCTGACACGTAATTCCTACAGAGTTGGTAGTGTACGGACAACCATTAGCATGAAGAAGGATAACGCCGCCCGGGCGTTTTGACTTTATGGCGCTTCAGTTTCTGCAACGTGTTTTCATAAGCGCTAGGCGTTGATTGTGGCCCATGGTGGAGTTGAAGCAAGCCATTCGGTGACATCGGTTTGCTTCGGACGACGGCATGTCAATGGGACGAACCTGTGGCCCAGAGCCCAGACGCTACCAGACCCGAGCCGCACCAGGCAGTGACAAGAAGGACCGATCCCCTCAATAACAGAAAATGGCAAGGAAATGGTTATGTTTGCATGACACATAATCCTAACTAACACAACCTCTGGTCTATCTCCAGCCCACATCCTTGCACGTGCTATCGAAAGAAGTCAGGTTTTACATGTAGGCTCTTTCTTCTTTCTGCCTATGTGGTTTTTCCCTGACCCTTCAATACCATACTTCAACACCATATACCTAACTCAATCTCGCCTGGTAACGTGTCTGACATGGAAACAGGCAGATACTCCTTGTATCACTTCCCACTCTACCCAGCTATCTCTTTTCTACTTATAAATTAATACCATGTCGGAGGCCATGTAGATTGAGTCGATGGTCACGGCGGGGGAGCGGGCTACGGGGCCCCCCGTAAAATAAAAAAAAAAAAAAAACAAGACGACATGTCTGACTGGGTACAGACATGGTTCCGTCGACAGCCTGTCAGCTTTTTCAAGAATGGGACTGACCTAGAGGAATAAATATCTGGTGATAACATTTGAGGCACGAAATATTCTACTGTACATTTTTGGCAGGCCTTTCGATATGTCTGCCCTTTGCATGCCCGGCTCCGAGTCAAACTGGTTAGCATGTTGGACATTAATCCAAGGGGTTCTGGGTTAAATTCCCTGCTTGGTCGGGGATTTTAAGCTTCAATGGTTATTTCCCCTGACTCAGAGGCTGGATGTTTGTGCCTTCTTCAACATTACATTTCATCCTGGGCAGGGTCCCATCCTCAACGGACATGCACGTCACCCATTGGCGTCA
The DNA here is from genome assembly GCF_040414725.1 of Anabrus simplex. NCBI lineage: Eukaryota > Metazoa > Arthropoda > Insecta > Orthoptera > Tettigoniidae > Anabrus > Anabrus simplex. The sequence continues at coordinate 96,592,066 of NC_090277.1, read as the reverse complement.
ACTCAAAAGACGTACATCATGCCTCTCTAGAGGTGTCGTGGTGGTGGTTATTGTTGTAAGAAGAAGTACAACTTGGCAACCACCCTCTATATAATACTAATCAGAGAGAAAAAATGGAGGTATCGGACCAAAAAATACAAGGGCTACGAAGGGCGTGAAAATGAAAGAATTTCTATGATTCGCAAACCTAATACCGTCGGGGTCGGAAAAGAACATGAGTTGATAAAGAGAGTTCGGATAGGATTGATGAAAATGAGGTGCCAGGCACTAGTAAGTGGGCAGAGGGTGACAAGTGGTGGTGGTGATTATTGTTTTAAGAGGAAGTACAACTAGGAAATTATCGCTTAATTGCTTTGATTTCACATGCCAGTAAAGTTATGCTTCATATCCTGCACAAGAGACTCCGGGCATTCCTAGAGTATCAAATTCCTGAAGTCCAGACTGGATTCATGAAAGGAAAAGGCACTCGAGAACAGATCTTAAGCCTAAGACAAATCATAGAAAAGGCTAGAGAATTCAATGTTCCGGTATACCTGTGCTTTATTGATTACCAAAAGGCCTTCGATACTGTCAAATGGAACCATCTTTGGAAAATTTTGGATGACATGGGTTTGCCACTCCATTTGATTGATCTCCTCTAGTCCTTGTATAAGGAAAATACAGCCACTGTGATGATTCAAAACAAACAGTCTCAGCAGTTTCGTACAAGGGCTGGAGTTCGCCAGGGATGTATCCTGTCACCGTTACTTTTCAATCTCTATGGTGAATATGCAATGAGACCTGCATTAGATGGCTGGGCAAAGGGTTTTCCATTGGGGGATGCAAGATCAACAACTTGAGATTTGCTGATGACACCACCTTGATAGCATCATCTGAAGAGGAGTTGACAGAGCTGATCAAGAGAGTAGAGGAAGCAAGCCTAGAAATTCGATTACGCCTAAATCGACAGAAAACCAAAGTCATGATTGTTGATCGTAAGAACAACAACAGTCCACATATCAAACAGATTGACGTTGTATATCAGTATGTTTATCTAGTCTCCTTACTATCCAATTCTGGTGGTTCCAATGATGAAATAAAGCGAAGAATTGAAATAGAAAAGGTAGCAATGATCCGTCTGCGGAAGATCTGGAAAGATAATAACATCACCATCAATACAAAAAAGAAGCTCGTTGAATCCCTAGTCTTCTCAGTCTTCTTGTATGGCGCAGAGACGTGGACCATCCTCAAACGTGATTGTGAACGGATTGAAAGCTTTGAAATATGGTGCTGGAGGAAAATTTTAAGGATTCCTTGGACAGCTCATCGCACGAACACATCAATCCTGAACCAACTTCAGATAAAAGTTCGTCTATCGTGTAAGGTCTCTCAACGGATTCTACGCTACTTTGGACATATAATGCGCCGAGATGGTAGTCTTCAAAAGCTGATTGTTGAGGGCAAAGTCCAGGGAACCAGACAACGAGGACGAGTACCAACGCGATGGATTGACATGGTGAACGGCCCCCTACAGAGTTCTCTCAGAGCAACCACAATGAAAGCTTTAGGTAGGGAAGAATGGCGGAGTATGGTTCATCGGCTAGAGGGCTGAATATTATGATAGTCACGACGCCTCAGTCATGAGGCAAAACGAAGAAGAAGAAGAACTAGGCAACCATCCTCTCTTAACACTAATCAGAGGGGAAAAAACTGAAGGGAACCGACACTTCGAAAAATGAAGATATTGGCCAAAAGAGACAAGGGACACGAAGGATGTGACAACGAGAGACTACATAGGACTCGATAGCTAATACCGTCAGGGGCGGAAAAGAACAAGAGTTGGCTAAGGGAGGTCGGACAGGATAGCCGAAAGTGAAGAGCCTGGCCAAGTAAGTGGAAGCAATGCCAGGACTCAGCTAACATCCTCGCGGTCGTCAACCCACGAGAGCCCATGGGGCACCATTTAGTCGCATGACGACAAGCAGGGGTTACCGTGGGTGTTATTCTACCGTCCTCACCCCCAGGGAGTGACACATTGACTCATAAACATTAAAAAAAAGTTTCTTCTTATTCCGAACATGAATGACATGAAGGACAGTCCGATTTGTCTCCATATCTGCTCGTGACCATCAAGACCCACGACCGTATGACTTCTACCTCATTACCTTGCCAACGTTTCTTCCTTTGAAGTGCTAGTTAGCGGCTTAGAAGACAAAATGACAGGAAGTCAGGCGACATAGATATGACGTGTGTTGCGCAGGACAGACCTGTACTTAAAACACTCACGCAGTTGGCAGCTCGAGAAAAAAAAAAAAAAAGAAGGACGATGATGCACTATTTTATATAGTGCCAACTGCTATCGACCATTGAACTCCAAGAAAACACCTACCGGTACCATAGTCATTCTAATATTGTCTCTCATCTAACTTTATTTAGAATAGAAAGATGGGCCTCGATTTACCACACGTAACATCTGGGCTCAATTACACTGCAGTGCACGTCACAGTAATAAAAGTAATTTCTTTCTCTCTCTCTCTCTCAAGGTACATATGAAATGTTTTCTAACTAATCTCATTTCCAAGTCAGTCCCCACGCTAATTGGAGTGTCCAATAGCCTTAAATTAATGACTACAGGATAAAATAAAACAGAAGCATAGTAAAGTAAATTTATACCTTGGTGCTAACCCAAAACTCGAACCATTGCACCAACTGTACAGCACGACAACTATGTGCTGACAGAGGTAGTTACCCTACATGTAGTTACAGTGTTGCCAGATTGCCACTCTTCAACGTTCTTTCTCTCCCGGATACACTCGTAGGACGAACTTTTGTGAGAGACATTTTTTTTATTGCTGGTATGTGAGGAGTCGTGCGCGAATTTCGCTTCACCCTGTATATCATATTCATTAATTTCATGGTATTCCTGCACTGAGTAAAAGGGACGCATGAGCAGCCACTTCTTAAGCTTATTTCTGAATGTATTAGATGGTAGTTCTTTTAGATCTGATGGCAGTTTATTACTGAGTAATGCAATAGCTTGAAGCCGTCTTTTGTAACGTATGACGAGGTACATCGACTTGTTTAGCTGCCCTGGTATTATGTTTATAAACATCACTTCTGAGCTTGATTTTGTCTGTTTCTGCATATACTTTAAGAAGTGCATTATAAATATTATATGTGTTTACAACCGTCATAACGGAAAGCTTAATAATAATAATTATAGGCCTACAGTGGGACATAATAGGAGAGTTTGTTGCAATACGTAATGTCCTTTTCCGGAGAAGTAAAATTTCAGAAATCCGGCTGGAGTTTCCGTATTGAAAAATACTGTGAAAGAATGCAAAGTAGGCATTTACAAATTATTTACTTGGAACTTTATCTCTGATGGCTTTCTTGATAAGCAAAATATGGCTTCCGATTGAAATAGCTAAAATTAAAATTCAGGAAACTCAATCGTCAAAAATTATCAGTGTTTCGCCCAGAGTGCGGCATGGGCTCATCAGTTGGATACCGCATTTTTTCCAAGACACTGGCCGGCTAGCACGCCGGTAGCGACACCACTGCAAGCCATACATGTGATAAGCACAATGCAGTGCCGACGTATAATATAAATATGAAATTTGTTCAGCCGCTCACTAATGTTCTAGTAATTTCTACGTGTACTTTCTAACAGAACATACTCGCGTCCGGTCAGATTTGATAAATATAGCAGATGCACAATAAATTATTGTCAACAATGGCCCCTACTGCACTATGACAAATTCAACAGGAGATGAAATGACATAATGCTGGCGATAATTTATTATCATATATCAAACAAAATTGTCAAAAGAAAATTCATTCAGGTCTCTGTGAGACGATGCGAGTAAAAGGGTTAATGGAGAACAGATTCATTGTATTCGTGTTGCTGATGATACTGCTACACTTGTAGACAACGAAAAGGATGCTTAGAAAAAATTTCGATAAACTGAAATTCAAAATAAATGCAAAGAAGACATAAGAGCATTGTAGTCGAAAAAGAGGAAAATAAAACTGAGGCAAATATAAAATTATACCAAATTCAATTAGTACAGGTGGAGTTCTGTTATTTGGGAAGTGTCACTGAGGCTGAAAAGAGATGATTCACTGAGGTCAAAAGGAGGACAGGAATGGCGAAACAAGTTTTTCACAACAAAAGAAACACATCAGTTTGGAAGAAGTTAACGAAAACCTTTGTTTGGAGTGCAATGACTTGCGGATGTGAAAACTGGATCTTAGGGGAGAGACAGAGCAATAAACAAGTTCTAGTGGAAACGGAGGAGAACCGGAAACTGGTCTAGGAAAGCAAATCTCTTTTGAGTCTTTTTCAGGAGGGCAAATCCATGGTTACGGGTGTAGGAGTTGCAGCAGTAAAATTTCTGATAATTGTTAAGAAATTGTAACTTTATTTTTTCACTAACCTGGAAACAATACAGCTATACTACCTCAATAATCTAATTGATTATATCGTTTCCTACCGCAGACTTAATAACAGCATATAATGAATTACACACGGTTACGGTTGTGACAGGAAAAGGAGCCCTTCTTTGTCTGCCAAGTTCAATGCGTAATTTCTGTGAATCTTTCCATTATTTTTATGCCCACCTTGTGGCCATGATCGTTAAGGTCTGACACCGTGGTTAGAAGGTTCGAGTCGCGTTGGTTGAAAAAAAAATCACAATCAGAATCAGTAGATTGAGTGCCAAAGGCTGGAATCAATCCCAAGCCTTATGGAGTGAAGACATATGAAGCTGTTGATAGTGCCTCGTCCGTCGGATGGGGACGTAAAGCGTTGAGGAGACCCCTTGATGCTATTTGAAAGGAGTAGGCTATGTGCCGGAACCGGGTTTCATTCTTTCCCTTCCGACTATCGTATATCATCAACTCCTCTGTTGAGGTTAAACGTCAGGGAGGGCGTCCGGTCGTAAAAACTCCCTACGAAGTTTCGAAATAGAAATCAGTTAGTAACGAATGAGTAAATCATGTTGTTTGAGTCATCAGGCCATAGACTGGTTTAATGCAGCTCTCCATGCCACCCTATCCTGTACTAACCTTTTCATTTCTACATAACCGTTGCATCCTACATTTGCTTGCCATAATCTACCCCTATAGCTGCCTCTGTGGATCCGTGGTAGAGTGTCGGCCTCCGGATCCCAAGATAGCGGGTTCAAACCCGGCAGAGGTAGTCGGATTTTTGAAGGGCGGAAAAAAGTCCACTCGACACTCCATGTCGTACGATGTCGGCATGTAAAAGATCTCTGGTGACACATTTGGTGTTTACCCGACAAAATTAATTAAATCTCAGCCATAGACGCCCAAGAGAGATCCGGTTTACTCTGTCTGCCATCTAGTGGGCCTAGAGTAAAACGGAACGTCGAAATTGACGAGCAGACAGCCAGATGGCGTCAAATCGAAATGTCTGCACACGGTAGCTGAGGCCATACGATTATTATTACTTTTTTATCTACCCCTACCGTCTTCACCACCTACACTTCCTTCAAAGACCAACTGCACAAGTTTTAAGATGTGTCCTATCATTCTATCTCTTCTTCTCGTCAAATTTAGCCTAATCGATCACCTCTCACCAATTCGATTCAGTATCTCTTCATTCGTGATTCGATCTATCCATCTCACCTCCAACATTCTTCTGCAACACCACATTTCAGAAGATTCTATTCTCTTTCTTTCTGAGCTAGTTATCATCCATGTTTCACTTCCATACAATTCCAGACGAAAGTCTTCAAAAACATCTTTCTAATTCCTATAGCCATGTTCGAAGTGAGCAAATTTATTTTCTTAAAAAGGCCTTCTTTGCTTGTGCTAGTCTGCATTTTATGCCCCCCTTACTTCGGCTGTCGTTAGTTATTTTAATACCCAAGTAACAATATTCATCTACCTCTTTAATGCTTCATTTCCTAATCTAATATTTCCTGCATCATCTGACTTGGTTCGACTGCACTCCATTACTTTCGTTTTCAACTTATTTATCTTCATCTTGTACTCCTAACCCAAGACTGTCCACATCATTTAGCAATTTCTCCACATCTTCTGCAGTCAGATAAAATAACAATATAATCAGCAAATCTTAGGGTTTTAATTTCCTCTCCTTGAATTGTTACTCCCTTTCCAAATTCATCTTTGATTTCCTTTACTGCCTGCTCTACATAAACATTGAAAAGGAGGGGGAGACAAACTGCAACCTTGTCTCATTCCTTTTTGGACTGCTGCTTCTTTTTTAAAGCCCTCGATTACCGCTAAGCATAATATGAAAATGTCCGCCTCTGTGGTGTAGTGGTTAGCGTGATTAGCTGCCACCCCCGGAGGTCCGGGTTCGATTCCCGGCTCTGCCACGAAATTTGAAAAGTGGTACGAGGGCTGGAACGGGGTCCACTCAGCCTCGGGAGGTCAACTGAGTAGAGGTGGGTTCGATTCCCACCTCAGCCATCCTGGAAGTGGTTTTCCGTGGTTTCCCACTTCTCATCCAGGCGAATGCCGGGATGGTACCTAACTTGAGGCCACGGCCGCTTCCTTCCCTCTTCCTTGCCTATCCCTTCCAATCTTCCCATCCCTCCACAAGGCCCCTGTTCAGCATAGCAGGTGAGGCCGCCTGGGCGAGGTACTGGTCATACTCCCCAGTTGTATCCCCCGACCAAGAGTCTGAAGCTCCAGGACACTGCCCTTGAGGCGGTAGAGGTGGGATCCCTCGCTAAGTCCGAGGGAAAAACCGAACCTGGAGGGTAAACAGATGATGATGATGATAATATGAAAATAATTAACATAGGCCTATCATATTACTGAACGAGAAACTAACATTTGGATTTCATAGTAGGGACTAACCAATGTCAAATTCGTCAGGTCGACGGTGAGAACCGATAACTAAAAGCAGCATCGGGTCACCGGTGGACGGATACGACGTAAAATTAAGTCATCAAAATTCGCTGTCGCAGGGAAAGTGTTAACTAATTCGTGCCTTCACTGTAAATAACTTAATTTTGATTGCATTTAAATAGAGTCAGTTTTCTGATGACTGTTGTTTTTTTTTTTTGCTAGGGGCTTTACGTCGCACCGACACAGATAGGTCTTATAGCGACGATGGGATAGGAAAGACCTAGGAGTTGGAAGGAAGCGGCCGTGGCCTTAATTAAGGTACAGCCCCAGCATTTGCCTGGTGTGAAAATGCGAAACCACGGGAAACCATCTTCAGGGCTGCCGACAGTGGGATGCAAGCTCACAGCCGCGTGCCCCTGACCGCACGACCAACTCGCCCGGTATATTTAGAGTTTAAGCGCCAAAGAAACCAGCAAATTAATTAAACTACAAAGGTTTCAACAGAAATGCATTAATTCTATATAAACATAACAAAAGTGATCAAATTAATTTTCAGTTGAAATGTTACTCTCTAAGCATTTTTACCTCTCTCCTGTAAAATTTCACTTTTTGATTTGGTACCTCTTGGAAATAAGCTTCCCATGTGTTGCCTGGTGTCCAGAAGAGGTTATTTGCTATAACTTGATATTATGACACCCAATATATTTAATCGGAATACAGTATATTAAAAAACTTAATCATGCACCTTTAGATATTTTTAATTGCAATGAACCATTTTTCTTATCCATGACACGTCTATCAAATCGTTAATGTTTCCAACAAATATTTCTTACGAAAAGGACATATTTTTGCAGTGGAAAAATACTAATACAATGGAAAATTAACCATGAAAGAATATTAGAATAGTTCCGGACCGCCCGGAAATGGGGAGAGAGTAATTATTTATTACAATCTAAGTTATTTTTGACACACGAATGATTTTCCTTGTTATAATTGGTTTATCTTCTACTACATTAAACATCACAATGAAGCCTATTCACTATCAATCAGTCAATTCTGATCTGTACTTAAAGCAGTCGCCCTGGTGGCAGATTCCCTATCTGTTGCTTTCCTAGCCTTTGCTTACATGATTTCAAAGAAATTGGAAATTTATTGAACACCCCCCTTGGTAAGTTATTACAATCCCCAACTCTCTTTCCTATAAACGGAACTTTATCTTCCTAATTTTTAAGACACCACTCAAACTTATTCGTCTACTAATGTCATTCCATGCCATGTCTCCACTGACAGCTCGGAACATACCACTTAGTCGAGCAGCTCGTCTCCTTTCTCCCAAGTCTTCCCAGCCCAAACTTTGCAACTTTTTTAACGCTTCTCTTTTGTCGGAATTCACCCTGAACAAATCGAGCTGCTTTGTGTGTGCGTGGATTTTTTCCAGTTCTTGAATCAAGTAATCCTGGTGAGGGCCCCATACATTGGAACCATACTCTAGTTGGGGTCTCACCAGAGATTTATATGCCCTCACCCTTACATCCTTATTACAACCCCTAAACACCCTCATAACCATGTGCAGAGATCTGTACCCTTTATTTACAATCCCATTTATGTGATTACCCCAATGAAGATCTTTCCTTATATTAACACCTTATATTTCCATAAGGAACTTCCACTCCATCAACGCAGTAATTAAAACAGAGGACTTTTACTATTTGTGAAACTCACAACCTGACTCTCAACTTCGTTTACCATCATACCACTGCCTACTGTTTATCTCAAAACATTGTCGAGGTCTTTTTGCAGTTGCTCACAATTTTGTAACTTATTTATTACTCTATACAGAATAACATTATCAGCAAAGAGCCTTACCTCTGATTCCACTATTTACACCCTATCTCTAAACTGTAGTTATGAACATTTTATTTATTATTTTCCTAGACATTAACAGTGTTATATACTGTAGTATCATACCCATAATTTATTTGTTACAATCCAAATTATTTTTGATCCATGCATGATTTTCCTTGTTATAATTAGTTTACCTATTACTACATTAAACATGAATAAACACTCGCCTCTCCCAGTCACTGATAATCACCAACTGGGGAGAGAGCCCTTATTATTGAATGAATGAATGAAGCTACGGAACTCCAGCAGCTGAGGAAAGAAATGAAAGAATATTACACTAGGCAAAATTTTTCTACACAACTAGCAGATGTACCTGTGCTTTGCTATGGAATTCTCAGAAAGACTGTCTTTGGGGTTTTCTCAACCGAAGTCAACATAGGTCATTACAATGACGACAGTAGGAATGTAGCGATTAAAAACAATGCTAGTATATAAAATACTCGATCAAATGAAAAACTACACATTTTCTCAATTTAACGAACAGTACTACGCTGCCGATCTAGTAGTCCAAAGTTTTAGAGCTGGAATGACCAGGCCGCAGACAGCCGCGAACACTCGCCAGCCATTAGTCCGTTAAATGTGCACACTTGCTCATTCCAATCAGTGCCTCACAGTATGGACTGAATAGCTCGAATATTATGATAAACTAGTGTGTTACGTACCAGTATTATCAGAAAATTTATGAACTAGAGGAATGGCATGTTAAAGAAGAGAGAGATCTAACTTCCCAGCTATTTTAGGCCAATATTCAGGCAGGCTGCTATATTCGTTACGCAGCAGTAATATCGGAGATGAGTGACAACATAAGACACAAAGCACATCACAACAGTGGTTAATGTAATGTTATTGATGATCAATGTTATGAGCTTTCGATATTGTAGGCCTTCACATTTAGTTTTCTTCCGACTCGGTGATATTAGGGGATCTTATAAAATTATTTATAGCGTAGACTGTAGTTCATTATTCCCCGACTTTACACACCGATTTTCATTAAATTCTGCTTACCCTTTTTCTCTTGACTCGGCGCTGATATGAACTAAGCAACAAAAATCCAAATTAATGAATATCTCTTTTATCATAGACGGTATGGTAAAAATGTATAAGACATAAATGATCGGAAATTCAATATTAAATAACTTTAGTTCTGTAGTATTTATCGATAGGACCACTAATAACATAAAGATTTGAGAATTAGAATTTCGCTCAATGTGAATAACATTATTTACAGCCTGGATTGTAGCGACTTATTCCCCGACTTTACATACCGGTTTTCACTGAATTCTCTTCAGCCGTTTTCTCGTAATGCGCGTACATACAGACAGACATAAATCACGGAAAAGGAAAAAAAAAGTGGATATCCTTGTTACTGTTGACACCACCGATACAGAAATACCATTCTTTTTTAAATTCTGAGCAATGTACAGACAAAACTCTTATTTTATATTGTGCCCTTGGGAAGGGCACATTCGCTTATGGGTGCAATATATACAGATAGAAGATAGATGAGCTACAGCAGATTGGTGCAATTCAATATTTCATTTTCACACACCAAATGTTCTATAGTGTATGAATTTGCCCAAGAACATCTTTGAAGGTAAATTTCTGGGAAGAAAACCAAGAGGCCGGCCAAGACTTCAGAAACACAGTGGAAGAAATGTGGTGCCCACCGTATGCTATAATGAAGCGCGAAATGCAGATGACCGACGAATGTGACTGCAACGACAAGGAAATTGTGATAATGACAGAATTAGGAATCGAATCCAAAAGAGGTGGGAGGGCTTTATACTCGCACAGTGACTGTAGCCTATTAGTGGGTGCATCCTTTGGTCTGATGTACAGTCCACTTCCAAATTGCATCATCATTCTTTGAAGCTCTTGGCACATCGAACCTTTTCGGATGCCAGAAAGTAGCCTTTTCAACTGCTCTCCCCCGCACCACCGTCGTTCTAAAATGACCCTTTCTAGCTTCTCCTATCACCTTTCTCAAGCACAGAGTCCGTAACATGTACGAAGTAGCCGAGTCACGAACTGATTTGATATAAAACAGCTGTTAGTGACAGACTTAAGCATCAAGGAAATGTATTTGATGATGATGATGATGATGATGCTTGTTGTTTAAAGAGGCCTAACATCTAGGTTCCTAATGGTACGAAATGAGACAAAATGCAATGAAAATTTAAAAGATCAAAATTCATCCAATGACTAGAATTTAAAACATGATGATGAAGAATCAGCGGAGCCAACTCACAATACTGAAAGTTAAAAATAATTCCAAAATCGATCCACTGGCTAGAATTAAAACAGATGACGATGAACAATGATGATGAACTTAAAACAATCAGTGGATCCGACCAGCACTGCCCCACCTTCCCAGAAACTATATTGAAAAATTAGTATTACTGACAAAGGGACTGCTTACAAAGCACAATTCTGAATCGATGATTCTTGTTGTCCAAAGGGATCCAAAATCCAGGTCAACGGCCTCTCATAATGGTGTACTTATCGCTAGTAAAGTAGAACCACGGTATTTCTCAAGCTGCGATACTAATGACGAGTAGCGTAGACTCACGGTGTTCTGTACTAATCACGGGCGCCGGTATTCCCGTGGTGTTCTTCACATAGTAGGTACTAATCACGGGTACTGTAATAATAATAATAATAATAATAATAATAATAATAATAATAATAATAATAATAATAATATTCTCTCAAACGACATAGAAACTGCTAGAGCTCAAGTTGAAATTTTAAAGGAAATTGCCGAACAAACTGGTTTCCAGATATCGTTTGAGAAAACAGAAGTAATGACTAACATCAAAGAGGCTCCACCAAAACTCCATACAAAATACGGGGACATCACCCGAGTAGACAAATTCAAATACCTGGGTGAGATCATCATGAAAAATGGACTGGACAAAGAAGCACTTCAGGAGCGAGTATGCAAACTGGAAATAGCCTACCAAACATCCCGCACAATCTACAACAAAAAATGCCTTTCCCAAAACACCAAGATACGTCACTATGAAACAGTTCTGAAGCCAGTAGTTCTATATGCAGCCGAAACCCTGTCTCTAAATGCCAACAAAGGACTCTTTGAAGAACTGGAGAAAAGAGAACGCAAAATTGTGAGAGGAATCTTGGGATCAAAGTACAGAAATGGAATCCATAAAAAGAGATCCAACAAGGAAGTCTACAGCAAAATAGAGAAAATTACCGACACAATCAGAAAAAGACGGGCACGATTTTACGGTCATCTGAAAAGAATGGACGGAAGAAAGTTAACTAAAGAAATCTTTCACTTTTTTTTTTATTCAAACCACAAAACCACAATTCCCTGGTATAGAAATACCAAAGAACACCTGCAAATGCTACATATCTCAGCTGAAGACGCCCTTAACAGAGATCTCTTCCGCAAGAAAATATTGACGAATGAGCTAAACCGAGACGAGCAACCGAAGAGAAGACACGGTGCCCCTTGGACAGAGGAGCGTAAGCAGGCCCACTCACAAAGAATGAGGGAAATTTGGGCTCTAAAGAAGGCCAAGTTCAGTGTCAAATGCAACAAGACTTAACGTGGTCCTTGATGGCCCCAGCGAATTTAAATATATATATAATATTTTCTTTACGTCCCACTAACTACTTTCACTGTCTTCGGAGACGCCGAAGTGCCGAAATTCTGTCCCGCACGAGTTCTTTTACGTGCCAGTAAATCTACCGACACGAGGCTGACGTATTTGAGCACCATCAAATACCACCGGAGTGAGCCAAGCTGGGGTCAGAAGGCCAGCGCCTCAACCGTCTGAGCCATTGAGCCCGACGCACGGGTACTTTAAAACCCATCCTGATTCACACTCTGTCGCTACTATTCACAAACCTATTGTGTACCTAACATAGTGGTACTACGCGCAAGTAAAAGCGACCCATGGTGTTCCCCGCGTGATGGTACTAATTACAAGCAGTCTCATGGTTCTAATTCGATCATCCCTTGGTCGCCCCTTTTAGTCGTCTCTTACGACAGGCAGGGGATACCGTGGGCGTATTCTTCGTCTGCGTCCCCCACCCACTGAGTGCGTGTGTGTGAGAGAGGTAGAAAGAGAGATTGTTGTTGTTGAGTCATCAGTCCATAGACTGGTTTGATGCAGCTCTACATGCCACCCTATCCTGTGCTAACCTTTTCATTTCTACATAACTATTGCATCCTACATCTGCTCTAATCTGTTTGTCATATTCATACCTTGGTCTACCCCTACCGTTCTTGCCACCTACACTTCCTTCAAAAACCAACTGAACAAGTCCTGGGTGTCTTAAGATGTGTCCTATCATTCTATCTCTTCTTCTCGTCAAATGTAGCCAAATCGATCTCCTCTCACCAATTCGATTCAGTATCTCTTCATTCGTGATTCGATCTATCCATCTCACCTTCAGCATTCTTCTGTAACACCACATTTCAAAAGCTTCTATTCTCTTTCTTTCTGAGCTAGTTATCGTCCATGTTTCACTTCCATACAATGCCACGCTCCACACAAAAGTCTTCAAAAACATCTTTCTAATTCTGATATCAATGTTTGAAGTGAGCAAATTTCTTTTCTTAAGAAAGCTCTTCCTTGCTTGTGCTAGTCTGCATTTTATGTCCTCCTTACTTCTGCCATCGTTGGTTATTTTACTACCCAAGTAACAATATTCATCTACTTCCTTTAAGACTTCGTTTCCTAATCTAATATTTCCTACATCACCTGCCTTCGTTCGATTGCACTCCATTACTTTTGTTTTGGACTTATTTATTTTCATCTTGTACTCCTTACCTAAGACTTCATCCATACCATTCAGCAACTTCTCGAGATCTTCTGCAGTCTCAGATAAAATAACAATATCATCGGCAAATCTCAAAGTTTTGATTTCCTCTCCTTGGACTGTGATTCCCTTTCCAAATTTCTCTTTGATTTCCTTTACTGCCTGTTCTATGTAAACATTGAAAAGGAGAGGGGACAAACTGCAGCCTTGCCTCACTCCTTTCTGGATTGCTGCTTCTTTTTCAAAGCCCTCGATTCTTATCACTGCAGACTGATGTTTATACAGGTTGTAGATAATTCTTCGTTCTCGGTATCTGATCCCTATCATCTTCAGAATCATAAATAGCCTGGTCCAATCAACATTATCGAATGCCTTTTCTAGATCTACGAATGCCAGTACGTGGGCTTGTCCTTCTTGATTCGATCCTCTAAGATCAGACGTAAAGTCAGGATTGTTTCACGTGTTCCTACATTTCTTCTGAAGCCAAATTGATCTTCCCCCAACTCAGCTTCAACTTGTTTTTCCATTCTTCTGTAAATAATACGTGTTAAAATTTTGCAGGCATGAGATACTAAACTAATAGTGCGGTAGTTTTCACACATGTCAGCACCGGCTTTCTTGGGAATAGGTATAACAACATTCTGCCGAAAATCGGATGGGACTTCTCCTGTCTCATACATCTTGCACACTAAATGAAATAACCTTACCATGCTGGTTTCTCCTAAGGCAGTCAGTAATTCAGAGGGAATATCATCAATTCCAGGTGTCTTGTTCCTATTTAGGTCACTCACAGCTCTGTCAAACTCTGACCTCAAAATTGGGTCTCCCATTTCATCAGCATCAACAGCCTCTTCATGTTCCAGAACGAAATTATCTACATCGTTACCTTGATACAACTGTTGGATATGCTCCTGCCATCTTTCTGCTTTGTCTTCTTTCCCTAGAAGTGGCTTTCCATCTGAGCTCTTAATATTCATGCACCTAGATTTCCTTTCTCCAAAGGTTTCCTTGATTTTCCTGTATGCAGCATCTACCTTTCCCAGACCATACAGCCTTCGACATCCTTGCACTTCTCCTTCAGCCAATCTTCCTTAGCTACCTTGCACTTTCTATCTACTTCATTCTTTAATCGCCTGTATTCTCTTCTGCCCTCTTCATTTCTAGCATTCTTGTATTTTCGTCGTTCATCAATCAGGTCTAGTATCTCCTGAGTTATCCACTGATTCTTAGTTGATCTTTTCTTCCTTCCTAACATTTCTTCAGCAGCCCTACTGACTTCATTTTTCATGACTCTCCACTCTTCCTCTACTGTGTTTCCTTCGGCCTTTTCATTTAGTCCTTGTGCAACATGTTCCTTGAAACAATCCATCACACTATTTTCTTTCAACTTGTCTAGATCCCATCTTTTTGCATTCTTTCCTTTCTTCAATTTCTTCAACTTCAGATGGCATTTCATGACCAACAAGTTGTGGTCAGAGTCCACGTCTGCTCCTGGGAAAGTTTTGCAATCCAACACCTGGTTTCTGAATCTCTGCCTAATCATAATGAAGTCTATTTGATACCTTCCAGTGTCTCCAGGTCTCGTCCACGTATACAGCCGTCGTTTGTGGTGTTTGAACCAAGTATTGGCGAGGACTAAATTATGGTCAGTGCAGAATTCAACCAGCCGACTTCCTCTTTCGTTCCTTTGTCCCAATCCAAATTCTCCTACTGTGCTACCTTCTCTTCCTTGGCCTACCACTGCGTTCCAGTCTCCCATCACAATTAGATTCTCGTCACCTTTGACATATTGTATTAAATCTTCTATCTCCTCATATATTCTTTCAATTTCTTCATCATCCGCTGAACTAGTAGGCATATAGACCTGCACTATTGTGGTGGGCATTGGTTTGGTGTCTATCTTGGCGACAATAATTCTTTCACTATGCTGGTCGTAGTAGCTTATCCGCTGCCCTATATTCTTATTCATTATTAAACCAACTCCTGCATTATTTTGTTTTAAGAGGAAGTACATCTTGGCGACCATCTTCACTTAGCATTTATCAGAGAGAATATAACAAAATTGGTTTTACGTCGCACCTACACAGATAGGTCTTATGGCGACGATGGGATAGGAAAGGCCTATGAGAGTAAAATCAGCGGCTGTGGCTGTAATTAAGATACAGCCCCAGCGTTTGCCTGTTGTAAAAATGGGAAACCGCGGAAAACCATTTTATGGCTGTCGACAGTAGGGTTCGAACCCACTATCTCCCGGATGCAACCTCACAGCTCAGAGAGAATGTAGAAGAGGGAGAATAAAGCTTTCCGCAAAAGAAAGGGAAGAGCCAAGAAGGAGAGATGCCCTACGGCTCGCAAACCCAATATCGCCAGGGTTGGAAGACAAAAAAGAGTTAGCCAAGGTACGTCAGACAGGAAAGACGAAAGTGAGGAATCTGGCACAAGTAAGTGGAAGACCCGGGAGATAGTGGGATCGAACCCCACTGTCGACAGCCCTGAATATGGTTTCCCGTGGTTTCCCATTTTCACACGAGGCAAACGCTGGGGTTGTACCTTAATTAAGGCCACGGCCGCTTCCTTTCCTCTCCTAGGCCTTTCCTATCCCGTCGTCGCCATTAGACCTATCTGTGTAGATGCGACGTAAAACAAAATCGTAAAAAAAGGGAAGGGAAGGGAAGGGAAGGGAAGGGAAGGGAAGGGAAGGGAAGGGAAGGGAAGGGAAGGGAAGGGAAGGGAAGGGAAGGGAAGGGAAGTCCGGCTCAGCAAGAGGCCCTGAGGTCACCAACCCACGTTCCCAGGTTGAGAGTTCCTCCGGTTCCCCCATTTCGTCGCATCTTACTACATGCAGGAAATGCCCTCGATGCATTACCACCTTCACCCACAAGATGTTCTCCGTGTATGTATTTATTTTCAAATGAAAGATGGACAACTTAAGCAAGTTATTATAATGTTCTTCTTAAAGGAAGGCGCATCTTTGTGTGTCAAAAACTTTATGTTTGCAATAATAATAATAATAATAATAATAATAATAATAATAATAATAATAATAATAATAATAATAATAATAATAATAATAATAATAATAATAATAATAATAATAATAATAATAATAATAATACTTAAGAAATGTGAATTGGAAGCCAATCCGACTGGGCTTTCCCAAAGATAACCTCTACACACCTCGCTTTTGCAGATGATCTGGCGATACTGACAGAGGATGAGAAGACTGCCGTTAAACAGCTCGAAAAAAAAAGAAAGTGCAGAAAAGGTGGGACTACAAATATCGTTCGAGAAAACTCCAAGACAGATATCAAGAGCCTGAGAAGAAAATATGCTACAATTGACAGAGTCCCTTACTTTAAATACCTCGGAGAATTTATCGAACCGACAGGCCTTGAAAAGATTTCACAACAAAATTAAAAGAGCATTAGGGTTAGTCCAAAACATCTACAACAAAAAGTCCATGTCAAGACATACAAAAATTCGGCATTACAACACAGTCATAAAATCAACATTCCTTTACGCAAGAGAAACAGTGGCATTCAACAGAAAAAGAGAGGAGGATCATTAGGAAAATCTTAGGGGCAAGATACACCCAAGACGGTTACAGGTTACAATCAATCAAAACAACAGAAAAGTTCTCAAACATCGAAATTGACATTAGGAAAAGACGAATGAGATTCTTCGCTCATCTAACTAGATTACCAGAAAATCGATTGACAAAAAGGATAATAGATTATGTCACCTCGCTTAAGAACTCAACACCCTGGCGTAACGAACTATGAAAGGACCTCAAAAAACGCAAACAACAGACATTCTAGAAAGAGACATATTTAGACACTAAGTAAGCAATTGGGAAGCTACATCAGAGCAACCACAACAAAAACAGTACAGACCAAAGTTGGCGGTAGAACGTAAAGAAGCCTTCTCGTAAAGAACGAAAAACTATTGAAACAACAAGAAGAACCCACAGAAGAAATGAGTGAGTTATTTGCTTAACGTCTTCCAATATTGGGATAATTCGCTGCTACTACTACTGCTACTACTTACAGTAATCATCATAGGTCCAATCATGGCTGTGACCTCCATGTCTCTCGATATTGTGCCGTTTTCTTCACTTGCATTATCTTCCTTTCTTTTTCTAATGTTGTCTAATAACTGAATAATAATAATACTCATGTCCAGAAGATCTCTGATGTCATGCGGAGAAGGAGAATAGCATTTTATGGCCACTTGCTAAGACTGAAACCCACACGAATATCGAACCAGATCTTTACCTATTTTAAAGATAAGAAGACCCAGCCAACTTGGTTCAAGGAGGTGGAAAGGCACCTACAGGAGATGGGGATCTCTTATGAAGATACACAAGACCGCAACCCACTCAGGAGCAAACTAAAAGACCACCAGGGTTTTCAAGAAAGGCCAAAGTTGAAGACGGGAAAGACGTGGACTGAGGAAACAAAACAGCAACACCGGCAACGAGTGAAGCAGCACTGGGTAAAGATCAAAGCCCAGAGAAGAGGTCCTTAGTCGGCCGATACGAATAATAATAATAATAATAATAATAATAATAATAATAATAATAATAATAATAATAATAATAATACAGTAACAATCACGATTGTGTTATCGGTCTTATTTTACACCAACTACCTTTACATTTTTCGGTGATGCCCGATTTTTGTCACCCAAAAGTTCGTTTACGTGGCAGTAAAGCTACCGACATGAGGATGGTGTATTTGAACACCTTCAAATACCATCTGACGGACCCAGAATTGATCCCTTCAACCTCGGTTCAGTCTCATACTTTTTCCCGCCTGAGACCAGCGCTGCCTTTCTGACCTCCAGATACCACTGATCTGAAACTAGGACTACTGGACAGTATTTTGAAGATCTGTATTGTCAACCACGTTTCATCCATTCTGAACAGATGCCCATGGAACTTTCAGCGCAAGGAATGGTCCCCTGCGAAGTGTGAATAGCTTCAAATACCTGGGCGTCACATTACAGTTTTCTGGATAGGATTTTACGCTGCATATTAGGGAAAAAGTAAACGCGGCAATAAAGGCTATGAATGACATCCGGTTCCCACACAGGCTATCACTAAAAACAGCCATGGAATTGTTTAAGCTGAAGGTAACACCCGTTACAGCTTACGGCCTTGAAATCGTATGGTCTCATTTTAAGAAGAAACACTTAGCGTTAATAGAAAAAGTTAAGGCGACTTTCTTGAAGAAGATTCTGTGTGTTTCTAAATGCACTCTTTCACCTCTGGTTTATGATTATTAGAATGGCTAACAACTTGAATAAATTAAATTACATGTTAATGAACGTAAGTTTTCGTGGCTCATTGTATTAACATAAAGAAATAAATGAACTGGATTAAAGCCACTATATATATATATATATATATATTAATAATAAAGCCAAGCTTTCAGCCAAATTGCATTGGCCTTCATCAGGGCATGAGAAGTTTTGCCTCCGACAGTGAGCAAAGAAATTATCTGAAGGAATGTGGAAATACATGCATAACACCACCATGGCACAGTGGAACGCACTCAAACTGTCGACAGAGGGCGGTGCATCAGTAACTTCCCTCCCAACCACCACAGCACAGCGCCACGATCCAGTTAGTGGGGTAGGCCGTGGATAGTACGGGCATGACTTCCACGTTCCTTCAGATAATTTCTTTGCTCACTGTCGGAGGCAAAACTTCTCATGCCCTGATGAAGGCCAATGCAATTTGGCTGAAAGCTTGGCTTTATTATTAATACATATACAGTAGGGTCTTGTTAATCCGAACCAATTGGGACCGGAGTCTGTTCCGATTACGAAATTTTCGGATATTTTCGAATAATAATGTTATTGTTTTTACGTCTCCACTAACTACTTCTACGGTTTCCGGAGACGCCTAGATGCCGGTATTTTCTCCCGCAGGAGTTCTTTTACGTGCTAGCTACTTAGACGAGGCTGACGCATTTGATCACCTTCAAATATCACCGAACTGAGCCAGCATCGAACAACACTCCCCTGCTACGCCCACTGATGTGATGTTTATGAGACTTTGGTTGAACAGTGCATCTTCGAGCATGTTCCAGTCACTGTAGCAAATGAAACTAACACACTTTGTAAAGATAAACGACCAGTGATTGATGGTTTGTGATGTGTAATTATGTTTACATTAAATTATTCTAGTAAAATATGACTAAAAATGCAAGTAAATCTACATTCAGTAATATGTTCTTTCATTTCAATAAGGAGAATTTCCTTAAATTGAATATTTCAGTTCGGATTAACCGGACTTTCGGATTAACGGGACTCAAGTGTATATAGTTGCTTTAATCCAGTTCATTTATTTCTTTGTGTTAAATTACATGTTATTTACCTTAATGTTCCTCCAATTGAGATTTTAAAAGACATTGGTGGGTTTGAGTTTTACTCCCGCTGGGGTTCTTCAACGAGACGGAATGAAAGGACGCCGAGTTCTTTTATTTTAATACGCAGAGAAGCCACCGCCGATCTCAACCGAGATTTTGGGAACGAAACAACAATCCGTCTGCGCCAATGAGGTCGGTGTGCTGAATTCTAATGCAGTATCATCGTAGCGAGATAATGACCCCCCCTTGCTGAAGGGTGTGGCACCTTGGTGTTGAGGTATTTGAGGGCGAGTTTTTTTATCCGGACGAACGCTGCCGTTCTAATTCGGTCTCTTCTCTCTGGTGAACAAAGACACTCTCCCACGTTCTCCTTGCTGCAGCAGAGTTCGAGGTGTTGGCACGGCCAGGCCCGTGTTTATAAGAGAATTAAACCGTAAACAATGTCCACACCAATTACCGGTGGGGTGATGAAAAGAAAGCAATCCCACACCTAAGAAAATACACAATGAATTCACCTCTGCAGGACGGAAAAACAACTGCATACATCAGTTTGTATTAGAAAAGGAATTTTCGATGACACGATGTTCAGAGATGCAGTTTTTCACTCGGTCTGAGTTGTTGTAGTTGCTGTTGTTGTTTTTCGTCTTTCACCGCATTTTCCTTACACTGGTAATTGTTTCCGAAAATTCGTCCTGGTATTTATTTATTATTTATTCGTGTCGGAGGTACCAATATATAAAAAAAATCAATTGATATTCAATTCAAAAAATTAAATAATAAAAATATGAAGTATGTTAATCACTCAAAATGAAAGACATATGAACAAATTAATTGTAAAAATAAAAAAAAGGAGAAAGGAAGTATTACATGAAAATATCTACACTATATATACATTATTTACACAAGTTGTGACCAGTATTTGGCTACACTGATGGCATTGTTTCCAGCCAGTGCCAATTCCAACCCTGTACATGAATCTGGGCATAGACGCCAGTGCAAGAGGTGCGTAGAAGTCTGTTCCTCTCCACATTCGCATAATGAGTCCCCACCATGCACGATGCCCCATTTCACAAGATTGTCCTTAGATCTTGCAACGCCGGTCCGCAGTCTGTTTAACGACTTCCATACACACCATCCCTCTTCGTGAAGAGGTGGCAGCTTTTCTTCAATTTCAATACGTTCCGGGATGATCTGGGTACCTTTGTTTCCATAGCTTAACCCTGGCCTTTTTTGGGTCAGAATCAAGTGGAGCAGAAGACTGTAGAAAACTCTTCCTGGATTTCAGTCGAGCTAGTGGTGGCTGATGTTCATGAAGGGAATGGGCTGAGATGCTGCAAACCTCGATATTAGCGGCCACCTCACGTCTAATATCAGGTGGGGCTATACCTGCAAGTGAATACAACTTCTGTGTAGGTGTTGGTTTTAAACAGCCTGTAATTAGCCTGCAGGTTTCATTCAAGGCAATGTCGACTTTCTTTGCGAGAGCTGATTTATACCACACGGGACTAGCATATTCAGCAGCAGAGTAGCTGAGTGCTAGGGCAGTTGTCCTTACTGTCTGGGGATGGGCACCCAATCCAGAACCAGTTACCTTACGCAATAGGCAGTTTCGTGATGAAACTTTTGCCCTGAGTTTGGTGCAGTGTGTGGTGAAGGTCAGTGAACGATCCAGGGTAACACCAAGGTAAACTGGAGTATTGCTATGTTCCAGCTCCATTCCTTTCCAATTCACACGCAGCTTCCGCAGGGCTTCTTTGTTCTTTAAATGAAATTTGTCCTGGTAATGAAACGACATACTATGCCAAACATCAATACGGTTTATATATTTTATTATATATAATTCACAATTTTAGAATTGGGTTTATGTGCTTCTTCGGTACAATGTGCATGGAAGAAGTATTGTTTAGTACATACTCACATATGCTCCATATATACTGGTATATACTTAATATGTTGACAAATAAATTCGACAGATATCTGTATAACTTACTATACATAAATAGTGAAAATTATCAGTAGACTATTTTTCAGTAGTCCTCTGTACAGGGTGGATTGTTCATACCAATAAACTTCCTTACTATATGCCAAGTGGCCAGGATTGCTGCTTTCTGTAATTGTCTGTGTGTGAGAGGGTGGAGATTAAGTGCTTCAATGCTCCTGTGTAGTGTCTTTGGTATAATACCGTTATATCCAATCACTACTGGAATGATGATAGCATCGTTGAGTTATCACATGGTTTTTAATTATGTGTACCTGGATATCTTCTCTGTATGTGTTGATTAATATTTATTATTATTATTATTATTATTATTATTATTATTATTATTATTATTATTATTGAAAACCGGCCCCGTGGTGTAGGGGTAGCGTGCTTGTCTCTTACCCGGAGGTCCCGGGTTCGATTCCCGGCCAGATCAGGGATTTTTACCTGGAGCTGAGGGCTGGTTCGAGGTCCACTCAGCCTACGTGATTAGAATTGAGCAGCTATCTGACGGTGAGATAGCGGCCCCGGTTTAGAAAGCCAAGAATAACGGCCGAGAGGATTCGTCGTGCTAACCATACGACACCTCGTAATCTGCAGGGCTTCGGGCTGAGCAGCGGTCGCTTGGTAGGCCAAGGCCCTTCAAGGGCTATAGTGCCATGGGGATTTTTAATTGAAAAAAATGAAAGCCCACAGCCTGTTTCCAGTCATTCGATCGGGTAAGGAATGGAATGAATGAAGCCCCCATCTAGCGGCGAGGATAGGAATTGTGCCGGCTGCCGAAGTCTGTCGCACTCCTATGGAGCAATGATTAATGACTGACAAATGAAATGATATTGGAGAGTGTTGCTGGAATGAAAGATGACACGGTGAGAGATCGGTGCGCTACCGCCTGAACCACGGAGGCTCACTATATTATTATAATTTTTATTTTACAGCCGATCTGTGGAGCGCGCCAGAACTTATTTCATTATTTCATTATTTATTTACCATAAACCTTTACAGCATCTATGGAAGGTCAGGGGAAAAGGACAAGCCCCCTACACGTAGTGCCCCCTGATAATGATTTTTCCTTCTCCCAGAATCTCTTCATCTGGGCACTGAAAACTTTCCTTCGTTCTTCAGTCCATGATTTATTGGTTCTGGTATTAATTTTTCCAGCAAAATTATGATTGTCAACTTGGTGAATTTTTTGAATTGGAGTCGAACTTGAATAATTTCCTGTGGGGTGCCAATTTCCTGAAGGTCTTTTTCTATTTTACTAAGCCAGTTGTTCTTGACTTTCATTGAGAGAGCAAGGTTGAGAATCCTTTTGGTGAGCTTATTATTATTATTATTATTATTATTATTATATTCGTTTACGGCCATTTATTTGAGACAACGTTAAGCAAAATTCACACATTATCGGAAACCATCTTTGCAGCCCAAACACTTTGCGTTCTTTCTCTGACAGCCTGACTTCTTTGCTCTGTCCATTCCACTTCTGTTCGTCAGGGAAGTCTCTGAAGTTGTCGATGACTGGTCTATACTTTTTTTCGGTTTATGATGCCTTCCCGATTTAATCAACACTGCTCAAGATCCTTCCTTACCTCCCTGGATTGTCGGAAACTTCAGGTCTACTGCCAAGTGTTTAAAAAAATTGTTTTGTCAGCCTCTTCTCATCCATTCTAAACATATGTCCATAAAATTTGAGTCTTTTTTCCCCTCATTGACTCAATCAATCAATCTTTCGCTTTCGTGATATAGTTCTCCCCTTCCTCGTAACCTACACTGGCCATCACCGATTTTGGACCCATTTCCTTGCGGAGAATCTTTCAATATTCTCGGCTTCTCTTAGTCCTGACATTTCTGTCATTCAGAGGCATTCACTAGCATACACACATCATTATTTCATCCCCATCATGACGCGCAGGTCGCCTACTACGGGCGTCGATTCAAAAGATCTTCATCTGGAGAGCCGAAGTCCTCGGACACATCCCGGCACTGTGTTGTAGTGTCCTACTGTAGTTTCAGCTCGCCTTGGCATGGCTGTTCTCTTGCATAGAGAATGTGTCTAGGAAAATGAGTGGCCATCTCTTCTCGCCAGGTGTAGTTGGCTTCTCTTTCGCTAGTTTTTAGCTGTACGATTTCCCCGATGTCAACTCTTTCTATCTGTCTTCAAGTAATGAGTGGCTGTTTCGAGGTTGGTCGTATATTAGGTTTTTGAAAGGAAATGTGGGGTCGTGCTTCATCTGCTTCCTGCTCTAGTATATTATTTTATCTGCTCTGTAGCTGTGTCAGTGTTTCTAGGCAGAATCGCGAGGCAGTTGATCTTGGTGCCGTTTTTTTTAATCTTTAAAATAATGAAAACTTGCTTGAGCAGTCCTTCTTGTCCAATTTTTTTTTTTTTTTTTTTTGACATTCGCGGATTATCTTCTCCAAACACACAGGTGAAGAGAACCGGTTTATATATTATTATGAATACGGTTTGCTGTTAATACTTATTATTGTTTTCAGAGGAACTACAACTGGGCAACCATCCTCTAGTAACATTAAACACAGGGAAAAAAATGGAAGGGGTCCAACACTTCGAAAAATGAAGGTATCGACCGAAGAAAGACAAGGGCCGCCAAGGGCGTGAAAATAAACTATTTTCTATGCCTCCACGCGTCATACCGTTGGGGTCGGAAAAGAACAAGAGTTGAATAAGGGAAGTCGGATAGGATAGATGAAATTGAGCAGCCTGGTACAAGTAAGTGGAAGCAATACCAGAACTCACCTAAGGGCTCCTCACCCACACTCCCTAGTCTTTTTTTGGTTTTGATTTTTTGCTAGTTGCTTTACGTCGCGCCGACATAGATACATCTTATGGCGACGATGGGACAGGAAAGGGCTAGGAGTGGGAAGGAAGCGGCCGTGGCCTTAATTAAGGTACAGCCCCAGCATTTGCCTCGTGTGAAAATGGGAAACCACGGAAAACCATTCTCAGGGCTGCCGACAGTGGGGTTCGAACCTACTATCTCCCGAATACTGAAAACTGGCCGCACTTAAGCGACTGCAGCTATCGAGCTCGGTCACACTCCCTAGTTAAGAAACCCTGGGGCCCCTGTTAGTCACATTTTACGACAGGCAGGGGATACCGTGGGTGTTATCCTATCGTCCCCTCTCACAGAGGTTTAAGAGGAACTACAACAGAACAACTATCCTCTAATAACACTGATGAGAATGAAAATGGAAGAGGTCAGACACTTTGAAAACTCAAGATATCGGCAAAATAGAGACAAAGGCCACAAACGGCGTGAAAATGAAAGATTTCCCAGGCCTCGAAAACCTAATCCCATCGTGGTCGTAAAATAACAAGTTGACTAAGGGAGATCGGATGGCAAAAATGAAAGCGAGGAGCCTGACAAGTAAGTGGAAGCAATGCCAGACTAAGTTAAGGTAGCCGTGGTTACCAACCCACGCTCCAAAGTTGTTAGTATTTCAAGCGACGGTACCGGAATATGGCTGTACCTTCTCAGGAGCCATGCCGTATTTTCTCCTGAATGAGAACAAGTCCTACCCTCTGCTGGCCTTTTGTGGGTGGGGGCAGTAGTATAACATTCACGGTACCCCCGCCTGTCGCAAGAGGGTCTCTAGGGGCTCTTAACTTGGGAGCGTGGGTTGGCGACCCAATGCTTCCAATGACTTGCGCCAAGCTCCTCACTTTCATCTATCTCGTCCGACTTCCCTTGGCCAACCCGATGAATAATATCGCTTCCGGGATGCCGTGGAGGCAAGCATGGAATTTGTTAGCAGCAAAAAAAAAAAAAAAAAAAAACGCACGTTATGTTTATGAGAAAATGGCGTTACTTCGGCTTCAAAAGGAACAGATGGTGTTCGCGATGGTGTGGTCGTTTCATTTGGGTGAAACATCTTGTTGGGAATCTATGATGTGCAGGAGTTCAAATAAAACAGACGACATGAACAACTTTATTACTCATCACTTACAAAGTGCTGGCGTATTTTGCAGAAATTGAGCACAGAAGTAGTAGGATGTGTATAGTTCTTGCAATTTCCTCGTTAACGACCGGCACGCTTCTGAAGCCTAGATGGCCGGCTGTGTTTATATTCCTTTTCCCCGGAGTGGCAGGATTTTCCCAACTTAAAACATAGCGTTGTCAACTCTCCGTTTTAACTGCATAGCCCCTGAGAGTAAGCAGCGAGACTGGACAGATATGCATGTAGCTGTGCAACACTGGAGACCTTACAAGCAAGTCGGCTTCAGGACCGGCACGATTTTGCAATACTCCACGTGGATTATCATTGACAAAGCAACCATCCTATTAGTCACAGCAGAGGCGACTGTAGACTCATAAATCTGGTTATTCTAGGATGATGGTAGTGCTTAACGTTTGAGTCACCTGCCCTTAACGACGCAACTGAAACGATTCACAATCAGCACGAATGCTTCTGGACAATGTGGCGTTGATAGAAGTACTGTTCAGAATTTCGTTTTCTTTCGGATTAGCAGACAAAGCCAATTGAAATTTCTTATGTGGGAACTCTTTCAATCACAATCCAGCATACTTAAACAGCCGTCAGCGTTAGATGTGGCACGATCATCGCCGTTAACTTCCGTTGCTTGCAGATTTTAAGAAGCTTATTTTGAAAAGGTACCAAATCTCAAAAAGAAACTCATTTTCACTTTGCAAAAATCAAATGGTCATAAATATGTGTCTCGGTCAAGGCCATCCAACAACGGTTGTAATTTCAGATGACCACCAGCCATCAGACAGCCTGAACGGTTGCTAGGTAACAATGTCTGGCCATACCTTACATCACAGCCTATGCGGTTCTTAAGGTTATACTTCCGTCACACTAACCTCCGTAACGCAAATTTTCAGATGATCCCCCTCCCCACTAGCCATAACACATATTCATATCAGAACATCAAAATTAAGACGATGGAAAATGTACATGGGTAGGAAGCTCAATAACATAAAGAAAGAAAAGAAATAGGCAGAACGGCCAAAATCCATGTCAAACAGGGCGTTGAAAATCACTTTTGATGCTTAGTAAATACCAAATCCCACGGGATATTGTCCAAAAGATAACGTATGAATGCAGTCAATGAGGAGCCGTTTCCGGGGCACGAGGCTAGCAGCAACAAAACACTCTGCTTAATTTACATTTTTGTGTGCGATGATTTCATCTGTGCCTTCACTGCAAAATAACTTCATTTTGATCACTGTATGATTTAATTACAGTCAGTTTTCGATGACTGCAGTGAAATGTATGTCTTTCAGATGGAAGTATTCAGAGTTTCAGTGGCAAAAATGTACCAAGACATCGTTTCATACGGATATTTCTAGTTGGGAAAGAAGAAATCGTATGACAGAACCATTCATAAATTTCTACGTCGTTTCCGTGAAGCTGCAATACCTTCGAGAAAATATGTTCGTAATAAAGTTATTCAGGAAGTGGTGAGAAACAGGTTACAGGAACAATCCACGTACTTTTGAAACCCTTGAGAATGAAATCAGACCTTTGGTACGTAAAATCTCATAGGCGGTGATTCAACGAGTGTTTCGGAATTTCTTGCGCCGATGCAATGTTTGCATCGAGAATGATGGGCATCAATTTCAACAGTTCCTTTGATTAAAAGCAAGATCTAGATTAGTTTTAGCTTCATTCAATATTAATTTTTAACTAATAATTTAGACCTACCGTAATGAAACTGAACGCCCGACCGCGCTGCTACAGTTTACCGGCGAATCTAGCAGTGGATTGCGGGCAGACGTTCCCTGAATGGTGCGGTAACTTTTCGCTGCCTCTCCCTGTATAAAACAAATAAAATAGTACATTAGAAGTCACAATCTATACAGAGAACAACGATTTCGGAAAGGGAATATACTCCATTTTTGCATTTAAACTCTTAGGGCCATAGTCTCCCAATATTGGGCCGATGACCTTAGATGTTAGGTCCCTTTAAACAACAAGCAAGCAAGTCTCCCACTATTTTATTTATTTATTTATTTCATTTTTATGCCTTTATAGGTAGCGAACTAAGAGCCCTTGGCCCTTTCTTACACTTAACCACTGTTGTGATACATCAATGGGAGCAGAGCTTAAGAGTACATAGTAAATTAACTACACAATAACACATTACACTTTTCTAATTCCCAGACATCCGCTCATACAGTCATACATATTATTCAGCTGCATTCAGCTTCATCATACGAATAACACAATTACGTCCTGTTGATTGTGCGTTCTGTGGTCAATTCTGATGAATTCATAAAATAAAATTTTTTAAAAAAATAAAAAAAACAAGTCCACACAGGTGCAATAACATATAACATGAATCATGGGGACAGACAGCTGTCGATTGGTTTAAGTTCCTGATAAAATTATACCGCATGAGTTACATAGTCATAGAGATTTCGTGGATCAGATAATACACAGATGTTTACCTACATTTTACCAATAAAAGGTTGCGATGCTTCTATTGTTTTGATTTTTTACAATTTGCTTTACGTCGCACCGACACAGACAGGTCTTATGGAGACGATGTAATAGGAAAGGGCTAGGAATGGGAAGGAAGCGACCGTGGCCTTAATTACGGTACAGCCCCAGCACTTACCTCGTGTGAAAATGGGAAACCACGGAAAACCATATTCAGGGCTGCGGACAGTGGAGTTAAAACCCATTATCTCCCGGATGCAATCTCAAAGCCGCGCCCCCTAACCGCACGGCCACCTCGCTCGGTACCTAACACTGCTTGTCACATTCCTAACGTAACAGAACTACACAAAATGTGTATTAGACAATGTATATTACAGAGAAAGACAAACAATATTTTATTACTAAACACCGTAACATATAACATACGCCAAGGAATACAAAGTTTGATGATAATTCTTTTATACTAAAATCCACTCAGAGTTTTTTTTTAAATCAGGAAGTGTATCTTAAACAAATAATTATTATTCTTTTGGTTATCAAAACCTTGCTTTCTCTTTCTCGCCTAAGTCTTGTGTTTGTCTCAAGCTTCACTTCTGTTCTTTTAACTGTTGGCAGCGTCGCAGAATCCTTCTTTTATCATATCCTTCAACACTTCTTGCCCGTCACCCATATTGTGGCCTGAAATAAAACAACTGTAGAAAACCAGAACAGAATACATCAGATGTTTCAACATTTGACACTGCTAACTTACAAAATAAACTGATTGCTTTTTTTTTTTTTTCTCTGGGCATTCGATTTAGCATGATCTTCTTCTTCCGCCTTTGAGTCCTGCAGATGGATCATCCACAAAAAGTGTCTGAAGAGGCTTTAAAGTATGTAACAAAATACACCGTGTATCTATATAAATAAAACAAAGGGTCTGAGCGTTGATTGTATTGCAAACGACGAGGCGTTTTCTGTGTATTTCTGTTCTTTTTTGCAGGAGACAAAAGTTCAGTTTATGGAGAACTGCAAATGTAAATATTAAAGGATTTTATATCAATTCATTGCTTGTACGTAGATATACAGTGAATACAAAAAATTGCAATTTTTAATTATCAGAAATGTGTATTATTAAATAATAGTGGAGAGAGGCAAATTTGAAAGAAATTAATTCATCATTTTAGGATTCTTTGCAAGATGCACAAATGCCAACAATTCATAGGTCAATACGTTTCAAACTATTACACCAAAAATGGAATACAGTACAAACTAAAAAAGGCTTAATATGAACAAAATTACAACATAGGTTGTTTGTTAGTATGCAAATAACAAGCAAAAGAGAAAACAAATAGAAATAATCTCGTTTGATAACACGAAAAAGAAGCAGTAATCTGCTCAAACACACACTAGGACACTTTTAGGCCACTATATAAAAGTCACACTTTCATTATACATCATAGTAACGTTGTTTAATGATATCCAATGCAAGTTTATAGAAGAAAAAGAAGCAGTAATTTACTCAAACACACACTGGTACATTTTTAAGCCACTATATAAAAGGCACAGTTTCATTATATATCATAGTAATGTAGTCATTATTTTCCATGGAATTCCCTTCGAATGAATGGTTTATAGAAGTCTTTGGCGTTCCCACTTTAATTCTCATAAAATAGCAATTGCGCTCCATCTTTCTTTGTTTCTTCAATACTGCAGTTCTTCCAGCAATCATATTTCCCTGTAGCTGTTAACTGTTGTGCATTGAAGCCAGTCTAAATATCCCTTACAGCCATTGCTGATTTTTGTTTTCTGTATGAATACAATCCTCTGTTCTTGCATCTTGAATGGTGACTTTTTCTTCAAGGTTTTATTAGCACATTCCTTGTAACCGTAAAGGTGTCAGTCCCATCCAAGTTTCTTCACAATACCACCTCAGCGAAAATCTGGACTTGAGATTACTTCTTGTTTCCTTAATATTTCCACAGCCCTTCCAAATCAACCAATTAATCATCATTGATCTGCATTTAGAGCTGTCACCCAGGAGGCACATTCCCTATCAGTTGTTTACTAAGTCTTTTCTTAAGTGATTTAACAGAACATGGAAGTGTATTTATCGAACATTCCTGTTGGTAAATTATTCCAATCCCAAAGCCCTGTTCCTATAAACGAATATTTGCGCCAATTCGTCCTCTTGAGTTCGAACTGTATCTTCATTATGATATTTCCTACCTTTTAAAGCGCCATTCAAGCTTTTTCGTTTACTAATATCATTCCACGCCATCTCTCCACCGTCAGTTCGGAACATACCACTTAGTCGAGCAGCTCGTCTCCTTATTCCCAAGTCCTCCCAGCCCAAAGTTTGCAACATTTTTGTAACCTTACTCTTTTGTCGACAATCAGCCAGGACAAATCGAGCTGCTTTCCTTTGGATCTTTTCCAGTTCTCACATCAAGTAATACCATACATTGAACCCATAATCTAACTGGCGTCTTACTACAGAATTATACGACCTGTCCTTCACAACTTTACTACATCCCCTAAATACTCGCATAAGAGACCCGTGACCTTTTTTTACAACCTCGTTTAAGTGACTTCCCCGATGAAATCCCAAATTAACTGTAACTGTTAAGTTGTATATAAGTTAAGTACGAAGCAAGTTAGAATATTCATCGGAAATCTGGGACCCTCTTTATAAGGACCAAACACGTCACACTGAGACTGTACAAAATAAAATTCTAAGATATTTGTATCAAAAAAACTTTTGAAATATCTTGTCCATTTGACATTTCAACCCAGTAGTTAAGAAATTTGTTCAATTTCACGTCTTTGAAAAAGGGGAGAACATTAATTTCGTTACAGATATTGAGGAAAATTTTGAATGGAAAAAATGACTGTCAATAATTACTTTCCTTGATCCCTTTTCATGTACCACAAGTAACATCACGACAGCAGGTACTATTTCACGCCCCAAGATCTAGAAGCGTTCATCACTCTAATTCACCACTAGTTAAAACATTATCGGTTTATAATTCAATTAGTGCACAAGTTGATTTATTTGCTGGCGCTAGATAGTTCATTACGCAAATATAGGCTATATTTCACTAAATCATAATACTAGGTACTCTTTTTTTAATTTGTGTTCTTCTTCTAACCTTTTAGTAATTTTCTATGGATGATCTATAGCAAATAGTATTATGTTTTTAATTTGTAGTAATAATTTTACATTGTGTTCTGCTTATTAGTTTTCCTTCTTCTTGCTATTATTATTAGTTTTTGCTTGATGTATTTAAAGTTTAAATCCCATATGTCATGAAGGAACGAAATTGAGCTCAGCGTGTGTACCTTCGTACTATCAAATAAATAAATTATTAACACCTAGGTACTTACAGTGATCCGCATGAGGTATTATCACCCCAACAACACAATAATTAAAAACTGAGAGCATTTTTCCTCTTGGTGAAACTTACAACCTGATTTTTCCTTCCGTTTACCATCATATCATTGTCTGCTGTCCATCACACAACATTATCAAGCTCCTTTTTGCATTCGCTCACAATTCTGCAACGTATTTACTACTATATGCATTACAACATCATCTGCAAAAGCCTTATCTTTGATTACTCGTATCATGTATATACACAAGGAAATATAAAGGTCCAATATCATTACCCTGTGGGACCCCTACTTAATAATTACAGGATCAGACAATACTTCACCTATTCTAATTCTCCGAGTTCTATTTTCTAGAAATTAAGCGGAAAATAATGTTTCACTTTTTGTAAAAAAATTACTTGTTGATAAATAATGCAGCAGATTCGGTCCATGCGCACGAACTACGGCAATTTTTTAAAAAAATCTATTTGTTAACTTAGTCCATTGTGGACAAACGTTCAGATTTCGACATGTTTGTACAATGTGACATGGAGAGTTTGGCTACTACAGAATTTAATACGGTAGAACTTCGTTTATCCGGCTTAAAAGCGGTCAGGTTCGATCTTGATGATCGAAAATCCAGAATCGAATACCGTCGAGGTCGTAAAATGACAAGAGTTGACCAAGAGAGGTCAGATAGCAAAGATGAAAGTGAGAAGCCTGGAACAGGAAAGTGGAAGTAATGCCAAGACTCAGCTAAGGGAACTCTGTTGGCTGACCCACGCTACCAAGTGGAGAGCCCGTGGTCTCTTTTTTAGAGCCGCATCTTACGACAGGCAGGGAATACCGTTGATGTTATTCCACCACACACACACAATCCTGCCACCCACTTACACGGGTAACTGAACACGAGAGCCCTTAAAAGTTTCCCTTTTAGTCGCCTCAGGTAGGAGATAAGGGATACTGTGGTGATTAATCTATTTCCCCTTTCACAAAGGATGGAGGTTGATAGAAAAGAGATAAGTGAGACGACTGGCACAAGTAAGACAAAGGTACGTTAGCTTCAGCTAGGAGCCCTGTGGTCGTCACCTTCAATCTTAAGTTGAGGAGCCGGGTAAAGTAGCTCAGGTGCTAGTGCACTGGCCTTCTGAGCTCACGTTGGCAAGTTCTATCCTGACTCAGTTCAACAGTATTTAACGGTGTTCAAACACATCAACCTCGTGTCGGTATATTTATCGGCGCGTTAAAGAACTCCTGCGGGACAAAATTCCGGCACCTCGGCGTCTCTGAAAACCTTAAAAGTAGTTAAATTATTATTGTACCGGAAGGTACACCCGCCCCGTTCATTTACTAAATGAAGCGCCTTGGAGAATGCCATCTAAAATCTAAAACTCGCAACAACCAATACAAGAAGTTTGAACATTCTACAGATTTGGCTACTATAAAACTCATGTTATGCCCTCTGGTGTGAAGATTGACTATTAAAATTGTAAAGTAATTTTGTATTCTAAGGTTTCCTAAACTGAATTGATTATTCTTTGTTTTTGGTCTGTTAAAGTTTACAACACTTCTAGCTCTTCCCGCCAACTTAAGATGTCCACCAATAGAAAACTGTGCATATTTATTTTTCATCCAATCACATGTTTCTGGTATTTATTTAATTGCCCAATGAGAAATGGGAGTGTGTGAGGCCTTAGCCCAGAGTTTTCTGGAACTTTCCGCTCTGGTATAAAAGCTGGCCTATTTTCGGGTCAGGTTGTCTTATTGATCGTTCCAGTCTACAGAGTATGTGTTTATAAAGGAGGCGGGGGCGCCTCGTCCATTTTCCAGAAGAACACCAGCTCAAGGTAATGGCAGTCCTGGTTTAACTAAGTGATAGTCTTTGAAAGCTAAATCGAGAGGAAGGTTTCCAATCTTTAACAATGCATCTTCAATTTTCTACAATGTAAATTGCAAAATGCAAATGTAAACTTCAAACAAGCCAAAGGAACTTAGGGAATAGAGAGTGAGCTACCCTCTCGTGTTCCCTTCAACTTGATTTTGAGGTGACTGTGATTTTGTAACATTTTTTCAGTTTGTAATCTTTGTAACTTAAATATTCTCTCCATCTAGTCACGTCAGTAGTATAGGCTTAGCCTCTGTAATTTCGGGGTTTAAGCCCAAATAGGGTTTTAAAGTTTTTTTTTTTTCAAGGAGTGCAAGTGTACACCTTCTTTCCATTTTGGTTTTTGGGCCAGTTATCTAACCTTTTGTCTTTATCGAAGGCCTTGTAGAATGGGTACGTGCTACCCCTGTTGCAATCAATGACATTTCTTTTTATGTTAAAGACTGTTGAGCATCCAAGACAGTGAAAAATGTTGGAATTTGTAAAATGTAGGTTGTGCCTTTGATAGGCCTGGATATTTCTGGAAATTGGTTCCTAAATGTAAATTTTATAGAAACTCTTTGTATTAACTTAAAGGGGTTAATGTAAAGGTTGAAAGGTTGAAAGGTGCCTTTGGAAGGCTGTAATGTTTGGAGAATAGTTTTCTAGATCATTTCGTGGAGCAAAGGTGTTCTTGTCATTTTTTATATTACTTCTATATCTCATTGAAATCTTGTTTTCGCTTAGCGAATTGCTTGTTAAAATTTAACATCTGAAAAGAATCCAAAAGATGGCAAAGAAAGAAATATAGTTCTAATTTGAAAGTTTTAAATTAATTTTCTGATTGTCTTATATCGACACATTCACGTGATCCACATAATCCCGGTAACAATTATTATTCAAGTTGAGAATTTCTGTAAAGGGACCCGTTTTAGTCGCCTCATACGATAGGTAGGAGATATCGCGAATATACTCTTAAGCGTCCAGAGCAGAGCATAACAAAACTTTAACTCATAGAATGCACTTTTGTTTGCAGATAAAACAGCAGTGATGGCATAACGCCACCACGGAACATTGAGTCCTGTTGACATCACACAACGAGATACAAATAGCTACACAAACAGCAGATAAGGCAAGAGAAATTGTACCAGAGCTTACACAAGGGAGAGAGAGAGATGACAGGATAACAGGCCTCGGGTTCAGAGAGAAACTCTCTCTCTCTCTCTGTCCTTAACACTAAGTCGAGCCGTTTACTTTGAAAACCAAATGCACATATCTTCATTGTACGCCTTTAAGATGTCAATCTGCAAACCTCTGCGAAGGAATTTTTTTTAACAAGTTGCTTTACGTCGCAAGGACATAGATAGGTCTTATGACGACGAAAGCGGCCCTGGCCTTAATTAAGGTACAGCCCGAGCATTTGCCTGACGTGAAAACAGGAAACCACGCAAAACCATCTTCAGGGCTGCCGACAGTGGGGTTCGAACCCACTATCTCCCGAATACCAGATACTGCCCGTACTTTAACGACTGCAACTATTGAGCTCGGGTCTGTGAATGAATTACGGACCTCCAGAATCCAGTATTTATAACTAATAATAATTAATGTTATTTGCTTTACGTCCCACTAACTACCTAACTACTTTTACGGTCTTCGGAGACGCCGAGGTGCCGGAATTTAGTCCCGCAGGAGTGCTTTTTACGTGCCAGTAAATCTACCGACACGAGGCTGTCGTATTCGAGCACCATCAATACCACCGAACTGAGCCAGGATCGAACCTGCCAAGTTGTTGTCAAAAGGCCAGCGTCTTAACCGTCTGAGCCACTCAGCCCGGCAGTATTTATAACTAACACAGTGGACTACCATAGCCTATTTCTCACCTAGCAATCAGAGTAACTATCATACATTAATAATATATTCAGAATTAAATGTAAATGTTTAAAAATAAACAGAATATTATACTTTTGCAGAAATATTACTATTTTAACAAAAAAAGGAAAGAGAACGCGATTTAAAAAAATAGTGTCAAATTTCCCTTTGGGAAAATCAAACGATCATAAATATGTCTTTCCATAAATGAAACTCAAATTGATAACGATAAATGTATTTGTATCTAACGAATCGTTTCCGAGATATATCTATAAGGAATTTGGAGTCGATAAATGTAGGATTCAGTGGGTAATAATAATGTTACTTGCTTTACGTCCCATTAACTACATCAGAGACGCCGAGGTGCCGGAATTTAGCCCCGCAGGAGTTCTGTAAAGTGCCAGTAAATCTACCGACACGAGGCTGACATATTTGAGCACCTTCAGATACCACCGGACTGAGCCAGGATCGAACCTGCCAAGTTGGAGTCAAAAGGACAGCGCCTCAACCGACTGAGCCACACGGCCTGGCAACATCGAAATGGTGAAACTGATTCAGGGTCTATGAAACTACTACGTCTGAAATAATTTTTCTAGAGTATCAAGACATGAGGCCTTAATTTGGTATAAGAGCCTTCTATACCAGGTGTATGCGTAAGTTTTTGCCGGTTTTTCTGGTAGAGAAAACATGTAATTTTCAAGGGAAATTCATCTTTTGTTTATTCAACATATTGGCCATCAGCTTCTACACACTTTCAAGTAGGTTATGAATACCATGCCAGAAAAACTGATTGTCTTTTGCGGCAAACCATTCGTCGAGCCATTTTCCAACTTCCACGAAATTGCTGAATTGCTGCTCTGTGAGCGCGTGCCTCATTGATACGAAGAGGTAATAGTCAGATGGCGCCAGGTCGGGAGAGTACGGCGGGTGCGGAAGGATCTCCCATCCATGCGATTTCAAAGTGTCTTTCACTGGTTTTGCTGTGCGAGTCGGCCCATTGTCGTGTAACAAAATCACTTTGCCATATCTTCGGGCCCATTCCGGTTATCTTTCGGTCAATGCGTGATTTAAATTAATCACTTGTTGGCGATAGTGTTGAGTTTCAGTTGGGTCATCATCCAGTAACGCCTGCAATTGCTTCTTGTCCTCGCACTTTTGTGGTCTACCAGAGCGCGCACTGACTTGCACATTGAAATCACCACGTTTAAATTGTCGACAATATGTCTCATATGTTCCAATCAATGGAGCGAGTTCACCATTTGTTTCTACCAGCAAACGATGCCTTTCCACAGTATTTTTCTTTTAATTAAATAATAAAAGCAATGCGTGCCGCAAAATGTTCTTTATCAGGCACAAACGTCGACATAATCACTGAACGATACAACACGGACGCTACTGTTTGGCGGACTCCACTTGTGTGTGTTGGTAGATTGATGTCAGACGAACAAACTGATGTACGGTATGTGTCAAATTCATACGCCGCGTACTGTTCGCTGGCGCCATCTCTTCGTGAAATCGGTAAATATATCTCACTTATGGCAATCCATCAATATTTCACATCACAACCTACAATATCACATCGACCATTTGTACTCTAACGTCCCTCTTCGATAACATATCTCTCAATTATGACTATCCATCAATATTTCGCATCACAGCTTGCAAGATCACATCGACAGTGGAAGAGGTTGAAAAAAGAGATAGCACACAGTATCACTTAAAGATATACCAATATCACTAGTTTGCAGTGTGCACCTGTGGAACCAAGTTCACAATGGCTCTCTTTCTAAACCGAATAACCCTTGATTTTTATTTTTATTTTTATTTTTTGCTAGCCGCTTTACGTCGCACTGACACAGATAGGTCTTATGGCGACGATGGGACAGGAAATGGCTAGGAGTGGGAAGGAAGCGACCGTGGCCCTAATTGAGGTACAGCCCCAGCATTTGCCTGGTGTGAAAATGGGAAACCACGGAAAACCATTTTCAGGGCTGCCGATAGTGGGGTTCGAACCTACTATCTCCCGAATACTGGATACTGGCCGCACTTAAGCGACTGCAGCTATCGAGCTCGGTACCCTTGATTTTAAACGGAACTATAGACTGCTGGAAATGCATGATCTCACATTAACAGGAGACAAGAATACTGTTTATGATGTAATTTGCGTTAGTTGACTGCTAAGACACTTAATTTCTAAGTGTCCGGCTCCATGGCGAAATGGCTAGCCTCCTGGCCTTTGGTCACAGGGGTCTCGGGTTCGATTCCCGAAAGGATCAGGAATTTTAACCATCATTGGTTAATTTCGCTGGCACGGGGGCTGGGTGTATGTGTCGTCTCCATCATCATTTTATCCTCATCACAACCCGCAGGGGCGTGTCAATTCAAAACATGTCCTCATACACTCTCGGCACTAAAGGCCATACGCCATAACGTTTTTTTTTCTAAGTGGATTTCACTCTGGAACTTAAGTTTCAATTTTTGACATGAATGTTTCTGTTTTTGTACTTTTCCTTTCTCCAAAATTTAGTGATTAAATTTGACCTCCTTCTGTGGTGCTATTAGGAGGATTAAAAATAGTGTTACGACTGGCGCGGGTTGATATGTTCCTTCACTACGCGATGCTGACCACGAACATGGGTGTTTAAAGACAAATTTATGTCAAGAATTTGAGTCGATAAATTAGGTGAATGGCACTGAGAATGCCTTGATAGAACAGAAGCGAATCTTCCAATGTTGAAAAGGGACTGAATATTAGGTGGAGTTATGAAGCTGAAACAGGCGGATCGTTTCAAGTATCGGTATGAGGCATGTGTGTTCGCCCAGAATGGTAGTATTCGAGGTGAAATCGAGTGAAAATGCCGCAAAGGTTGCAATTGTAACTCTTCAGAAAGTCACTGATTATATTATTAAGTTCGAAATGGAATTTTTTTTTTTTTTTTTTTTTTGCTAGTGGCTTTTACGTCGCACCGACACAGATAGGTCTTATGGCGACGATGGGATAGGAAAGGCCTAGGAGTTGGAAGGAAGCGGCCGTGGCCTTAATTAAGGTTCAGCCCCAGTATTTGCCTGGTGTGAAAATGGGAAACCACGGAATACCATCTTCAGGGCTGCCGACAGTGGGATTCGAACCCACTATCTCCCGGATGCAAGCTCACAGCCGCGCGTCCCTAACCGCACGGCCAACTCGCCCGGCGCAATGGAAATATTTTTTTTTTTGCTAGGGGATTTACGTCGCACCGACACAGATAGGTCTTTTGGCGACGATGGGATAGGAAAGGCCTAGGAGTTGGAAGGAAGCGGCCGTGGCCTTAATTAAGGTACAGCCCCAGCATTTGCCTGGTGTGAAAATGGGAAACCACGGAAAACCATCTTCAGGGCTGCCGATAGTGGGATTCGAACCTACTATCTCCCGGATGCAAGCTCACAGCCGCGCGCCTCTACGCGCATGGCCAACTCGCCCGGTGGAATGGATTTTTTTTTTTTTTTTTTTGCTAGTTGCTTTACGTCGCACCGACACAGATAGGTCTTATGGCGACGATGGGACAGGGAAGGGCTGGGAGTGGGAAGGAAGCGGCCGTGGCCTTAATTGAGGTACAGCCCCAGCATTTGCCTGGTGTGAAAATGGGAAACCACGGAAAACCATCTTCAGGGCTGCCGACAGTGGGGTTCGAACCTACTATCTCCCGAATAATGGATACTGGCTGCACTTAAGCGACTGCAGCTATCGAGCTCGGTACGCAATGGAAATAAAGGAATAAACTATTTATATGCTTTTCAGTTCCAGCAAGACATTTTATAGAATATCTAGGTCTATTCTGAACCGGTCTCAAGCATTCTTGAAAAGAAGGTCTCTGAGTACAGAACTCGACATAGAAAATGTATCTAAATGGCCTGGTGAACACTCCGATGTCCCTCGGGGATCTGTGTTGGGTTCTATTTTATTACTTCTTTACATAAACGATCTACCCAGAAATTTAATCCATACGAGAAGTGGATGATTTACAGATGTATTACTATTTACCAATAAATCGCGACAGTGAATGTAACAGTGAAATATATTTAAATATAGAAAAACGTTATTAACATATTGTATGATCTGATGTTTTGAGAACAAAACATTGACCGTATTTAGATTCCGAAACTGTTATCAAATTTATTCAACACTGACATTCCTCCAGTAACAGTGAACGGATCTACTATGAAGTGTCAGACCAGAATTTTGGAATTCTTATGGATAACACACCAAGCCGAACATTTAGTCAAGAAAAAGCCTGTCTGTTGCATCAAATCCACTAAAATTTGTCGGATCTATCTATACCTGTGAGAACAATGTTGATACAAACCATGGCATTTCCTGTTTTGTAGTATGTTTTGATGTACAGCTTTATTTCAGAGAAAGACCATAAGAAGCCCCAGTGAGTTCATCTTAAGAGATTCAGTTGAAGTGCTGTACTAGCTGTTTCTTACCCTTACCTACCCATCACATTTCACCGTCTGCGATAACTACTTAGCTGTTTCATGAGGTGGATGACTCCTTTGGTCCTCCCACATCATCTTTCCGGTCATCAATCATCCATTTCTCTCAGTCTGGACTTAAGCCGGCACACACTCAATAAATCACTTCCAAGGTCAAGTAACGCTTGAACATTCCTTTGCACTTCACGTCTTTTAAACATCCAAGTAGCTACTCATGACAGCCAAGATGACAGGGAGGTACTCGATAGTCATATCAAAGAAACAGTGCACAGCGCGTCACTCAACGTTTTTAAAAAAATAAATCATTGCCAAAGTAGGATACATTTTCCAGCACAGCTATATAAAATCTGACGGTAAAATAATATGTTTTTATTATTTATTCTCCAAGGGAGGTAACCCTACTTCACCTAAAAGTATGTTAGGGCTATCATTTATAACAATATAATATTAAAAGTTATTAATACATTAGTTGATCAAAATACTGCATAATACTATTACAAAGAGGGATAAAAGCTGAAGTGCAACGCCTTTTCACAAATATGTCAGAAAATTGATGGGAAACGTTTACACTGCTGTAACTGAGGTGTCCTTAAAAAATGTCTCTTTTGATAACGTGTAGTGGGCAAAAATTAAATAATTAAATAATTAAATGAGCTTGTTCTGGTTGGCACTTACAAAGGCATCCTCCTGGTAATGGTATTTTAAAACGTTGAAAATAACTTGTAAATTTATCATGTCCAGTCATAAACTGTGTGACTATAAAATGAGTTCGGAGAATTTTGAGGTTAAACGTAGATGAACGGTTGGAAAAAATCATTCCCGCGTGATATATCCCTTCGTGCTATTTGTCCACACAGAGTTCGAACTCTCTTCCATTTCACTTCTAAATATCTTCTTCACGTGAGATACGGGACACGTGAAGGTGAAATCGATATCTCATAGAGCTGAAGATCTTGTTAACATGTCCACCCTCTCATTTTCAATATTTCCAGCATGAACTTTTACCCAACTGAAACAGATATGCAAGTTGTTGGTTAAGATGAAATTACTAATGCTTGAGGCCAGTGAGTTAAGATTCTAGAATAAATATTAAACTTACCCCAATTAACTGCACCGACTCACCGCCCTTCCCTTCAGCCTATCCACCATACATATTTCACAGTGTCAAAGAAAATCAGGTTACAAAGATTTTCTATTCGATTGAATCAACGGCTACTAGTGTAAGTGATATTCCTATTACTTTTATGCATACCAGTATGGGTGCTGTCCTGCCTATACTGACGCACATATCGAATTACTGTTTACTAAACGGAAGTTTCCCTACTGTCTGGAAAACAGGCAACACCGGTACCAGAGAGTTCGGATCCACAGTCACCCTCTTACTACCGTTCTGTTCCATACTCCCTGCGCTTTCTGAAGCCTTTGAACGTTTAGTATACGAGGAAGTTCTGGAATACCTAAATAAAAATGCTCTTTTGGACCCTATGCAATCTGGATTTAAGAAGGCTCACAATAGCGCGACAGCACTTTTGAAGGTTACTGAAGACATTAGAAACGCCTGCTCATTGTACTTAT
The DNA here is from genome assembly GCF_040414725.1 of Anabrus simplex. Taxonomy (NCBI): domain Eukaryota; kingdom Metazoa; phylum Arthropoda; class Insecta; order Orthoptera; family Tettigoniidae; genus Anabrus; species Anabrus simplex. The sequence goes on along the minus strand of NC_090277.1, from coordinate 96,550,629 downwards.
ACTTTTTGACTTCAGTAGTGCCTGTAACACAATAGAAATTCAGACTATGATAAAGAAAATGGAACTGCTAAATTTCGACCTCCACAAAAACTCAGACAATCATGATTAGATCACGAAAATTTCTGAAATGCTCAAACAATGTCGCAATCCCACCTGTTTTACTGAATGGTAACATTATTCACTACAGTAAAACGATTAAAAACCTCGGCGTAATTATGAATGAAACACTTGATTGGTCTGATCACACGAACGAAACCCGTAAAAAGATATTTGGAGCGCTTCACCCTCTTAAATGGCAGAGGGATGTATTTCCAATTGAGTTAAAGGCCAAACTAATACACACACTGGTACTCCCTATTCTTGAACTATTGTTATGTTCTTTTAGTTGACGAGACAAGAGAAGAAACATTTAAACTTCAACGAGCACTGAATTCCTGCCTTCGATTTTACAATACCAGGTACGATGTTCATATCACCCCATACCATCTGGCTCTCTCATGGCTGAAGCCTGATAAACGTCGGCAGCTACACATTTTGACGATGGTGTTTACGAGTGTTAGCTGAAAATCAGTCACTGTATATTTCATCTAAATACACCTTTCTATCAACATTTCACAACTTAAATACACGTCCTAGATCCTTTCTTTCTATTCCAGTGCACCGCACAAATAAAATTAATAGATCATTTGTGGTGACCGGCGCCAGATTATGGAATTCTCTGCCAGCTCAGGTCAGAGAAACCAGCTGTTTTAAGGTCACCTGCTGAGACTACCTGCTGAGGACAGCTGACTGAATGGTTGAAGTATGAACGTGTGCGTGCCTGAGGATTAGTCAGTTTTATGAGTTTCTAATATTAATTAGTTTTAATATTAATTTAGATAGTAATTTATATAAATTCATTTTTAATTCTATTAATTTATGTAGTTTTAACTATTTTAACTATCTCAGCATTTTATTTAAGATTTTAATGAGTATGTTGTTAAGTGTTAAGAGAGGGCCTCGAGCCCTAACTTCGCCACTGTAAAAAAAAGGCACTAATAAATAATTATATTTGTCTCTTATGGCGGTGATGGAAGTTTGAGAATCACTCGATATTTGAGTACTATAATTATTTTGTAAGCACAATCTTACTGCTTTTTAATAGCAAAGAGTTCTGCTTGAAAAATGGTGGCAGAAGGTTCTAACGTGTATTCCCTATTAAAAAATTCTGAATTATTAATGAACCCAACGAATGAGCATTCTAGATTAGGATTGCCATACGTCCTGAAAAAAGCGGCATTATCCGAATTTGAGCATGTGTCCCGACGTCCTGACTGAATTTTTAAAAATCCCTAAATGTTCTGAATTTTATAAACCAGTGCAAATCATTTAAAATTTTGCTCAAATGCTTTTGGAAGGGAATGTCATCTGTTACTTAAAAATCTATGCAAATAACATTGAACATTACATAATTTTATAGTGGTCTGTAAAGTAGGTATTTTACTTAAAGTATGATTTCTTATTCTTTCTCTATTTGATTTTTAACATTAACATCATATAACAAGTGTGTCTTTTGGTAATGGATGGGATAGTTCACATGGAATTACCCAAATACACTCGTTGGAACCATAGGCACCAACGTTTGGTCTTGAGCAAGGATGAATATATCAAATATTTTTACGGGAGCAAAAACACGATTGCGTCCCCATACCACTATATGCGTGGGGGCAAGTGTTCCCGTGGAGTCGGCGCCTATGTTGGGAACTAGTCGATGTTGGTGTCCTGAATTTCATCCTGAACCTTATGGCAACCCTATCCTAGAGGTCTGAGGCAATCATCCGAGACTCATCATTGTATTACCTAAAAGCGCTCATCGTACAAGCCAGATGGCCTGACACCAAAAAGTATGTCTTCTTTGCTCCATAATTGTTTGGTGAATTTAGAAAATGATCAGCTTGAAAGCTTGCATAAAAGAAATTTCATCTTGTAGGGTGTCCGGCTCCATGGCTAAATGGTTAGCGTGCTGGCCTTAGGTCATAGGGGTCCGGGGTTCGATTCCCGGCAGGGTCGGGAATTTTAACCATCATTGGTTAATTTCGCTGGCATTCGTCTTCATCATCATTTCATCCTCATCACGAAGCGCAGGTTGTCTAAGGGAGTCAAATCAAAAGACCTCCACCTGGCGAGCCGAACATGTCCTCGGACAGTCCCAGCACTAAAAGTCATACGCCATTTCATTTCATCTTCACCCATAGTGTGCCACGCACTATTGCTACTAATCACAGACCTATTGTGTACCTAACATAGTGGTACTACTCGCAAGTAAAGGCGACCCATGGTCTTCCCCGCGTGATGGTACTAATCACAAGTAGTTTCATGGTTCTAATCTAATCATCCCTTGGTCGCTCCTTTTAGTCGCCTCTTACGATATGCAGGGGATACCGTGGGTGTATTCTTCATCTGCGTCCCCCACCCACAATGGGGTACTACCTCGGCATGAGGACAGAAGTTTACTTTACTTTACTTTACTTTCCACTAGATAAATATTAACGTTTCAAATATGAAAAACTGTAATTTTCATTTATTGAAAGACATATATATTACCTATATTATCCGGCGCTGCCCGGGCACTTTACTGACTGTTTACTTTTAGGTATTTTATTAATGTTAATTATATATGAAGCGATTTTTTTTTTAGATTTAGTTATTGTGACGTTTACTGATACTTCACCCCTTTTCCAATCCCCCCCCTCCCCAGAGGAGTGCACACACAGAAATCCATAATCTGGGCCATTTTGAACGTTTTCACCGCTTTTCATCCCCCATGCCGATTGGGGCTGAACTTGAACTTAACCGACATGCGGAGTGTCACTGTTCATCACAGCGATCCCGAAATCTATGGATTCGACAATATTTTCGATTATTTTATATGCAACCCCCTCCCCACCTCCACCCATAGGGAAGGCTTACACAAACAGTGCTCTTTTCCAGACAGTCATATGTGTAGCAGAATCCCTCCTGGGTCTAGCCTACATTTACACACCCACCTACTTCGAACCGCAGGCCTGTATTCTACTGTAGAATCCTTGAGTGACGTTGCCATGGTTACGGCTGGTCATTTCTTCATCCCATTCCTAGAGCGGGGTAGTGTGAAGGCAATACCTATATAACGGTTGGTTTTAGGCCCTTAAAACATAATTTTTAGCGCCCGTAGGGCCTTACCGAGGGTTGTTCCTCGCGTCGTGAGGCCTAAAATGAGCTTTGTCTCGCCCTTGTGCGACAAATTCGACATTTTCGTCTATATTGTCCTATAATGACTTGTAAAGGCAAATTATTGATATCTTGGGTTACATTATTTCAATTCTCGCTAGTATCTCTAATTGTTTTCAAAATACAATACATCCCATGTTACTCACTGGTAATGCAGCTTTCTATAGGTGAAATAATTTTTAAAATCGGTTCAGTAGTTTTTGAGTTTATCCATTACAAATAAGTATACAAACATACAAAGCTTTTTTTTATTTTTATAATATTAGCATATTCCGACTCCATGGCCAAATGGTTAGCGTGCTGGCCTTGGGCCACACGGGTCCCGGGTTCGATTCTCAGCAGGGTCGGGAATTTTCACCATAACTGGTTAATTCCGCTGGCGCGGTGACTGGGTGTATGTGTCGTATTCATCGTCATTTCATCATCATGACGCGCAGGTCGCCTACGGGTGTCAAATCAAAAGATCTGCATCTGGCGAGCCGAACTTGTCCTCGGACACTCCCGGCACTAAAAGCCATGCGCATTTCCATTTTATATTTGTATAGATCACTTGATATTCCCAAAAGGTAATCTAACACCATTTTATAATCATAATCAACCGATATATAGTCTATACATTTTATTCTCTAGTAACTGAACCAAAATAGGTTTTGCTCTAAATTGGCAGCTATTAGCGAGATTTCATCTGCATACCGGACCTGTGGAAGAATCGTTCTTAAATTTCTCAATTTCCTGGCAGACAATCGACGGGAAAACCGAACATATCTGTGCTAAGCATCCCCAAAATGGACTTGAGACATTTTTGAATGAACAATTCATTAATATGTGATGTTATTGATCTACGATACAGCATAAAAGGACGTCTTTGTCTTCGGTAGAGGGTTACTGACTCATGAGCCGAGGATAATGTTGCCGATGCTCTTGACCGCAGCACAGCCAACCTTGCGGAGAAGTTAATGTGTTTGTTTTTGTCTGCTATCAAATAAACTGCCGTTGACTTTGATTTGTAGCGTCCTAACAAAAGCAGCCCGCACACATTCCGCTGGATCGCAGCCAGCCCCAGGGCTACCTGTATAGAGCACCTCGTTGTGACCGCTACTTAACTCGGCGAATAATCTACCAACACCCAGATACTCTACTCCCATTGTTAATTCACCACTTAAGATACGCCACTTGTGTCCCAAACAGCTGTTAAAGTGTGGAAAAGAAAATCAGCGATCGTACAGCAAAACGCTGCAAATTTCGTGCATGATGATTTCAATCCTAGAAATAATGTGGCCTGGGCTACCATGTAACTGAAATATTTTTTGTTGCCTTTAAGACTGCCTGTGTAACAATTTCGGTGTTCCACCAAGCAAGTGGCTGCTTGATTTAGGTCACGTAGCTGTCAGTTTTCATTCCAGAAATAGTGGGTTCGAACCCCTCTGTTGGAAGTTTTAGATAACCTAACCATATTCTTAAAAATATTTTTCTTTTTGAAAATGTTTAATAATTTAGTTTGAGGTAATACTTACCATTTAGAAGATTATATTTTTTATTGTATGACATAACTAGACGGTAAGTTGTTTATGATGGATTGCTGAGAGTTGCATTATTATTATTATTATTATTATTATTATTATTATTATTATTATTATTATTATTATTATTATTATGCCAATGAAATAAGTGAGTGGTTGCATCGACAAGGCATTAGCCTTTAGAATATTTATTATTATTATCATTATTATTATTATTATTAATATTTTATTATTCAAAATAATACATAAGAAGTGAAATAGTTTATTTGGAAACAAGTGGGTGGTTTTTTACATGCTTACATGCTTTTAACTGGCCGCAATGTCGATTCATTAATGTGTGTCAAACCAAAATCATCCCCTTCAGATACCCACTTGTTCGCAATCAGGACGACACCCTGTTGGCAGCCCTGAAGATGGTTGTAGGCGGTTTTCCATTCAACACCAGGCAAATGCTGGACTTGTACCTTAATTAAGGCTACGGCCGCCTCCATCCCATTCGTAGCCTTTTCATTTCCCATCGTCACCATAAGACCTATCTGTGTCGATATGTAATGTGGCATTTTATATTAATCTTAGTGTATTTTCATTATTTTCATGTCATATTTTCATAACATAATTAAGTTAACGGATAAACTGTGAATTTGTAGGAGATTGCTTAGTAATCATTCCACTATACTACTCGTAATGGAATAGTTAAGTTGTTCACAGTAAGGGTCGTAGTAATAGCTATGACCGGGCGAGTTGGCTGTGCGGTTAGAGGCGCGCGTCTGTGAGCAAGCATCCGGGAGAGAGTGGGTTCGAATCCCACTGTCGGCATCCCTGATGATGCTTTCCCATGATTTCCCATTTTCACACCAGGCAAATGCTGGGGTTCTACCTTAATGAAGGCCACGGTCGCTTCCTTCCAACTCTTAGGCCTTTCCTATCCCATCGTCGCCATAAGACCTATCTGTGTCGGTGGGACATAAAGCCACTAGCAGAAAATAGTAATATCTATGAAAGCTTATTTTTCCTCCTTGATTTCCGCCATCTATGGACTCCATTTGACAATATTTGTGTTATTTTTAGCCTTCTCTGCGTTCACTCTCTGCTAGTACTGTACCTTTTCATCCTTTCTCCTACTTCTTCCTTCTGTTCTTCTGTATAGGGGTTCCCTTTTCTCACAAGCGTTACCCCAGTCTCCTTGAAACCACGAAACGTTTTGACACGTTGTCTAAATCGATTTCTGTCCACAATATATTCACCCAGAATACCCATCTTGGTCAAGTAAAACTTCACTTCTCGAAACCATTTTCTAAAGAATTCAAAAACTGATGATAATGATGATGATGTTTAAATTGGCCTAACAGCTAGGTCATCGGCCCCTAACGGTACTAAGTAAAACGAAACGCGAACTAAACTTCAAAATGTATCCACTGAGTGGAACCTAAATCGAATCGTGATGACAAAACGATCGTGAAACAAAAACAATAAGTGGTTCCAATTCACAATGCCAATTACAGGGACGATACGTGTTATCTTAATCCACGTCACCGACCCCCAATAATAGCATATCACTGGTACGGCAGACCCATGGTGCTCCTGACATAGCGGGGCTGATCACGGGCCACGTACACTCATGGTGTCGTTCGCATAGTGGTTCTAACCATAGCCAATGTAGACCCACGGTGTATCACACATTATGGTGAACCCCGTGGTATTCCTAACATAATGGTACTACTCTCAGGCCACCCAGACCAATGGTTTTATTCACATTGTGGTAGTAATCACGGGCCTACAGGGAAATCCGTGGTGTTTCTCACGTACATTTGTGTTTCAATAATAACATTTACTGGTTTTCTGCTAGCGTTTCAACGTCACATTAACACATCGAAGGATTTCGGCGATACAAGGGAGGAAAAGGGATAGGATTGGGAAGCTAGTAGCCTCGGCCTTAAGGTGCAACCTCAACATCTGCCTGGTGTGAAAATGCGGAAATCATGCACCAAGCGAGCATCTCATTTTATTACTTTGATCGATGAAACAACATCTAACAGTTCTCCGTCAACTAGTGGTTATTTACAGCGGTGTCCAATGACTTGCATATGGCTAACACCACTAAAATAGATTTGGTAATGAACTACAGGATCAACATTCACCAGTTCGCGTTTAAAATTGAGGTAGTAATGAGTAGCAGTATTAGAACTAACAGTTCTGTGTATATTAACACATGAAAGAGTCTCGATGATGAGCATACTCATGATGTTAGAACCTAATTATTTTCAAATTTACTCATAATTTCATCCCAGTTTTTAATGTCAATTTGTATATGTTTGTTTCATTTGTTTTATGTCAATTGTGTGAATGTACATTTGTTTAGTTATTAGATGTTTTACATTAAGTCTGAGGATGGCCAGCCCCGGCCGAAACTAGTCCCAAATTAATGTAACTTAGAATATTGCATATTATAGTATTGAAAGGTGGACCAATACTATATTAATTAAATAATTATATTGGAACACCGGAAAACCACTTCCATACCTGCTGACGGTGAGATTCGAACCCAACATCTCCGAATGCAAGATCGCGGCTAAGCGGTACTAAACGCACGGGAATCTCACTCGCTATAATACCTAATCATTAGGAAATGTTTCTCTCGATTCAACCCGAACCCATGACTAGAGCCCGCTTTTTTAGACAGTAAATTGTTAAAATGCAAACTTCTGAGGCGAGTAACAAGTGTAGTCTAACTGCACGACCGTAATCCTATCAGGTTTGCATAAACATTAGGGGTAAAGCCCATCAGAATCCCTAGAATTTATGTTACTCACGCTACATAAAGGAAGAACAGGCAGGGCGATACTTCCTACCCTACTTACTAAATTAGTTTTCATCCTAACCTATTACTATTTAAAAATCCAGAGTCTACACGTGGACATAAAAAAGCATACATTACTATTCTCCTTTCAGAAAAAAAACAGCAATCGAATTCACGGGCTTCAAGATCTAATTGTTGGGCTACAATGGCATTGTTGTTAGGTTTCTAAGTAATCGAAACCATACATCATTGAGAGGCAGAAGGCAAACGTTTACTAGACCGTTCCTTTAGTGCCAATAAGAAACACCTTACGTTTCTCTGTAACACAGTTCGTGCGGGAGATACAGATGTTAACATTGTAGTGTGGTTTTATCGCCTGTGTTGTCAAAATTTCTACATGTTAGGCCTTTTCCAGAATCAAGATGATGATGATGATGATGATAATGATGATGTTTGTTGCTCAAGGGGGCCTAACATCTAGCACTTCAGTCCCTGATGTCCGGAATCAAGTCCAGAACAAGAAGAAGCAGGAGAACCTGATGTGTCAAATAACATGAGCTGGTAACGTTGTTGTCTTCGCAATAATTCTTAAACAAAGTCGCTCTCCACTTGTCCTTGTGAGTACTAGTAATGTATTTTAGAACGATAGGATTTGGTGACTTGGGACATTGCTCGGCGACGACAGATCCTCAGCTGAGTCTTACATTGCTTCCACTTACACTTTAGAGCCTCCTCCCGCCAGTCCCCTCTTTCCTATCCGACACACTCTTGATCAGCAACGGCAGCACTCTGACGAGACATAGGATATCGTTTATATCACACACATAATGGCATTTTCCTTCGTTGTACAGATAACTTCATCAATGATTCGGACTTATCGGATTTTTCCTCAAATTAGTGTTAAGAAAGATGCACTTCCTCTTAAACCAACATTCCCACCACTACACAGTCAAGCCCCATCGATGATATCAAAGCCTCCACGGAGACAAAAAACACCTAGTTTTCTACTTCATAGTAATGCAAACACTCCATGTATCGCCGTACCGAACGATGAACTTATTACGGGGTCCCGAAGGTTGCTACGACCACATAGCACCTATGTTGGCTTGGGACGCCGCTATTTCTCCCTCCACTTCCTCCGCCCAATGGTGAAGAGAGATTCAAGAATCTCCAACTAGAGGTACGTACCAAAAGCTCAATTCATACACATTACAAAGTGTATGTCGCCAGAGGTGGCTACGCTCCTATAGCCCCTAAGGTTGGGTAACACATGAGCTAAGCTACGGTATTCTCCTCCCGTTCCTCCACCGAACGGTGAAGACAAGAATACCCGACCCTCCGCTTTTTCCCTTATCCCGCTCCTGCCTCGCTGGGCATTTAAGGCACTTCTTCGCCTCCCTCCCTTCTTCCATCATTCCTCTCCCATATTTATCCCCAGTCCAGGTTGTTTATTCTTCTTGCACTCTTTCTTATTGAATCTATCCGTCTTGTTCTAAGTCTTAACTTCATCTCCGTAATATGTTTTGGTCTTCTCTATTCTTCCATCACCGTTACATCTCCAAACCATCTTAGTTTTTTCATCTATTCTCCAAGTTAGGTTTTTTATTCCGACTCCCTTGTACACCCACTTTTGTCCAACAGGTCCAGCAGCATTTGTTATTTGGACACTAATATATCACCCATCACTGGTACCTTCCCAATAATAATTTTTCGGACTCGTATCTCCATCTTTAATATTGCTATATCATCTTCTACTTTTGAGTCATCCCACTGTATTACCACCGTCACCTCTGCAAAAAAATTCTGATGTTTAGCAGCTTATCATACTTCCATCTTCTCCTTACTCTTCCTGGATGTTTTGTCGACACTCCACATTCCTCTAAAAAAAAAGCTTGCTATAAATACTTTCTTTCCCAGTACTTCGTACAATTGTCTGCAACATTATTGCAATCTCCATCCGCTTCCATTCTCTGCGTAAATCTTTCCCAACTTTCTTTCTCTTACTAATTTCTTACATTTCCTTTTATTATCAAGAAATGAAGATGCTGCGGTGGTCAAATGGCTTGATGCGACTAGACCACATCAGGAAAGATGATGTGCGGAAGAAATACAATATTGCCCCAATTATAGAGAAAATGTGTGGATCACGCCTGCGATGTTATGGGCATGTACTCTGCAGCAGTGAACCTGACTTGCAAAGACTGCCCTTCAACTGAACGTGAAGGGTCACTGACCTGAAACACGGTTACAGAAACGGCTCAAGAAACTCAGCTCCCGGGAAGCTACGGATCGACTGAAGAAGAAAGCAGACCACAGCTGTGGGAAAATAGAAAAGATGATGACTATCAAGATACTTCCTTTCGTTTCCTTTGTTTTAATCTATATTTCATTCTTGCCGTGTTTTCTTCATTCCATTCACTGATTCCCCCGCTTTCTCATTCAACCACGCTGTCTCCTTTTGTTTTCAATCTCATCGATGTTTCCCCAATAGCATCCTCTGCCCCGCTTACAAATTCGTTTTCAATTTGGAAAATTCACCTTCCACAGTCGTACTTCGGTAACTGGAATTTCACGTTTGTCCCTCTGGATTTCTGCTTTACATTGTTATTTTTCATTTCCATATTTTTATTATCCCTTTTTTCTATAATTTTCCCATTACCTCTTTAGAGGTATGTTCAAGAAATAGCTCGCTCTCATTGTACACACTGTAGCAGTTATTTTTTATTTCAATAAGCAATATTATTAAATATAATTTTAATTTGAATATTACTTTTTTTCTACGTTGATGTGGAGGCGAGCTATTTCATTCCCCTTTTCCTCCGCCCAACGGTGAAGAGAGTATCAAGAACTCGACTAAAACAGGTACAGTACTTAAGAAATAGCTTGGTCTCACTGCACTTTCGGAAAGGATTTTACGGCAAAGTTTGTGTGTACTGGAGATTCCGTCGGGGAGAGAATAACATTGAACAAGGTAAGAGTTAATGTCGGTCACTTAGAGTATTACGTCTTAATTCGTATCCCGGTACAACGACTTTACAGTTTTCCTTTTCCGAAAGATGTCAAAGTACCAACAGTATGTCTGCCAGAGGTGGCTACGCTCCCATAGCCCCCTTGGTTGGATGACATACGCGCTATTTCATCCTCCCCTTCCTCGGCCCAATGGTGAAGAAAGAAGAGAGAAGACGAAGAGGGTTAATATAGGTAAGTAAGAAATAGCACAGTCTGACCTGACAGCCGATAGTGCTTGTTCATTCTAGGTTATGGGCAAATGGAACACTGTGTTTGCATTAATTATTATCCACTCTTCCTGAAATCTCATGTTTAATATTTCCAAGTCTTCAGTTCTAAGTGTCCTCTGCGAGTTCACATCACCGTCGAAATTCTTCTCTTTCTATTTGTTATCTTCGATATTAATCAATCATTCAATAAACGAAAGTGTTCATTAAGATTCGATTCCATCAATACATTGATTCCCAGCATCTGTTTCGAACTTCCTATCATATCTCAATGAATTACTCTTATTTGTGTCATACTCTGCCAGTTCCCAAGCATGAATGTTACTTCCATTTTGTGGATATAGTTCTATAGCAGTTGAGCCCTAGATAGTTTTTGGTCTTTTTTTTTTTTTCTGCGAATAATATGTTATTAATGTCTTCCGTTTAAGTGTATACTACAGGACGTGAAATGGAACACGTACCTTATTCTCTTCTCAAGATACTAAGTTTGCGTCAACCCATGAAACGGAAGCTCCAATTGCATCAAGTGTTCGGATTCATATTGAATCAAATTAACATTGCAGTCATTTAACACCCACGAATTTGGTTTACATTAACCAGCTACAGACCTGTTCAGCCTCGTTGAAAATTTCAGTTGTGTGCCTGCAGAAATGTGTACAGTAACGTGTTTATACCTGGCAGGGTGACAAAATTCTTTTCACTTCTCCTTCTGCCTCAACACCAAGCATATAATAAGTTTTATATAAAAACAGCTTTTGGTCATTACTTGAATAACGTAACTTAAATTTCAGCTGCACTTCAAGTGATCAGAAAATACCAAGTCCTTTGGCTCATTTTATTAGCATTGCGACTTAATATTTGTGTTAAGTGCGGGGGCGATGTAGATCTGGTTGATCGCCACGCTTTCGGTTTGGGGCGGGGTGGAGCCCCCCGACATTTTTAAATAACAATATTTGTCTGTGACTGATCTTCTGGTCTTGTGATCCAGTTCTGTATAGAACAAGAATCGCAAAGCCCAGACACTCGTTGTGCAGCCTCGGAGGTGTAATACGCTGTTGATCTAGTTTGTGCAAGCGCAGAAGGAACGGTGAATGAATTTAAACATCTTACGCCCCACATAGGCGCACATTTATCAGTTTCCACTCACACTCATGCGTGCGGATTGTTTTGCCTCTATTGTGTCAACTGTGTCAACATGCAAGTACCAAGAAGACGTAGAACAGCTAATTTTATGGACTTCGAGTGACTGTACGATGTTCATTCGGAAATAAAGCATTTTAACAAAATATTTCCTCGTGTACTGATTCATTTTGAACTGTCAAACAAGTACTGAGAAACAAGCTCGCCATGATTGGGTGCGATGTTATAATCTTCATTTATCTCCGGCAGATACGAAAAAATACAGCCATCACGTTGGGGTGGAAAAGAAGAATGAAAAATCTCAAACGTACATTTTCAATTAAATTCCATGGCCCTTCGTCACAGGAGTCCCGGGTTCCATTCCCAGCAGAAAACTGGTTAATTCCTCTGGCACGGGGGCTAGGTGTATGTGCCATCCTCTCCATCATTCCATCCTCATCACGACGCGCAGGTCACCTACGGACAAATCAAGAGACCTGCACCTGGCGAGGCCAAGTCCTCGGACACATCCCGGCATTAAAATCCATTCGCCATTTCATTTCATTCCATTTCAATTAAATCAGCTGCGTACTTTACAATAACACTCCTAAAAGAATCAGGTTAATTAAGATTAAAAGCTATTTTAATGATGGTCAACCAGAATTCCGAAACTTGGAGTTCTGTCGTTACGAGGTTCATATTCCACTTACCGAGTGAATCAACTAACAGTCGTCAGGTGCCTTCCTTTTTTGGTGTTTCGTATTATATTAACCATTACGTTTTCGAATGTGTAGGTATAGTCAGCACAAACAAGAACTGCTCATCAGGTACAGCACGACATACGACAGCCAGTGTCAAAAGAAAACGTCGTTTAGTTTTTCATTGTAAACAAAATGTTTAAAGACTCAATTTTATCTGCGCAATCGGCAGGGCAGCCCGGTTTAGATCCACACCCGTTTCATTTAAATTAATTCACTCCGAGAGGTGAAAATTCACTCTTTGTCTGCTTTCCTCCCGTGCCTCTGCCTTTCAGAAGTGTTTTTATTGGCGCCCCGCAAAGCTATGGAAGTCGCTCTCAGGGGATGTCAAGAAATTGCCTCTTCAAAAATTTCAAATGTATAAAATGCAGTTCGTAACTGCTACGTGACTCTATGCGTGTGTGGATCATTCAGTAAAAGATAGAATGGTAGAGTGAAAGGAAATGAGCGGAATTATTATAAATTTAGTTAAATTGCATATAAGCTCACTGGACAAAAAAAATGTCAGCCCTGGAGAAATCATTACAAGCATTATTTAATACCGTGTAGCTCCACATCTGGACCCTACAACCGCCTGGATTCGATTAGGAAATGAGTCTTAAAGCTTGTACAGGTACGAAACATCTAGGTTAAGCCAGTCGCTGAGGATTTCATCGTGCAGTTCGACCAAATTGTGATGATGGTGATGTGTCAGCGTTTTACCCATTGCTCAATGTCCCACAGATTTTCAGTGGGGTTAAAGTCAGGTGATTTTTTAGACCAGTCAATATGTAGTGGGATAGAGGTGTGTTCATAAAACCAGCCACACATGCGTCCAACCCGATGAACACATCTGTATTCATCTTGGAAAAATCGGGGTGTCAATAGCATACTCATGCAGAAATGTCATCCAGAATGTTTAAACAAACATGCTGGTTCATGTTAGTGGTCACCTCAGTGAGCGAGCCGAATCAATGAAACGAGAAACTCCCCCAAAACCTCACATACCTACTTACGGCTTGAACCTGGCCTTGCAATCATCCAGGATGAAATTCTACATTTGGGCTTCGGTGCACTCGATGACATGCGTCATTGGAACACAATTTCCCGAATACAAGCTGGCGGCTCAGCAGTCCTAACCGCACGAATAACTCACTCGGTATAATACCTAACGATTAGGAAATGTTTCTCTCGATTGAACCCGAACCTATGACTAGAGCCCGATTTTTTAGACAGTAAAATGTTAGAAAGCAAACTTCAAGGCGAGTAACAAGTGTAGTCTAGAATGGAAGATAGGAAACTTAAAAGGGTCCACCTTTTCAATACAATAAATGTTATAGTTTATTTACAACGTATATTTACACTTGGAACTAGTTTCGACGCTGTTTGGCGTCATCTTCAGCCAAAATGTGGGAAATAGGCTGCCTGCTGGCTCTTCAGAAGTGTGTGCGCGTGCGTTTTGTATTCAGGAATCATTCAAGGCAAATATTTTCGCATTGCAAGATGTGTGGTTAAGGTTATTTTTAATATGTACAACTTTTGCTTTCTCAACGATTCATTTGTTTCTATATTCGTCCCTGTTTTTATCTCCTCGTAAGATGTGTATTGTTTAATGTAACACCTTGTGTAAAAGAATGGGTTAAATGAAGAAGTTATATCATGTTCAAGATCATGCTTTCACGTCTCTGCAGAATATTTAAAATGCAATTTACCGTTGGTCTTTATAGCTATTTGAGAGTGAAGGAGAATTTCCTGTTGTGTATGTTTATCAGGAACTCAAGAGAGACTTCATTAGTTAGTCGGAACATAGAAAATTGATGAACTCTTCTCAGAAGAACTCTTAAGGTTTCACCTTACTTTTTCCTGCCTGCTGGCTCTTCAGAAGTGTGTGCGCGTGCGTTTGTATTCAGGAATCATTCAAGGCAAATATTTTCGCACTGCAAGATGTGTGGTTAAGGTTATTTTTAATATGTATAACTTTAGCTTTCTCAACGATTCATTTGTTTCTATATTCGTCCCTGTTTTTATTTCCTCATAAGATGTGTATTGTTTAAAGAAACGCCTTGTGTAATATAAATGTCTACATGCTAGCCTATTTCCCACATTTTGGCTGAAGATGACGCCAAACAGCGTCGAAACTAGTTCCAAGTGTAAATATATGTTGTAAATAAACTATAACATTTATTGTATTGAAAAGGTGGATCCTTTTAAGTTTCCTATCTTCCATTCTCAGTTCAATACGGACAAAAATGAAATTCTTAGATTTAAATGAAGTGTAGTCTACCTGCACAGCCGCAATGCTATCAGGATTGCATAACCATTAGGGGTAGAGCCCATCAGAATCCCTAGAATCTATGTTACTCTAGCTACATAACGGAAGAACAGGCAGGGTGATACTTCCTACCGTACGTACTAAATTAGTTTTCATCCTAACCTATTACTGTCTAAAAATCCAGAGTCTGTACGTGATGATTTATTCAGGAATGAAATAAGCTCTTTTACTATTCTCATTTCGGGTAACAAAAACCAGCAATCGAATTCACGGCGATTCAATATATAATTGTTGGGCTACAATGGTATTGTTGTTAGGTTTCTAAGCAATCGAAAGCATACATCGTTGAGAGGCAGAAGGCAAACGCTTACTAGACCGTTCCTTTAGGGCCAAGAAACAACTTACAGCTCTCTGTAACACAGTTCATGCAGGAGATACAGATGTTAACATTGTCGTGTGGTTGTATCGCCTGTGTTGTCAAAAATTTCTACATGTTAGACCTTGTCCAAAATCAAGATGATGATGATGATGATGATGATGATGATGATGATGATGATGATGATTGTTGTGTAAGGGGGCCTAACATCTAGCTCTTCAGCCCCTGATGTCCAGAATCAAGTCCCGAAACACGAAGAAGTGGGAGAACCTGATGTGTCAAATAACGTGAGTTGGTAACGTTGTTGACTTCGCAGTAATTCTTTAAAAAAGTCGCTCTCCACTTGTCCTTGTGTGTACTAGTAACGTAGTTTAGAACGACACTGTTTTCTGACTTGGGACATTGCTCGGCGACCACAGATCCTCAACTGAGTCTTACATTGCTTCCACTTACACGTTAGAGCCTCCTCCCGCCAGTCCCCTCTTTCCTATCATACACACTCATGATCAGAACTGGCAGTACTCTGACGAGGCATAGGGAATCCTTTATATCCACACACATCATGGCATTTTCCTTCGTTTCACAGATAATTTAATTCATCAAAGGCTCGGACTTCATCGGATTTTGAGTATGATGCGCATAGGTATCACCCAAATATCACTATAAAATTTGTCACAAATGGAACATAACAATTGCTTTTACACATATCAAGTGAAAAATCTCTGGCAAATTAAGAAATACCGTCGTTATTTGAGAAATATGAAAACATACTTAAGGCTTGTAGACAGAACTGGTTTATGTCGTATTCCGCTGCTGATGCCGTCTTTTGTTACTTTCTTGAGGTCCAGGGCTAGCACCGAGGAATGCGAGTGCTATGTCTGTGAATTAATGGGAGTGCTATGTCTGTAGATTCTCATTATCTTTGTCCATATGACTAGAGTGGCCAGTTCAAACAGCAAAATGGAGGTCAACAGAAAAATAACATGATCCCTGGACCAATAAATATTTTTATTTCTGTTCAAACGAAAGTAGCTCGATCCCTGGACCAATAAATCACCAGTCCACTGAATTTTTCTTATGTACATTGGCCATACCATTTTGTCGCCTATTAAATACTGTATATCGCGATACAATTCATGAAATGATGTCATTGACAAGTGAAGTAATGAAACGAAAGCAAAGAACTTCAGTGAACACAGATATCACACACGAAATTGTTGAAAGTGTAAGACAAAAGACATACATGTGTCACTGTGAACGCAACACCAAATGTACTTGTAAAGTGGTAAAGTACGTATACATAATATTCTCCAAAAATCAAATATTTCTTAATTTGCCAAAGTTTTTACACTTGATATGTGTAAAAGCAATTATTATGTTCCATTTGTGACAAATTTTATAGTGATATTTGGGTGATACCAATGCGCACTATACCCCGGATTTTTCCTCTAATTAGTGTTAAGAAAGATGCACTTCCTCTTAAACCAACATTCCCACCACTACACAGTCAAGCCCCATCGATGATATCAAAGCCTCCATGGAGACAAAAAACACCTAGTTTTCTACTTCATAGTAATGCAAACACTCCATGTATCGCCGTACCGAACGATGAACTTATTACGGGGTCCCGAAGGTTGCTACGACCACATAGCACCTATGTTGGCTTGAGACGCCGCTATTTCTCCCTCCACTTCCTCCGCCCAATGGTGAAGAGAGATTCAAGAATCTACAAGTAGAGGTACGTATTAAATAGCTCAATTCATACACATTTCAAAGTGTATGTCGCCAGAGGTGGCTACGATACTATAGCCCCTAGGGTTGGCTAACACATGATCTAAGCTACGGTATTCTCCTCCCGTTCCTCCACCGAACGGTGAAGATCGCAAGAATACCCGACCCTCCGCTTTTTCCCTTATCCCGCTCCTGCCTGGCTGGGCATTTAAGGCACTTCTTCGCCTCCCTCCCTTCTTCCATCATTCCTCTCCCATATTTTATCCCCAGTCCAGGTTGTTTATTCTTCTTGCACTCTTTCTCATTGAATCTATCCGTCTTGTTCTAAGTCTTAACTTTATTTCCATAATATGTTTTGGTCTTCTCTATTCTTCCATCAATTTTACATCCCCAAACCATCTTAGTTTCTTCCTATCTAGTCTCCAAATTAGGTTTTATATTCCGACTCCCTTGTACACCCACATTGTCCAACGGGTCCAGCAGCATTTATTATTCCGACACTAATATCACCCATCACTGGTACCTTCCCAATAATAATTTTTCGGACTCGTATCTCCATCTTTAATATTGCTATATCATCTTCTATTTTCGAGTCATCCCACTGTATTACCACCGTCGCCTCTGCAAAAAATTCTGATGTTTAGCAGCTTATCATACTTCCATCTTCTCCTTACTCCTCCTGAATGTTTTGTCGACACTCCACTTTCTTTCCTAGTACTTCGTACAATTGTCTGTAACATTATTGTCATCTCCATCCGCATCCATTCTCTTCGTAAATTTTTACCAACTTTCTTTCTCTTACTAATTTCTTACATTATCGTTTATTATCAAGAAATGAAGATGTGCGGTGGTCAAATGGCTTGATACGACTAGACCACATCAGGAACGATGATGTACGGAAGAAATTCAAGATTACCCCAATCATAGAGGAAATGGGCGGATCATGCCTGCGATGTTATGGGCACGTATTCCGCAACAGTGAACCTGACTTGCAAAGACTGCCCTTCATATGAACGTGAAAGGTCGCCGACCTCAAGCACGGTTACTGAACCAGCTCAAGAAACTCAGCCCCCGGGGAAGCTAGGGATAGACTGAAGAAGAAAGCAGACCACGGGTGTGGGTAAACAGAAAAGATGATGACCAACAAGATACTCCCTTCCGCTTTCTTTGTTTTTCATCTATATTTCATTTTTGCCATGTTTTCTTCATTCCATTCACTGATTCTCTCGCTTTCTCATTCCACCACGCTGTCTCCTTTTGTTTTCAATCTCACCGATGTTTCCCCACTGGTATCCTGTGCCCCACTTACAAATTCGTTTACAATTTGGAAAATTCATCTTCCACAGTCCTGATTCGGTAACTGGAATTTGGCGTTTGTCTCTCTGGATTTCTGCTCTACATTGTTATTTTTCATTTCCATATTTTTATTTTACTATCCCTTATTTTCTTTAATTTTTCCACTATCTCTTTAGAGGTATGTTCAAGAAATAGCTCGCTCTCATTGTACACACTGTAGCAGTTTTTTATTTCAATATACAATATTATTAAATATAATTTTAATTTGTATATTACTTTTTTACTACGTTGATGTGGAGGGGAGCTAGTTCATCCCCCTCTTCCTCCGCCCAACGGCGAAGGGAGTATCAAGAACTCGACTGAAACAGGTACAGTACTTAAGAAATAGCTTGGTCTCACTGCACTTTCGGAAAGGAAATTACGGCAAAGTTTGTGTGTACTGGAGATTCCGTCGGGGAGAGAATAACATTGAACAAGGTAAGAGTTAATGTCGGTCACTTAGAGTATTACGTCTTAATTCTTATCTCGGTACAACGACTTTACAGTTTTCCTTTTCCGAAAGATGTCAAAGTACCAAAAGTATGTCTGCCAGAGGTGGCTACGCTCCCATAGCCCCCTTGGTTGGACGACATACGTGCTATTTCATCCTCCCCTTCCTCGGCCCAATGGTGAAGAAAGAAGAGAGAAGACGAAGAGGGTTAATATAGGTAAGTAAGAAATAGCACAGTCCGACCTCACAGCCGATAGTGCTTGTTCATTCTAGGTTATGTGCAAATGGAACACTGTGTTTGCATTAATTATTATCCACTCTTCCTGAAATCTCATGTTTAATATTTCCAAGTCTTAAATTCTAAGCGTTCTCTGCGAGTTCACATCACCGTCGAAATGCTTCCCTTTCTATTTGTTATCTTCGATATTATTCAATCATTCAATAAACGAAAGTGTTCCTTAAGGTTCTATTCCATCAATATTTTAATTCCCAGCATATGTTTCGAACTTCCTACCATGTATCAGTGAATTACTCTTATTTGTGTCATACTCTTGTCAATTCCCAGGCATGAATGTTACTTCCATTTTGTGGATATAGGTCTATAGCAGTTGAGCCCTAGATCGTTTTTGGTCTGGTTTTTTTGCTGCGAATAATATGTTATTAATGTCTTCTGTTTAAGTGAATACTACAGGACGTGAAATGGAACACGTACCTTATTCTCTTCTCAAGATACTAAGTTTGCGTCAACCCAGGAAACGGAAGCTCCAATTGCATCAAGTGTTCGGATTCATATTGAATCAAATTAACATTGCAGTCATTTAACACCCACAAATTTGGTTTACACCACCAGCTACAGTGAAAATTTCAGTTGTGTGCCTGCAGAAATGTGTACAGTAACGTGTTTATACCTGGCAGGGTGACAAAATTCTTTTCACTTTTCCTTCTGCCTCAACACCAAGCATATATGATTTATATAAAAACAGCTTTTGGTCATTACTTGAATAACGTAACTTAAATTTCAGCTGCACTTCAAGTGATCAGAAAATACCAAGTCCTTTGGCTCATTTTATTAGCACTGCGACTTAATATTTGTGTTGAGTGCGGGGGCGATGTAGATCTGGTTGATCGCCACGCTTTCGGATTGGGTCGGGGTGGAGCCCCCCGACATTTTTTTAAACAACAATATTTGTCTGTGACTGATCTTCTGGTCTTGTGATCTAGTTCTGTATAGAACAAGAATCGCAAAGTCCAGACACTCGTTGTGCAGCCTCGGAGGTGTAATACGCTGTTGATCTAGTTTGTGCAAGCGCAGAAGGAACGGTGAATGAATGTGAACTTCTTACGCCCCACATAGGCGCACACTTGACAGTTTGTCCTCACATTCATGCGTGCGGATTGTTTTGTCTCTATTGTGTCAACTCTGTCAACAGACAAGTACCAAGAAGATGCAGAGCAGCTAATTTTATGCATTTTGAGTGACTGTACGATGTTCATTCGGAAATAAAGCATTTTAACAAATATTTCCTCATGTACTGATTCATCTTGAACTGTCAAACAGGTACTGTGAAACAAACTCGCCATGATTGGGTGCGATGTTATAATCTTCATTTATCTCCGGCAGATACGGAAAAATACAGCCACCACGTTGGGATGAAAAACGAAAATGAAAAATCACAAACGTGCATTTATTATAAATTTTCAATGAAATTCCATGGCTTTTGGTCACAGGCATCCCGGGTTCGATTCCCAGCAGGGTCGGAAAATTTAAGCGTAATTGGTTGATTCCCCTGGCACGGGGGCTGGGTGTATGTGCCGTCTTCATCATCATTTCATCCTTATCACGACGCTCAGGTCGCCTACGGGCGTCAAATCAGAAGACCTGCACCTGGCGAGGCGAAGTCCTCAGACCCATCCCGGCACTAAAAGGCACACGCCATTTCATTTCATTTCAATTAAATCAACAGCATATTTTATAATAACACTACTAAACGAAGCAGGTTAATTAGGATTAGAGCAATGCTTACTGAAGGTGAACTTGAAATTCCAAAAGTTGGAATATACGAGGTTCAGCATCGACTTACCGGGTGTTTCATCTAAGAGTCGACAGGTGCCTTCCTCTTTGGTGTTTCGTATTATATTTACAATTTATGTGTAGGTATAGTCAGTACAAACAAAAACATGCTCATCATGTAGGACATACTGCAGCCAGTGTCAAAGGAAAACGTCGTTCAGTTTCTCACTGTAAACAAAATGTTGTTTAAAGACTAATTTTATGTTTAGATCCATGCCCGTTTCCTTTAGATTAATTCACTCCGGGAGGTGAAAAGTTACTCTTTATCTGCACTTCTCCCGTGACTCTGCCTTTCACAAGTGTTTTTAATGGCGCTCCGCAAAGCTATGGATCCCGCTCTTAGGGGATGTCAAGAAATTGCCTCTTCCAAAATTTCTAATGTATAAAATATAATTTAATGTAACTGCTCCATGAGTCTATGCATGTGTGGATCAGAGAGTGGCTGAATGGTAGACTGAAAGGAAATGAGCGCAATTAGTACAAATTAAGTAAAATTGTATATTAGCTCACCGAACAAAAAAAACTGTCATCCCTGGGGAAATCATTACAAGCATCGTTTAATACCATGTAGCTCCGCCTCTGGTTTTGTTAACTGCGTGGATTCGGTTAGGAAATCAGTCTACAAGCTTGTACAGGTACGTCGCATCTAAGTTAAGCCACTCACTGAGGATTTGATCGTGCAGTACCAAGAAATTTTGGCGATGGTGATGTCAGCGTTTTATCCGTTGTTCCATGTCCCACAGATTTTCAGTTGGGTTCAAGTCAGGTGATTTTTTAGACATGCGTCCAGCCCGAAGAACCTTTCTGTAGTCGCCTTGGAAAAATTGGGGTATCAATAGCATACTCATCATGCAGATGTTGACAGAAAGGCAACACTTGATAATCCAGAATGTTTAAATAAACATGCTGCTTCGTCAGAGTGGTCACCTCAGTGAGCAGGCCGAATCCATGATACGAAAAACACCCTCAAAACTCCACGTATCTACCACCAGCTTTAACATGGCCTTGTACACATCCAGGATGAAATTCTACATTTGGTCTCCGGTGCACTCGACGACGTGCGTCATTGGAATACAGGTACATTACGTTCCACTGTCCACGTTCGGTGATCTCTGTCCCATTGAAGACCCGCAGCATTGTGTGCCTGTTTGAGAAATACCTTCTTGCGAGATCTGACTCCGAATGTTCATTGCATGCAGTTCCCGTCGCAATGTTCTCTCGCTGACAGGTTAGGATGGACCTTCATTCACTGACTGCAGCAATTCCTGTCGGGTTTGGAAGCGATTTTGATTCACAAGCCGTGAAACGCTTCTCCGGTCCCTCTTCTTCAGGATCTTCTTCCGTCGGGTTCTTATTCGGAAATAAAGCATTTTATCAACTATTTCCTCATGTACTAATTCACTTTGAACTGTTCAAACAGAAACAAATTCGCCAGCTTTTGATAAGATGCTATATTTCTCTTTATCTTCACCAGGTACTGAAACACACTGCCATCATGTTCGGATGAAAGAGGGAAATGAAAAATCTGACAAGTACCTTCGATCAATTGCGTTTATTAATCATTTTTATTTAAAGTAAGTTCGTACTTTACAATAACATTACAAAACGGAGCCATTAATATCTATATAAGTAGGTTTAATGAGAGCAAAGGCAAGATAACCAATGGTGAACTTAAAATGTCGAGTTAATTCCAAACCTTGGAGTTTCTGTCGGTTACGAGGTCCAGCATCGACTTACCGGATGTTTCAACCATGATTCTTCAGGTGTGGGTTCTTTGTGTGTTTCGTAAGATATTTGCAATTTTGTTTTTGTAATGTGTAGGTAGTTAGCTCAAACAAAGTTTGGTCATCAGACTCGTCATGCAACAATTATCAGTGTCAACGAAAATCTGGTTCTTACTGCAAACAAAATGCTTTTAAAGAGTAATTTTATGTGCCCAGTCGATAGAGCTGCCTCGTTTAGATCTAAACCACTTTTCTTTAAATTAATTAAAACTTTCTCTCATTTCTGTCGCTTAGGTCTCCCTATACTTCCTGCCAACATTTCAGCAGTTAGATCGGCATCAGGAAGTACTCAGAACGACTCCCTCTGTAGGCGCTGTCTCAAGGAGATTGAAACTCTTGCTCCCATTCTGGGATCTTGTCCTCATGGTGAACTTTTAAGGAATACGAGCCATTATAACATCCGCTCGTTAAATGCAACAACGCTGAAAGACCATGGTGTCGAGGTATTTGAAGAGGTTCGTGGCACAACGGAAGCCAAATAATTGCCTTCAAAAATAAGAAGAAAGGTTACATCATCGATCCCACTGTCACTGTATCGATTCAGTAACGTGAACGGAATCAAATGAATCGATTCAGTAAAATGAATCGAATGTCCCATCACTACTTGGAAAGCCATTAGTCGCAGCCCTCTGATGTCAACCTCGAGGAATGGAATATTTACTTACCAACAACTCCTTACTACAGAGATAAATACCAGCTAGAGGAAATCGACATAGGCCCTCGTAGGTCTGATAATTGGAGCGAGGGGATCAACTCCCGTTTTCGCCGCCAATGTTTGGGAACAGGTGTCTCTGCCAGTTACAACGTCATAGCCCTGAGGAGTTCATTAATAATTCTAAGAAATTATTGTTACAATTAGGTCAGCGTCTAAATTTCTCAAGTGTATCTATTTCTCTTCTAAAAATGAATGTAAGAAAACAATTTGTCGCAAAGCTGCCTCTGCACGAAAGGAAGTGTTTCATAAAGTAAAATGATTGTTAAGAGTGAATGAGAGGTGGTGGTGGTTGTTATTGTTTTAAGAGGAAATTATGCTTGTTGTTTAAAGGTCATCGGCCCTTTTAAGAGGAAATACAACTAGGCAACACTAATAGGAGAGAAAGCATGAAAGAGGTCCGAAACTTCGAAAAATGAATGTATCGGCCAAAGAAAGACAAGGGCCACGAAGGGTGTGAAAATGAAAAACTACCGTCGGGAAGAGTTGACACAAGGAAAGTCGGATAGGATAGATGAAAGGGAGGAGCCTGGCACAAGTAAGTGGAAGCAATGTCAGGAATCAGCTAAGAGCCCCGTGCTCACCAACCCACACTCCAAGTTGAGAGCCCCTAGAGCCTCTTTTAGTCGCCTCCCACGACAGGCAGGGGATACCGAGGGTGTTATTCTACCACCCCAAGCCACAAAGGGACCTTCATAGGGTTGACATCGTGAAAGACCGTAAAACTGGGCTTAGTCCACTTTATTGCCAACCACAAGTAACTGGGAAAAGTCAGGGAGAAGAAGAAGGTAAATTCAAAGAATCTATATAAATTTACTATTTTCGATGCTCTCTCAAGACTAATTTGATAAATTATTCGTTATCCTTAGTCGACCTGAGTCTTGGTCCGAAGGAAATAAACAAGAAAGGCAAGCCTGCCAACTGAAGCGCGCAGTTAGCTATTGTTGAGCGCATTCAACTTTTACTCTTTATAATGCCAAGAAGTATTTGCGCTGCCTCCTAGGTGTGTACCTACGTCGTACTTTAGATCTGGCCTCGCAGCCAATAAGAATGAATTGGTTTGTGACCACTAAAAATAGCCGAAAACAAAAGTCTTGGTCCGGTCAAACGGGAAGGTACAGTAGGTTCCGTCTGACAAGACACGCATTAGTTGTGGATAGGACCAGGTTTTAAATGAACAAAAATGTAACACAGTATAACTTCGCTTAAGGTTTGGTATTACATTATGAAATATTTTTAAAAATATATCTATGAAAATAAAACTATAATTTCCATCATGTCTGTCTGTCTGTCTATCTGTTTGTACGTGCATAAGCGAGAAAATGGCTGAACAGAATGTACTGAAAATCGATATATAAGTTTAGGGGAGAAAGCGCTACATTCTAGGCTATAATTCAATCTTACGAGCGAGCTGTCCGTGCGGTTACGGGCAGGAGATGGTTGGGTTCGAATCCCATAGTCGGCAGCCCTGAAGATGATTTTCCGTGCTTTTCCAATTTCACCTTCGCTACCTTCCCAGTTCTAGTCCTTTCCCATCTCTCCGTCGCCGAAAACCTTTGATGTGTTAGTGCAACGTTAAACTAGTAATAATAATAGTAATAATAATTATCATCGTGGGTCCAGTCTACCTGGAGGGATTCTGAATGAAACGGAAGTCTCGGGATTCTGAGAAGATCACCGACGCCATCATGAAAAGACGATTAAAGTTCTATGGCCACATTCTCAACCTTGCTCACTCAATGAAAGTCAAGAACAACTGGCTTGGAATGAAATAGAAAAAGACCTTCGGGAAATTGGCATCCGACAGGAAATCATTCAAGGTCAACTCCGATTCAAAAAAGCGGTCGACAACCATCATTTTGCTGAGAAAATTAATACCAGGACCAATAAATCATGGACTGAAGAACGGGGGAAAATTTTGAGTGCCCAAATGAAGAGATTTTGAGAGAAGAAAACTGGACATCGGATAAACAAGTTCTATCGCGCTCCACAGATAAGCATAAAGCTGTACCGTGCGATGGCGCATGGGCCTTGGCTTACTAAGCGACCGCAGATTATAAGGTGACGCGTGTCAGCGCGGCGAACCCTCTCGGCCGTTATTCTTGACTTTCTACTTTTTTTGCTATGGGCTTTACGTCGCACCGACACAGATAGGTCTTATGGCGACGATGGGATAGGAAAGGCCTAGAAGTTGGAAGGAAGCGGCCGTGGCCTTAATTAAAGTACAGCCCCACCATTTTCCTGGTGTGAAAATGGGAAACCACGGAAAACCATTTTCAGGACTGCCGATAGTGGGATTCGAACCTACTATCTCCCGGATGCAAGCTCACAGCCTTGACTTTCTAAACCGGGGTCGTCATCTCACCGTTGAATAGCCCACTGCACTACATATTATTTCGGGAGAATACACTTGAAATTATCCACCTATTCCAGTTTCGTAATCTCTACCTGGCATTCTAACCCCTTCGGTTTCTTTCCTACTGGCATAACGTTAACTAGTAAAAAAAAAAAAACCGCAACTAAAATGGATATTTGTATTAATCAGATTACTTCCCATTTCCTGAGGATATTGCACGAGCTGTCTGAGAAAATGCTCCATACCAAACCCTCAAGAAAAAAAATATTAAAGAAATCAATTATGATACAACTCTACAACATTAAATTCGCAAATGATCCATAAATGCAGGAAACATGTCAGATATATTAACTGCTTTGTCCAAGAATGTCAAATGTTGTTTGCTTATTTAGGTAATTACCTTGATCTCAGTTTATGTAGTGTGTCCCTAAATCTCAAAAACTACCAAACTGATAATCTATACTAACATTATCAAGAGAAAAAAGATTCGTATGTCTGTATGTTTGTTTGTTTGTTTGTTTGTTTGTAATGGATGAACTCAAAAACTACTAAACCGATTTTTAAAATCCTTACACCTATAGAAAGCTACATCAATAGTGAGTAACATGCGCTGTATTTTATTTTCAAAACAATTAGAGATCCCTGCGAAAATTGAAATAATGTAACCCAAGGTATCAAAAATTTGCCTATAAAAGTCATTATAGGCCAATATACTCGTACGTGAAATATCGAATTTGTCGCACAAGGGCGAGACAAAGCACATTTTAAGCCTCACGACGCGAAGAACAAAACGTCTAATATCGTAAAGAACAAGAAACGACTAAGGGAGGTCGGATAGGATAGATGAAAGTGAGGAGCCTGGCACAAGTAAGTGGAATCAATGCCAGGACTCAGCTAACGGCCCCATCGTCGCTAACCCACACTTCCAAGTTAATATCCTCTGGGGACCCCTTTAGTCACCCCCTACGACAGGCAGGGGATACCGTGGGTGTTATTTTACCGACCCCAAGTCACTTCCACTTTGGACTCTTCACTCAGTACTTTTCACTCTTGGTTATCTCGCTTTTCACTACTCTCACTGTAAGTACTGATTCAATCTTTCTTCCTCCATTGTGGAAAAGTGAGATGAGAGTCAACCTGTGATTGTTGAAGTTGAGGCAGGGAAGAAAGTCAACGAGGTACAGCGCAAGAAATACATTCAAGTAACAACGAAGGTTGGAAAATAGTACTCGGCAGTACGAAGAATTCAAGGAGAACGGTCGTGTCTCCGACTTCCTAGGAACTTACGGGTATTCAATCACACTTTACAAGGATTGTAACTACGAATGTATGGTAAAGGCAGTAGCAAAGAAATTTAAACTGTACATAATTTCAAATTATAAATGGAAATATATAAATGCTTTTTTTTTTAAAAAAAAGTGTTTAATTCTTGAGTGAAACAGAGACACAGAGAGATAAATTAAAACTTGGATGAAAGGTTGTCGGATGAAACTGACAGGGGCGAAAACTTTGGGGTGAAATTCCAAGCGATGAAACAAAGAGGGCAAATAGAATGGTGTGAAACCGTTTTAAAAAACCTGCACAATTCCGAGCATTAAATTTGTCATGTTTCACCGACATCTTGACCAATACTCTCGTCTTTCCGAGTCCTTCAATAGTATTAATTTAAAACCTGAATAGAATTATGCACGTTTAATTCTCTCTGTTAATTAACAATATTAATTAATGTTATTGTTTTTACGTGCCACTAACTACTTATGCGGTTTTCGGAGTCGTCGAGGTGCCAGAATTTTGTCCCGCAGTTCTTTTTACGTGCCAGTAAATCTACCGACACGGAGCTGACGTATTAGAGCATCTTCAAATACCACCGGACGTAACCAGGATCAATCCTGCCATGTTGGGTTCACAGAAAGCAGGCACTTTAACCGTCTGAGCCACTCAGCTCCGTTAATACACTATCCTGTTTATAATTTTCTTCTTCGTATCTTCATTACCACGGACTTCTACTGTAAATCTGTGAGAAATAGTTCACCTTTAAACACATTACTTATTCACATTCATTCATAGATTCCTCAATTTACATATTATTAATGATGAAGAGGGTAAACCCTTGGTTGTCTCCTCTCAACGGCCCGGTGATTGTTAAAAGGTGTTCATACGTCCGTCGGTGCAGTCAGCCATAAACAGGAAAGCGCTAGACTAAATTGCGAACTTTCAACCTGGCTGGCCTTCTCAGAGCATTGATCTCCCTTTAATAAGTTATTTATAGTGATAGTGTGGCGGAAGGAGAAAATCCAGATGGGCGTAATAAGAAACAGACGTGTCGGCGAGTAGACATGAAGATTAATTAGTTCTGTCATCGGACGATGCGATATCCAGTGCTCTTTAACGATCAGCAGTGCTAGAAATGGAGTTGGGTGGCACTCCATAGCAATAACTAGATGTTCTATATACCTCTCGTTGAAGGGTTAGTTTTTCTACGATTGCAGCAGTTATGCCATCTAGCGGAAATGGGTATAGCAGCAGAAGAAATAGAGTACATCTCAATTATTAACAACAGTCATTGTTAGACTTCGGATTTGTAGGCAGTAACATATTAGAATGCGAACTTACTGATGCGAGTAACAAGTGGGTTTTTTTCTGCTTTACGTCGCACCGACAAAAATAGGTCTTATGGCGACGAGGGGATAGGAAAGGCCTAAGAATGGGAAGGAAGCGTCAGTGGCCTTAATTAAGGAACAACCCCAGCATTTGCCTGGTGTGAAAATGAGGAACCACGGAAAACCATATTCGGGACTGCCGACAGTGGGGTTCGGAACTCACTATCTCTCGGATGTAAGCTCACAGCTGCGCGCCCCTAACCACACGGCCAACTCACCCGGTAAGTGTAATCTGCCCTACACACCGGTCATATTATGAGTAGAGCCCGGAAGTTCGCCAAATGACTCTTTTTTTATCTGGGTGGATATATCGAAGTGTCACATGGGGACAAACATATTTCCGTATGTTTGTGAATAGTACGACCAGTTATTAGTTTGCTGGTTTGCCTATTGTAGCTTCCGTAGCCTATTTTATAGTTTAATGCCTTTTTTCCCCTTTTCTCAAGTTGTACATTTTCTGCTGTTATTTATGTACTGATATTAATCTTCTTCTTCTTCTTCTTCTTAATCTGTTTACCCTCCAGGGTTGGGTTTTCCCTCGGACTGAGCGAGGGACCCCACCTCTACCGCCGTGAGACATTGGATCGGGGATACAACTGGGGAGGATGACCAGTGCCTCGCCCAGGCGGCCTCACGTGCTATGCTGAACAGGGGCCTTGGCAGGGGATGGGAAGATTGAAAGGGATATACAAGGAAGAGGGAAGGAGCGGCCGTGGCCTTAAGTTAGGTACCATCCCAGCATTTGCCTGCATGAGAAGTGGTAAACCACGACAAACCACTTCCAGGATGGGTGAGGTGGGAATCGAAACCACCTCTACTCAGTTGACTTCCCGAGGCTGAGTGGACCCCGTTCCAGCCCCCGTAACACTTTTCAAATTTCGTGGCAGAGCCGGGAATAGAAGCCGGGCTTCCGGGGTGGCAGCTGATCACACTAACGACTACACCACAGAGGCGGACTAAAATTAATCAATGGAAATTTAAAAAAATCCAGTGCGCTGTACTAATTGTACCGGGCGGTACACCTCCACACCGTTTATTTAAAAGTTGCGCCAGTTGAAACTCCTCTTCTGGAGGAAGTCTGAACTTTATCTACGGTCTTAATTTCCAAATTTCTCAGAAGATGTCACTACCTGGAAAATTTTGAGTTTGTGAACTGTGTCATTTTCGACGTACTTTTGTCTTGCTTGTATTAAGAAGTGTGAACTTTCTCTTCTAGAGGACACTACTGAAGATCAACAATAGTGCACCCTAGTGCGGAGTCAAAGAACTATTTTGTTGGAGAAAATTTAATTTCAGGAGTTTGTTCTTTGTTAAATTTCTTTCTGTCTAAGTTGGCAATATTTACCCCTTTCTTCCCCTTGTTTTGAATGTATCCAATCACGATTTTTTTCAATTAATTTCTGACCAATCTGGTGTATCTTTCCCCAACTTGAATCTGTTGCGGGGTCCTACCCAATAAAATCTTTGTGGGAGGGTGTTTTCTTTCCCCTAACGCCTAGAACTTTCTGCGAGAGTATTTAAACTGCTGATTTTAGGGTCTCCGGGCCACTTCTGTTCCATCTTTCAGTGTATTAAGTACATAGCAGGAGGCGGGAAGCGCCTCTTTCCTCGGCAGCGGTCAACAATAAGGTAATGGCCGATTAATAAATTTTTTCTTTGCCAGCTCAGCAGTTTAACTTTCGGGGCAGGTTCTAAGCGTTCCCCTATGTAACCTTTTCCTAAAATGTAACTTCTCTTTTCTTCTATTCTCTTGTAAAGCGACATACTGGGATAGAGAGTGTTAACCCTCTCGAACTCCCACTCACATTGTTTGAGGTGAACTTATTTTTCGCAACCTATTCTTCAGTAATGTAAGTTAGTAGTTTCTTAAGTCACCTCTGTAGTATGGGATTAGCCCTTGCATCAGTGGCCTTAGAGCCAAAATAGGTCTTAAAGACAAAGTGTATTAGGAGTGCAAGTTCGCCTCCTCTCAAATTGTGATTTTAGAGGTCATGTATTAACTTTCTTGTCATTTAACAGACCTCAGTAGATTGGGTATTTTGCTCCTGTGTATATGTCCTTTGAGGACGGCTTAAAGGTGGAGTTCGGAGTGGCCTATGATAGGCTTGTATTTTAAGGGGAAGTTGCCCTTTTTGAAAATTGTGTTTCTGCCTCAAGGAGGCTTTTGGATGTAATTGGAAGCCGGTGTTTCTGGCATGTTTGGGGGTTTTCGGCCCCTTTGTTGTATGGTGTTCATTGTAAGGTTGGGCTCATGGCTCAAGAATTATGTTTCCGACTTTTTGAAGCCCCAAATGGGGTACCTATGTAAATGTATTTGTCAATCGTGTTTCGGCTACTAAGTACCTGTTCTATTTGTTGTTCCCTAATTTTGAAAAGAAAATATAACCTTGTTAAATTTTAAAATTAATTTCACTTTAGTAGCTTGAGACCCCTTCACCACCCAGCACCTTCTTTCATGCATAACTACCACCAAAACACGGTAACAAGTGGTAGCAGAGCGTGGTTGAATGGGTCTCAATTTAGCCCCTTTTGACGGCTAAACTCTGTTTTGATCCGAACTCTAACCATTTTCTCAGTTGCTGGAAATTTTTTATTGAGGTTTTTCAAAATTTTTCTGTTATCATGCCCGGCCCTCGCGATGTTCTCCTCCTTAACTACTTGCGCAAAGAGGAGTTGATCTACGAATTAACTATTAGAAACGTGCAATCTGGAGGCACGGTTGCTATCGACACTAACAAGCTTAGAGACTCCCTTGATTTGCCCATGTCCATCCCCAATTTGGGAGAGAAAGAAATTGATGACTCTCTTTCCACGATCGTCGCGAACATTACTGGGCTAGCATCGGTCGTTAGTTTTTTTGATGAAAATGATCCGTCTCCTAATCAAATTAAGCGTGTGCAAGGCAGGCTATATCATTTTTCAAATAGAGTTAATGATCTGTTGTCTCTAAAGGTGAATGACGTTCAGAGGAAGGAAGCTAATACGCTCCTTGAAACTATTTCTGAATTGTCTAGTAAAGTCACTCAATTGTTAACTGGGGAAATTCCTCCCAAATCTGATCAACCCACCATAGTGAATGTAGGTAGTGAGGAAGAGTCTCCTAAGGGAGAAGTAAATAGGAAAACCCCCACTGCTCAAACTATTTCTGCCCCATTGGGCAACGAGTCTGAACGCCGTGCATCGTTGAGTAACATCCGTTCTGAATTAACTTCTTTGCCCCTGAAACCTCTACCTACTATGTCACCCGGGTTTAGCAGCTTGCCTCATCCATTGGCAATGTTGCTAAGAGGTATCTCTAAGTTTTCTGTCAACACCACCAGTGAAGTTATTTCATTTTTAAGATTTTTAGTTGAATTTCAGGATCACGCCCTTGTGTTTTCTCTTTCCCCTTGTCAAATTTTACAAATAATCTATCCTTATGCTATTGGGGTTCTCTCAGATAAAATAGTAAGAGCTATTGCTGAACAGTCATCTATTGAAGATTTTCACGCACACTTGCTTGCAAATTTCATTCCTGCCCGCGCGAGGTCATCTCTGATTCAGAAATACTATTATCGGGTACAGCGCTTGGATGAAAACTTGGCTGATTTCATACAGGACATTAAGTTTTATACTAGGGTGTTTGCCCTTCATTTTCCTGAAGATCAGATTGTGCAGGCTATTGTAGAGGGAATTTCACCTCCCTATAGGTCATATTTGTGTTTCGCGGCGTGCCCGCAAACCTTCTCGGAACTTGAAGCGTTGGCCGTCTCGGCGGAAGGAGTTAGATACGCCGATTCTTTGCGTGTCCCGAAAGAACCCCCGCCTTACTTTAGTAACACTCGGCCTCCACCTCGCCGACCAGTCAATCCCCGTAAATGTTATGCGTGCGGGGCGCCTGACCATCTGCGCAATAAGTGTCCTCTGATCAAGTCTAGTAGGGCAAATAATGGAGCTGGTTCATCACAAGGCTGTTTTAAATGTGGGGCTTTCTCACATATCGCCAAGAATTGTCCCAATTCGAATAGCACCCCCTCCTGCTCAACTTCTGGGGTAACTTCCAACAACAATCAAAAGTGACTAGTGGCTTCGGCTGAGTCAACTAATTCATCTTCCCGAGGCTCAGCCCCTGGTAAGCAGATCGAAAATCCTGGGAACGTTCAATCTGCTAATCTGTCCTTTGAATGCCCCAAAGAGTGTCTTAAGATTGCGGCGGATACCCCCGCACCTGTTCCTTTCCTTAAGATTGAGGTAAATAACGAACCTATAACAGCTCTATTAGATTCAGGCAGTGTTTGTTCCATTATTTCGGCTGAATGGTACTCGAAATTGAAGTCTGTTTGTAACCTACCTGTCTATGACTCGTCTCCTGTGAAATGTGTTTCAGCTAATACATCTCCATTAGAAATTCTAGGTTCCTTACTGGTCAAAATTCGTATTTTTAAATTTACATGGAAAATTAAATTGTTTGTGGCCAAGCAATTGTCTTGCCCCATTATATTGGGAGCTGACTTTATTTCTCACACTGGTCTTGTGCTCGATCTCCAGTCTAGGTCGTGCACATTCAAATTTGCTTCTAGTTGTAAAATTCCACTATTAAAGTGTAATTCCGTGTCATGTTCTTCTATTTCGCCTACCCAGGATGAGATGTTGTTAGACCTTAGACATCTACCTGAGGAGCAGGCTGATAGTATTCGCAAACTGTGTCAGTCGTTTCCCGAGGTATTCTCTGATACTCTTGGCGTTACTGACCTGATCGAATACAAAATTGAGGTCACGGATTCGATTCCTGTCCGTTTTCCACCGTATAGGCTATCTCCACCTAAAATGAAGGCTCTGAAAGAAATCATCGATCAGATGTTGAAGGATGGTATTATTAGGCCCTCTAAGTCAGCGTATTCTTCGCCTATTTTTCTAGTCCCGAAACCCCAAGGGGGCTTCAGGCCTGTAATTGACTACAGGGCTCTCAATCGGAAGGTGGTGTTACAATCTGTGCCCCTTCCCGACCTTCATTCTTGCTTTTCATGGTTTCGTAAGGCCAAGTTCTTTACTATCTTGGACTTGAATCAGGCCTATAATCAAATTCCCCTTGCTGAAGAGTCTAAACACCTTACAGCGTTTGCCACGGACTGGAATTTATACGAATACAACCGCGTGCCTTTCGGGCTCCCCACGGGGGCAGCTGTGCTCACTAGGCTACTAGATAGGGTCTTCTCCGACATCAAATTCGAGTACTTATATCACTACTTGGATGATGTCGTCGTGTTTTCGGAGACCTTCGAAGAACATCTAGATCATCTGCGAGAAGTTCTGAATCGCCTTCGTAAGGCTGGGTTAACTGTCAAGTTGTCCAAGGTCGCTTTTGCTAAGCCCTCTATGTCATTCCTAGGGCATATTGTGTCACCTGATGGTGTAGCAGTCGATCATTCTAGAACACAGGCCATCCGTGATTTTAAACCTCCCAAGGACATTAAAGGTATCGCCAGGTTTATTGGTATGGTGAATTTCTTCAGAAAGTTCATTCCCAACTTTGCTAATAGAGCGGCGCCATTGAACCTTCTTCGTAGGAAAGGCATCAAATTCGAGTGGGGACCTTCTCAACAAGCCGCTTTTGAAGATCTGAAATTAGCTCTCTGTAATGCCCCTGTCCTTGCCATGCCTGATTTCTCAAAGAAATTCATCGTCCAAACGGACGCGTCGTCGTCGGCGGTAGCGGCAGTCCTTCTTCAAGAGACTGAACTAGGGAGGCGACCCATCGCCTATGCATCTAGGACTCTATCGGCTCAAGAAGCCAAGTATTCCATCTATGAGCTCGAAGGGTTGGCAGTCTTATTTGCCTTAGAAAAGTTCCGTCTCTATCTGGAACATGTCAAATTCGACCTGGAGACAGATAATCAAGCATTAAGCTGGGTCTTAGGTAGGCCGCGTCGTACTGGTCGTATAGCCCGTTGGGCCATCCGTATTTCTGCCTTCCAATTCAATGTCAGGCATATCCGAGGTACCGAAAATGTTGTCGCTGATGGACTCAGCCGTATGTTTTCAGACGACGTTGAGAACCATGAACAGGTCGACAGTCCATCACCTCCCGAGTCCATGCTATCTGAGGTTAATGCCATCCTAACAGATGTTCCCATGCTGTTTAGGGATATCGAGAAATACCAACGTGAAGATCCGACGCTGGCTCCGATAATGGAAACCCTTTCTTCTGGGGAACATGTTGTCCCTTATGTTCTGAGGAATGGAGTTCTATGTTGCCCTTCGAGGCATGATAAGATGATGAAAGTTGTTGTTCCAGCGGTTCTTGTACCTATGATCTTCAAGTATTATCATGAGACCCCATTAGGAGGGCATCTTGGTATCTTTAAAACTCGTGAAAAGATTCGTGATATGTTCATCTGGAAAGGTATGGACGGTGAAATCCGTGAATTAGTAAAGGCATGTAAATCCTGTTTGCTTAGTAAACCGACCATGTCCACTAAGGTAGGTCTTTTGTCTTCTCATCAAGCGTCGCGCCCCATGGAGCGCCTGTATATTGATTATGTGGGACCCTTCCCCCAGTCAAAGGGGAATGCCAACAAGTTCATCTTTGTATGTGTAGATGGTTTTACTAGATTTTCCTGGTTATTTCCGACTAAGCTGGCTACCGCTCAGTCCACCATTTCTTGTCTTAATACTATCTTTGCTTCTTTTGGCCCTTGTCAATACATACTTTCCGATAATGCTAAGGCTTTTACATCTAATTTATTTCGTAAATTCTGTTTTGACTTATCCATCTCTCATGTAACTACTTCTGCTTATTACCCTCAACCATCTCTGGCAGAACGGGTTAACCGTAATCTCAGGTCCGCACTCATTGCCTATCATCATGAAGATCCTTCCAGGTGGGACACGTCCCTGCATTGGATAGCTTTTGCTTTGAATTCAGCGGTTCATGAATCTCACAAGTTCACTCCAGCTTCTTTAATGTTCAAGTTTGTTCCCAACTCGCCGCTCTCTAACCTCTGGTCTCTGAATGACATTCTACCCGAGATAATAGATCCGGATAACATTAAAGATCTTTGGAAGAAGGCTAAAGCCAATCTTAAAGTGTCTCATGAAAAGGTTAGGGAAAGGTATGATCGTGGACGGAGACCCACCCCTTTGAAGGTAGGTGACCAGGTTATGGTCAAAGATTTTGTTCCCGCGGGCAAGCTTGCCCCCAGATTTCATGGGCCTTGTATCATTCTCGATTTTCTTACACCGGTTACCTTATTGTTAAGTAATCCAGCCACCGAGAGGATATTTAGGGTTCACCTGTCCCAGGTGAAACCGGTGTAATTTTGTGTTAACTTGCTTTATATTATTTTGAAAGGATATGAAGGTTATATATTTTTTTTTTTTTTTTTGAGTTTCACTTTTATGGCATTCTGCCCCTTCTATAATATTTTGGTTTTAGATGTAAGCCTTTTGTAAAACCCGCCCC
This sequence comes from Anabrus simplex, assembly GCF_040414725.1. Lineage (NCBI taxonomy): Eukaryota > Metazoa > Arthropoda > Insecta > Orthoptera > Tettigoniidae > Anabrus > Anabrus simplex. The sequence goes on along the minus strand of NC_090277.1, from coordinate 96,514,782 downwards.
GATCCGTTAAACTGCCATCCTGTTCTTGCCACGGCCATTACCACGCTCCCGTCTCCTGCTCCTCCTTACACTGTGGCTTCATAAGATTAAATGCAATGGATATCTACACGCCGCTGGCCCCTCAACCTCTCCATAATGCCTGTGCCTTCAAAAAGACGATGGTCCAACACAATTCTGCCGCCTAGCCTTAATGTTTCAGTGCCCCCGCAGCCGCGCAGCGCCGTGCAGCAACTGGGGAGGGGGATGGGCCCCCTCCTCTCCAGCGAGGATGACATGTGCACGGCGAGCCGGAGCTCTCCTCCCGGCCAAGGCTGATGTGCGGCGCACGACCTGCTTCTGGCCCGCAGCCTGTATATGTTCACCGCGGGCGCGGCGTGTTTCAACACTCTGCTCCCCTCATAGTGCGGGCGAGCGGTATCTCAGGGTACTTAAGGGGTCCGAGCGGCCTCCTTTTGGACGCAAGCTGCAACGGCCGGTCCGGCCATCCAACTTCATCAACATCAACTACATGGACAGTTACTATAAGAGATAACTACATTTGGGAATTCAACAGCAATATCTGATGGACATTGGAAATTTTTCCTTCACTTTTAAGTAGTAAAAGCTTATCTTCAGAAATTCAACTTCTATAAACCTAAAGACTTCACTTCACCTCCAACAACAAAATTTTGGAACCGAATTAAGAAATTTCTCAAATACTTCTGGAAGTTATCTTAATATCAACATCAAAACTTGGAACTTATTTTCAAACAAAAGTTTATGTTCTTCTGTGTTACCCCGTGGAGGAACTTTTGGGGGGGGAGGTCTGTACCGGGCGGTACACCTCCACACCGTTTATTTAAAAGTTGCGCCAGTTGAAACTCCTCTTCTGGAGGAAGTCTGAACTTTATCTACGGTCTTAATTTCCAAATTTCTCAGAAGATGTCACTACCTGGAAAATTTTGAGTTTGTGAACTGTGTCATTTTCGACGTACTTTTGTCTTGCTTGTATTAAGAAGTGTGAACTTTCTCTTCTAGAGGACACTACTGAAGATCAACAATAGTGCACCCTAGTGCGGAGTCAAAGAACTATTTTGTTGGAGAAAATTTAATTTCAGGAGTTTGTTCTTTGTTAAATTTCTTTCTGTCTAAGTTGGCAATATTTACCCCTTTCTTCCCCTTGTTTTGAATGTATCCAATCACGAATTTTTTCAATTAATTTCTGACCAATCTGGTGTATCTTTCCCCAACTTGAATCTGTTGCGGGGTCCTACCCAATAAAATCTTTGTGGGAGGGTGTTTTCTTTCCCCTAACGCCTAGAACTTTCTGCGAGAGTATTTAAACTGCTGATTTTAGGGTCTCCGGGCCACTTCTGTTCCATCTTTCAGTGTATTAAGTACATAGCAGGAGGCGGGAAGCGCCTCTTTCCTCGGCAGCGGTCAACAATAAGGTAATGGCCGATTAATAAATTTTTTCTTTGCCAGCTCAGCAGTTTAACTTTCGGGGCAGGTTCTAAGCGTTCCCCTATGTAACCTTTTCCTAAAATGTAACTTCTCTTTTCTTCTATTCTCTTGTAAAGCGACATACTGGGATAGAGAGTGTTAACCCTCTCGAACTCCCACTCACATTGTTTGAGGTGAACTTATTTTTCGCAACCTATTCTTCAGTAATGTAAGTTAGTAGTTTCTTAAGTCACCTCTGTAGTATGGGATTAGCCCTTGCATCAGTGGCCTTAGAGCCAAAATAGGTCTTAAAGACAAAGTGTATTAGGAGTGCAAGTTCGCCTCCTCTCAAATTGTGATTTTAGAGGTCATGTATTAACTTTCTTGTCATTTAACAGACCTCAGTAGATTGGGTATTTTGCTCCTGTGTATATGTCCTTTGAGGACGGCTTAAAGGTGGAGTTCGGAGTGGCCTATGATAGGCTTGTATTTTAAGGGGAAGTTGCCCTTTTTGAAAATTGTGTTTCTGCCTCAAGGAGGCTTTTGGATGTAATTGGAAGCCGGTGTTTCTGGCATGTTTGGGGGTTTTCGGCCCCTTTGTTGTATGGTGTTCATTGTAAGGTTGGGCTCATGGCTCAAGAATTATGTTTCCGACTTTTTGAAGCCCCAAATGGGGTACCTATGTAAATGTATTTGTCAATCGTGTTTCGGCTACTAAGTACCTGTTCTATTTGTTGTTCCCTAATTTTGAAAAGAAAATATAACCTTGTTAAATTTTAAAATTAATTTCACTTTAGTAGCTTGAGACCCCTTCACCACCCAGCACCTTCTTTCATGCATAACTACCACCAAAACACGGTAACACTAATAATAAAGAAAAATCATTTTAACTTCCTAAATTAAAAAATAAATTTACACAAACGATATTTTCACAAGACACAAATCTCTACTAAAAACTCCACAAGCCAAATGGTCGAGAGGGTTGCCAGGCCCTGTCCTTGCTACGTAAAATTAAGTGCTGGTAGTGATTATTGTTTTAAGAGGAAGAACAACTTGGTAACCATTATCTACAACGCTAATCAGAAGGAAAATGAAGTTATCGGCTAAAGAAACGGAAGGACCAGGAAGAGTGTGAGAATCAGACTTCCTAGACCCCCCAAATCTAATAACGTCGAGGTCAGAAGAGAGGTCGGGCAGGAAATGTAGGAGTGGGGAGCATGTCACAAGTAAAATTCAGCCAGGGGAACCATGGTCGCCAACCCACACCTCCAAGTTGAGAGGCCCTGGTTACCCTTTTAGTCGCCTCCTCCTACGACAGATTATGCTGCCATCCCCACCCACCGGGGGATGTAACAATAAGTTCTAAAAAGTAATGCAGATGTGTGTTACGTGGCTTACATTAAAGCATCTTTATTTCGTATTTTAGTGGCCATTTTTGACATAAATGCCTTTTTTTAATTATTTTACTGCCTAGTTCCTAAATGTTAAATGCCTTTTTTTTTTTCAGAAATAAATGCTTGAACTTCCGGCCTCTAATTACGAGTTTTACATAAACGTTAGGGGTACGATCAATCAGAACACCTAAAATTTATGTTACTCTTGCTACATTGCAGAAGAACGGGCTAGTCGACAGTTCCTAGTTAGCGAATTAGTTTGATTAGTTTGCATACTAACATATTAATGCATAAAAATTCCGGAGTCTAGTCATTGTTTTGTTACTGTTGATCAAGTTCTAGGGGATTTGGATTCGGCTCCTCAGTTGACTGGTCAGCGTCAAGGCCATCGGTTCAGAGGGTAGCGGGTTCGATACCCGCGTCTGGCTAATTGCTCTGGTTTGGGGACTGAATGGTTACACTTCTCTTGACAATAGTGAATACATCTCTCCACGCAGCGTTGGCGTCAGAAAGAGCATCCAGCCGGAAAACAGGATCAAGTCATTATGTGCGACACAGTTCGTAACTGCGACCTCGCCATAGCGTGGTAATCCAGCGGAAGAGTGGTGGTGGTGGTGATTATTATTTACATAAATATGTCTTATGGCTGGGAGGGGGGGGGGGTCTGAAAATTTGCTACACGAAATTAACGCTACAAAATGTGTGACGTGATGTTACATAGCAGCCGTGCAGGCTGTGATGTGAAGTAATGATGGGTAACAACGTCTGAGAGATGTTTTAACAAAGAGAGGCGTTACAGTACAGATGGTCGCTATGATCTTCCAGGCTGTCATGTGAAATACTGATGGATGGTCATGATTGAGAAACATATTATCAAAGAGGGGCGTTAGAGTACACATGGTCGGTGTGACCTTGCAGGCAGTGATGTGATCGTTATCAATTTGATTTTAGTGTAGTGAAATATATATTTAAGATCATTTTATTTTCCTTGCGGGAAATTTGACACCATTTTTAAAGAGGAAGTTCAACTGGGCAACCATTCTCTATTCACATTAATCGGAAGGGGAAGAGGTCCGACACTTCAATTAATCAAGGTATCGGCAGAACAAACTGGCTTCAGACCTGGGATAGGACGTGATGAGCAAGTTCTTGCGCTAGCAACTCACACTGAAAATGGTTTTGTGTAGAAACTCGTAAACGTGGCCTTTCTTTTTTCTTGTTACCTCTCAGCTGCTTACAATACAGTCTGGAGTGAAGGCCTTCGTCTCAAATTCCTCAGTGTCATTCCTTGTTTGAAGCTCACTAATCTTATCAGAAACATTCTAAGCGATGGATATTTCCAGGTCTTCGCTGAGGATTCAAAGAGCGAAGTACATAAGCTAAACGAGAGGCTCTCGCAAGGGTCTGTGTTAGCTCCTATTCTCTTACATTTGTACACACAGAAAACAAGTCCAGGGAATTCACTTATGCCGATGACATAAGTCAAGTTCAAAGTTTCTCTGAAGCAGACTCAACAATTACGTCAGATCTGAAGAAGCTGGATAGTTAATTGCAACGATCTTGTCTCCGACTTAACCTTAAAAAAATGAAATTAAAAAACAGATGTATCTACGTTTCAGGTCCGCAATAGATATGCAGATTTTAAGCCAACCATCACATTCAGAGGACAGACCTTCGAATACTACAGCACACCCAAATACATAGGAGTAACATTAGACATATCATTGACAAGACCCACATTTCAAATGTTGCTGCCAAAATTGAGACACGGAATAACATACTCTAGAAACTAACAGGCAGCTCTTAAGGAGCTAATGCTTCCGTCTACCATCCACTACTCTGGCTCTGCTGAATACAGCTCCTCAACCTGGCTAAACAGCGCTCATAGCAAAATGATAGATAAACAGGAGAAGTGTCATCCGATTTTCGGGAGAATGTTTTATACCTATTCCCAATAAAGCTGATGATGGCCAAGCCTGAAAAATACTGCACCACTAGTTTAGTATCACATGCGTGCAACATTTTAACACATATTATTTACAGACGAATGGAAACACAAGTTGAAACTGAGTTGGGAGAAGATCAATTTGGCTTCAGAAGAAACGTAGGAACACGTGAAGCAATCCTGACTTCACGTCTGATCTTAGAAAACCGAATTAAGAAGGACAAGCCCACGTACCTACATGGCAATCGTAGATCTAGAAAATGCATTCGATAATGTTGATTGGACCAAGCTATTTGAGATTCTGAAGGCGATCGGGACCAGATACCGAGAAAGAAGAATTTTCTTCAATCTATATTTAAAAAATCAGTCTGCAGTAATAAGAAGCGAAGGCTCTGAAAAAGAAGTAGCAATTCAGAAAGGAATGAGGCAAGGTTGCAGTTCGTCCCTCCCCCCCCCACTTCTTTTCAATGTTTATATAGAACAAGCGGTAAAGGAAATAAAAGAGTAATTTGGAAAGGAAACCACAATCCAAGGAGGGAAATAAAAAACCTGAGATTTGCCTATGGTAGTCATTTTGTTGCTAGTTGCTTTACGTCGCACCGCCACAGATAGGTCTTATGGCGACGATGGGATAGGAAAGGCCTAGGAATTGGAAGGAAGGCTGCCGACAGTGGGATTCGAACCCACTATCTCCCGGATGCAACCTCACAGCCGCGCGCCTCTAACCGCGCGGCCAACTCGACCGGTACTCTCATTTTCATCTGAGACTGAAGAAGATCTGGAGAAACTGCTGAATGCTATGGACACAATCTTGGGTAGGCCTAAGGAGTACAAGATGAACATAAAAAAAAGTCCAAAACAAAAGTAATGTAATGCAGTCGAACAAAGTCAGGTGATGCAGGAAATATTAGATTAAAATAATCTTAATGGAAGTAGATGAATATTGTTATTTGGGTAGTAAAATAACTAACGATGGCAAAAGTAAGGAGGACATAAAATGCAGACTAGCACAACAAGCAAGGAGGGTTTTTCTTAAGAAAAGTAATTTGCTCACTTCGAACATTGGTATAGGAATTCGAAAGAGGTTTTCGAAGAGTTTCGTCTGGAGTATGGCAATGTATGGAAGTGAAACATGGACGATAACTAGTTCAGAAAGAAAGATAATAGAAGATTTTGAAATGTGGTGTTACTAAATAATGCTGAAGGTGAGATGGATAGATCGAATCACGAATGAATAGAGAGTGAATCGGATTGCTGAGAGGGGATCTATTTGGCTGAATTTGACGTAAAGAAGAGACAGAATGATAGGACACATCTTACAACATCGTGGACTTGTTCAGTTGGTTTTTGCTAGGTTTTTTTTTTTTTTCTAATGGCTTTACGTCGCACCGACACAGATAGGTTTTATGGCGACGATGGGATAGGAAAGGCCTAGGAATTGGAAGGAAGCGGCCGTGGCCTTAATTAAGGTACAGCCCCAGCATTTGCCTGGTGCGAAAATGGGCAACCATGGAAAATCATATTCAGGGCTGCCGACAGTGGGATTCGAACCCGCTATCTTCCGGATGCAAGCTCACAGCCGCGCGCCTCTAACCGCATGGCCAGCTCGCCCGGTAGTTGGATTTTGAGGAGAAGTGTAGGCTAAAAGGACGGTAGGGACAGACCAGGGTATGAATATGGTAAGCAGATTAGAGTACATGTAAGTAACGTAGAAATGAAAAGATCAGCACAGGATAGGGTGGGATAGAGGGGTGCACCGAACCAGTCTATGGACTAATGACTCACTCAAACACAACTACAACAAATAAATCAGACAATCCGCCTCATTACTAGTTGTATTCGTCCTACCAAAATACACTTCCTATCAGTCTTAAGCAACATGCCACCATCATGACTAAGGAGATCGGAATCGGTACTGAAGACATGGAAGAAAATTATAAGTATTCACTGCTTACAAATACACTCAGATACGTTAACAACTGCAAGAAAGAGACTGAAATCTCCGCAGCTATCATGAAGTACGGCAGCAAACCTTCTCCAGAGTTCTTTCAACATCTCAGATGCCTGGAAACATCAATGCAACGAATGTTCTTCACTGTCACACCAGAAAAACTGTTCAAAACCCGTGTGTTCAGTCAGGTGGGCTCCACCTTCTCAGACGTCAGTGGAAAATACTCAGTCGAATGAATATTGATCAAGGCAGATGTGGTGGCGTTACACGCATCAAATGGGGATGGCGAACTTCACCGAACTGCGACTCTAGCGAGCATTTGCAGACAGTTCAGCATATTACATTTGAGTGCCAACTTCGAGCTTTCCAGGGCACTGTCACAGGTGGTGGTGGTGGTGGTTGCTGTTTTAAGAGGAAGTACAACTTCAGATAAAAGTTCGTCTATCGTGTAAGGTCTCTCAGCGGATTGTACGCTACTTTGGACATATAATGCGCCGAGATGGTAGTCTTCAAAATCTGATTGTTGAGGGCAAAGTCCAGGGAACCAGACAACGAGGACGAATACCAACGCGATGGATTGACATGGTGAACGGCCCCCTACAGTGTTCTCTCAGAGTAACCACATTGAAAGCTTTAGGTAGGGAAGAATGGCGGAGTATGGTTCATCGGCTAGAGGTCTGAATATTATGATAGTCACGACGCCTCAGTCATGAGGCAAAACGAAGAAGAAGAACAAGTAAGCAACTATCCTCTATTTAACATTAATGAGAAAGGAAAAAATGGAAGGGATGCGTCATTTCGAAAAATGAAGGTATCGGCCAAAGAAAGACAAGGGCCACGAAGGGCGTGAAAATGAAAGACTCCCTAGCCCGCGCAAACCTAATAGCGTCGGGGTCGGAAAAGAACAAGAGTTGACCAAGGGGGGTCGGACAGGATAGATGAAAGTGAGGAGTCTGGAAAAAGTAAGTGGAAGCAATGCCAGGACTCAGCTAAAGGCCCCGTGGTCACCAAACTACGCTCCAAAGTTCAGATCCCCTGGAGCCCTTTTAGTCGCCTCTTACGACAGGCAGGGGATACCGTAGGTGTTATTCTACCACCCCCCCCACACAGGGGGATCCCAACACCCAATACCGTTGGGGTCGGAAAAATCAAGAGTTGTCCAGGGGAGGTCAGATAGGATAGTTGAAAGTGAGGTTATTGTGGTGGTGATTTTTGTTTTAAGAGGAAATACAAATAGGTAACCATCCTCTATTAACACTAATCAGAGTGGAAAACTTTGAAGAGGTCCGACACTTCGAAAAATGAAGGTATCGGCCAAAAGAAGACAAGGGCCAGGAATGGCGTGAAAATGAAAGACTCTCTAGGCCTCGGAACCTAATACCGTCGGGGTCGGATAGGATAGATGAAAGTAGCGAGCCTGGCACAAGTAAGTTGAAGCAAAGCTAATGGCCCCGTGGTCGCCAAACTACGCTCCCATGTTAAGAGCCCCAGGTGTCCTTTTTAGTTTACTCTTTCGACAGGCAGGGAATACCGTGGGTGTTATTCTACCGCACCCCACCCACAGGGGCAGACAGTGAGAGGTACAGACATAACACGGGTTGCTTTCGTGACGGTCCAACCCTTAAAAGTAGTCGCTGCTAAGAAAAAAATACAGATATATCTAGGAGCTTAGCGATCTGGAATTGCGAGCGGATGCTTTGTCACTCGTACATCCTGAATGGAATGTCTCATCGGCTTCTACCTCTCCTCTCATTCCACTAAATATCCTGACGAACGCTTCGTCTAGTTCTTAAAATAAAAATACAACGCACTGAACAGAGGCGTGTACTGACTCACGGGCTTATGGTCAACTTCTCGTCGTAGATACGTGCCTCAGATTCCACGTAAAGGTTCCTTTCACAATGCACCCGAATTGGACATTCAATAAAACTACATATGAATACAATAATTTGATGACTTTTTTTCAGAAAATTAAAACATGTCTCCTTTTTTATCTGTTTGATGTTCTATTAAATCATTGATATTTACCGATACTCATTAAAATACCCGCCTCCGCAGCGTAACGATTAGCACGGAGGCCCCGGTTCGATTCCCGGTACTGCCAGATATTTAAGAATGGTAGGAGGGCTGGTATGTGGATAAAACGATACGCGCAGCTCATCTCCATAGGGGGTGTTCCTGAAAAAAAAAAGCTGCACGCGAGGACACGAGTAACGGATTTCCTGATTAAACTGGTTCATGAATAATCATTTTTTCATTTTTTTAAAAAATCTTTACAATTGCTAAAATTACAGCGTTTTTCGCGGACTTGTTATGAAGCCTCTGCAATTTCAACGCTACTTGACACAGAAAGCTGTAGTTTAAGCATACATTTTTACGTTGGAAGCATTATCATAACAAGTATAGGGTTGCAAACGAACTGATTCCATTACGTCCGAATTGAATCCCTGCCTTTAATTCCGTGGTTTGAAGAAAGGGCAGGTCCGAAATGATTCCATGATACAGAACCACTACATTTTCTATTCCGCTTCCTACACATTTAGGAACGACAAAATATTGTAGCTACGGTTAAAATATGTGTGAATTATTAGAATTAAAATACAAACTTGGAACGGTCAGATAAGAATGAAGAAATATGCAGAAATTTGTTGTTGTTGCAAAAACTCACAGCATGTCAGCATTTACATTTTTAAAAATTAAGTTCTACATTACTTCCATTTTTCGGTGTGTGGTGGTGTTTTCATCGTAGCTTTGCGTAGGTTTCATTCTACACCACCTTCAAAGTTTCTATGAGGTAATGAAATGAAATGGCGGATGGCTTGTAGTGCCGGGAGTGTCCGAGGACAAGTTCGGCTCGCCAGACGCAGGTCTTTTGATTTGACTCCCGTAGGCGACCTGCGCACCATGATGAGGATGAAATGATAATGAAGACGACACATACATACAGCCCCGCGCCGGCGAAATTAACCAATTATGGTTAAAATTCCCGACCCTGCCGGGATTCGAACCCGGGACTCCTGTGGCCAAAGGCCAGCACGCTAACCATTTAGCCATGAAGCCGGACTTTCTATGAGGTAAACGAGCGGCAAGACGATTAAGTTCGTACATTGTAATAAATATAAGTATCACACAGGTGGAACATACTTACAACATATAAATTCTGTGCAAACATTAATAATAATCATAATAATAATAATAATAATAATAATAATAATAATAATAATAATATGATATGCATTTACGGCAGTCGCCCAAATGACAGATTCCCTATCTGTTGTTTTCCTAGGCTTTTCTCAAATAATTGCAAAGAATTTGGAAATTTACTGAACATCTCCCTAGATAAATTATTCCAATCCCTAACTCCCCTTCCTATAAACGAATATTTGCCCCAATTTGTCCTCTTGAATTCTAACTTTATCTTCATACTGTGATCTTTCCTACTTTTAAAAACACCATTCAAACCTATTCGTCTACTAATGTCATTCCACGCCATCTCTGCACTGACAGTTCGGAACATACCACTTAGTCGAGTGACCGGGTGAGTTGGCCGTGCGGTTAGGGGGGCGCGGCTGTGAACTCGCATCCGGGAGATAGTGGGTTCGAACCCCACTGTCGCCAGCCCTGAAGATGGTTTTCCGTGGTTTCCCATTTTCACACCAGGCAAATGCTGGGGCTGTATCTTAATTAAAACCACGGCCGTTTCCTTTCCATTCCTAAGCCTTTCCTGTCCCATCGTCGCCATAAGACCCATCTGTGTCGGTGCGACGTAAACTTTGCAACATTTTCGTAACGCTAATCTTTTGTCGGAAATAGCCCAGAACAAATCGGGCTGCTTTCCTTTGGAATTTTTCCAGGTCTCGAATCAAGTAATGCTGGCGAGGGTCCCATACACTGGAACCATACTCTAACTGGGGTCTTGCCAGAGACTTATATGCCCTCTCCTTTACATCTTTACAACTACAGCAATTACAACCCCTAAATACCCTCATAACCATACATACCCTTCATTTACACTCCCGTTTAGGTGATTACTCCAATGAAGATATTTCCTTATATTAATAGCCAAGCACTTACAGGGATCCCCGTAAGGAACTTTCACCCCATCAATGCAGTAATTAAAACTAAGAGGACTTTTGCTATTAGCGAAACTCACAACATCATATCATAACCTGCTGTCCATCATAATAACAGCAAGAAGAATAAGAATAAGAATAAGAATAAGAAGAAGACGAAAGGATTGAGGCGAAAGAGATCAGAAGAAGCTAAACACCAACAAAACAAACAAAAAAAGCCAAGGAATTTACGAGATACGGTCAAGAAAGAAGGTTCTCGTGAAAGTACCCTACAAGCTGCACTAAACAACCTACGCTGGAAATAATTTTGAGTAACATTGATAGTCAAGTTTGCTTATTCGAAATGAATAATAACAGCATCAACAAAATTCTTCCAGGATAATGCTTTTTTTTTCTTCTACGTAACAAGAAATTAGTTTTCGAAGGGGAATATATTGAAACACACTGCACAGGAATTTTATCGAAATAAAATGCTGGTAATCATTCAAACACACTCAGCACAACATCACAGCTTTGCACACCAATTCCACCGCCACACACTCTGGACATTAAAATAACATTAACGAAGAAAACACGTGCCACAGCTCTGGTCTAACCACCGAGACACTTCTCTATCTTCAGGAAAACAAACAAGTTTAAGAGTGTCTGTTAGGACGTAACCAATTGCGCAGTCGTGTAGCTAGCTTACAGTGGCAAAGCAGCCATAATATTCTCTTGTGGGGGGGCCATGCTGAACGATCGTCACTCAACACGGCCTAAGTTAGTGTTCAAGAATAGAATTGGAGAACGAACATTTCGCTTCTTTTAAAATGTGCTATATAATCTGCTATCCCTTCCTTCAGCATCATTATGATCCTAATGACTGGATTCTTTTTAAAATCTGGCCTCTTTTAATAACAACTGAAACACATTGCTAGCTTTTGTGAACACGATAACACGGTTATAATATTGCACACTGTGTGTATGTGTATATTTTTGCCCGCCCCGCGGTGTAGGGGTAGCGAGCTCGTCTGTTACCCGGAGGGTTCGGGTTCGATTACCGGCCACGGCTGGTTCGGAGTCCACTAAGCCTACTTGTTTACAATTGAAGAGCTACTGACGGCGAGATACCGGTCCCGGTCTATAAAGCCAAGTGTAACAGCCGAGAGGGTTCATCGTGCAGACAACACACCTCGTAATCTGCAGGCCTTCGGGCTGAGCAGCGGTCCCTTGGTAAGGCCATGGCCGTTCGGGGCTGTTCCTATGGGTTTTTTTTTACGCAGCACCGGCAGAGATAAGGTTTATGGCGATGATGGGACAGGAAATGGCTAGGAGTGGGAAGGAATCGACTGTGGCCTTCAATAAGGTACAGCCCTAGAATTTTCCTGGTGTGAGAATGGGAAACCACGGACAGCGGGGTTCGACCCCACTATCCCCCGAATGTAAGCTGATAGCTACGTGACCGAAACCAGGCAGCCGAATGCTCGGTGGGTATTTGTGTACAGATTGATGCTGCCTAAAAGACAAAATTCTTATTATTCTTCTTATCCTTCTGTTTACCCTCTAGGGTCGGTTTTTCACTCGGACTCAGCGATGGATCCCTCCTCTACCGCCTCAAGGGGAGTGTCCTGGAGTTTCAGACTGTGGGTCGGGGGATACAACTGGGGAGGATGACCAGTACCTCGCCCAGGCTGCCTCACCTGCTATGCTGAACAGGGGCCTTATGGTGGGGATGGAAAGACTGGAAGGGATAGACAAGGAAGAAGGAAGTAAGCGGCCATGGCCTTAAGTTAGGTACCATCCGGGCATTTGCCTGGAGGAGAAGTGGGAAACTACGGAAAACCACTTCCAGGATGGGAATCGAACCCATATCTACTCAGCTGACCTCCCGAAACTGAGTGGACTCCGTTGCAGCCTTCGTACCACTTTTCAAATTTCGTGGCAGAGCCGGGAATATAATCCAGACCACCGGGTGTGGCAGCTAATCACGCTACCCGCTACACCAAAGAGGCGGACCAAATATACTTCGTTCTTGCTAAATATGGAAAAGTAAAAGCAATCCATTGGATTTTAAAGAAAATCACCAAATATGGTTTCTTAAGCCTGCATGGTGGCCATGATTGTTAGTGAAGGCGTTGAAGTCTAAACGGCCTGACACCGTGGTTAGCCGGTTCGAGTCCCGTTGGTCGAAAAATGTATACCATCAGAATGTTGGCCGGTAGAGTAGGGGAGGTGCTACTATACAATTTCTAATCACTATTTTGCGTTCCAAAAGTCTGGATTCAATTCTAAACCTCTCCGCAGTGCTCACAAGGAGTGAAAAATGAAATGGCGTATGGCTTTTAGTGCCGGGATATCCCAGGACGGGTTCGGCTCGCCAGGTGCAGGTCTTTCTATTTGACACCGTAGGTGACCTGCGCGTCGTGATGAGGATGAAAATGATGATGAAGACAACACATACACCCATCCCCCGTGCCATTGGAATTAACCAATTAAGGTTAAAATCCCCGACCCGGCCGGGAATCGAACCCGGAACCCTCTGAACCGAAGGCCAGTACGCTGACCGTTCAGCCAACGAGTCGGACCTCACAAGGAGTGAAGGCATATGACGCTGTTGATGGTGATTCGTCCGTCGTATGGGGACGTTAAGCCTTGAGCAGACCCATTGGTGGTAATCAAGAGGAGTAGGCTATGTGCCGGCACCGGGTTTCACTCTCTCCTTCTATCATAAATCACGTCATTCGTTTCATCTTCTTAACTCATCTGATGAGGTTGATGTCATGAAGAGCATCCGGTCGTAAAAACTAGCTACGAAATTTCATCTCACTCCATATCCGACCGCGTAGAGAAACGGGACAAGGGTTGGACACAAACAATAATCACCACCACCACCACCACCACACCTGTGTTGCAGCGCAGTTGCTTTATTTACGTGCCTGATGCCAAAGAGGCTCTTCCGATCTCGGTATATATTTACCCTTTAGAAGCAATGCCGAGCTCAGCTTGGATACTGCAGCCATTCACTAACGCACGTATTACAAACTGTGAACTGGGATGAGAGTACATTTTGCCCTGTTTCCTGCAACATGACAGCAGCGCCAAGAGTGGTGAATATACTATGGGAAGCGCGCTTGTATCAAACTGAGTGTACGTATCTAAATACGAATATAAAATGAACGGTCAATCAATACTGGATTCTAAATATGATAATAATGAAGGTATGGATTTCTGTGACCTAAAATCTGTGGAAATAGTCATGATCTACGCCCTGAAATTATTTAAATGTAACATAATAAATTGGAAATATGACACAAAAGAAATTTCCTTAGAAGACTAGTAGGAAATTAACCACATTCCTAACATTCTATTTTCACAACTTACTACTATAAAACACGCAATATTAAAAATTTAGACACATAATATTTCTAAGGAAGGAAAACACAAAATAACTGATCGCAAACAAAATCGCTTGGTATTATCTGCACAAAATATGTGAATAACTATTGGAGAACAGCTAAAATCACTATAATATGGCCCCCAAAAAAATGTGTATGCCAACTTGATTGAGTAAACAGTTCCATTCCATAAGCAGGCACACAAGCTATAAAAGATCGGAGTCATTGGCACAATACGGAGAAAATTCTTTGAGTTCTGCAAGATATTCCACTTTCGAAAACCTTTGATGAGTGACATTACACTTTCTGCCTTAAAATCATCGATGCGTATTTTTAGGAAACCATCTCCCGTGACTTTCGTTAAAATGAGATGAAAGAAATGATGTGATATGAGACAGTAGGAAGGGAGAGGGTGAAAGCCGGTACCGGCACATAGCCTACTCCTGTCGAATAACACCAAGGCATCTGCTCATAGCTTATACTCCCAATCCGAGGGACGAATCACCATGAACAGCGCCATATGTCCTCACTCCATATGAGCACTGCGGAGAAGTATGGAACTAAATCCAGAATTTTGGCACGCAATCTATCGATCAGAATTTGTATACCATCACCCCTCCTACCCTGCCGGCCAACATTCCGATGAACATTTTTTCGACCAGCGGGACTCGAACCGGTTAACCACAGTGTGAGACCATATAGGCTTGACGTCTTAACAATCATGGCCACTAAGTGGGCCGGGTTCGAATCCCGGTCGGGTCGGGGAATTTTATCTTCATTGGTTAATTCCAATGGCTCGGGGGCTGGGTGTTTGTTCTGTCCGCAACATCCCTGCACCTCACACACAACACTATCCTCAACCACAATAATACGCCGTTACCTACACATGGCAGATGCCACCCACCCTCATCGGAGGGTATGCCTTACAAGGGCTGCACTCGGCTAGAAATAGCCACACACATGAAATTATTAGTATACCAGGTGGGCTCCTCTATTAATACAAATCAGAAAAGAAAAAAAGGAAGCGTTACTTCGTTACATGCAGGTATCGCAAGACAAGGGCCACGAAGGTTGTGAAAATAAAAGACTCCCTAGGTCTCGAAAACCTAATGCCGTCAGGGTCAAAAGAAAACAAGAGTTGGCCAAGGGAGGTCGGATAGGAAAGACGAAGGAGAGTAGCCTGACACAAGTGGGGCCCCTTTTAGTCGCATTTTACGACAGGCCGGGGATATCGTGGGTGTTATTCTATCGCCCCCACCCACAGGGGTGGTCAGATCCCCAATAGCTTCATTATTGGCTGTTATAGAAAGCCAGGTGTCACTCAAAGGGCATACCAATGAAGACAGGAGTGTTGTTTTCCTCACCGAGACAGAGGTTGCTCTTCTACTTCAGTCTGAAATGCACACACCAACTGGCTCTAAGAACGACACCTTCACATCACACATCACAAGGACTGGCTTTGTTTTTTTTACGTCGCACCGACACAGATTGACAGATTGGTCTTATGGCGACTATGGGACAGGAAAGGGCTAGGAGTGGGAAGGAAGCGGCCGTGGCCTTAATTGAGGTACAGCCATTTGCCTGGTATGAAAATGGGAAACCACGGAAAACCATCTTCAGGGCTGCCGATAGTGGGGTTCGAACGTACTAACTCCCGAATACTGGATACTGGCCGCACTTAAGCGACTGCAGCTATCGAGCTCGGTGGCTTTGTTTTAAGAGGAAGTATAACTGGGCAACAATCCTCCTCTTAACACTAATCATAAAGAGGAAAAATGACATGATGATGATGATGATGGTGATGATGATTATGCTTGTTGTTTAAAGGGGCCTAACATCTATAAAGTCATCGGCCCAGAGGAAAAATTAAAGGAACTGGTGCGATCCTTAAAAGAATGAAGGTACTCTCAAACGAAAGACAAGGACCACAAAGGGCGTGAAAATGAAAGACTCCCTACGCCTCGAATGCTCTAATACCGTCGGGGTCGGAAAAGAACAAGAGTTGACCAAGGGAGGTCGGATAGGATAGATGAATGTGAGACGTCTTGCATAAGTTAAGTGAAAGCAATGCCAAGCAATGCCAGGATTCAACGAACGGCCCCGTGATCGCCAACTTACGCTCCCAAGTTAAGAAGTCCCTACCCATTTCAGTCGCCTCCAGTGATAGACAAGGGACACTGTGGGTGTATTCTACCACCCCTACACCTCACAGCGGAAGACTCAGCTCAGGGCTCTTAAAGTCGCCTACTATACAAGGCAGGAAATGTATATTCAATGCCATCCCCGCCCTCATTCACGATGAAGAGTTCCTAAGCTGGAGGAATTAATGAAAACGACTCAAGTCGCTTGTATGGCCTGGAATGGACCCGGAGACCCTCTGAAACGAAGGCCATTACGCTTCTTAGGAGTCGACGCCAGCACCACATCTCAAAGGCCTTGAGTTTCAGCACTTCCGCTTTTCGTACCTCCATGTCGATTGTCTTAGATGTTAGTATAGACTTCTTTTTTGAGAAAGCTCCCTTTGCCTGAGCAATTCGGGCGTTTACTTCCCGCCAGATGTGGTCAGACTGTATAGATATTTGAATTCCTTTACTTGATCTAGTCTTTCTCCATCCATCAGCACATAGATAGTTTGGTAATTATCCCTTGTACAGACCATTATCTTGGTTTCCTTTTTGTTTATTCTCATGCCACACCTCTCTTTTAGCAATTCGTTCATGTGATTTAGTGCATTTTCCATGTTTTTTTAATTTTATTTTCAGGTATCTGTGCTATATCATCTGCAAATCATATGGTGCTGTACAGGTTGCCATTGACATGTATGCCATGATTATTGGTAGCTAACAATTCCTTTATGACTTATTTTATATAAATGTTAATAATAATAATAATAATAATAATAATAATAATAATAATAATAATAATAATAATAATAATAATAATAATAATAATATGCATAATAATAAGAAGGATGGGCTTATTATTTTTTTTTTGATTCATTGTGCCCAGCTGTGGAGCGCGTTTGAACTTATTTTGCACAATGTTTCTTCTTATTTTCTTCCCAATATCTCTTCATTTTTTCACTGTGTTCCTTTCTGCGTGTTTCTGTCCAGCCTGTATTTTTTCTTGTTGGTTTCTCTGCAAATTTATGTTTGTTTACTAAGCTTCTAAATTTCATTCTATCTTGAATGGTTTTGTCCTCAATACCCATTTCTTGTAGATCTTCATGAATTTCTGCTAACCAATTGTTGCGGATTTTCAGGGTTAGAGCTAGATTTAGAATTTTCTTTGTCAGCCTGTTGTTATCCATTCTGTGTAGGTGTCCGTAGAATTTTAGTCGTCTCTTTCTGATGGTATCTGTGATTTTTTCTGTGAATTGAAAAATTTCGTGTGGTTTCTTTTTCATCCAAATTCCATTTTCGAACTTTGGTCCTAGGATTTTTCTGAGAATTTTCCTCTCTTGTTTCTCAATGCTTTTCATTTGTGACCTGCCGCCAATGATCAGTGTTTCAGATGCATAAAGTGCCTCTGGTTTGATGACTGTATTATTATTATTATTATTATTATTATTATTATTATTATTATTATTATTATTATTATTTCTTCGTTACGCCCAAATAAAGACCGCGATTGAACTTATTTAGCTGCTGTTGTCTTTTTCTTCTCCCAAAATCGCATCTTCACGCTGTGGCTTTTCTTGCGATCTTCTGACTTTTTTTTTTCTTTTTCTATTTTACTATTTTGCTTTACGTTGCTCCGACACAGACAGATCTTTATGACTTAATGTTTGCACTGTTTTGCTAATTAGCTGATGATGACACTTCAAATGTGTTGAAACTGGTCCCAAATGAACAGGTTGTAACCTCTATTTGGTTCAACTTAACAACGGAGTGTTGAAATGTGGATCCTTCCTTCTATTTGATATTGTATAAGTAGCTTAACGTCGCACCGACACAGGTGGGTCTTACGGTCGATGGGACAGGAAAAGGCTAGGAGTGGAAAGGTAGCGGCCGTGGCCTTAATTAGGGTACAGCCCCAGCATTTGCCTGATGTGAAAATGGGAAACCACGGAAAACCATCTTCAGGGCTTCCGACAGTGGGATTCGAACCCACTATCTCCCGGATGCAAGCTCACAGCTGCGCGCTCCTAACCGCACGGACAACTCGCCCGGTGACCTGGCTTTGTTGGTGGTAGTGTGCTTGGATGATGTCGACTAATTTTCTGAACTTAGATCCGTCTAACACAATGTCATCTGTGATGCCTACTTCCTGAATATTTTTTTCCAACTTCGAGCAGCCAATAGTTTTTTACTTTCTTTGATAGGGCAAGGTTCAGAATTATTTCGGTCAATCTCAGATTACTCATTCTGAAAATATGCCCATAAAATTTCAAACGTCTTTCCCTGTGTCTGACATTTTCTCTGAGTGTTGGTACAAGTCATGAGATTTCCTTATCATCCAGATTCCCCTGAGCAGAATGATACAAAAAAATTCCTTAATATTTTTCTTTCTTGCTTTTCTACATCTTTAAGCAATGATCTGCCCCCAGTGATCAGTGCTTCAGATGCATATAGTGTTTCAGGCTTGATTACAGCGCTATAATATCTTAATTTTGCATTTCGGGATATAGATTTTTTATTATATCTGCTCCAAGTGAGTCTGTATGCTCTTTGCAGTTTAGAGATCCTTTCCTCGTTTGCTTCACGATTGAGTCCTGGAGGCTGGATGACTTCTCCCAGGTATTTGAATTTAGAAACTTGCCATAATGAGTTTTCATTGGTTGTCCATCTAGGTATCGAAGAGATCCTCCTATGTAGTGAGTTTTCTGATATGAGATCAGGAGTCCTGTTCTGGATGCAATTCCATGGAGTTCTTCGATGGATGCAATCGCTTCCCGTCTGTTATTGGACAACACTGCTGAGTCATCAGCGGAGGCCAAACATTGTAAATTAATTTTATTATTCTGTCTGTTAGGTCATCAGCCCAGAGGCTGGTTGGATCCTCAAATAGCATCACCAAAGGCTATGCAGTTGTAGGGAAACCACAAAAACCAATGGCAGTACCAAAATGAGGCGTACTAAGCAAGATGAGGAGTGAGGTAGTTTGCCATTGCTTTCCTCACTGGGCCAGACAGTGCTATTGTAGCACAACTAACCCTATGAGCAACACCTTTCATGACACTCAGCTACACTAGTTGTGCTCTGAATGTCATTAATCAGCACCACCCATACCCCAGCAGCTTCCATATTGTCACAGCCATGGATGAGACTGGGACTTCAGTGGAAGCTACACTTTGCTCTGGCCTGTGCCAAGAGATGGATGCAAAATTACTGTAACCATCAAGAAATGACAGCAGGCAGAATTTTATTATTATTATTATTATTATTATTATTATTATTATTATTATTATTATTATTATTATTGAAAGCAAATAAATCCAGCAAGCTTGTAGTTTTACCTGACTTGATATCATAATCATAGCCACGGGACCTTAAGTTTTGCTTGGATTCCAAACTACAAGGACGTGACCTTTTATTTAAAAAATTCCACAGCCATTGGTCGGGATTCGAACTACGGGGGGTATCTTGGTTTAAACCCAGAAACTATGCTACTCGGTTATTATTCCCCTTTATTATTATTATTATTATTATTATTATTATTATTATTATTATTATTATTATTATTATTATTATTATTAGCCTCTGTCCCCGCTGCTGCGTGGAGAAGACTCGTGCCTCGCCTTCTCCTTCGTTTCTTCCCCCCACCCCATTCCCCCTGCTCTTAAAATACACCCGTCAATTCTTCACTACTGTTTACCAGCGTTCTGTCTTCCTATTGGCTGTCTCTAAGGCGTGGCAACCAATTGCAGACCAAAATGTCCAAAGCTTTTAAGTGCAAATTCTTCTGTTTTTCAGAATAGTTATTTATATATATATATACTCTTAGAGAGGGGGGCAACTCTTGAAATCAACTATAGCCCTGGGGTTCCCAATAATACACTCATTTCTTTCTGAAATCCATCCATAGTGCTTCGAGAGCTCAGCTAGAGTGCGCCTTTTAATTTTCCTTCACTACACTCGACAATGGTAAGTCGAATAAGACATTATATTCTCTACAGTGAACCAGTGGCGTGTTCCACGCAGTTTTTCCGCAGTGTTAATTGTTAAAAATATGCCTCAATGTTCATTTATATTAATAAAAAATATAATCGAAATAGAAGAAGAAAAATAAGCGTGATTATCTTTTTAAAATAAATAATAGGGTTAGATGTAGGCTTCAAACTTTGAAACTTTTCCCCCAAAATATATCGAAGTGATATCAGTTATAAATTAATTCGTTGTTATTATTATTACTATCATCACCATCATCATCATCTTCATGGAAAGTACACAAGGAATCGTGTGATTTCCCATTAAGAATTCGTCTTTGTAGTGATAGTTTAGTGGTGGCAGTGGTGATTATTTTAAGAGGAAGTACAACTAGGCAAGACTCCTTAGGCCTCGCAGACCTAATATCTTTGAGGTCGGAGGAGAACAAGAGTTGACCAAGCGAGGTCAGATGGGAAAGATAAAAATTGATAAACCTGATACAAGTTACTCGGCTAAGGGTCCTGCTGTCGGCAATCTACGCTCCCTACGTCAGAGCCCTCGAGGCCAAAGAAAAATCATTCAATGATGAAGCGGAAGAGAACAAGAATTGGTCAAGGAAGATTATATCCTGCGAATTGGAAAAGAAAAGTCTGATACAAGTAAGAGAGACTAATTTCGGACGCGTGACGCCGTGAACATCATGTACATATCACTAGATCACTGCAGCCATTAATGGCGTTATCGCTAAGTATAATACGGAAGCAGGCCCAAGGTGTTGAAAATTCAAATGTATATAAAATCAAAGGCCCATATTCAATGGAAAGGTTAATGTTATGATGATGATGACGGAAGTTCGTTGTGATAATTAATGCAGTTAGAAACATCACTGTGTGAAATGGAACTAACAGGCACGAATACTGAAACCCTTGACGTAAACGAAGTCTTAAATGAATGCAAGTCCTTTCTTGTTATTTAATTATGGTTATAATGATTATTATTTTGATTCAGTATATCTTCATTCGTGAATCGATCAACCCATCTCCCCTTCAGCATTCTTCTGTAACACCACACTTCAAAAGATTTTATTCTCTTTCTTCCTGAGCTATTTATTGTCCATCTTTCACGTCCGTACAATGTCACGCTTCAGACGAAAGTCTTCAAAACCATATTTTAATTCCTATATCTTTGTTCGAAGTGAGCAAATTTATTTTCTTAAAAAAAGGCCTTCCCTGCGTGTGCTAGTCTGTAGTTTACATTCTACTTACTTCTGCCATCGTTAATTATTTTACTACCCAAGTAACAAAATTAATCTACTTCCCTGAAGACTTCAGTCCCTAATCTAATATTTCCTGCATCACCTGACTTCGTTCGAATGCACTCCATTATATTTGGTTTGAATTTATTTATTTTCATTTTGCACACCTTCTCCAAGATGATGATGTTGATAATAATAATAATAATAATAATAATAATAATAATAATAATAATAATAATAATAATAATAATATGGCATCATATGACGATAGACTGTCGAATGAACTCTTTTCTGTCCTTGAATAATTCGGCTACCGCTGCAGAGTTTGAACTCGCAAGAGGCCGAGACTTTACTTCTCATCCACAAAGGGAGCTATAATTTTCATTGAAACTCAAAAGAAACTAGTAGCCGTATAACGTTTGTCTACATTTTTATAAATCCAAGTCTCTGATCATTTTCCTGAAGCCATCATTTAATGATCGCAGTGATTTTTCGCCATCATTATCATGTTAATTAAAATACGGAAGAAAGGCTTGTTTTTTCGACTTTTGTCTACATATGGGGCTTCAACTCCTTGAACCCGTTTCTGTATTATGCTCGGTGATAACGCAATTAATTACCGCAATGATCTTGCATCATCATCATCATCAGCAGCAGCAGCAGCAGCAGCAGCAGCATTATCGTGGGTCGTTAAGACTTAGTCTACACAAGAGATTTAAAAAACTTCGATATTTTCTCTCCAATATTAAACGTAATATGTGTTATACATTTCTTCAGTGAAGTTTCTTCTTATTGTAATGATCACTTTTTTTAAATTATTTCTTGTGGCTATTGCTCGCCTGGTGCAGCCCTTATTAGGCAGACCCTCCGACGGGAGTGGGCGGCATCTGGCGTGTGTAGGAAACTGCGGGTAATTGTGATGGAGCACAGAGTTATGTGTAGTGTAAGAGTTATAGGGATGTTAGAAACAGCACAAACATCCAGTCCTCGAATCAAGGGAATCGAACCCGGCGCCCTCTGAACCGAAAGCCACTACGCTGACCATTCAACCAAGAGACCGGACATCATCATCATCATCACACTTAGATTTCAAGAAGAACCGTATAGGTCGTTAAAACTTTGTCTATATTTGGGGTCGCAAACCTTTCAGTTTTACCTTTCATTATTCAAAGTAGTATGTGTTATGCATTCCTTCAGTGAAGTTCTTTGTTAGTATTCCTTATAATAATAATAATAATAATAATAATAATAATAATAATAATAATAATAATAATAATAATAATATGGATTTGGCGTGTGCAGGTCTTTTGTTCTGAAGCCATTTAGGCTGCATGAGAGTCAATTTTTTTCTATTTGTTTTACGTCGCACCGACACAGATAGATCTTGTGGCGACGATGGGATAGCAAAGGCCTAGGAATGGGAAGGAAGCGGCCGTGGCCTTTATTAAGGGACAGACCCAGCATTCACCTGGTGTGAAAATGGGAAACCACGGAAAACCATCTTCAGGGCTGCCGATAGTGGGGTTCGAACCCACTATCTCCCGATTACTGGATACTGGCCGCACTTAAGCGACTGCAGCTATCGAGCTCGGTGATTTTTGTTTTAAGAGGTAATCATTCTCTCTGAACAAATTAAGTGGAAAATAAATCTGAAATAAAATATTTATTCAACAAAGGAATTTGGAAACGAAGTACAAAATAAAACAAACAAATATTGAATTAAGCCGAAAAATGACTAACGAATCGAAAGGGAACGTGAGTTCCCTGGGTAACAGTATACTTGTAATTTACATACTCTTTATTAACCCACTGTCGCACATAAAGCGAATGACGAGATCATCGGCTAGTATGCGTTCGAGTGTCTCCTGCATGCCGGGGCTCCGTCTTCGGCCAGAGAGATCGGTGCATTCTATGAGGATGTGGGCCACGCTGAAGTCGGTACCACAAGAACACACTGGTGGGTAAGATAAGAGTGCGCAGATCGTTCGTGACTTATCCTCAGCCTACACAATAATATGGCCTCTCTCCGTGAAGGCCGGAAAGAGGACCGCCACACGGTGGTTGTCTTCTTGTTGGGAGTTCGAACAGCTAGCCACTCCGATTCCCAGGACGCCAAGATGGTTCGACGTAGCTGAGAACAAATATATTTAGCGGGTACATTAATAGGTCTTGGGGGTAAAAGTACCGCTTCCTTTGCAGTTGCCGGCGCGGAAAGAGAGGTGGTGGTCTACAATTTCTAAACACTATTTTTTTATAGAATGCGTGCCAAAACCATGGATTCAATTACAAAAAGATTTCGCTGTGTTCATACTGAGTGATGGTGGTTGTGATTGTTGTTTTAAGAGAAAGTACAACTGGGTAACCATCCTCTATATAACACTAATCAGAGTGAAAAATGGAAGGGATCCGAGACTTCGAAGAATGAAGGTATCGGCCAAAGAAAGACAAGAGCCATGCAGGGCGTGAAAATGAAACTGAAACCTAATACCGTCGGAGTCGGAAAAGAACAAGAGTTGACCAAGGGATGTCGGATAGCATAGATAATAGTGAGGAGAATGACACAAGTAAGTAGAAGCAATACCAGGACTCAGCTAAGAGCCCCGTGGTCACCAACTCACGTTTCTCAAGCTAAGAGCCATTGGAAACCCTTTTAGTCCCTGTTACGAAGGGTAGGGGTTACCGTGGATGTTAGTCCCACAGGGGGATCGTATGGAGTGAGGGCATATGACGCTGGAGATGTGATTCATGAGTCGGATGGGGACGCCTTGAGCAGACCCCTTGGTGTTATTCGACAGGAGTAGGCTATGTGCCGACACAGAGTTTCACCCTCTCCCTACCTCATTATCATCACAGAGAGAAGTCCGGCTCCATGGCTGAATGGTTAGCGTGCTGACCTTTGGTCACAGGGGGCCCGGGTTCGATTCCCGGCAGGGGCGGGAATTTTAACCGTAATTGGTTAATTTCCTTGGCACGGGGACTGGGTGTCTGTGTCGTCTTCATCATCATTTCATTCTCATCATGACACGCAGGTCGCCTACGGGAGTCGAATCCGAAGACCTGCACCTGGCGAGCCGAAGTCCTCGGACACATCCCGGCACTAAAAGCCATACGACATTTCATTTTTCATTTATCACAGAGAGAGAAAGAGAGAGACGATCAGGACGCCCTCGGGCGTCAAATAGGAAGACGTGCTCCAGACAAGCAAAGCATGTACGCGGACACTCTCGACACTTAAAGCCATACGATAAATAAATAAATAAATAAATAAATAAATAAATAAATACATAAATAAATAAATAAATAATCTTTTTCTACCGCTTTTCCCCGCATCTGTGGGGTCGCGGGTGTGACCTGCGTAGCACATGTGGATTTGGCCCTGTTTTGCGGCCGGATGCAGTTCCTGCCGCCAACCCTATGGAGGGATGTAATCACTATTGCGTGTTTCTGTGGTGGTTGGTAGTGTAGTGTGTTATCTGAATATGAAGAGGAAAGTTTTGGAACAAACAAAAACACCCACTTCCCGGGTCAGAAGAATTAATCAGACGCGATTAAAATCCTCGAAACGGCCGGGAATCGAACCCGGTACCCTATGAACCGAAGGCCTCAACGCTGACCATTCAGCCAGTGAGTCGGACGATAAATAAATAAATAAATAAATAAATAAATAAATAAATAAATAAATAAATAAATAAATAAATAAATACTCAATCTTCCTAATGCCAGCCAAAAGCTTCATTATTCGTACAACCTGGTGGTGGTAGTAATAATTGTTTCAATAGGAGGTACACGCATGCAAAGAAACGGTGTCCCGACGTAAACAATCAACACTGCCCCATTCCAGTACTGAAAATGAGGGGATAGAGTGAACGGGTGGTGTTGGAGGCCACTCCAGTACCGAAAAAGAAGGGGAAGAGATTGAATGGGTATAATAGCGCTGAAGGCACACTGTGTGTATTGCTATACATCCGCCACTATGTCCATTACAATCACAACAAAGTCTTGTAGCGGGCTTTCTATCTGCAGCGAGGAGGTGGAGAGGTAAAATGCTTTGTTTATATCGGGACACCATTTCTGTGTATGCGTATACAATTAACAATAATCAGATTTTTTTAAAAAATTAAGTGGTCCGACACTTCGAAAACTGAAAGTTACAGCCAAAGAAAAGCAAAGGTCAAGAAGGGGCGTGAAAATGAAAGACTCCCTAGGGCTTAAATGCTCTAATACCGTCGGGATCAGAAAAGAACAAGAGCGGACCTAAGGAGGTCTGACAGGATAGATGAAAGAGAGGAGCCTGGGACAAGTAAGTGGTTACTTCATGTGCTAATATTGATTTATTTGTTGAACTTTACAGGCTTCCGCCTAAATACATGTTCCCATATAAACCAAATAATAAAATAAAATAAAATAAAATAAAATAAAATAAAATAAAATAAAATAAAATAAAATAAAATAAGAATCTAAATCTACCATGTGGACACTCTCATGGGCAGGAGACCGAGCCACATGTAAGCGCCACCCCTATATTATGTGGACATTCACATGGGCGGAAAACCGTGCCTCATTTAAGCGCCACCCCTATAACTCTAAATATCTTAATCTTGTTACCCCTCACACAGGCGGTAACCAATCCATCATGTGCTAATATGGCATATTATTATGTAGTGGTGCTAGAAATTCACGGAATACCAAATTGTTAACAAAGAAGTAGGCGCCTAAGAAATATGCGTACAGTTGGCTCTGTTGCTGTTGTCTTTGCTCCCCATTCATTATGAAAATATGTCATGTCAGTGAGAGTTGGCACGTACCACGACACTGAAGGTGACATATACGGGTTGAGAAGGTGTCTCAAGAGTAGAAAACAAAGTGGACAGCATTATGAGTCACCGTCTCATTTTCTTTCTTCTTCGAATATTATCATCGGCAAGAGCGTGGGAGGAATCTACCTCCTACATAATGAACCGGACCTGGCGAGGAAAATGAGTAAGATGGACTGACATGAGGTCAAAGAAAAAGTCAGCACATCGTTCGTCAAAGTGACTTGCGGACCGCCTACGTTGCAGACAGAGCCAGGTCGAACCCATTGTTAAATAGTGCCAACCAGTAGGCGTGAGTCTGTCCAACTCTTGTCCCATTTCTCTACGGGGTCGGGTACGAAACGAGGTGAAGGCGATACCAGAGGCGTGGTGGTGGTGATTACTGTTTTAGGAAGAAGTACAACTTGGCATCCAACCTCTATTAAACGCTAATCAGAAGGAATATGGAAGAGGTCCGACACTTCGAAAAATTAAGGTATCGGCAAAAGAATGGGAAGTACCATGAAGGGTGTGAAAATAAAATACTCCCTCCGCCTCGAAAACGTAATACTGTCAGCTAGGGGAACCGTGCTCACCAAGCAACGCCTCCAGATTGAGAGTAGTATTTCTTTACATTTCTTTCACGTCGCACCAACACAGATAGGTCGTATGGCGACGGTGGAATAGGAAAGGGGTAGAAATGAGAAGGAAGCGACAGTGGCATAAATTAAGGTACAGCCCCAGCATTTGCCTGGAATGAAAATAAACAATAAACTGCTGCTAGACGCAACCAAGTGGCAATTCCTCTACGTACAAAATTGCAAAGAATAAACTATTTCGACTGATTCTACAAAATCGACCTGATTATTTCCGTGCAGAGTGACATTAGGCTAGAATATATTATTTTTTATTATTTATTTATGTATTTATTTATTTTTATTTTTAATTTTTTAATTTTTCGCGAGGAGTCTGCAGGACCCCATAATGGCCCGGGCCCACCTGCATTGCAGGCCCTAACGTTACGCCCCTTGTAAAGCCAATTGTAAAAATGAAATTGCCAAATCGTGAAATTGTAAAAAAAATATTAACATTTACATTTTTTTTACAATTCTGCTTTACGTCGCATCGACACAGATAGATCTTATGGCGACGGTGGGTTTGGAAAGGCCTAGGAGTGGGAATGAAGCGGCCGTGGCCTTAAACAAGGTACAGCCCCAGCATTTGCTTGGTGTGACAATGGGAAACCATGTTATTCTGCCGCCCCCACCCACAGGGGAAATTTATAATGTGTAGTGACGTGGAAAGGGTGAACAATTATCTTGATTAGCTTAACCCCTTCGTATGTCTTCCAGTCCTGCAAACAAACGTACTCTCCTGAACTTGTAACCCCTAACTAGGCAACCAAGCATTTTGACATTACCTTTTTGTCTTCTCTACATACGAGGAAATCCAAACCTGAAGTTTTCCTCACGTTACGCCCGGTATGTACGTTATATTCTCAATTCGAAATATATTTCCTTGAAGTACGTCTTCTTCAATATTGCTAAGTCCTACGCAGTTGAAAGCATATACTTGGCTTATCAGTGCTTGGGCGTTCTGGGTGCAGTCAAGTGTTCGTAGAGAAAAACAGAAGCCTCTTCAAGTTCAAGATCAAGATCAAATTGTTTACTTTCCTGTTCGTCCACCACGGCGAAGGATAATTCAAAATAGCCAGGCTGAGTGGCTCATACTGTTGAGGCGCTGGCCTTCTGACCCTAACTTGGCAAATTCAATCCTGGTTCAGTCCGGTGGTATTTGAATGTGCTCAAATACGCCAGCCTCGTGTCGATAGATCTACTGGCACGTAAAAGAACTCCCGAACACAAAATTTCGTCACCTCGACTTCTTCGAAAACCGACAAAAGAAGTTAGTAGGGTCTAAAAACAGTAACATTTTTATTATTACGATTCAAGATATAGATACGAAATATAAGGATGGAGTAGAAAAACGAGCAATTGTCCATATTAAACTGTGCGTTTAGTTTTAAGAGCAGAATTCATTTTTTATGTGAAAACCTCTTTCTTTTCAGTTAGGCGCTGGGCGCTGAACCTTCCGTCACAAAATGCGACAGTTTTGCAACGCTGATATCTGCGTATGTATAAATCGCAATTAAATCGTTGCAAAGAAGAAGTATTAAGCCTGTTGTACACGAGAATTTTTTTTGTCAAATTCAAGACTTCACAAGAATTATCAATACTTCACAAGTTTAATTTCCAATGTTTAATGTCCAATACTTGACAACTCTTGAGAAGTCTTCAGAACTCTTCAAAGAGAATTAGAGCATGTTCAATCGAGCAAATAACTAATTGCCAAGTCTTGACAGAATTTATAAATGGAATATTCGAGTATTAACGGTGCACGATACACCGCCAGGCAAGCTGGGATAGCCGGAACGGGAATCAAAACAACAAAAATGGCTTCCGTTCGTCTTCATGATCGATGGATGTTGTGTGTGTATTAATTGCTAACTATGAGGTATATCCGTGCGTAATTCAGTGGACTCCGTAGAGAACCGCAATAAAATTAATGAAACGTCAGCGTACAAGGAGAGTGCAACAGAAATATTACAATGAAGTGGACAGCTTTTATGTTTATTACCATACGTTATACCTATAAGTAAATACAGTCAGGACTGATCGATTTATGACTATCTTCGCATATTATTTTTATTATAGAATTCCTAATATGTACTCATGTTATAAGATGTGGATTTCCGTTGCATTGCTATAATTCGTATTCAATTAATATGAGTAAATGCAATATAACATAACCTCTACAAATGCTGTTATGGCAGTTAATACAATGGAATCCCTTTGAATCATTAATGATCTGCATTTAGGGCAGTCGCCCAGGTGGCAGATTCCCTATCTGTTGTTTTCCAATCGTCCCGATGGCTACGTGTGTGTCTGTGGACCACCTACTGTTTGAACTGCTGCATTTGAAAGAAGAAGGCATGACTTGAACTCTCATTTGAATTATTGCAACATTGCATTATCAAAACCCCTGTATCATTTGTTTAAGAAGCCATGCTGTTACAAATATTTTATTAACTTCATCCTCTTCATTTTCCGTCGATTAGATACATGAATTTATTTTCTTTGTAAAAATGAATATGTATTTTAACTATAACCCTAGTATACTATGTAAAATAGGGTTGCAAACTGCTTTGGATATTCAATAATAATAATAATAATAATAATAATAATAATAATAATAATAATAATAATAATAATAATAATAATAATAGTTCATGTTTGTGGGTTACTGTAATCACGTCCTAGTTCGTGAACCATGGGCGACGGCTGAGTGGCCTAGTAAATGGTCCTGAGAGTCGGGATACCAGTTGCTATGGAATGGGAGTGGGCATCTCGGACATATTCTGAGTCATGGCACTCCTTGTGCTCAGGCGGCTAGGACTATACAATTCACCGGTGGTCCATAACGCGTTAGAGGAGAGATCCTCACTTGGACTATGTGCAAGTAGGGTGGCATCCTGCTTCATGAATTTACCGACCTCAGAACATTTTAAGCAAGCCTCGGACCTATGGGAGTAATGGAGTCCCACTCCCATTTGGCAGGCGAGGGACTCCTTGGAAACAACTTGGCGAACGGAATTCGATGGGGACATATCAATATTAATGAGGCTTATGATAGAACTAAACGAGGCCACAACACTAGATGCTCGGTGCGACGTAAAGCCCCTAGAAAAAAAAAAAAAAAAAAAAAAAAAAAAAAAAAAAAAAAAAAAAAAACACTAGATGCAAATCGAGGATTGTGGCGACGTTTAGTAAATTCTGAGGCTTGCAGACTGAACGCTGAAATAATAATGTATATAATAGTAATGTATGTATGTATGTATAATAATAATTCATTGCAAAAATTATGTTGAAGATAACCACATTAATATTTCCCCCCATTAAATTATGGTTTATTGCACGTTTATCTTGTTTTTAAGGATATAACCCACTGCTAGTCCGAAAACCTAAACTGCTGTTTGACTTTCCAAAATGCTATCAAACCTTGCCAAGTCTTTTCAAAACTTATCAAACCTTCAGCAATGTTGAACAATCTTTGACAAGGTTTGACAACTTTTCTTGTAAAGTATTGCATAGAAAGAAAAATCTGATGGTGTACAACAGGCATTAAACATCAATTTGACACAAAACAAAATCTGTGACGTCACTCTTCAAAACAAGATGGTCGTCAAATTAGACCCCATTTTGGCGGTACCACGCTGGAGAGCAATCGTTATAACTTCGGAACAGTCAGCCGGATTTCGAAAAACAGAGTGTATAATATCCTACAAAACGACTTCTTAAGACAATTTCAGGTGGTGAACCCGTTAGCGCCGGACGTCTTTTTGAAAATATTTTGCGGAATTTTTGAAGAAGTTTCGTGACGTCCAACCACAACAAAGCGAGTGAAAACGTCCGATTACTCCACCATTGACAAAACGACAAATTTCCAAACAAAATTAGATCAAAAGAATTATACATTTAACATTTTGGTAGAAACATTCATGTAATCGCTAAACTTCATGTCTCACACTTCTGATATCATTACCCTGTATTTAATAAATGTTTGTTCAAATAGTGTAAGATAAAATAAAGAAATAATAAACTAGTGTACATAGGAATAAAGAAAATAAGAAATACAAAGTCAGTGTTATCAACAGTAGTTAAGCGCATCTGTGGTTATAGTTTCGTATTACTTCAGGGTATGCATGTAGGGCCTATTACATACATAGCCTACATATTACATGTTTCTTTTTCTATTTGTGCATTTAAACAATATTTGTGTAAATATTAATTGTATGTTAAAATAAACAGTGGTTTATCTGCTACAAGAAACATATGAGTCGCATACAGGTTAAGAATTTTTTACAGTTATCTATTAGAAGAATTTAGGTACATTTCATTACATGCTCGCCAAGAATTATATCAACAACTGTTTCTGCTCCAAATTATAAATAGCATTATAGATACTGGTGATCTGCTAGCCAGAACACATTTCAACGTAAACAAATTAAACCTGCGTGCTCGGGCGCGCTTTTACAATCCCTTATCCAAGTATTTCACAAACATTTATCATTAATAAGGATGTGTACAGCGTTTCAGTACTTATTCTAAAACCACTGCATGGATATTTCTACCAGACTTCGAAAAATGTCTACTGAACTAATTTAGAAACTGCCTTCATAAAAATCAATTTTATAAAAATAAAATGGAATGTAATACACAATCCCTTTGTGTATTCAATATCAATTGTCGGTAAACTTCGGGGCTTAATTGTTCCACTATTAATTATGCACCTTGTCGGTCAGTATATGTTCGTGCCTGCACATAGAGTATATATTTAGTTATTCCTCACTTATAGTAGCCAGTTTTGAGTTGATCATGCGGTTTGGGTCACGCAGCTGTGAGCTTGCATTCGGAAGATGATGAGTTCGAATCCCACCGTCGACAGCCCTGAAGATAGTTTTCCGTGGTATACAATTTTTTATACCAGGCAAATACTGGAGCTGTATCTTAATTAATACCATGAACGCTGCCTTCGCAATTTTAGCCCTTTCCTATCCCATCGGCGCCATAAGGCCCCCAGGAGCTTTAGCTTGGGAGCGTGGGTTTGCAATGAAAATGAAAGACTCCCTAGGCCTCGCAAGCGTAATACCGTCGAGGTCGGAAAAGAACAAGAGTTGAACAAGGAAGGTCAGGCAGGATAGATGAAAGTGCGAAATAAGGGCCCCGTGGTCGCCAATCCACAGTCTAAAGTTTGTGTAGTAACAATCATTCGACTTAGTTTCGAACGAGCTCTCTTCGTATGATATGAATATTAGGCTTATCAGTTGTACGGTTTGATATTTTTCAAACTTGATTTGAACAGTTTTTTTTATTTAAGTTTGTTCGTATATTTTCCTGTGTTGTAATGTAATAATGATTATAACAGAGACTTCGGTATTGATTACAAGTATAGTTCTATAGTTACCGAAAAATGAAAACAAATTAAAGTTACGCACGAACAGTGGGACACTGTTGGCAGTTCAGCAACTTAGCCGTTGAACCACGGAGGTCGTCAAATAAAACCGACTAAACGTTATTATTTAATAATAATCTTACAATAAAGAATAATCCATTTGTTCATATAACTTGACAATATATGTTATTACTTCTACCTGCTGTAATTAAATTTATATTAAGTTATTAATCACTTTTATGTTTTATTTGAGGGGGCCCGAACTTTTATTTTGGCGGGCGGGCCCATATTAATTTGTTTACGGCCCTGGGCTTTAGTCACATCAACACAGACAGACCTCATAGCGACGATGGGATAGGAAAGGGCTAGGAGTGGGAAGGAAGCAGTCGTGATCTTAATTAAGGTATGAAAATGGGAAACAACGAAAAACCACCTTCAAGGCTGTCAACAGTGGAGTTCGAACCCAGTATCTCCCGAATGCAAGTTGATAGCTACGTGACTCAACCCACGCAGCTACTCGTTGTAAATGTATTCCACCACCCCGCCCATAAGGATTACGATCGCCTAGGCTCTGAATGCCTAGCCTTATACGACTTGGTTCCATAAGCGTGCTTTTTACAACAGTACTAAATACGAACTAATTCGGGAACATGCATTTTGCTACTTTTACTCGTTCTACACGATGAAATTCTTCGCCTGCTGTCATTACGCGTGTTCATGGCAAAACACATGTGCGATGATGAATTTTTGGTTTATTTTAGTTATGTTGTGTACGCAGCCGTGCAAGCGGAACTAAGCTTCCTGCCGCAGAGCCGTCAGAAACACGCGCGAGTTCTATTTTAGGTTCATGAAGCAGGCACGCGGCTTCATCACCTCGGTAATGCAATCACCAAGTGGGGGAACCCCCGTCTGGTTGGAAAAAGATACAGTCTCGTACATACAGAGTGTTTTAGAAGGAACAGTATGTCGGAACCAGTGATAAACTATCCAAACTTTTTGGTTGGCGTAACCCCAGCTTATCCCGCTTGCGCAGGATCCCAGCATGCACTGAGTAAAGAAAGACGTGTCCGGGGATTTAACGTCGAATGCCCTTTTTGACTCCAGCAACACCGGGAATCAAACTACGGTCGCGGGGATGACAGGCAAGCAGCTAAGCCGTCACACTATCCTGTTCCCTAATAATAAGGATTATGTTTTGTAGATACATCGTCGCTGCGCAAAGAAAACCTCCGAACGCATTCGGAGTAAGAAGCAGCCCAAAACTTAATTCAAGAACTGGAAAAAAATCCAAAGAAAAGCAGCTCGATTTGTTCTGGGTGATTTCCGAAACAAGAGTAGCGTTACAAAAATGTTGCAAAGTTTGGGCTGGGAAGACTTGGGAGAAACAAGACGCGCTGCTTGACTAATTGGTACATTCCGAGCTGTCAGTGGAAAGAAGGCGTGGAATGACATTAGTAGACGAATAAGTTTGAGCGGTGTCTTTAAAAGTAGGAAAGATGAAGGTAAAGTTGAAATTCAAAAGGAAAAAACTGAGGCAAATATTCGCTTATAGGAAGGGGAGTTAGAGATTGGAATGCCTTACCAAGGGAGATGTTCAATAAATTTCCAATTTCTTTGAAGTCATTCAAGAAAAACAGATAGGGAATCCTCCACCTGGGCGACTGCCCATAAATGCAGATCAGTAGTGATTGAGTGATTGATGGTCAGCAATGGCCGAAGACCTAACTGTTCTTACAATTGTCAATGCTTACTGATAGCTAACTATTCGACCACTGAAGCTTCTGTTCCCTTCGGAAGCAACGCGGCAAGCCTTCACAAGGCAGTTGGTTATTCATGAATGTAATTACGAGCAACGATACTACTATTAATGCAACAATTACCATTGCGCTATATATTGGTGAATTTCTAAACAAAAAAATTAAAGAACAGCAAAGCAGAAAAGTAAGCATTTTTACACACCTAGGCAATGGCATGGATGGGCGTTTATTTTTAAATCTAAAAGTTCTATATGTGGATGAATACTGGTGACTGCAAGGATGAGACCTGGTTCAGGATTCAAGCGATTACTGTGTTTGGTTTTTGTAGTTGGTAGGGGTCAGTTAATCACCAAGCACGAGCTGAGTAGCAATAGGGTGCTGACTTAATTAAGAATACGTAAATTCCTATACAGAGATAGGTTATGCGAACCTCCACATTCTAAAATTTACGAGTTTGAGAAGAACTTCACAGAGGTATAAACTGACACATATTTTAGAACTAATAGTTCAGAAAGGGAACTACGTGTAGTGGTACATAAAAACACTAAATCAAGACAAGAATTTATTGAAAATTCGATTGAGACGGATCTAAGTAAGTAGAAGCAATATTAGACACAGCTATTTGCCGACACAGGGTTTCATCCTTTTTGCACCTCGTTAAATCAGGTCTCCCATGGGTAACCTGCACCAGGGGAGCCGAACATTTCCTCGGACACTCCCGGCACTAAAAGCCGTGCGCTAACTAAATAAATGGTATAGAGAAATGCAGTGGCATTATGGCGATCAGATATCATCACTTCAGTTTTTCAAAAGAATTGTTGAGACATATAACTTCAGCTACGTTTTGTAATGTTTCAATCTGGAAGCGGGCGATGTTAAGGTCATCTGCCGTTCTTCTTAGGTCGTCGTCTTCCTACGAAGGTTGGCGATCCGATTGATGATAACTCGTGAAACAGCGACTCGAAAGATATCAATGGAAGTTCGTCCATACCACGGGCGCAAGTCTTTAAGCCAGGAATTTCTCCATCTCCCCACAGATTGTTGTCCTTCAATATTTCCCTCGATGATCAGTCGGAGAAGTTCATATTGTTCACCTTTCGTGATATGCCCAACGAACCCGAGCTCTCGTTCCTTGATGGATGCTAGAAGCTCTTTTTCTTATTTAAAAAGTTGAGGACTTCCTCATTAGTCTTCCTTTCTACACAGGTTACTCGAAGCATTTCGAAGGCTTCAATCCACTTCTCCAACAAAGGGCTGAGCATCCAGCCTTCAAAACCATAAAAAAAAAAGGGCAGGGAAAACGTAGCATCACAACATCCGAACTCGGAGCTGAAGTATGAGATCTCTGCTGGTGATTAGGGCCCTCATACTGTTGAACAAATTTTAGAATTGCCCAATCCTAGATAATATTTCATTCTTGGGATCGCAATGCTCTGACACTAGAGTACCGAGATATTTTAAGGATGACACTTGCTGAACATCCGCCATTAGGAGTACATTATCTACAAAAAAAAAAAAAAGTCGATGTTCACTGCTTTGGATCCAGTATCCAGCCTAATACCATTACAGGGCAGTCTGTTTCTCAACTCACGTACAACCTTATCAAGTAAACGGCTGGAAAGAATAGGCGTGAGCCCATCTCCTTGATGAACACCAGTCTTAATCTCAGAGGATATAGAGATTCCCCCCATGAATTTCACTTGAATAAGTGTTGCTCCGAGTTTCTTTGATTACAGAAGGAGTCTGTTATCCACACCCATCTCCTCGAGGAGAAGACAACAGTAATATTCAGGAGAGAAGTTGGACGTGACATGAAGAGGCCAAGGATGACTACCGTGGTGACCTTTATTTGGGGGGTCACGTTTCCAGAGTATCCGAGGGGATTCATGCCATGTCCAAGGAATATCATTATTTTACTAAATTGTTTATTCATTTTCTGTTCATTACGTGTATTATTTTATTTTATTTTTCTGTACTGTACATGGAGTGCGAATTGGCTTAGGCTGGACATTGTTATTTTTCTCTTTTAAAGGATCAAATGGGTATTGTTACTGCAGATCTGGAGAAAAATAATAAATAATAATAATCTCCTCGAGGACAACTAGAAGAATGAATAGATCGACTAAGTGATATGCCTTCTTGAATCAAGAAAAGCCAATACAAGTGGTTTGGAGCGAAGAAATCTGATTTTGATTATACTCTTTAGTAAATAGATCTGTTCGCTGCAGGAGTGGTTCTTACGGACGTCGGCTTGGCATTCGCCAATCTGCGGATCAACAACAGGTTAAAAGCTACTTTGAAGTGCTTTTAACAGGATTTTATAGGCAATTGAATGAAGAGATATGCCTCTGCTTTATAGTCTTTTTTATGGGGAGGATATAAGTGCTGATTGCCACTCTTTAAAAACAATCCCTGATCCCCATACACCATCAAAGAGTTCTTCTATTTTCGCAACAGAATTGGGACCAACCAATTTTCAGAAGTTCGGTAACTACAGAATCCTTGCCTGATGCCTCGTTATTGACGAGAGATACAATAATTTGGGTGATTTCTTCTCGACCAGGAGGAAGAGAATCAGTTGAAATGAAGGATGGACAAGATTATCTTTGATGCCGGAGGATGGCAGTTGAGTAAAGACTCAAAATATTAGTTAATCGTTCACAATTGACATTATTATTCAGAATAAGATCGCGTAAGGGCTTTGGTAGCCGTTAAGTCTACATTTGAAATAATAATAATAATACACGATCAGATTTTTCTCAAATTCAAGACTTCACAAGAACTGCCAATACTTAACAAGTGTACAGTCTTGATAAGTCTTCACAAGTCTTCAAAGTGAATTAGAACGTGTCCTAATCGATCAAATAATTGACAAGTCTTTGGCAGAATTGACCAATGGAATTTGAGTGTATACGGAGTGCGCTATGCCGCTGGGCTTCCTGGGACTGCAGGGAAACAAAACAACAAAAATGGCTTCGTCTTCAGGACCGAGGAATGTTGTGTGTGCATTAATTGCTAAGTATGAGGCACATCCCTACCTAAAATCATTGGACTCTGTAGAGTACGATAATACAATGAATAAAACGGCAGCGTACGAGAAGATTGTAAGAGAAATACATCAAGGAAGTTTATGTTTATTACTGTACGGTAACCTGTAGTAAACACAATCAGCAACGTTCGATTTATGACGTTCTTCGATGATGGTGATTATTATTATTATTATTATTATTATTATTATTATCGATTCAGCCATTTAAGGGCTGCGATTACGCAACTTTCATTGCTTCCTCAAGTTCTTTCTCCTTCCTCTTTCGCCAGTATTCCTTCATCCGTTGGCTTGCTCGAGCTCGTTCTTCTGCCGAGAATACTCTATTCTTCCTCGTTTTCTCATCAGCTAGGTCTTTCACCTCCGCAACTCTCTGCCTGAAGATTTTTCTGTTTGTTATATCTTCTGCCATGTTCCCACATGTTTCTAAATCTCGGTGAACTTCTTTTACCCATGGGACTTGTGTCTTCCTGTTCTCCTGGAAGGTGAGGATCCTGTTGGGAGTCTCTCTGACCCCATCCTTTTAATATGTCCGTAGATCGTCAATCTCCTCTTTTTCATTGTCGTGATGATGTTTTCAAATATATTGTTGGTATACTTCTTGGTTTGGTCTCATGCGAAACGTAAACTTGTCTGATGATTTTCTGGGTCCGAGAATCTTTCTAAGGAACCTCCTTTCTTTACCAAATCTGAGAGTCCCTTCGTGACTATTCTCTCATCTGCGTCATAAGATATACATTTCCGTTGCATTGCTATCATTTTATTCAGTTCATTTGACTAAAGCCGACCCCACGGTGTAGGGGTAGCGTGTCTGTCCCTTACTCGGAAGCGCCGGGTTCGATTCCCGGCCAGGTCAGGGATGTTTACCCGGATATGAAGGCTGGCCATTCAGCTTACGTGATTACAAGTGAGGAGCTATCTGACGATGAGATGGCGCCCTCGGTCTCGAAAGCCAAGAAGAACGGCCGAGAGGATTCGTCGTGCTGACCACACGACACCTCATAATCTGCAAGCCTTCGGAATGAGCAGCGGCCAACTGGTAGGTCAAGGCGCTTCGGGGTTGTTGCGCCATGAGGATTGAGGTTTATTGGACTAAATGCAATAGAACGTAAACTCTGCATGTTATGTTATGGCAGTTAATACATTGCAAAAAATATGCTGTAGATAACCACATTAACATCGAAGGTATTCTTCGATAATAAATAATAATACGGTATTTCTGGCAAAGCTCCAGACAGAAAGTTCAGTGCCACACTTGTGTACACATAGAGATTACTCTTGTTTAGAAAGCAGTTAATGTCACGCTCGTTTGTTTCTGCCAATGAAACAACTGTTTACCTTTCGTTCCTTCACTGTTATCACTGCGAATTTCCTCTTTCCAGTTGTGTTACACTGCATTTTGTTTATTTACACGCAAAGTTCTCGGGCTGACTGCCAGCGCTCCCCCAGTGGGTGGTCTTTCCTCCAGTTAATGAAGAATTGAACAAAGCCTTCTGTAGCCGGCGGATCTTTTTCAAGAGGAATCAGTAGAGCCCGGACTTTTATGCATTAATAGGTTAGAATGCAAAGTTCCTGAAGCGAGCAGCAAGTATAGTCTACCTTCACAATGATTATGCTATGGGGTTTGCATAAACATTAGGGGTACGGCCCATCAGAACTCCTATAATTTCTGTTACTCTTGCTACATTATGGAAGAGCGGGTGGCCGACACTTCGTATTAACCAAATTTAGTTTGCAATCTAACCTGTTACGGCATTGAAAATCCGGGCTTTACGAATCACATATCGCTTGGCTGGCTTTGGTAGCTTGTTTCAAGATCCAAAGTTACGAGATTAATCTGCTCATTTTAGCACTATGCTGTTATTTCATGAATTTCAAGAAAAGTATCGAAATTGGGTTTACAACACTAAAAAAAAATACCCTGATGTGTGCTCTATCAAAAGAATGATTTTACTTTTTTAAATGCCGCAATTTGCAAAGTCCACAGAGCGCCTCCTTTAAATGGCGTCCCATGCTCTAATGGACACGGCCCAACAAAGCAGGAAAAGGAGCTCAAGTGAAAACAAAGAGCTGAGGAAAAAAGGTGATGAAAATATCACTGGAGAGAAGAAAGAAGTCTGAAGGGCACACGTATTGCGCAGAGAAATTCTAAATTGAGGAAAGTTACATAGATTTTCATCTTGCATTTTATGACTTAAGAAAATCTTCATGTTTTCTTTCATAAAAGGAATCCCTTATCATGCATTTTTTGTCTGGTGTAGATGAAATTTCACACAGTAGTAATTAGATAGTTGGTGTTTAAATGATAATGTCCATTTTACGGTGGAAGGTGATTCAAAATTATGTTTGACCTACGAAATTTTGTGTGTACACATACATTCAAAGAAATTAAACATTACTTTTAAAAAATGTACATGCCAATATATTTGTCAAACAACGAATTTTGACACTGATATTTGTTAGCGTAACTATCCAGCAGATTTGTGCAAAATTTGGTGCCAAAGTGAAAGAAATGGTTATGCCAGGGACTTTTCTTAACGATGCTGATAAAATGAAAGTAAAATAAATCCTGCTCAAAAAGGGTTATAGGTACAATATTGAAAGTTGGCAACATTACTATATCAGAGGAGATGTAACTCAGAAAAAAAGGTAAAAATTAATTTTAAAATATAAAAGTTAGAAATTACAGTATTGTGTCCCCTAAGGGAGTTATGACTGAAATTTTGAATTTCTACTATTTACCACTTATCGAAACCTAATGCAAAGCAGACGCATAAATTAATAATATGAAAGTCTAACACTAGCATGCGACATAGGCGACGGATGTTTTACGGACATCTCCTGAAAATGGACAACGGCAGATCTACTCACTCATCAAACGCTAGAAGACTGGAAGCATGTGGCTCAATGAAGTAAAAAATGGACTTAGCTTCCGCTGGGATATCTGATAGCCTACTGATGTCTCAGATCGCCCTAAATTTTGTAAATTAGTAAATTCGTGGTCTCCTCTACCAAAAGTTGTTATATCTCGCAAACCGCTTTCACAAAAAAGAAAGGTATTGGGAAGGAAAGCGAGCATCCAAAAAGAACTAGTCATAAGCGCTTCCTAATGGGCTCAAATCAATAATAATAATAATAATAATAATAATAATAATAATAATAATAATAATATACAAAACCCCACACAAAATTCGAAGTTACTTAGTTAATTGCTTGCAAAGTTATTGACAAATAATTTTCATTTTTATATTCTGCATGGAAAAAGTTCCTTGCAGTACAATTTTCATTTTATTTGGGTTATAATTTGACAGACTTGTCGAAAATACTCATACATTTAAGAACAACTCCGGGTTTTGCAGTCAGGTATAAACTATTGGAGATTTTTTTTTCCATTTTTTAAATTATTCATTATTTCAGGAGTAAAAATATGAAGGTCATATTAACTGGTAGTAAAATGTAGAACTAATTTTATTTCCTGTACATATTCAAACATTCTCTGAAAATTTCAGAAGAATCCGACAAGAACTATGTTGCAAGGAGCATTTTATGCCTGTCAAAAAGTTGAAAATCTTTAAAGAAACGTAGTTGCTTTAAAACTGCCCGGGATTGTAAAATACTCTCTCAGATATATTTTTTTCATCTTACGCAGAGTGAAGACTACAAGGTAAATATGTTCCAAAGGTATTATTAAAATATTAGTCCGAAAGAACTTTGAAGCTAATTTTGTCTGACAGCGCGAGAGAAATTAGCGTGCTCTATATACGCCGAACTGCAGTCCTTTCAAATCCAGCGTTTACTGCTTTATAAATGGCGTTATGGAAAAACTGATAACGGCATTTTGTAACATTAAAATAGAAAATTCGATTTTTTCAGTCACGACTCCCCTTAGCACAGGAAGTATGCCTCACAGCACTTCTCTCCAGCGACAGCCTGGAGTCTATTAACGGCTTATAGAATTTACTACAGTACGCGCAACTTTTAGTGATACCTGGGCTCTCTCGTGCTGAATCGGTACACCTCGGTTATCTTCGAGAATCGTATTGGCAACCTTTGAAACACAAACTACGAATCGAATATGCATCGCCGTGAGACATCTGGCGTACACTTTACGTACTAGTGCTGTTGTTCTTTGCACAGCAAAGCCAAAATACAGGTTAGGATTGAACATGAGTGAGGAAAACAGGCCTCCTAATAAAATGTATGCTGTGGACGTCATGGCTGGTGAAACAAGTCACGTCGTCCTTCGTCTTCCCCCATGCAACTGTGATCTGAACACCATTGAATTGGCATGGGCAAAAATAAAACGCGAATTCAAACGACGCAATATTACGGGAGACATGTTAGCAGTTAACTTACGACGACTGATTATCGGGGCATTCCATTCAGTTCTGCCGCAGATTGAGAGGGGTATTGCAGAAAGGTGAAAGAATTGGAAGAGGAATACTGCAGGCACGACGGTGTCCTGGAAATAGCCATGGACGAGATTGTAATTCATAGTACTGCAGATACCAGTGACGATTGTGAAAGTGACTGTGGAAGTGATATTTTAGAGAATTAATGCTAAGAAAATGCATATCGATCGATCATTCTGTCGATTCAAATCAGATTTAATTTCAATTTTGGATGACGTCAAATTTTGAACAATTTAAGGTTTTTTAAAAATTGATTAGAATAAATGTGGTTGATTAAAACTACTTTAAACCATTTTATGATCATTGTCTATTTTTTGTGTTTTTTATTGTTGTTTATTTTAGCAATAATTTTAATTATACGAGGTAACAGGGTTTTATTTTATTATACATGAATTAGTAATCTTCACTGAGTGAGAGGTATTGAATTTGAATAGAAGTTCAATTGTCATTTAGAAAAAAATTCATATCGATCGATCATACTATCGATTCAATTCAGATTTCATTTCCATTCGGCTGGCAGTATTACCGGAACCGGGAGAGCTCCCTCCTTACTCCTCACCCCGGTAAAACCAGGTATCACTAAAAGTTGTGTGTACTGTACGTCCACTTCACTGGACACGAAGAAAGGGTAAAGATTGAAGAGAGTGAGGAAGAACGTGGTTTGACAACTTCTCCACACCAAACAAGGATCACTTAGAACTCGTTAACTCAGCAGGGTGCAGGATGTGATTGACAGCTGGCTTCCAGCTCGCTTCCAGGAAATAAGACCGTCGTGTTTTGTCCCCAAGTACAACAAAAAGAGGTCCGGTCATTCGAAGAATCAGAGCATCGGTCAAAGAATGGGAAATGCCATGAAGCATAAGTAAGTTTAAACACTTACCTAATAAGTTTCCACGGGAGCTTGGGAAAAGGATAAAATCAGTTGAGGCCACGTTTTATGGTGAGTGCTGCTTGAAGGCAAGGGCTCTTAACATCTGAGAGCCTGTGGCCCGGTAAATTTATCCTACCATGAGAGTAAGGAGACGAGCCGCTCGACTAAGCGGTATGTTCTGAACCATCAGGGGAGAGATGAAGTGGAATGACATTAGTACGCGAATAAGCCTGAATGGAGCTTTTAAAGGCAGGAAAGGTTATGAATATAAATTTGGAATTCAAGTGGACAAATTTGGGAAAATATTCATTTACGGGAAGAGAAATTAAAGACTGGAATAATTTATCAAGGGAAATGATGTTCGACAGTTTTGCAAGTTTTTTGAAATATTTAAAGGAAACAATAGGTAAACAAATTGATAGGGAATTTGCCACCTAGGAAACAGCCCTAAATGATAAAAAATGACTGACTCAGCCACTCACGTTCAGGAAGTAAGCGTCACGAAATTTTGGTCTTGGGTCCGTGGCAATTACTGTACTCCTCAAGAATAAGCAGTAGCCTCCATTTAATGTAGATAGGTTGATTCTTTAGTAATGACGACTAGGTTTTATAGGCCTTCGACATAGCCACCAGCATTGCGTACAACATGTTCCCAGGGCTGTGGAAGCCTTTGAAAACAGTCGGCACTGCCTAATGGTGCAAAGAGAGCGATCGATTGCCTGCAAACATCTTCAGCTGTTCGGAAGTGAATCCCATGCAGTGGTTCCTGCATCTTAAAGAATTAATGCAAAAACCACTCACCATTATACACGACAGTGCAAGGGCGCACTAATCAGGAGCGGTGTCTAATTTGTTCAATCGATGGGACTGGGAAGTGCTCTACCAGCCCCCGTACTCGCCAGATTTAGCCGACGTTGGTGGCCTGTTTCAAGAGAGAAAGTTACGAGAGTAATCAGCTCATTTTAGCCTTAACAAATTAAGAAAAAAGAGGACCAGTCATTCGAAGAATCAGAGTATCGGTCAGTAAAGGTTGTTACGTACCATGAAGGGTACGCAAGTTAAAAGACAAAACCTTAGCTGCGCACAAAATGAGTTTCGCATTGCGGGCGAGTCCATGTGTACAGCGTGAGTGAGAGTGGGGAGGAAAGTTCACTTCGCTAGTTGCTACGGAAGTATTCACGTTGGCTCCTCGTAACTGTAACTGTATTGCGGA
Source organism: Anabrus simplex (assembly GCF_040414725.1). NCBI lineage: Eukaryota > Metazoa > Arthropoda > Insecta > Orthoptera > Tettigoniidae > Anabrus > Anabrus simplex. The sequence goes on along the minus strand of NC_090277.1, from coordinate 96,471,175 downwards.
TTAAGATCTGAAATGAACAGCACACCAGTAGTTAACCCCCCCCCCCCTCCCGGGAACTACGGTCCTTCCCTTACTTTCCCTCCATGCTCATAGCTCCGCGCAGGTTTATGCCATCGGGTAGTAATCTACTATACCTCTACCCAGAGTCCATCAGATTTGCACACCCGTACAGCCACGTTAGCTTGAAAACGGACCAATGTAATGATAATTTCGTCCGAGAACTCGCTTCTTTTTTACAGAATATCGTTGATATCAACTGTAAGCTCGCTGTATTAGTTTTACTACTACTTGATTCGTTTTTACATACTATAGGTTAGTACTATCCGAGGAAAATGATTCGCCTGCTCCAGCTCCGTGTTCCCTACTTCAGATGACATCTCTTACTTGAAAAAACCGGGCGAGTTGGCCGTGCGGTTAGGGGCGCGCGGCTGTGAGCTTGCATCCGGGAGATAGTGGGTTCGAATTCCACCGTCGGAAACACTGAAGATGGTTTTCCATGGTTTCCCATTTTGACACCAGGCAAATGCTGGGGCTGTACCTTAATTAAGGCCACGGCCAACTCTTAGGCCTTTCCTATTCCATCGTCGCCGTAAGACCTATCTGTGTCGGTGCGACGTAAAACCACTAGCAAAAAACTTGGAAAATTATTATTATTATTATTATTATTATTATTATTATTATTATTATTATTATTATTATTATTATTATTATTATTGCTAATAATAATACTGTCATAATTTGTTATATTTTCTTCATGTTACAGTCGGATCAACAAGAATCAGAAGAGCCCCTCCCCCCTGAACAGCTGGAAGGTGAGTTTTTGAAGCAACTGCCATCTCTGAACTACTATAAGAAAGTAAAGACGATAACTTATCATGCTGATAATAAAGCGGTAGAAATATCTAAAGACGAAATAAAGTAGATACATATTTCGAATTTCAAAACTATGTTAGTAACAACGTATTATCTTTTGGAATGTTAAGATTACAGCCATTTTAAGCACTGAAAGCAAATTCTGTACCATCTAGGTTGAACACATTGACGCATTTTTGTTGTATTTATGGTTGGTTGAGTAAAACAATTATAGTATTAATTTTACATAAAATGTTAAAAAGAGGGTTGCCTTGCCGGATACTTCTGCTGTCTCTAGAAGGTGTAGAAATGAGTAATGTTATTTCGAAAACTCTCGAGACGGTAGCATACGGAGTAAGAGTAGGAAGTTTTCACCTCCCAAAAATAATGAGGGTTCAAGTAAGGTACGAGAACAACCATGAAACGCGGGATAATGAAAGACACGATTGTCACAAACTTTTCTTTATATATTTTTTTATATTTTGTGCGTGTACCTGAACGTCGCACTAACTCAAAACAGATTCTTGGCGACGATGGGATAGGGAAGAGGTAGGACTGGGAGGAAGCGAGCGTGGCCTAAAGTAAGGTACAGTCCTGTCATTTACCTAGGGGTGAAAATGAGAAACCATGGAAGACCCTCTTCAGAACTCCCGACAGTAGGGTTCGAGCCCATGGTCTCTCGAAACGGCACGAACAGAACAACTGTAGAAATAAAATACTCTCCAGGCTTCATAAAACCTAATTCTGTAGAAGTCAGAAAAGACCAAGAGTTGACCAAGGGAGGTCGGATAGGAAAGACAAATGTAACGAGCCTAGCAGATGCAGATGATGATGATGATGATGATGATGATGATGATGATGATGATGATGATGATGATGCTTGTTGTTTAAAGGTGCCTAACATCTTGGTCATCGGCCCCTAATGGTACAAAATGAGACGAAATGTAATTACAAATTAAAAGTCGAAAATCCTCCATTAATCATAATTCAAAACGTGATGACGAAGAATGAATGGATGGATATGAATTTAAAACAATCGGTGGATCCGACCCGCAGTGCCTCACATTCATAGGAACTGACCAAGGGACTGCTTCTAAAGCACAATACTGAATCGATGATGCTTTAAGTCTAGAGGGGTCCAAAATCCAAGTCGTCGGCCCCTCATAATGGTACTTACTGCTAGGAAAGTAGAACCATGGTATTTGTCATGTTGCGGTACTAATCAAAAGCAGCGTAGACTCGCGGTATTCCACACACAGTGGGTACTAATCATAGGCAAGCCAGAACCATGGGTTCCGTCATCCCATGGTGTCACTCATTAATTAATAATTAATGTTATTTGCTTTACGTCGCACTAACTACTTTTAAGGTCTTCGCAGACGCCGAGGTGCCGGAATTTAGTCCCGCAGGAGTTCTTTAACGTGCTAGTAAATCTACCGACACGGGGCTGTCGTATTTGAGCACCTTCAAATACCACCGGACTGAGCCAGGATCGAACCTGCCAAGTTGGGGTTAGAAGGCCAGCGCTTTAACCGTCTGAGCCACTCAGCCCGGCAGGAGTCACTCATATAGTGCTACTAATCACAGGTACCGGTACTGTAAAAGCCGGCAACGTACTCTATTGCTACAATCACAAACCTATTTGGTACCTAACATAGTGGTACTACGCGAAAGGGAAAGCGAGCCATGGTGTTCCCCGCGTGCTGGTACTAATCAGAAGGAGTTTCATGGTTCTAATATAATTATCCCTTAGTCCCCTCTTACGACAGGCAGGGGATACCGTGGGTGTATTCGTCTGCGTCCCCCACCCACAGGGGGTTGTGTGTTTCGTCCGCGAGAGGTATTTTATTTCCCTCAAGTCCGCCGGCAAGCCGGTTAGGAACCCCCTATCCGCCACCTTCGGCGCGCCACGTGGGAGTATCACCTTTCCCCCTGCTAGGCCAGCGTAGCAGGTTCGTGGAACAATAGTAAGAGCCATTAACAAATTACGGTTATGTCGTATTACGTCTTGCATGTTATCATATTGATAATTGATTAAGAAAACTACATCTTACGAAAATTGTAACAAAATACATGATTAAGCGCAATGCTATAGTAGAAAGTCGTATGCGATGTATGTATTTTCATGTTCTGATAATAATATTTACTAATACTACAAAATCAAATCTTATTTTAGCTTAAAACTATTATGAGCGAGTTGGCCGTGAGGTTTGGGTCGCGCAGCTGTGAACATGCATTCGGGAGATAGTGGGCTCGAACCCACAGTCGGCAGCCCTGAAGATAATTTTTCGTTTTTTCCCATTTTCACACCATTTAAATGCTGGGGTTGTTCCTTAATTAAGACGACGGCGCTTCGTTCCCACTCCTAGCCCTTTCTTATCCCATCCTCGCCATAATACCTAGTTGTGTCGATACAGCAAACAGTAAAAGAAAAAAACATTATGACATTCTATTTAAGACACAAAAAGGCATGAAATTCCACCAATAATCTGGATCTACGAAATCCAACGAGATTCCCCCACCAAAGTAATAACGTTATCGCATGATCGATACGGTATGTGACGACTTAATCAATTTGGGGGGAGGGGGGAGTAGCAATGGAGCAATATACGAAATTATAAATAGTTAAAATTATTTCAATTACTTAAATATCTGCAATAATATTCCAAACAATTCAACAACGCAATAAGCACAAAATTGGCACGTTCATTCCATAGGTACAGCACACTTTCTTCGCGTAACAATAGTACCCGTATTGTCCGAGGTTAAGTGTTATAAACATGGTCAGGATTGCGTCAAGTAATACTTAAAATGAACGAGAATAAACCTCATAGACTTCGGAATTCGATTTTCAGCTCAATTAAATAAGGTCGAAGATTTGAAAATTAAAAATACCTCAGAAGTCGAGTACGTGCCTTGTAATATATTGTAACATTTACCGGTACTTCTATTGTTAGTTTTGTCGTAGGATATAGTGGAGTTAAGATACTATTCTTGGGACTGTAGCAATGAATCACAATAAGAAATTAATTACAGTACTTGAGAGAAAGAATGCTTAATGAAATGGCACAGGTGATAATGTATTCTTTTTCTTCTTTTGTAACAAGAGAAAGAAAACCTGGAGCTGTTTGGCAAAACACCGATAATGGCAAGAAGCCAAAATAGTTCGGAGCATTGACACACACGCAGAAGAGGGGCGTGCAAGAAGCGAGCGGCCCCTATCGGAAGTGTATAACAGGGACGGGAGAGTCGACAGAGAAAGTGCAGGGAACACAAGGCTAAAGATAGCCATACATCCCAGCAGTACCTTGACACTATTTATTCTGGAACACAAGCTCACAGGCAGTCGACTGTCTCGTCTCGCTTGCTAAGTCCCCACAGAGGAACTTTGTTGAACAGTTCCTTTGATGGACCCTCCTTTTAATTAGGTTGATTCAGGAGTAACGTAATTTATAATTAATTGATTATAATTAAAATGCAACTTATTCTTCTTCGTAAGACGTCGTCTCCATACGGAGATTGGCGACTCACGCAGTCAGCTCTGATCTTTGCATTGTACTGAGCCATTACTTTGTGAATTTATAGGCATATCCTTGACGATCTTTAATGCAGTGATTTCCCTTTGCCTTCTACATCCTAATGCCGTTGACCAAAATTTGGTTCCCCCGCCTTTAAGGACGGAAAAAAAGTGCCCTAAACTACGCGTATACCTGCTCGTCCACTCTCAGGGAGACTGTTGGCACTTGGTATAGGCGATCTCCCTATATTCCCATATTGGAAGATATTCGGTTCCTACGCAGTTTGCCCGCCCTAAAAGGTGGCTGACTAAGTAACCAAGTAACTGATAATTGAAACGTCCAGATGCAAAACTCTGTGAGTGCACCAGAAAATTTATTTTTGTTTTCTTTCAGGAAACGCGAAAACTTATTCATTCCTTTGGCTGGCGGATATTCAAAATTCCTTTTCATTGTAGATTTATGTTCACTTAGGGACAATTTTTTCTGACAATCTTTAAAGTATTCGAGCTTTTTTAAAAAGTTATTACCGAAAACGGTCTGCATTCGCCTGTTCTCATGGATCTACAGAGGTTTGCTTCTGTGTAGAGATGATATCGTAATGTAAATGGTTGCTATTGGCTTTACGTCGCACCGACACAGATAGGTCTTATGGCGACGATGGGATAGGAAAGGCCTAGGAATGGGAAGGAAGCGGCCGTGGCCTTAATTAAGGTACAGCCCCAGCATTTGCCTGGTGTGAAAATGAGAAACCACGGAAAACCATCTTCAGTGCTGCCGACAATGGGGTTCGAACCCACTATCTCCCGATTACTGGATACTGGTCACACTTAAGCGACTGCAGTTATCGAGCTCGGTTAACGTAAATGGAAAAGGATGCCATGATTGTTAAGGTGTTGAAGTCTAAACGGTCTGACACCGGGGTTAGCCGGTTCGAGTCCCGATGGTCGAAAAAATGTTCACCATCAGAATGTTGGCCGGCAGGGTAAGGCAGGTGGTGCTATACAATTTCTGATCACTAGATTACGTGCCCAAATAACCTGGATTAAATTCCAAACCTCTCCGCAGTGCTCATATGGAGTGAGGTCGATGGTGATTCGTCCGTCGGATGGAGACGTTAAGACTTGAGCACAGCCCTTGGTGCTATTCGACAGGAGTAGGCTACGAGCCGGCACCGGGTTTCACCCTCTCCCTTCCTACTATCATATATCACATCATCCATTTCATCTCATTAACTCCTCTGATGAGGTTGACGTCAGGAAGGGCATCCGGTCATAAAAACGCGCCACGACAGATTCATCTCACCTCATACCCGACCCCGTAGAAAAACGGGACAAGGGTCGGACAAACAAACAAACAAACAAACAAACAAATTGAAAGAGATGCCTTAATGCTGGTTCAAATGTGAAAAGAAATTATGTAATAACTACAAGTAACTATGCTTGCAAAGCCATATACAGTAAATTACACAGGCAACTCATTATCCGCTGGGTGAATTTCAAATTCTGAGTCCTCCTCTGTATTGTTCCCGGTTGTTTGAGGATCGATCAGATTCTTATAGAAAATATAACTTCGGTTTCTTCCCAAGTCTCCCCGAAATGCTTTCTGAGCAGAAAATCAATGTCACTAACTTTCACTTCCTTTAAGGCTTTTCCAATTCGGATAACATTCGGCTTCATGGACGAGTAGGTTTCCCTAATATTGTTTCCTTCTGCTTCACGGCTGTGTGCGATACGACCGAAATGACGCAAGCTCAGAACTAACGTACATGGAGAAAGAAACTGGGAAAACAGCATTATTTAGACACAGAACACAATGTGTATCTTTATTTTTAAAGGAGATTCCAAATACTAGTTTTTACGTCTGTAAACTTTTATAAGTAATGGCGCTTGGTAAGGGTACACCAAGCTCTGCTTCTTTATCATGAAAATGAATTCACTCAGTATTGCTCTGCAATCAGAAGCGGAACACGTTTTCATCTGTAGGTTGTTTTCCAGGTGTGTTTTACAACAGACGGAAGCTGTTTTCCTTGTGTTTTGAGGGCTTAATCGACAGACAGCAGCATAGAGTACATAATGGTGGCAACAATTCATTTTCGAGAAAAAGTGGATTAATTGCAGTTTGCTTCTTCTTGTACCATATCCTCATTGGATGTCGGCTGTTACCAGGGCGATCTGGTTCGTGTTCTCTGCATATCTTCATTACGGCTGACCAGAAGATTTTTAGCACCCCCTGGCCAATGAAAGCCTTCCGGGGACTGGAGGACGAAGTATTTGTTTGTTCAGCCATACTGATGATATCTTGGGGAAAATTAATTTAGATGGTTTCCCGCTGCCTTCCTCAATGCTATTTTAGGCCATTCATGAGCCCCCGTTAACACAGGGAACAGTCGCTGTTGTAGCCGCCTCTCTGAGGAACAGACGCTACGGCACTGGGCTGCCTCTTCCGCCACCGTCACCATTTAACGAGTACATTCTTAGTCATTTTTACTTGCAATCGTTACTTTTTTACAAAGTCTAATTTGTACTTGTAATTTACTTCTTGAAATAAAATTCTAATCGTTACATTCTAGTAACTGATATATATCGCACGGGAACAGAAATGTGAACAATTTTTTTTTTTTTTTTTTTTGCTAGGGGCTTTACGTCGCACCGACACAGATAGGTCTTATGGCGACGATAGGATAGGAAAGGTCTAGGAGTTGGAAGGAAGCGGCCGTGGCTTTAATTAAGGTACAGCCCCAGCATTTGCCTGGTGTGAAAATGGGAAACCACGGAAAAACATTTTCAGGGCTGCCGATAGTGGGATTCGAACCTACTATCTCCCGGATGCAAGCTCACAGCCGCGCGCCTCTACGCGCACGGCCAACTCGCCCGGTACAAAATAAATTAGGATGAAGATAATGTTCTTAGTTCTATTACAGAAGAACCAGTTCTTACCTCTTCAGTACTTCCAAAAGACATTCCAACGATGTTCTTAAAATTAAACACAGGTATTCCTTCAAGTCTTTTCTGTAAATTCAAATATTTACTTAATCCTCGGACAGTAGAGCGCTGGCCTTCTGAGCACAACTTGGCAGGTTCGGTCCCAGCTCAGTTCGGTGGTATTTGAAGGTGCTCAAATACATCAGCCTCGTGTCGGTAATTTATTGGCTCGTTAAAGAACTCTTGCGGGGCAAAATTCCGGCACCTGGGCGGCTCTGAAAACCGTAAAATTAGTTAGCGGGACGTAAAATCAATACCATTATTAAATGGAGTATCATTTCGAACGCTAAGTCATTAAGTAAAATAAAAATTATGGGAAAAGATCATTTCGAAAATTTCAAGGTACCTGTAACGTTTCGTCTCACCCATTGATGATAGCCACTAAATGCCTCTATTCTAAAAAACACACAAAAAATGAACACTTTTACTTGCAAACTTTTGTATTATTCAATTCCCAAGCGAAAAAAAAGTCAGTGATTTCCTTAAGACTCTATAAAATAATTGTAATTGTATTGATTAGTCTTGTTGAAAAAGTCATTTGTAATCGTAAAATATTTCTAAGGTAACTGTATCCGACCACAATTTTTTTTTCTTGCACTCGTCCCATCACTGGTCGTATATTACAGGAACTGACCATTACGAAACAACTACTAGTCCCATGTTTGCAAGGGAGAAATTTTCAATTTATGCTCATAGGTCTTGAAAGATTTCCTAACAGATGGAATTAGTTGTTTCCTCTCCTGATGTAAAATATGTGCGAAGCTCAGAGCAGGTTTTTCCAAGGGTCTTGCGGCCGGATGTCGTTTGGCTAGCTCCTTTTTTCCCTAATTGATTAAACGATTCCTGCCATTTCAGTAAAAATATGATAACTCCTAAAGCATTAATGCAAATGATATGATGATAGTTTTTAACTTACTGAGATTTTCCACGTGAATTAATTTTTTAAAATACAGATTGCGTGATTAATCTGGTAAAGGTGATTTTAGTGAAGCGAGTACCCATCATATTAACGGGATTGTAAATGAAGGTTACAGATCTCTTCATATGGTTATAAGGGTATTTACGGGTTGTAGTAAGGATGTAAAGGAGAGGGCGTATAAGTATATGGTAAGACCCCAATTAGAGTATGGTTCCAGTGTATGGGACCCTTGATTACTTGATACGAGAACTGGAAAAGATCCAAAGGAAAGCAGCACATTTTTTTCTGGGTGATTTCCGATAAATGAGGAGTGTTACAAAAATGTTGCAAACTTTGAGTTGGGAAGAGACAAATAGCTCGACTAAGCGGAATGTTTCCAGCTGCCAATGGAGAGATGGCGATGAATTACATTAGTAGATGAATAAGCTTGAGTGAAGTTTTTAAAAGGAGAAGGAACAAATTGGGGCAAGTACTCGTTTATAGGAAGAGGAATTAGGGATTGGAATAATTTATCAAGGGAGATGTTTGATTAAGTTTCAACTTCTTTGATACCATTTAAGATCAGATTACGTAAACAACTGACAGGGAATCTGCCACCTAGGTGACAGCCCTAAATGCAGATATTTCAAAACCGGATAGAACGAAGACGAAGAACATTAATTACTTAACAGCCACTTCAGGCAAGAATTACCTTTCGGCGGAAGGTAAGGTACAAGGACTTTCAACATATTAGGTCGTGTTACGTACATTTAGTTCGTGTTGAAGAGATGTTGAGTACACAACAAAAATGGCCAATCGGACACCAGTGGGATCCGAACCCACAACCTCCCGATTTCGCGTCGGTTGCTAAACATCTCTTCAACACGTACTAAATGTAAGTAACACGACCTAATAGGTGGAAAGCCGATTTTGATTATTCCGATTATGTCTTTAATTTGATTAATAGCGTCAAAATTAGAAAACAACAGACTATATAAATGATGTAGTCCAGCCCCGCGGTGTAGGGGACAACGCGTCCGCCTGTCACCCGGCGGCCCCGGGTTCGATTCCCGGCCGGGTCAGGGAGTTTTAGTTGTAAATGATTAATATCCCTGGCCTGGGAACTGGGTGTTTGTGTCGTCCTTAACGTTCCTTTCCTCGCATTCAACACTTTACACTTCCGCAATTTCCAAATACACGCAGGTTCATAACATATGGTGCAAATAGGGGCAAAAGATCTTTCTAGGTCGACGCCCGGAACAAATAGCATTTATATATATATATATGATCTAAATCAACAACGATCAATTTGTTATAAAATATGGAGGTGTTTAAAACAATTTTATTATTTGATGTCTTAAGCATAAATCATAATAAAAGGAATATACGGACATTTTTGTAAATTTAATACATTAGTACTATTACATACTTTATGGATATTACATATTTCATTGATATTTACTACATGTTTATGTGCATATTTCGCACTTGGATGTTGTTGTTTGAGTCATCAGTCCATAGACTGGTTTGATGCAGCTCTCCATGCCACCCTATCCTGTGCTAATCTTTTCATTTCTACGTGACTATTGCATCCTACATCTGCTCTAATCTGCTTGTCATACTCAAACCTTGGTCTACCCCTACTGTTCTTACCACCTACACTTCCTTCAAAAACCAACTGCACAAGTCCTGGGTGTCTTAAGATGTGTCCTATCATTCTATCTCTTCTTCTTGTCAAATTTAGCCAAATCGATCTCCTCTCACCAATTCGATTTAGTATTTCTTCATTCGTGATTCAATCTATCCATCTCACCTTCAGCATTCTTCTGTAACACCACATTTCAAAAGCTTCTATTATCTTTCTTTCTGAGCTAGTTATCGTCCGTTTCACTTCCATACAATGCCACGCTCCACACGAAAGTCTTCAAAAACATCTTTCTAATTCCTATATCAATGTTTGAAGTGAGAAAAATTCTTTTCTTAAGAAAGCTCTTTCTTGCTTTTGTTAATCTGCATTTTATGTCCTCCTTACTTCTGCCATCGTTAGTTACTTTACTACCCAAGTAACAATATTAATCCACTTCCTTTAAGGCTCCATTTCCTAATCTAATATTTCCTGCATCACCTGCCTTTGTTCGACTGCACTCCATTACTTTTGTTTTGGACTTATTTATTTTAATCTTGTACTCCTTACCCAAGACTTCGTCCATACCATTCAGCAGCTTCTCGAGATCTTCTGCAGTCTCAGATAAAATAACAATATCATCGGCAAATCTCAAGGTTTTGACTTCCTCTCCTTGCATTGTGATTCCCTTTCCAAATTCCTCTTTGATTTCCTTTACTGCCTGTTCTATGTAAACACTGAAGAGGAGGGGGAACAAACTGCAGCCTTGCCTCACTCCCTTCTGGATTACTGCTTCTTTTTCAAAGCCCTCGATTCATATCATTGCAGACTGATTTTTATACAGATTGTAGATAATTCTTCATTCTCGGTATCTGATCCCAATCACCTACAGAATCGTAAATAGCTTGGTCCATTCAACATTATCGAATGCCTTTTCTAGATCTACGAAGGCCATGTACGTGGGTTTGTCCTCCTTAATTCGATCCTCTAAGATCAGACGTAAAGTCAGGATTGCTTCACGTGTTCCTGCATTTCTTCTGAAGCCAAATTGATCTCCTCCCAACTCAGCTTCAACTTGTTTTTCCATTCTTCTGTAAATAATACGTGTTGGATATTACATAAAAATCACAATCCCAGTTATAATTTAAACTCACAACCATTCTCGGAACCAGGACAATAGATGCTATTTTCCAACAAAGACAGCAATAGAAGCTACTTCAAAACATGAATTGTCAAAATGTAATGTCGAAACTTGGAAGCGTCGGTTTCAAACCGTCGAAGAATTAACAACCTGAATCGAGTCCAACAGTAGTTTGTCTTCATTCTTCAAAGCTGACTCGTCTCGTTTCATGATCGCTTTAAATCGTACGGGTCATAAAATGTAAGAGCCATATCCATGGCTGTGTCGGAAGAAATCAACTTAATAATGTGCTTGCTAAGAGCTAACAACACATCACATTCAAGGCTTTTTCTCCCGCTCCGTGCTAATAATGGCCGAGTCTTTTGGCATGTTCTACCGTGTATTTTGGCAGTTATTAGTTTATAATGGGCCAAAATATTGTCTGACAAATGGCAAAATACATAGCAAGACCTGCCAAAAAGGCATTTTACAACAACACATCAAAATCAGATGGCGAAAATAGTCTGACGCATCATTGTATCCTTTGTAATACTGTGTCCTCCATGTGCTCTGACAATGAAGGAGGTCTTGTTGATGATGATACTTGTTCTTTAAAGGGGCACAACATCTAGGTCATCTGCCCTGTTGGGGGGGTCTTCCTGGCCGGGAGATAGATCAGTCAAGTAGTGTAATCTTGATTATTAATTATGCGAGTTGTGGTGGTATACGATTTCTAATCACTTGATTGCGTGTCAAAAGCTTGCATTCAATTCCAAACTTCTCGGCAGTGCTCAAAGGGAGTAAGGGAATATGACACTGTTGATAGTGATTCGTCCGTCGGATGGAGACGTAAAGCTTTGAAAAAACCCTTGGTGTTATTCGACGGTCGTATGCTACGTGCTGACATCAGATTTCACCCTTTCCCTGGATCATAATCATCATCATACCACATCCAGATGCGGAGGTCGTCTATAAGCGTCAAATAGAAAGACCTGCACCAGGCGAGTCGAACATGGCCTCGGACATTCTCCGCACTGAAAGCCATACGATAAATAAAAATGAATATACGTAGAAAAAACTTGCTAGGAACCCGGTGACAATATACAGGGTGATCGGAAACAACATGAACCGGGTATACGAGTGATAGAGGATTGGCAATGCTAACAATTCATTTGAAAAACTAAGTTCACATCTCAGCAAGCCTCCGTGGCTCAGGCGGCAGCGCGTCAGCCACCCACCGCTGGGTTCCGTGGTTCAAATCCCGGTCACTTCATGTGAGATTTGTGCTGGACAAAGCGGAGGCGGGACAGGTTTTTCTCACGGATAATCCGTTTTTCCCTCCCATCTTTCATTCTAGCAACACTCTCCAATATCATTTCATTTCATCTGTCATTCATTAATCATTGCCCCAGAGAAGTGCGACAGGCTTCGGCAGCCGGCACAATTCCTATCCTCGCCACTAGATGGGGCTTCATATATTGCATTCCAGACCCGTTCAAATGACTGGGAACGGGCTGTGGATTTTCATTTTTAAATTTGATATCTCGCGCCATTATCACTTTATCAGCTGCTTAAGTTCGCTAATCAAATCGCTTCGCGGGCGAATTCAAACGGACTTTATGAGGCGGCGTTGCTATATCAGTACATGACTTAAGATCGTCTTCAGAGCACCAATCGAAGAAAAGAAATTCGCCATAGGTGAGATCTGAACAAGGACGTCCAAACTGATAGCATCACGCCTTAGCAAGTACGTTACGGCGACAAAGGCTGAAACCCAATGTGCGTTCGTGTTCGACGCTGACTTCTCGGTATGGCTCAAAAGCCGGTTTTAAGTTACGTGTAGATTTTGTAACATCGCCTCGCAAAACCCATTTGAATTCGCCCGAGAACCGATCTGACTGGCTAACTTCAGCACTTCATAAAATTACAACAGCATGAAATATCGAATTCATTTTTTCAAATGATTTATCGGTATAACTAATCCCCTTCGTCCGTTCCTTCCTTCCTTCCTTCCTTCCTTCCTTCCTTCCTTCCTTCCTTTCTTAATCCGTTTACCCTCCAGGGTTGGTTTCTCCCACGGACTCAGCGAGGAATCCCACCCCTACCGCCTCAGTGGTGGTGGTGGTCGTGATTATTATTATTTTAAGAGGAAGTACAACTAGGCAACCATCGTCTATACAACACTAATCAGAGACAAAAAAATGGAAGGGATCCGACTCTTCGAAAAATGAAGCTATCGGCCATAGACAAACAAGGGCCACGAAGGGCGTGAAAATGAAAGACTCCCTAGGCCTCGAGTGATCTAATACTGTCGGGGTCGGAAAAGAACAAGAGATGACCAAGGAAGGCCGGATAGGATAGATGAACGTGAGGATCCTGGCACAAGTAAGTGGGAGCAATGCCAGGACTCAGCTAAGGGCCCCGAGGTCACAACCCACGCTCCAAAGTTAAGAGCCAGTGGGCCTCGTTTAGTCACCTCTTACGACAAGTAGGGGATACCGGGGGTGTTATTCTACCGCCCCCACCCACAGGGGCTACCGCCTCAAGGGCAGTGTTCTGGAGCGTGAGAATTTGGGTCGTGGATAAAACTGGGGAGGAGGACCAGTACCTCTCTAAGGCGGTCTCATCTGCTGTGCTGAACAGGGACCTTGTGGCAAGGAAGAGGGAAGGAAGCGGCTGTGGCCTTAAGTTAAGTACCTTCCCCGCATTTGCCTGGAGAAGTGGTAAACCACGGAAAACCACTTTGAGGACGGCTGAGAAGGAAATCGAACCCCCCTCTGGACCCTGTTCCAGTCATCGTACCACGTTTCAAATTTCGTGGCAGAGCCGGGCCTCCATGGGTGGCGTCTAATCAGACTAACCACTACACCACAGAACAGACTAACCACGTCGTTTCCGACCACCCTGTATGCCCTCATTCCATGTGAGAGAGGTTTGGAAGTGAATCCAGGCTTTTGACACGCAATCTAATGATTAGGAATTCTGATGGTGAAAAACGTGCTCCACCAACGGGAAGCGAGCCGGCTAACTACGAAGTCAGACCATATAGACTTCACGCCTTAACGTTCATGGCCATCGGGGTGAAGAACACATGCTAATCGCACCCTCCTCCCACTGTCTCACAGTTTGGAACGGAGGTATTATTATAATTATTTTTATTATTAACAAATACCTCGCAACCGGGAAATATCCCGGTGGCAATGGTCACTTACAGTACTGTGATTATAAGGTAAATTTAGGATAAGATAAAGTTAAAACATGATTACCCATCAACAACAACAAGCAATTCCATGGAAAGAAAATATTACAAGAAATACCTCTAATTTAACATTCTACATCCAGCATCATCATATACAATTTTACACTCAACGGCGACGGCTGGGCCCCTTTCTTGAGTCTGACATTATTCTTATTTCGCTTCCGTCTTTTCTATCCGTCCTCATTTGTTTATTTCTTGCACTTTTCTGTCCCCGCTGTTATTAGGTTCACAAGGATTACGGAGTTCCTAATTTTCTCCAGTAACTTCGTCACTGTCCGCCTCTGTGGTGTAGTGGTTAGCGTGATTAGCTGCCACCCCCGGAGGTCCGGGTTCGATTCCCGGCTCTGCCACGAAATTTGAAAAGTGGTACGAGGGCTGGAACGGGGTCCACTCAGCCTCGGGAGGTCAACTGAGTAGAGGTGGGTTCGATTCCCACCTCAGCTATCCTGGAAGTGGTTTTCCGTGGTTTCCCACTTCTCCTCCAGGATGGTACCTAACTTAAGGCCACGGCCGCTTCCTTCCTTCTTCCTTGCCTGTCCCATCCAATCTTCCCATCCCTCCACAAGGCCCCTGTTCAGCATAGCAGGTGAGGCCACCTGGGCGAAGTACTGGTCATTCTCCCCAGTTGTATCCCCGACCCAAAGTCTGAATCTCCAGGACACTGCCCTTGAGGCGGTAGAGGTGGGATCCCTCGCTGAGTCCGAGGGAAAAACCGACCCTGGAGGGTAAACAGATTACGAACGAACTTCGTCACTGAAGTACTCAGAATACTCCCATTTTCCTTCTTCACCAATGTCACTGATGACCTCAGACCACATCCACTGTCATTCACCAATGTCTCCATCTGTCTCGGTAGATCAATAAGAACTCATGATCTGAAGTACACAGATTCGATCCTGATTTAAGTGCTCAATTTTTTAAGAGCAGTCAAAACTCTCGGCGTCCCATATCATGGTCGTTTGGCCTGCTAAAGATCTCTGAAGGCGCACTCAGCGTCACACAACAGCTCAGCGATAGTATTCCGCTTTCGTTGCTAGATACAGGAGCACAAATCAGAATGTCGAAATGTGTACGCATGTCGCCTAGATGGCACCATTTCAGAAGGTCTACAACTCGATAGCTGAGGCCATGCAATTATTATTATCTGTATATTAAAAGAGTTTACTAAAAACACTTTTGGCCAATCCGTACATCCGTTCTACTGGACCGATTTGCTTCATGTTTGTTTTAATCTCTCCGAAATGACCTGCCAGCGAGTTATGAGACATTGATAGGTCTCTAAGTTAAGTCAGATTTGATTAATAATAAAATCAAGTCATAAAATGATCACTCCAATCATTACAGGCGAAGGTCTGCACTCACCCGCAATACATTCTGTACCTGGCGGGTTGCGCACAGTTAAGGAGCAATATCTTTACGTAAAGATATCGGCGAAGCTAAACGATTAGAAATGACGGCGACTATAGGCGAACCTGAAATTTCAACGAATCTTGCTAAAAAATATGACTTAATACCTGGAGAGAAATCCCATGGCTCCCCTACGGGTGGAGTGGGGAGGGTGTAAAAATATAATCGAAAGTGACTTATAGCAATGCAGAATCCATAGTTTTCGGGGTCGCTGGCATGAACAGTGATATTCTGGATGTCATTTAAGTGCAAGTTCAGCCTCCATCGCCATGCGAGTGACAAGGAGTGAGAAAGAAAATGTCCAAAATGACAGATATCAGTACTAAATTTACAGTTTCAGCTGATTGGTGACAATTCCAATGATAGTTGGAACCGTATACTTCATATCTATAGCGCTACATGATAATACATACAGTTAACACATATATATTATTTCAGTAGCATAGATTTTTTTCTTTTTAGCAATTTGCTTTACGTCGCGACGATGTGATAGGAAAAGGCTAGGAGTGGGAAGGAAGCGACCGCGGTCTTAATTAAGGTACAGCCCCAGCATTTGCCTGCTGTAAAAATGAAAAACTACAGAAAACCATATTCAGGTCTGCCGACAGTTGGATTCGAACCCACTATCTCCCGGATGCAAGCTCATAGCAGCGCGCCCCTAACCGCAAGGCCAACTCGCCTGGTGTATAGATACCTTTTGCGGCGGTCACAAGTAACCGATCGTGACAAATGATCATTCCAAAGAAAGAGAATAGGCATTAGCAGAGACGAATTGCACTCGCATTTCACAGATATCGATAATTTCTTTTTTTAAATGAGTTTTAAAAATTGTACGAAGTGTGCGATTTGCAAATACTGTTGCTGTAGGAAAATACGCGCCATCATTGCTGTCCAATTCACATCTTGGCCGCTGGGACGCCTGTTTTATGTCATTAAAATATGCTGTAATCATCAGTTAAGAAAAGAATGACAGTAAAACCAAAAATTACTTCCAGAACATTCGTCAGTATAATAATGCACTTGCATTTGCTTCCGTTCAAGCGGATACCATAAATGTTAAAATATCAAAGATTACATTAAGTAGTAAGTAAGGCTGTCTAATATTGTACAGATCTGTGCATTCCTTAGTTCACCAGGGGGGCTACTCCACCATATACTTAATGAACATGCCCGATTTCTCGCATGGGTCCCCTAGTTTTTATAATTTGAAAGTTCAATTACTTCCCAGACAATTTGGGATAACACAAGTACGATGTTCCGCGCGGAACAAAATATTCTAAAATTTAAACTTCAAATTAAACACACAATAACTCTAAAGTTACAAAACAGTTCGTAAAAATCGAGCCAATAGCTGCGCGGTTTGGGTCACATAGCTGTCAGCTTGCATCCGGAAGATGCAACCTCACTGTCGGCTGCTCAGAAGGTGGTTTTCCATGGTTTCACACCAGGAAAATGCAGGGACTATACCTTATTTAAAGGTCACGGTCACTTCCTTCGCACTCCTAGCCCTTTCCTATCCCATCGTCGCCATAAGACTGAGTCAACGTCACAATAAAGATATTTGCAAAATATCACGCATAATTAACAGGCAATATAAGTCCTAAGAGTAAACGTTCCAAATTGTAAGAATAATGTTATTTGCTTTACGTCCCACTAACTACTTTTTAAGGTCTTCGGAGACGCCGAGGTGCCGGAATTTAGTCCCGCAGGAGTTCTTTTACGTGCCAGTAAATCTACCGACACGGGGCTATCGTATTTGAGCACCTTCAAATACCGCCGGACTGAGCCAGGATCGAACCTGCCAAGTTGGGGTTAGAAGGCCAGCGCCTTAACCGTCTGAGCCACTCAGCCCGGCGTTCCAAATTGTACCCGGGCTGCGCATGGATCAATTTCAAATAAAGACACGTTATCTGATTTATTTACAACGAACGCTGAGGAGCAGTAAGGGTTCTGTAGTTATTATTAATTTAAAACACTGGGCTGAGTTTGAGAAAACGGCTGAACCGACTGACATCCTAAAGCATTCTGACCGAAGCCTGTAGATATGCTTAGTGTCTTTAAAATTAAAAAAGATAACATGTAGCATGCTGATTGGCCAAAGCGCTCGCCAGTACTTCAAGGCCACCTGGACTGTGGAAGCGCTGAGACATCCGATGCGAGGGGGCGGTGGAACCACGCATGCACAGTCGGACGTCTTCGTAGTCAGCAGTTCCAGTCTGTGCAGAGAGTCGCTTAGTCGAGTAGAAGCGATTGAGCGCTATGTTACTGCCTCTTTGTAGCTCTCCCTATATCTTCTATTTATTTAAAACACTAGACTGATTCTTGTTACTGCGAGTTTGACGTAACGTCTGAATCGATTGACAATGCGCTTGGAATTTTGTATCACGATCAATAAAGCTCAAGGGGGAAACGCTGGAACTTGAAGGTTTCAATTTACCTCAGCCAGTTTTCAGACATAGCATATGTTGCAATGTGAAGTGTTGAAGTGTGCGAACGTTTGATGTCCTTAAAGATGCACTACTGCCAAAAAGTAATTGTACGAAGAATGTCTCTTGAACTTACGTTTGCATTTTTGAGGTCCTTTCGAAGTACGTTAAGCCAGGATGTTGAGTTCTTACGCGAGGTTACATAATCTATTATCCTTTTTGTCAATCGATTTTCTGGTAATATAGTCAGTTGGCCGAAGAATCTCATTCGTCTTTTCCTAATGTCAATTTCGATGTTTTGAGAACCTTTCTGTTGTTTTGATTGATTGTAACCTGTAACCGTCTTGGGTGGTATTTTGCTCCGAAGATTTTCCTAATGATCTTCCTCTCTTCTTTTTTTATTTCTTCTTGTTTTCTGTTGAGTGGCAGTGTTTCACTTCTTATTCGTATTCTTATTCTTCTTATTATTACCAATGACTCGAAATCTTCCGCCGACTCAGGGAACTGTCGTAATTATAACTTAAGTTCTTTGTTGTCCTTTTATGTGACGCACTTCCACATCGTGACCTCGAAGAGAATTCTGCGAATGCCAAGACGTTGAAAATAAACTCAACTTCTGTGCGTGTAAATAAATTCTCGCGATTCATTCGGTTATTTGTAGATTAAGTTAAAATATTCATGGAATATATACAGTGCTTAGTGTTCTGCCATGTAACCTCGTTTGTCTTTGTATATTTTCTCTCTGCATTAAACCAATAGTAAACGAATGGAGATACCGCTTGCAAGACGGTGAAAGGAGTTTTTGAAAATTTAAGCCACAAGGAAATGGATATTCATTTAAAGGAGATATCGCTTCTAGAGTGATGAGATGACGCTTTGAAAAAAAAAAAAGCATGTGTCCGGAAAAAACAGATTGCTTGACGAATGTAGAGGTGGTCAGTTCTTCATTCTGCTGCCAGCGGTCCCGTTGCTACTAAATGTAGGCTTAGTGCCAACATACTGACCATTCATATCAGAGAACAAGAAGTCTTCTACAATTATCTCAAAGAACAAATAATGAATGAACAAAACAGCTGTTGAGAGAACAATCCAATCTTCCTTTTTTTTTTTTTTTTTACAACGAGAATAAAGCGGGAATATATCGTCATCGGTTACCCAGCATCGTTACTCTTGTTGATATGGCGGAAAACACACACAACTCTGCTGGGAAAGTAAGTCCAGAAGAGCGAGAAACAACTCTGAAACCTTTGCTAGTTAATGGATGGCCAATGGTAGATGCCCGAGATGCTGTCTTGAACTTTAGTCAGGCTTTTGGTTTATGAGCCGTGTGGCTCTGCTGGCTGAAAAGATGAATCATCATCCTGAATGGTTTAATGTTTACAACAAAGTACAAGTTACTTTGGCATCCCATGACGTCAATGGATAAAGTGGCCAAACCATTTGCTGAATAATATATCAAGTGTAACACAGAGGTTTAATTGTAGAGAGAATCTCTGTGAACTTATGTTGCTAGCTATTCATATAAATGCAATATAAAATATTTCACTTGTAAAGAAAGGAAACATAAAAAAAGCATGATTGTTCTGCGTATAATCTCTATATATAAAGTAAGAGCTTTGTCTGCACATTGCTCAGAATTTAAAAAGGATGGTATTTCTGTACCGGTCGTGTCCATAGTAGCAAGGAAATCCACTTTTTAATTTTCCGTAATTTCTGTCTGTGTGTATGTACACGCATCACGAGAAAACGATTGAAGAGAATTTAATGAAAATCGGTATGTAGTATCCGGGAATAAGTTGCTATAATCTAGGCCATAAATAATCTTATTCACGCTGAAATAAATGGTAGTTTAGGGGAAGGCCGAAACTTAAATTCTCAAATTTGTATGTTATTAGTGGTCCTATCTAAATGAAAATCGGTATGCAAAGTCGGGAAATAAGTCGCTACAATCTATGCCATAAATAATTTTATTCACGCTGAGTGGAATGGTAATTTAGGGGAAGGCCTAAAATTTAATGCTCAAATATTTGTGTTATTAGTGGTCCTATCGACAAATCCTACATTACTAAAGTTATATAGTATTACAATTCCGATCATTTATGTATCATACATTTTTATCGTACCGGCTATGATAACAGAGATATTCATGAATTTGGATTTTTGTTGCTAAGTCTATATCAGCGCCAAGTTACGAGAAAATGGGTGAAGAGAATTTAATGAAAATCGTTCTATAAAGTCGAGGAATAAGGAGCTACAATCTACGCTGTAAATAATTTCGTAAGACGCCCTAATATCACAGAGTCGAAAGAAAACTAAATGTGAAAGCCTACAGTACAGAAAGCCCATAACATTGAACTAAAATAATATTACATTGTTTTTTGTGATGTTCTTTGCGTCTTCTGTTGCCAGTTATGTCCGATAGATGGGATTACTGCTGTATACTGAGTTTTTTTAAATTTGCTTTACGTCGCACCGACACAGATAGGCCTATGTATTATGGCGACGATGGGATAGAAAAGGGCTAGGAGTGGAAAGGAAGAGACCCTGGCGTTAATTACGGTACAGCCCCAGCATTTGCCTGGTGTGAAAATGGGAGACCACGGAAAACCATCTTCAGGGCTGTCGACAGTGGTTTTCGAACCCACTACCTCCCGAATGCAAACTCACAGCTACACGCCCCTAAGCGCACGGCCAACTCGCTCAGTCGTACCGAGTATAACAGCCTGCCTGAATATTGGCGGGAAGTAGCTGGAGAGTTAGGTAACTTTCTTCTTTAGCATGCTATTCCTCTGGTTCATAATTTTTCTGATACTACCGGTACGTAACACACTGATTCATCATAGCATTCGAGCTACTCAATCCATACCCTGAGGCACTGATTGGAATGAGCAGTGTGCAAACTGAACGGGACAATAGCAGAGGAGTATTCACGGCTGTCTGCGGCCTGGTCATTCCAGCTCTGGAACTTTGGACTGTTAGATCGGCATCATAGTACTGTTTGTTAAAAGTGAGATACTGTGCGTTTTTTTTATTTGAGCTTGTATTTTATATGATAGCATTGCGTTTAGTCCCTACATTCCTACTGACGTTTTTATAATGACTTAAGTTAACTGTAGTTAGGAATACCACAACGACAGTTCTTCTGAGAATCCCGTAGCGAAGCACAGGTACATCAGGTAGTCTACAATAATGAAACTAATAGGAACATTAGTTGAAGTTATTCTTTCCCAAGACCAAGCTAAGTCTAGTCAAGCTAAACCCCAACATAATCTCACTATGAATAAGCTGTAAAAGAGCAGGTGAAAGTATGTGGAACTCGCAAAATTCATCATCCATACTTGACTAATGATTTCGTTTAATCATTTTCAAACTTCATGATTGATGTAGTTGTTTCGTTCAGTTCTTACCCTGTCAGTTTTTACTGAAACATTCTAAATCCCAGGCATGATACAGGTTTTTTGGACTTATGCCGTGTCAAGAAAACAAGGTGAAATTCCTTGCGTTTCGCAGAGAACGTTGCTCCACGCCTTCGGGAGAAACTTTCGACTGTTCACAAGGAAGACTTCTCCAGACTTCTGCGAAACGTAAAGAATTTCACCTTATTTTCTTGACAGGGCATAAGCCCAAAAAGTCTATATCATGTCTACAATTACGGACCGTGACAGCATCAATGGTAAATCCCTTTTCTCTTTCGTGAACGTCTAGATTCTCAACTAATTTTGAGTAATATATTTATAAACTACCAGAAAAATAAAACATATGGTAACAATATTATACTTTATAAAGAAATCACTTAATTACAATAGAATGACATGTTTCGTTCTTATACGCTGGAGCGGAGACAAAGCAGGACTTCATTCCAGATTTCGAAGTCTTAAGTATTTAAATAGAAATAAAGATAAATATTTGAGTATGATTTGATAGAACCTGATGTTATTTTAAGAACGAAACCTGTCATTATATTTTATTAAGTTGTTTCTTTGTTGAGTATCATACTGTTACCATGTGTTTTCTTTATCATATAGTTATATTAATCAAAATGAGTGTTGGCAGACTGACGAATCTAACAGTTTCACGATTGGAAAAATTTAAGGCTACCGTCGCTACAGATCTCTGCACATGATTATGAGGGTATGTAGGGGTTGTAGCAAGGATGTAAAGGAGAGGGCATATAAGTCTCTGGTAAGACCGCAACTAGAGTATGGTTCCAGCGTACGGGACCCAGAGCAGGATTTCTTGATTCGAGAACTGGAATAAAATTTAGTAAAGGAAATTAGCTCGATTAGTTCTGGGCGATTTCCAAGAAAAGAGTAGTATTACCAAAATGTTGCACACTTCGAGCTGCGAAGACTTGGAAGTAAGGAGGCGAGCTGCTCGACTAAGCGGAATTTTCCCAACTGTCAGTGGAGAGATAGTTTGGAATGACATTAGTAGAGAAATAAACTTTTGTAGAATTCCTAAAGGTAGGGAAAATCATAATATGAAGATAAAGTTATAATTCAAGAGGACAATATGGGGAAAACCGTCGTTGATAGGAAGAGGAATTAGTGACTGGAATAATTTACCAGGGGTGACTCATTTCCAACATGCTTGAAATCATTTATTATTAATAATAATAATAATAGTCATTGACTTTATGTCCCACTAACTACTTTTACGGCTTTCGGAGACGCTGAGATGTCAGAATTTAGTCCCGCAGTTCTTTTACGTGCCAGTAAATCTACCGACATGGGATTGACATACTTGAGCACCTTCAAATACCTCCGGACTGAGCCAGGATCGAACCTGCCAAGCTGGGGTCAGAAGGCCAGCGCCACTCAGCCCGGCTATTTAAGAAAAGACTAGGTAATCTGCCACCTCGTCGACATCCCTAAATGCAGATAAATGGCGACTGATTTATTACATTAAAACTACAACTGTTTTGCGAAATTTTAATACCGGTTTTGGTCTTCCAAGACTTTTAGGCTGATGACACACGGAGCGGTTTTCGCCGAGTCGGCAGCCGAGTCGGCGCATGTTTCTATTGTATCAGATGGGATGAAACAGACGCAGCGGTGCTCGCCGACAGGCGGCAGATTTGCCGACTCGGCCTGTCGTGTAGCTGGCGGTGCAGCGAGCGTTTTGAAGACTTTGTGCGCGCTCTAGCGCCATAGATTTAATACATTCAGCTGAATCACGGCTGACTTGATGCTTCGCTCTAGTCGGGCGTGGCTGAATTTACGCGGCGATTGCATCATTGGTAGGTATTCTTGTATTAGATATCATGAAGTATCTTTGAAATTCAATAATATACACGTAAAAGGACATATAGAGTAAGTAGTCTTTTGGAATAAGAATAAGAACAATCCTTTATTTTTCGGTAATTTTAGCTAGCTTCCTCACCTAATGTCACGCTCACTAATGTGTTTTGTCCACTGCCTGCTCGATACGCACCCGATGACTGCTTATAAACAGTCATTTTAGATGCAGTTCGAGCAGGCAGTGGTTTCGTCACAGTCGGCAAAAACCGCTCTGTGTATCAATCACAGCCGGCGGCCGACTCGGCAAAAACCGCTCCGTGTGTCATCAGCCTTAATCTCTATTTTCTCCTATAATGACATGGATAAAATATTTGTGACTGGAAACCAATTATTGAATTCATCTCTATTCACTTGTAATAAAATCTTCTGTATTAATACGTAGTTTACAACAAGCAACGGAACAAAAGAAACCGCGGCAAAGAGCATTACCACATGAAAAAAATGATAAACCTGTACTGTACTGTAATACTGGCAAACAGTTGAAGTTTTACATAATAAGATATTCAGCACGGTACGGTAGAGCTACGTTGAGCGCCAAGGTCAAAGACATTCGATCCAGAAGGCAGTGATTTTTTTTAGCAGAGCACGGGTGTGGGCGGAGTTATGTTATAAACACATCACAATACTAAGTCCAAGCGAACTTAAGTCCCCTGCCGATAACAAGATTTATAACTAAGTTTGGAGGATGGTAAACAGACTTTGGTTAGCTGTTGAGAGTTATTGCTCGCAATATGGCTTTTTTTTTTTTTTTTTAAGAATTGTTGTACGTCGCACCGACATAGACAGGTCTTACGGCGACAATAGGATAGTTAAGGAGCGGGAATGAAACGGCCGTGGCCTCAATTAAGGTCCAGCCCCTGCATTTGCTTGGTGTGAATATGGGAAACCACGGAAAACCACCTTCAGGGCTGTCAACAGTGGAATTCGAACTCACTAGCTTCCGAATGCAAGCTGACACCTACGTGCCAAAATTGGTTATACAGCGTAGCGCTAACTTGCTACACCTTTCTAGAGATGCCTCTATTTTTGGTGTAGGCTGAGTGAACCTCAGGGCAGTGAACATTCCAGAAGTGGAAACCGTTCTGGCAAAGCACTCTTTTCTTTATTTTTTATTTTACTTATTATGTCTTATGGCTGGGGTGATCCGAAGATTTGTGTGATGTGACGAACAAAATGTGTGACAGAAGTGTAACCATAGCAACCGTGCAGGCAGTGATGTAAGGTATGGATGGATGGTCAATGTTACATAGCAACCGTGCAGGCTATGTCTTATGGTTGGTTGCCATCTGAAATTAGCAGCCGTTGATGGATGGCCATGACCGGGAGACATATTTATTATAATTTGCTTTTCGCAAAGGCAAAGGTGTTTTCTTTTTGTCCGACTCGTTGGCTGAATGGTCAGCGTACTGGCCTTCGGTTCAGAGGGTCCCGGGTTCGATTCCCGGCCGGGTCGGGGATTTTAATCGCTTCTGATTAATTCTTCTGGCTCGGGGACTGGGTGTATATGTCCGTCCCAACACTCTCCTCATCATATTCAGACAACATACTACACTACCAACCACCACAGAAACTCGCAATAGTGCTTACATCCCTCCATAAAGGGTTGGCGTCAGGAAGGGCATCCGGCCGTAAAACAGGGCCAAATCCACATGTGCTACGCAGTTCGCACTCGCGACCCCACAGGTGTGGGAAAAGCGGCAGAAAAAAAAGGTGTTTTCTTTTTACAAATTATTTATGTTAAACTATTCAAGTCCTTGTTCCTAGACTAACTTACTTTTATCTTTATGTTTCAGTGCTGAAGAAGTGTTTCAATGCGTTCGACCGGGACAAGAGTGGCAGCATCCCAACCAACATGGTAGAGGAGATTCTACGTCTGATGGGTCAACCCTTCAATAGACAAACTCTCGAGGAACTCATAGAAGAGGTCGACGCCGACAGTAAGTAATTAACACTTTGTGCTCGCATGACGGATAAGCCCCGACACCGCTATCTCTGGTTGGGCTCAGATTACATTTCTGTCGGGACGTAGGCGGGGATGCCTCTCCCCTTCAGTGACTAAGTAGTTTCCCGGCCCTCTCTGGCCCTTTTCAGTTTCATCATTATCGCATTATTGCTGCTTTCGATTTGATCTCTTCTTTCCAGTACAAAAGCCAAGTCATTCATTTATGTGTCCGGTCGGCATTTCCAAAAACCTGCAGCTGCGATGGCTTTGTTGTTTCCTCTAAAAAACATCTTGTGATATGCGTGGGTTGTCCAGGAGAGGACAGATAAGTAGATGGCTTGGGTCTTGTTCAGCACCACATTCACAGGAGGGGTCTGCGTTTGATGGAAGAATTCCCCATTTCTTCAGGTTGCTCTTGCATTGAGGAATGCCGCCCACTCTTAGGCGGTTGAGGGACCTCCATACAGGGGAAGGTAGGTCGGCGCCACGAGCTAGTTCTTCCTTTGGTGACATGTCTTTGAGCAGTGAGATCCTCCATATGTTAAGACGAGTTGTTTCTGGTGTTCCCTCCAGCGGCAGAGTCCTAGCAAGAAAGCTCCTGCGGGATCTGAGGCGAGAGCTTGATGACCGTTCTTTGTTCTCTCGGCGTCTGCAGCAGTGGCCCTCTGGATGTCGGATGGGGCTATTCCAACCAATCGGGTACAGTTTTTGCACTGGTGTTGGTTTTAGTCATCCCGAGATTATCCTTGCCGTATCGTTGACCGCAATATCAACCTGTTTAGCAAGTACTGAAGCGTTCCACAGAGGAGCGGCATACTCAGCAGCTGACACACACAGCCCAAGTGCAGAAGTCCTCAGGATGTGCGGGCTGGCTCCCCAGATGCTGCCGATCAGCTTCTTAAGTATGCCATTGCAAGCACTGACCTTCTGTTTCGTGTTCATACATTGCTGCCTGTGCGTTAGAGCGTTACACCTAGATAAACTGGTGTTGGGCAAAGTTTCAGTCGTTCCCCTCACCATGTGATGTTCAGCTGTCGCCGCCAAGTATCAGATAGGTAGATGGTGGTAGTGGTGATTATTGTTTTAAGAGGACGTACAACTGGGCAACCAGTACTGGGGTCGGGCATGAAGTGAGATGAATCTTCGTAGCGAGATTTTAGGACCGGATGTCCTTCCTGGCGTCAACTTCATCAGAGGAGTTTATGAGAAGAGATGAATGACGTGATGTAGTAGGAAGGGAGAGGGTGAAACCCCGTGCCAGCACAAAGCCTACAACTGTCGAATAGCATTAAACTGTCTGCTCGAGTCATAACGTCTCCATTCGACGGACGAATCACGAACAACAGCGTCATATGCCCTCACTCCATATGAGCACTGCGGAGAGGTTTGTAAATGAATCCAGGCTTTTGGCACGCAATCTATTGATCAGATATTGTATACCACCACCTCTCGAACCGTGATAGTCAACACTGATGGTGAAATGTTTTCAACCAATGGGACTCGAATCGGCTAACTACAATGTCAGGCCATATATATCTGACGCCTAACTATCGTGGCCATCAGGCGGGCTTGAGGACATTAATAGGATAATAATAATAATAATAATAATAATAATAATAATAATAATAATAATAATAATAATAATAATAATAATGTTATGGTTTTAAGTCCCACTAAAAACTTTTACGGTTTTCGAAGACACCGAGCTGGCTGAATTTTATCCCGAGGGATTTTTTCCTTGCCTGTAAATCTACCGATACGGGGCTGAGTATTTGAGTACTTTCAAGTACAATCGCACTGATGAAGGACCGAACCTGCCAACTTGGGCTCAGAAATCCAGCGCTCATGACTTTTAGTGCGGGGAATGTCCGAGGATATGCTCGGTTTGCCCCTTCTTTAGCCGGTTTTTTTTCAGTATATCCCATGGGAGTGAGCTACATATATCGCGGCGGGTGATGCTTGCCAATCGAGAGTAGGAGCACGATACCTCGAAAATTCGTTTGAGTTCTGCAAGACATCCCACACTGCACGTTCCGCCTTGAAATCGTCAATAAATATTTTAAGAAACCATCATCGGTGAATTTTTTAAAATTCAATTTATTTATTTTTCCTTTTCACAATATTAGATGGTCTTTGTCTTTCAGGCAAACTCTAACTTGAGGAAGTGTTACTACGCAATAAAAAAATCACGAGCTAGAAATGGGAAACCACGGAAAACCAGTTTGATGATGGCCGACGGGGCATTCGAATCTACGTGTCCCCGAATACAAAGTACAGGTGCAGAACTGTCACCCCTTCCGTTCTCATTATACATGAACGACTTAGATGAGATGCTGACCAATTGTAAATATCACCTGTAAGCAGATGATATTCAATTATACATTCACACAAAGCCTAATGACTTAAACAATTCAATCACTAAGTTAAACGAAGACTTAGCAAATGTTAATGACTGGACTAACAGACATGGCCTGAAAGTGAACCCATCAAAATCACAGGCCATTATAATTGGTAAATACATATCATGCTAAAATACATCTATACCCCGTGTTACGCTCAGTAAAATTTAGCGATCATGTAAAGAATCTTGGAGTAGTATTCAATAAAAGTTGGTCGGAACATGTCACAAAAATTTCTCAAAGATTATTCTATTCATTACATTCTGCAAAAAGGATGAGGGACTTCCTTCCAAGAAGCACAAGAAAATTATTAGCTATTGGCTTTACGTCGCACCGACACAGATATGTCTTATGGCGACGATGGGACAGGGCAGGGCTAGGACTGGGAAGGAAGCGGCCGTGGCCTTAATTAAGGTACAGCCCAAGCATTTGCCTGGTGTGAAAATGAGAAACCACGGAAAACCATCTTCAGGGCTGCGACAGTGGGATTCAAACCTACTATCTCCCGAATACTGGATACTGGCCGCACTTAAGCGAGAAAATTATTAGTTCAGGGTCTAATATTTCCAATATTTGACTACGGAGATGTAGTTTATAACAGTACGAGCAAAACACTTTCATGAGGACTACAGCGAGCCTACAATGCTTGTGCTCGATTCGTATTAAATATTCCAATCCAAACTCATATTAGCCCTTTCCTCTCACAGCTGTCATGGCTGAGATTGACTGAACGACGTAAATACCACGCTGCTTCCCTTCTTCACAGTATTCTGCAAACAAGCAAACCAGACTA
This sequence comes from Anabrus simplex, assembly GCF_040414725.1. Lineage (NCBI taxonomy): Eukaryota > Metazoa > Arthropoda > Insecta > Orthoptera > Tettigoniidae > Anabrus > Anabrus simplex. The sequence continues at coordinate 96,442,656 of NC_090277.1, read as the reverse complement.
TCTTAGAAGAGACTTTAAATATCTCTCCCCTTCCGATAGAGCTCCATAAAGGTCGTCCATACGGCCCCTCTTGTCCATTCCCATTCATCACAGTAACTCGTACAACAACTCATTCATACCTGCTACCATACGTTCCTGGAACTGAATCCCAGGTGAAATTAGAGGCATAGCCAATCCGAGGCTATTTAAAAGGAAATGTTTAATGTGGTACTCAAATCTGTAAAAAGTAGATCTCACTAACGTAAAAAAAAGTAATATTTAGTTCTTAACTATCAATAAGGATACAAAATTTTAGAGGTTAAGTAAATTAATTTTCGTGATTTTTTAGAAATATGTGTAACCAATGATTTTATGTACATTACTTTATAAAGAAGAAAGGCAATAAACTAAACTGAACTAACCAACCATGTCGCAACGCACTGAGCTAACCTGTCGCAGTCATCAAAAGCAGCATAGTGGCATTGATGACTAGAACTTTTATAGTTTCTAAAACAACACGACAGTCACTCGAAGTCTATACAGCACAAACTTGTCTCTCGGGGTTCGCCGTGAGGTAAGCTGTATATGCAACACACCCAACCGAACGGCAAAGCGGACAGCATACCAGAGCTAAATATAAATATGACATTTATCGCTCATAAAATATGAGAGCCACTAATTCGAGAGGGAAAAGCGAAAGAATTAACATCCGTTCTAACGTACGAGGGAGTGGTAGTGGTGGTGAATATTGTTTTAAGAGGAAGTACAACTTGGCAACCATCCTCTATTAACATTAATCATAGGGAAAAATTGGAAGGGGTCCCGACACTTCGAAAATTAATGCATCGGTGAAAGAAAGACAAGGGTCACGAAGGGCGTGACAATGAAATATTCTCTAGGCCTCGTAAACCCAATACCATCCGGGTCGGAAAAGAACAACAGTTGACCAAGGGAGGTCGGCCAGGTTAGGTAAAATTGAGAAGCCTAGCATAAGTGGCGACAATCCCAGGACACAGCTAAGGCCCCCGCGGTCGCCAACCTACGTTCAGAGCCCCTGGGGCCCCTTTTAGACACCTCTTACGACAGGCGGAGCATACCGTAGATGTTATTCTACCGTCCCCACCCACAGGGGGATAACGTAAAAGGGAGTTTATGAAGCTTAAAGAACGTTACGGGAAGCGATTTCATGAGCCATTTTTGAAAAATGAAAGTATTGGCCCAGAAAGACAAGAGCCACGAAGGGCGTGAAAATGAAAGACTCCCTACGATTTCAAAAAATATTTTTGAGACATTTTTACTGACATTTTTCCCATTTTCTCATTTTCTTTTTCCTTTTACTGTATTTTCTGTTTAAGGACGACACACACACACCCAGTCCCCGGACTAGTAAAAATAATCAATTAAGGTTAAACTCCCCCTCCCCTCTGGGAATCGAAGCCGGGTTCCCTTGAACCAAAGGCCAGCACGCTAACCATTTAGCCATGGAGCCGGACAGATTGGCACGCTAACACTGTCGGGGTCGGAAAAGAACAAGAGTTGACCAAGGGAGGTCGGATAGGATAAATGAAAGTGAGGAGTCTGGCACAAGTTAAAGCAATGCCAGGGCTCAGCTAAGGGGCCCGTGGTTAAAAACCACTCTCTAAAGTTAAGAGCCCATGGAGCTCCTTTTAGTCGCCTCTTACGCCAGGCAAGGGGATACCGTGGGTGTTATTCTACCGCCTCCACCCATAGGGGAGCGAAGTGTAGGATCCCTTCCATATTTTCTCTCTGATTAATGTTAATAAAGGATGGTTGCCCAGTTGTACTTCCCCTTAAAACAATTATCACTACCACCACCATTGTTGTTGCAACCTCACATAAATAAATGGGATATTTGGAGGGTGGTACCAGTGTAGCCTACCTAGTAAGTGACTGATTGACTGTTTTAAAGGACATGCTGTTGCCATGAACGACCCCTTCACTCAAATGTTGGTTGTCGAAATCTCTGAACAACAGCAACAAAAGCCCGAACACTTTAGCGTCTTCAGTTCGTCCCGGGCTTCCAGTATCATATCTTGCCTCACCATAATTTCACATCATATCCAGTGTTCTCCCCAGCAATTTTCGTCAGCCGGGTGGCAGAAATAAGTAGGCAGGTGGGGATTACTACGTAAAACATGAATACGATACAATTTCAATTTATTCCCCTCAGGACATAAACAATACTATCAGACAGTTAAACATTAAAACTCACGACGACTCAAATATGTATTCATATTATGTAACTAGCACCCTATCTAGGTTATGTTAGCCGGGCGGTCTGTAAAAACGGCAGAGCGCTGTGCTCATTGAAAAGGTCCTGGGCAGAACTCTGCATATAGCACATTTCGTGATTTGATAAAGCCATTTCGCCTGTATTCAGAACTCGTGCCCGTCTACAGGTCGCACTGGACACACTGGACGGACATTGACCTATAGGTCATTCAATGTTAAGAAAACAGTGTGTTCAGTTCGTCAGCGATTCCGCTGGTGGGATCCTCAACAGCTCTGCCATCAGCTGTCATAGATGGCCTAGGCATCACTGAAGAGGCGTACTAGGGAAATGAGGAGTGACGTAGTTTCCCGTTGCTTTCCTCACCGAGCCAGAGTTGCTATTACATATCAGTCTGCCAAGTCCACTGAAATACATACACCAACCGACCACACGAGCAACATTTACACACCATTCATAGCAGGGACTGGCTGCGTAAGGATTGGCATTACTAGCATCGCTCATACCTCAGTCACTTTCATATTGTCAAAGCCAAGGATAAGACAGAGACAGATCTATGAAAGTAACAAAACTGCTCTAGCCTATACCAGAAGACATAGTGCACTGTAAACACTAGGTCCTGCCAGCAAAGGCAGATGAAAACAGTATTACTGTTATGACAACAGGGTTGCCATATCAAATGGTTCTGTGCAACACCATCAAGAGGAAACGGCGGCACATAAATTTGTGAAATTCAGTATTTAAGTTCAAGATAAAAAGCGGAAGAAACTAAGCTGCAAATTATGTTTATGAACTAAAGAGATGGGGGTTTACAGGGGCTATTTTTGGTTTGTACAGAATCAGAGGTAAACTAAGGCGCATTACCTCAGCACTGAAGTGTAAGGCAAATTGGGGGAGAAAATAGACTAATAATTTTTATGGGCTCGAGGGGTGAGGGATGCATTTAACTGCATTTAATAAATATCTCCAGAAAACGGAGGTAATGATGTGCTGTCGTATCGTGACGTTCTCAGGCATAACGCAAATAAATCACTCACGTAGGCTAATCACATAACACTGAACACAAGTAGGCCTCTGCACTGATATGAAGGCTAAAAAACACACGCATCAAATAAATAACGTTCACGACTTCTCTACAAAAGAAATCACTGTATTAATGTTAAAAGAAAAAATCACACACGTAGAATAATCACATAAACACTCACTCAACACAAGACAACTACGCACTGATTTAAAGTCTAAATACACACCCGCAACAAATAAATACTGCAGATGATTTCACTACAGAAGTGAGCTGCCGGCGATTCATAGAGTGAGGGACTACACGAGGCTTGTACCAGAGCAACACAGAAGAAGAAAATTAAGGAAGGCTACGAAGCGATGGCTGTTTCCGCCATTGTGCTTTCTCCCTACGAATGTATTTACGAAAAAGGAAATGTTATGTAGTTATTTTAATAACTCAGGGTAAAAATGCCTCATCCTTTTTATCCATCCCTTAATCACGAGGATTTATGGGTGTCTCAGAATGGGTGTGTTCACTCCTTGTAGGTCCATAAGAGCAAAACCGTTTTCTTAACGTGGAATGAGCTATAGAACATTGCACAACCTTGGAGGGGAGGGCGACATGGGAAAATCACAGCTGTGTTGATGTTCTGTTTAGCATATTGACTGCTCAAAAACATTGGCCAAAGTTCTGTGATTTATTTTCTGTTACACATCAACATTTTTGAAGTTAAAATGATCTGCCTTATTTCAATTAGACTGCACTCTGTACTGCCTTGTTGAAAGGTTTACTGCTGGATGATGACTTACGTTTTTATTTGTTAATGCTAGAATGAATTCTAAATTTCTTTCAGAATCTGGTCGACTGGAGTTCGACGAGTTCGTGACGTTGGCGGCTAAGTTCATAATGGAAGAGGACGATCAGATCATGGAGAAGGAACTCCGGGAAGCATTTAGATTGTACGACAAGCAGGGTAAGTGAATTAAGTATTTAGCAGGTGGGAAGTCAAAACAGTCAAATGCTGTACGGTCACTGGTCCGTATGAATAGCGACAAAGATTACCATTTTGAATCCATTATACGAACGCATTTTTGATCTGTGTGGGAAACTTTGTAAACGATACGTCCTGAAACTGCTGTTCTTAAAACCCTCGTGCGCATTCCAGCAAATTATTTTGAATTCAGACTTCGGCCGTGGTTAATCTTACGGCGTTAAACGTAGCATATTCTCTCATTGTGAATGGCCTTTCCAAATCGTATCGTGTGACATTATCAGCAGCAATTGAATTGGTAAACTAAGGCTCCTAATGGAATATATGTGCCTCGGGGGTAATAATATAATAATAATGTCTTGGCAAAACGTCTAACTAGTTTTACGGTTTTGGAAGACGCCGAGGTGCTAGGATTCTGTCATGTGGGAGTTCTTTTACGTGTTGGTAATCTACGGAGGAAATGCTACGAGATATCATCCTGTCATTTCTTACCATTAGAGAAAGGGGAAGAGGTCCGATTCGAAGAATAAAGGCAGCGGAAAAAGAAAGAAAAGGTTTATGAAAGGTGTGAAGATGAAAGATTCCCTAGGCATCGCAAACTTACTGTCGGGATTAGAAATAAACAAGGAAAAATGTAAAGAAAATATGTAAAATATGTAAATGTTTATGCTCCTATCCCCCTTAAATAATGAAGTTTAATTATATTTTGTTTCACTAAAATCATCATAACAATGTGCTTTTATCCTGTTGTTAAACTCGAATGTCATGCTGAGTTTCTTGTACAGTCAGAAGACAATTAAAATTAATTTCTTACTGCGCAGGTAATGGTTATATTCCAACGTCTTGCCTTAGAGAAATCCTCCATGAGCTGGACGAGCAACTGACACCAGATGAATTGGACATGATGATTGATGAAATTGATGCTGATGGTTCGGGTACAGTGGACTTCGATGGTTAGTATCATAAATCTCAGTGCTTTTACGTTTAGTCTGCTTCAGTGCTAGCTGCCTTTCATGTGATAAACGCCATCATAATAACAACTACTAACATTTAGGAATCAAAGTTTGTACCAACATTTGACTTATTCTAGTTAACTAAAACTGAATGGATAGATGTTTTTTTGTTTTTGTTTTTTCTTCTCCAACCTATACCTCATTTTTGAAATATTTTGACCCCTATTAACATCTCTTTCTTCTATAATTCTTGTGTAATATTTACATCTCCTAGTTTCTTGACTTCATTTTTGTGTAACTTTGATCAATTGTCTTAAAAGCAGGTGTTTGTGTTGTTAGACCATGTCAAACATTTAATGTTCAACTTTTATTTCTTCAGAGTAACCGTCAATTTGAATGAATGGTGGGTATCAGTAACAATGAGTTGATATATTTTGGGAGAAAATGGAAGAATGTAGCTCTGATTGACTGATGCAATGATTATGTTGTCATCACTTGCTTTAGAAGGCGGCTGGTCCATCGAAGCTGATGTTTGGTATTACCCCTTCCAAGATGCAACTGTTACTTTCTACTGCGACTGCACTGAGTAAACATATGTAAGGGTCCACCTACTTGCTTTCTCCAAGTATGGTGATCCGTCACTATAAGGGTAGTCTTGTGGGAAGATTTGCCCACCATGCGCTGCAGCTGGTCCATTCATCTGATTGGGTGTATTCCTCATGGTCTCTTGATATTAACCTTTCCCTCTACCACAAACTTCTCCAGGATGCCCGTTCTTCTGGCGAGGCATCCAAAATACCAGAGGTAAATGTGGCTTATCAGCTCGAGAAGACTATTTCTTCCAGAATGGACGGATTGGTTCGCTGTTCAGTACACAAAATTCGGAGAAAGCAAAACGTATTTTGTGTAAACGAACACAAAGCAGTCGAGTTTTAAAAATGAAAAGAAATACAATTACTCGGCAAAGGGTTACCTGATATCAAAATACTCAGCTAACATCACTGAATAAACTCTGAAAGCTTGTCGGTCAAGTTCACTTCCATGCTGGATATAATCTCAATGCTACTGCCACTCGTCATTCTTTCTGAGTGACTGGATCACTTCTTCTGAAATTTTCAGAAGCAGGGGAATCGTCAATAAACAACAGAAGTCTGACAAGGCCTAACAACTGATAGCATCTGATAGCATACTCAAGAGCTGTATGTATACACCTGGCTGCTTGGAAAAAATTCCCTGCTATAGGACTGACTAGAACATAAGCCGGTGATTCAGCACCAAGTGTTGGGTGGAGGTAAATAATCCAACTCCCTAAAGGGGCCGATGGCTTTGGGCACAGGAGCTCATTTATCTCAGTGCTAGTCCCTCAGAGGAAGAAATGCCACTGAAACCCAGCAGACAGCTTCTGTTCTCCAGGTTAGGGGTGATGTCATTGAAACCTGGCAGTTAGGCCTCCGATTGTGGCGAGCCCATTGTAATAATATCTTATATGAGGCATCAAAGTGGATCTGAAGAAAGATCTAAGAAGTACCGCAGAAGTGACACACATCTCTTGCGTCTCCAGGGAGGTGTGGGACATGGAATACAGATCAGTGATACACAGCTCCCTGGGTAAGCATAGTGTAATGGAGGAAGAACAAAGAATGTATAAGCCTGCATCAGAATACTAATAATTCATTAGTTAGGAGAACAATTCTATAAGAAAAAGAATATATAAAAATATTTAAACAAATAACTAAATTTCTTTCATAGAACAGAGTGTTTCTCATATCAACAGAATACCTTATTTCCTAATCAATTCTGCAACAATAATCTTCAATTGATATGAACATTAATGTATTTGAGATTAATGCTGCTAATTCTGACAGCAAATGCAAATTTAATGCTAGCTTACATAGTGGATGCATGTTTCTAAACTATACAATATAACATAACTTACTTTCTAACTACTATTAAATTAATTAACCAATTAAACAATTCAGCTATATACAGTACTTTCGTGTATAAAATAAAACTAGAATTATCTCTTGTGGAGAAAATTAGTGCCATATACTGTATGAATTCTCATAGCAGTAACTGAGTAAATCAAAAATATACATTCCATTTAGTAATTCTGCAGAGGTAATCTTTGTTGGAGCAAACACCACCTTCATTCATTCCAGCCAGGACAAGTTTCTGTTGGTGATGTACACCGAATACATTATTAAAAATGTCAGCAATATGGGGACAATACAGAAATACTGATTTTATTTAAAAATTCTATTTTAATCTTTATTACATGTTCTGTATCATAATCTTCTTCTGAGGAACCCGTACCACTTTGTGTTCAGGAAAACGTAATGGTGTTGATATGGTCAAAAGAGCCATACAAAGTCTAGTTTGCATGCGCATTATTAGCCTACCTTGTCCACAGGAAAATGACAAAGTATGCCTGTGGGAAGTGTAAAAAGCAATTTTAATCAATCAATCATCACTGATCTGTCCAGCTCCATGGAGGGTTCCGGGTTCAATTCCCAGCCGGGTTGGGGATTTTAACCTTCATTTGTTAATTCCAATGGCTCAGGGACTGGGTATTTGTCTTCAGCAATAGAATTCATCATAGATAGGCCCCCATCCCACACAGACATGCTGGTCGCCTATATGCATCAACTCAAAAGACCTACACCAGGCACTCCTGAGTGACTGACACTCACTGGCAACTGACTCAAGACTGACTGGTGCTCATCAGCAACTGACTCAAAACTGAATGGTGCTCATTCGCAACTGACTGGTGCCCATTCGCAACTGACCCAATACTGACTTGCGTTACCAGTTTTGCTCTTTAAATAGGTGTGCGGAAGATTCTCGACAAAGTACCTCACAGTTTCTCCAGGCGCCTTTTCTGTAGTTCCTGTATTTTTTAAGGAGCCCTGCCAACAATTCGCTATGGCTATTATTTTGCTTGCCGCTAGCTCAGCTGCATTGCCATCACTCCACCAGCATTGTAGCCTTCTCCCAGCACCCACAATCTCAGCTGTCATAATGACAGTGTTTACATGTTTGATTCTACTAAATAAGTCATATAAAGATAGGAACATGACGAGGAACACATAATAGGATAAACAGAATGGCAGATCAAGGTAGAAAGAGTGAGCAATAGAAAGAGAAGACAAGTACAAATATGAAAGCACATCTTCATACACTGCCGTTTTTTAATAGATGGCCCTCCTCTCATCAATCCGTGTTGTTTTACGGATTCTACGAGTCCACTATGAGCCGTTTCTGCTTCCCAGCTTCATCAGAAGGGCGGGCATCTACACTTGTTGAGGGGCCATCTAGATAGATTTCCAGTGTTGACACGGGCAATGTAGGATTAGAAGAAAGGTGGATGAATTCAGAAAATAGGAAGAAATGTTAAGATGAATACACAAAAGACACACAAAAAGAGAAAATATATCAATGGCATAACATAAGCATTGGACAGGCACAAACAAATGTCAAATCAAGTCGTATGAAGATTATCCCAATTAATATACTACACTGAGAGTTCACTTTGGTTGAGATGGAATGAACTTTTGTGATCAGTGTTGTGATTCATTCTTCATTCCCTATCCAGAGAATGGTGGTGGTGATTATTGTCTTAAGAGCAAGTACAACTGGGCACCCATCCTCTATTAACACCAATCAGAGGAAAAAAAATGGAAGAGATTCAGCACTTACAAAATGAAGGTATTGACCAAAGAAAGAGAAGGGCAATGAAGGGCATGATATTGAAAGACTCCCTAGGCCTTGAATGCTCTAATACCATCAGGGTCGGAAAAGAACAAGAGTTGACCAACGGAGGTCAGATAAGATAGATGAAAGTGAGGAGCCTGGCACAAGTAAATCGAAGCAATGCTAGGACTCAGCTAAGGGCTCCATGTCTGCCAACCTATGCTCCCAAGTTAAGAGCCCCTGGGGCCCTTTTTAGTTGCCACATAGACTACTTTCACATGCTCCACTGCCTTCCATACCATTCCGCTCCACTTTTTCAGACATTCTGTTTTTCCTTGCTGTCCCTTTCTGGGAACTTGCCGTCATCTTCAATTCCCCACCACATCTTTTGCATCTCAGTTTGACTTTGGACCGTGGATGCATGATCTACTTGTTGCCAAGAGTGAAAGGGACTTCAGGCAGTTATATTTGGGAACAAAACATGACGGCTTTAGTTAATGGAAGCGAGCTGGAAGCCAGCAGTCAATCGCACCCTGCAAAGTTCACGAGTTCTAAGTGATCCTTGTTTGGTGTGGAGAAGTGCCAATCCACTTTCTTCCTCACTCTCTCCCGTCTTTACCCTTTCTTCGTGTCGAGTACAGTAGACGATTTGGCAACTCTGGCTACAAGAGATGTAGTAAATCCCACCACTAATAGACTTCGGGCTGCCGCTGGAGGTCAGTGGTGTGAGGCGGTGTGTGGAGTGGAGTGGTGCGAAAACGGCCTTACGACAGGCAAGGGATATCGTTGTCATCCTACCGCCCCCACCCACTTAGGGCCTGTTCAGAGAGCAAGTTTAAAGTCTGATTTTATCATTTTGTGAACAATGATATTGATCACTTAGTGATTCTGTCTCCCACAGAACATTTTCCTATTCGGAGTCAAAAATTTTTCTTACCACCCAAGGGTGAACTTTCCTTTGTTCTCGTGTGCACAAGTTTTCCATTAGAGCCAATATTGCACATGCAAACTAGTCATTGCACAGTGTTTTGCACAATGTCAACAATTTTGTACTTTTCCTATCTCAAAGTATGATAGTGCCTTGTTAGATGTAGTTGAACTTGTTACTAATATGAAATTAATACTTCTTATACTTTTTCTTTCTGAGCTTCTTTTTCTTTCTGTTCCTTTAGTGTTTGAATCTAAAAAAACTAACACTCGGCTTATTCACAGAACAGTTTTCAAAATCAACACAACAAAATTTACTCATTCAATACATTCTAAATCATGGAATGCTGTAGTGTGATGCTTAAGTTAGTGCTGAATTTTATTTGTACTTTTCCAGAATTCAGAGCGATGATGACGGGCTAAACCGTTAGCCATCTCGACAGGAAAACTCCATGCCAAAAGACATTTCAACTGTATTATACTGTACGTGCCTTATCCACCAACATTAAGACATTTCATTGTGCTCATCAGGACAGACTATTTAATTAAATCATGTGTATACGTTATTTCTGTGAGTGAATGTCGATAGACAATTTGAAGTCGTCAAACAAGCGAGGATACCGTCTACCTTAATGTCACAGAGTAACCTTTCTACAACTATATCTTCTAAGTCGAAGGATACACATCATCTACTGTATCTCTCCTAATACAAGATGACCTTGAAATTTCAGTATACATGAACTATTTTGGAAGTGAAAGTAAAGGGAAGAAGCAATATTTCTCATAGAACGAAGTTTGAGGTTAACATATAAAATGATTAATTTGTTTGAAAAACAAACGTATGGTTTTTAAAGAACTTAAGATAATAACAATAAAATAGAGGCAAATGTGGTCATTGTAGGGGTAGAATATAAGTTATATTATTCTGTATTGCTTGTCAACTATAGCTGATCACACTGATGGAAAAAAAACTATTGAAATACACAGATACAGCGCAAAGAATAAATACCTACATAAAATAATACATAACACGTACCATAGTGAAAGTTTCCCGGTCATCTCATCAAATGGCATATAACCTACTACTACAAGCACAAACAAAGAACAAAAATATTCATCATTTTCTTTGAATTGATCAAACATAACCTCAAAAAATGTATCACAAGAACAAGAAAACAGTATCGAGCATAAATAGTGAGCAGTTGACCAGAAAGGGTTAAGTTACTTCATGAATTGATAATGAACTCTGGCTTTTAAGGGTAATAGCTTTCGAAACTGAAACTTTGTCTCGTATTAGGAGAAATACATTGTGTAAATTTTTATGGATGATGTTCTTTTTTTGTTCTACATATCAACTGTGTTATTATTATTTTTTCTCAAAGCAATGTGTATTATTTTTAAACCAAAGTCTGATGTGTTTGTAAATGTTGTTTTGTAATAGCAAGACTGTATTGTCAATATATATATATGTTTCTTATCTACTCTTCTGCATGGTAGTTTTATTTCTTCTCTCACTTTCCTCTTCCTAACACCTAGCATAGGGGTTCCAAATTAAAGCCCACAGCACAAAGATATAGCGGTACATCAGAAGTATTAGATGCACCCAAAGGTACATTCTTGAAGAAATGGTAGAGAAAAGGTACAAAATCTGATCAAAACTATCTGGACACTTACCGGTACTTGAAATTGTTGTTTAAGTGTTCTTCTGATACACTGTCCAGTAATAGACATTAACCCATAAATTAAAACATCTGACCATACATGAATGCAAAATTCTTCCCATTCACTGTGATATTCAACTTACTTTAGTCAACTTACAAGTAACAATGTAGCAATTTGCTACGTTGCTCTTTCTTTTTAAATACAATTTGCCTTATATCGCACCAATACGGATAGGTTTTAAGGTGACGATGGGAAAGGAAAGGCCTAGGAGTGGGATGGAAGCGGCCATGGTCTTAATTAAGGTACAGCCCCCCAGCATTTGCCTGGTGTGAAAATGCAAAACCACAGAAAACCATCTTCAGGGCTATCAACAGTGAGGTTCAAACCCACTATCTCCCGGATACAAGCTCACAGCTGTGCGCCTCTAACTGCACGGCCATCTTGCTTGGTACTATTTCTTTCCTTGGCACCAGAGGCTTACCACCTTTCACATTATGTATTTTTATCTGTAGTGGTATAGTCTGTTTTTATTAAGTACCACAGCCTGCAATCACTGTCTTATTAACACAGTTATTTTTTAGGTAATAAAATGTAATTCACATCTTTGTTATATCAACAACAACAACGCATTATTGAAGTTCCTCAATGGTCAGTATTTATGCAAGTCAATTCCAATTAGCCAATGGAACAAGTATAGCACATACGACACGGTATTTAATAACATTATTTTTGACATAAATATGTCTTATGGTTGAGGGTCATCTGAAGTTTTCGCATCACAAAATTAGCTAGTGCATACCGTGGAGGCCACTGCGTAGGCTAACTGGAGCCACTGGCAGTGCCAATGCACTAAGAGACTTTGTCTCATCACTAAAAATTGATGCCTGCTTGGCCATCAGATGATATAGATGTTGATTCCCATAGGGAATCTGAAATATTTGTCCTGAATGAGCAAATTTATAATGTCCAATAACGGACCATTTATATTGGTATTATAAATTTGCTCATTCAGGACAAATATTTCAGATTACCTATGGGAATCAACATCTATATCATCTGATGGCCAAGCAGGCATCAATTTTTAGTGATGAGACAAAGTCTCTTAGTGCATTGGCACTGCCGGTGGCTCCAGTTAGCCTACGCAGTGGCCTCCACGGTATGCACTAGCCAGCGTATTGGTAGGTGTGCTAGGTACCAACTGATGAGCCCACCCTAGCACAAGAGGGCAAAACGCTGGCAACCAAGAATGAGCTAGCTGGAAAATTTATAATGTCCAATAACGGACCATTTATATTGGTATTATAAATTTGCTCATTCAGGACAAATATTTCAGATTCCCTATGGGAATCAACATCTATATCATCACAAAATTAGCTGTAAGAAATGCGTGATGCAACTGTGGAGGCTGTGATGTGAAGACTGAGGAATGGCCATGACGGAGAGACATATTATCATTACGATTTGCTTTACATCGCAAACGCCGGAAAAGCCATCCATCTAATTTTTGATCTGATTTTTGATATGCTCTATTGGTGGAAAAGAATCTAATTCCCTCCATGGGAACTTAGAATTTCCATTCCGACACAGATAGGTCTTATGGCGACGATGGGATAGGAACGGCCTAGGAATGGAAAGGAAGCGGCCATGGCCTTAATTAGGTACGGCTCCAGCATTTGCCTGATGTGAAAATGGAAAACCACGGAAAACCATCTTCAGGGCTGCCGACAGTGGGGTTCGAACCCACTATCTCCCGGATGCAAGCTCACAGCTGCGCACTCCTAACCACATGGCCAACTTGCCCGGTCAAATGCAAATAAATTCTTCATTATCAATTTGACTTTCATTTGCTGAAAGACACTGATTTTCCCAAAAGGAAATATGACACCATTCCCCCCTTTATAATTGCATTATTTTGTGCACGAGTCCAAACGTAATTTTGTAGCATAAAGGTTAATACATGGTTCTATTGGGCTAGCATTTATTACAGCTCAAACTCTGCACGGAAGACAGTCTATCAGATGTCAGAACATATTCAGGGGAATGGCAAACCATTCTTTCTTGCAGCGCTGTAGCAAGCATAGTTACTGTAGTAATGTGGATCGCTGGGTTCTGGAGCAAAGTCACTATTCTAGTTCCTCCAAGAGGTGTTCGATAGGACTGAGGTCGGGGCTTGGGGCTAGCCAACCTATTTCTGAAACATTACTGTGCACAAACCACTTACGAATAGGCCCTGCTTCATGATATGAAGTTTTTTTTTTGCTAGTCGTATTTTTTTTAACATCGCACCGACACAGATAGGTCTTACAGCAATGATGGGACAGGAAAGGGCTAGGAGTGGGAAGGAAGCGGCCATGGCCTTAATTAAGGTACAGCCCCAGCATTTGCCTGGTGTGAAAATGGGAAACCACGGAAAACCATTTTCAGGGCTGCCGACAGTGGGGTTCGAACCTACTATCTGCCGAATACTGGCCGCACTTAAGCGACTGCAGCTATCGAGCTCGGTGATATGAAGCTTTATTATATTGAAAGAGACAGTGATCTTCTCCAAACAGGTCTTCTACCGCAGAAAACATGCAACAGGCTAAAATGTCCTTTATATCCTCCTCTCTTTAATGTTCTCTTTGGTATTATGAGAGGCCCAAATTACTTTCATGAAAAGAACCTCCTGCACTGTCACCTGACTTCCATCAAATTTCACAGTGATCTCTGTACAGGCTGGCCAATGTTGTTTGCCTGGCATTTGCCACACCTAAACCCTCCCATCTGATTTTCATATCCATCACAGTCCATCACTCCAAATCAAGTACCGGTATCTCTAATCATCCACGGATCAGTGGAGATGCACCTTACACCACTGAATGCAGTACTTTGCATTCACTAGCGAAATGTGCACAGCCAAGGTGCTAGATATGTAACTCACAGATAAAGGTATTACACGATAAGATGTAATTTTTCCGTATCACCTTCTGCAATGCTTGACAGTCCTTGTCAGTCAACATGTGGCCTGTCTGAAGATGATTTTGCCGGGATTGTATCTTCCCATTTCTACTTCGCGATCACGACCCACAGTCGACTCAGTAGCTTGAAAAGGGCAGAAATGGTCTTGATAGATTTCTTACTGATGTGGGAACCAATAACCATTCCACATTCAAATGATATCTAGGCTCTAGTTTATGTGTACAAAGTGGTGTCCATTTACTTGTGATCAGATGGTGTTTACTGATTAAGGGCCCCCACACACATACAGTTTGGCCTTCTGACTGGCCTTACAGGCAAAACTGTTACAGCTTGCCTTCTCCCTTTCCTTCACCATATACACACAGACAAACTGGCAGGCTACTCACAGTCACAGTCTTCCAGCCTATGTCGCCAACTGCAGTGCAGCCATATTTATTTTTAAAACATGTCTTTCATGAAATAATATGTATTTTGTTAAGAAGGAAGCCATACTTTTCAGTGCTAACTCAGTTCATGTAACTTTAAAGCTTTTCAATCTGTCAGAAACACTAATTAGAACACACAACACTATAACATGCCTGTAAAAAAAAAGAAACACACCATTGAACAAAGAATGACATGTTTCGTTCTTCAAAGAACATCATCAGATTCTTATCTGTAGTAAATTCTCTGAATTTACACAGTGTCATAGTTGCTCTAGACGTTTTGGTAGGTTATTATTTATCACAATAACAAATAATAACAACACAAATACATTTCCATGAATGGCACTGACATCACTGGAAAATGATGTAATGAAGAATTACCAATAAACTAGCCAGGCAATTAAAAGCTCATTAAAAGACCCTACATAATTTCTAAAAGATTTAAAATATAGTAATAATAATTTTTAAAAAACCCATGGCACTACAGCCCTTGAAGGGCCTTGGCCTACCAAACGATTCGGCCGTTTTTCTTGGCTTTCTAGACCGAACAATAATAAAGTTAAAAGTACAATTCAAAGTAGCCATTGACTAGAGCATGATGAAAAGGACAAACTAGCCAGTTGGCTTCACGCCAATGACAGAGCATTACACCACCTGGACTAGCGAGGAGAGAGGGAGTTCCATTGAATCCCTCCATTAAGATAAGTTCTGACTTTCAAATATTAAAGGGAATACAGAATTTAAACATAAATTTTTCTACATTTCCAAATAAATTTCAATTTATATAAGAAAAGTAGTGTGATCTGGTATAGTTTGATGTTTTTTTAAAATAAAACATATCATTCTTTGTTTAATAGCGTGGACTTTTAACAGATATGTTATAATGTTATAATCAGTGCTCAGTAGACTGAAAATCTCTGAAGTTATATTAAAATAATATATACTGCTTTTGCGGACGATTTAGCATTACTTGCAAATACAATAGAAGAGGCTAAATTTCAAATTGAACAACTAGAAATTATAGCTAAAAAAATGGGATTACAAATTTCATTTGAAAAAACAGAAATGATGCCAACTTTTAAAGTTGATTTACCAGTTATTCAGCTGAACAGTAATAAAGAGATTAAAATTGTTCAGAAATTCAAATATCTTGGGGAAATAATAACATGGAACACAAATGAAAAAGAAGCAATAGAACACAGAACAACTAAATTTAAACAAGCACAAAGACTTACCTGGCCAACCTATAAAAAAAAATCTCTTTCGATAAACGCTAAGCTGAAACACTATAATTCCATAGTTAAACCAGAGGCAACCTATGCTAGTGAAACTTTATTCAAATTAAATGTAAAATCTACAACAGACAAATTACAGAAAACTGAGAGAAGAATTCTTAGAACAATTATTAATAAAAAACACCAAGTTGATGGACAGTGGAGATTGTTGCCTAACAACATTGTCTATCGTGAATGTGAATCAATAATATCTACAATGCGTAAAAGAAGAATTTCCTTTTTCTGTCACATATCAAGATTAGCAGACACCAGGATATTGAAACAACTATTCGATTACTTTTTGAAGAATAAAATCAATAATAATTGGTTCAAAGAAGTTCAGGACGATTTGGAAGAATTGGGTATAACTCGGCAACAAATCAAAGACAGAAAAGAGAAGAGGATTTTGAAGAACAAAAGCATAAGTCTCAAACTAAAAGTAGTTGAACGGAAACAATATACTATATCGGACACACAAAGGGCTTCCAGGTCGGAGAGGATGAAAAAGTTCTGGGAGAAGAAGAAGAAGAAATTAACTCAAATGTATTGATTTCAGTGCTCCAATGTGGGCGTAAAATATGTAAATAAATAAATAAATAAAATATATACTGGTTAAGGTACCTACTCTTTGTCCTTGCATCGGCTTGTAAATAAATAAATAAATAAATTTAAATAAATAAAACCTTTTTGCATATGCCACACATAAATTCAAAGAAAACAAAGAAACCATAAACCCAAGTTACCTCTGTACTACTGACAAGACTTAAAAATCTGTCCAAGGCGTCATTTTGCTATACCAAGAACAATAAATGAATATTTGTAGTATCACAGAGGTCTTTGCCACTCATTCCAGATTTGTTAGCCACCAATATTTTCTTCCGTTTCTTCCCGAAACTGCCACATAGATTGCTGAGCTTCTTCAACACAGTTTCCTCTTTAGCTTCAGGATTAATTGTTCTAACCTTTTCCATCAGTGCTGAACAGGTATTCTCTTTTATCTCACGATTGTGATATTCTTTACTCTTGAACTTCCAGATGAAAGGACAGCAACAAAATTCATCAATACATTCCAGTACTAATATTCTTAACCGCGACGTCACAAGTTTCAAAATACCCTGTTCTTAGAACAGTGACAACCAACATGAAACAATATTGAAAAAACCAGAAAACGGCAACAATAACTGTGTGATCATCATGCACATGCATTCTGCCTGTCACACACTATGTCCAGCAGGTGAAACCAAAGGATTTCCTTCAGTCCAACAATCCAAACGATTGGCCAGCCAGCCGCAACACACATGCGAGTTCTGCCTTTCGGTCTTCAACTGTGCAGGCCAAACTTCGTGTATGGGGGGGCCTTACAAATACACATGATGATGTATCAAAGTCTTAAGAAACTTTGAAGACACTATTCCAAATTATATTAAGTAATACTAGGGATTTAAATAAAAAATGGGAAAATAAGCTGGTAGAAAATTATGAATTCAGTCAATAATCACAAAAATTATATTACTTCAGCTTAGAAGCAAGATCTGCATGGAAATACTGTATTTGTCACTCATACTTCAAATAACAACAAGAAAATACATTTCTACAGTAATGAAAAATCTTAGAAATGGTTTTACTCCATTTACATGGCATTTTCTTCCAGCAGGAAAAATGTCTAGCAGTAACAAATACAACTGCATGCATACTCACTTCCCACTCTGGCGGGAAGTCAGTTAGGGCTGTGTTTGTTGTTTAGTGAATCATGCAATCTTATTGCTGCTATGCTTACAATGCTCGGCTAAATGCTACAAGTTATAAAAAGATAAAATCAAATGTAGTATTCAGGGTGAATTTGAAATACATTCAGATTCTTTTTGAGGAGAATGGAGATGTCTTGTCCTCTTTGTAAGTTAGGCTTTAGTGGCATTACCTCACTGAGACAATAGTTCTCCATTCAAAAAAAATAAACTGAATTTTCAATCTTCGTATTGCAAAAACGTCTGAGCTAACCTTAATTTTCCTCATTCCAATAGTTAATAAAATAATCCCATATGAAGTATCATGGTAAGATATGAAGTGAGGAAGTTTGAAAATACTAAATATTTCCCAAATGTTCACATGGCAATATATGACATATCAGCTGGTGACATCAGACTGGCGGAGCTGCTGTGCACGGAAGGCATGAGGTCATCATCGCACCAAATCAAACTTGTAGAAAAGAAGTGGAAGAAAAATACTACATTTATGTAGCTTTGATAATTAAAAAAATGGGGGTGATATGAGAAAGAGATGGCCATGGGGGTAGCTAAAGTAAGTAACTATTCCTCCAGTCCTTTATCCATGGTGGTGGTAATTTTTGTTTCAAGAGGAAATAGCACTAGGTAATCATTCTCTCTTAAAAAATTAAATGAAAAAAAAATGAAAATAAAATAAATCTATTTATTCAACAGAGGAATTTGAAAATGAATTGTAAAATAAAACAAAAATTATTTTATTAAGCAAAAAAAAAAAAAAAAGGAGACAATCCCATCAAAAAGGAAAATTAGTTCCCTGGATAACAGAACACTTGAAATTTAGATGTCCTTGATTAATTCACTCTCACATGATGAGATCAGCAGTATTCTCATCATGAGTATGAGTGTCTCCTGCAGGCCAAGGTTCTGTCCTACGCCAGAGAGATCGGTACTTGTAAGGATGTGGGTCACTGTAAATTTGGCACCACAAGAACAAACTGAAGAGTCTTCTCCCTTCAGAAGATACAAGTGCCTAAATTTCCCCATGATCCATCCTCCAAGAAGGCCGGAGAGAGGATTGCCAGACAACAGTTGCCATCTTAATTGCTCTCAGCTTGCTGAGAGTTTGGATAGCTAGCCACTCCTACTCCCGGGACACCAAGATGGTTCGAAGAAGCTGAGAACAAATATTCCTAACAAGTATGTTCATAGGTCAGGTGGTAAAAGTACCGCTTCTTTTGCAGCTTGATCCACAACTTTGATTCCAGCAATCCGCACATGGCTTGGAAGCCACACAGAAGTGATTCTGGTGCCAGCATTGCACAACCGTCCGACTCGTTGGCTGAACGTCAGCGTACTGGCCTTCGGTTCAGAGGGTCCCGGGTTTGATTCCCGGCCGGGTCGGGGATTTTAACCTTACTTGGTTAATTCCAGTGGCACGGGGGCTGGGTGTATGTGTTGTTTTCATCATCATTTTATCCTTATCACGACGCTCAGGTCGCCTACGGGCGTCAAATTGTAAGACCTGCACCTGGCGAGCCGAACCCGTCCTGGGATATCCCGGCACTAAAAGCCATACGACATTTCATTGCACAACCTGGCTAGAAAGTCATGAATTTGCTGTTGCAGTAAACAGGTACCAAACAGATTGCAGTGAGCTTGCATCCGGGAGATAGTAGGTTCGAATCCCACTATCGGCAGCCCTGAAGATGGTTTTCCGTGGTTTCCCATTTTCACACCAGGCAAATGCTGGGGCTGTACCTTAATTAAGGCCACGGCCGCTTCCTTCCAACTCCTAGGCCTTCCCTATCCCATCGTCGCCATAAGACCTATCTGTGTCGGTGCGACGTAAAGCCCCTAGCAAAAAAAAAAAAAAAAAACCAGATTGCAGAGAACTTAACGAGTCGGTACACACGAGAAAATGGCCCCATTTTTTTCCCAGTGCAAACTGCAGAGCTTCTAAGTTGGCAAAAATCTCAGCAGTATGCACACTACAGACGCTAGGAAGTGAAATCTTTGTACTGATATTATTGGAGACGAAAAAGCATCCAAGGAGCAAGGTGGGCGTCAATATTTGATGTTCTCCTGAATTTGTAATGCCTTTTGCATTACAATTTTTTTACAGTCTCATGAACCAAACAGTATGACATTTGTAGAAATTAACCAAGATGAAATACTAAATTTTATGAAAAAGAAACAATTTGGAAAGACTGTTTACTTAAATTCTACTTCCTAAAACCTTGGAAAATTTCAAATTCACCCTGTATGTAGAAGCTGTTATATTTAGTGCATTTTATGTAAAATATTTTAATTGTAATTGATGCTAGAGATCTTATAGTTTGAAGTTTGGGGCTGCAATTGAGAAACTACAATAAACTATGATGATGGATCAGCATGGAGGAAAGAACAGTCTCCATAAATGGCCTTTATTTCTTGAACTGAAGTGACAAGGTAGAGAATCTGAGGAAACATGCACTTGGTGGACATCATATTGACAATAAAAATGGTATGCTAACTTCCCAATAAAGCAAAGACTCAAGTCTCTCCCACTGTTACCATTTGAGAATATATCATATCATCAAAAAAAGACAATAGTAAGAGATAAAGATGAGACTTTCCTGCACTATCAAACTATGAAACATGTACGATCATGGGAAAACACACTAAAGTAAGCACTTTCATTGTTTTTCCAAATTCCTTATTTCACTTCACATTTTTTGGCACAGTTATCAAACATCAACATTTCTAAATTGGTTTCCGTGAGGTTCCTGTGCTTGTTAGTCAATATGTTTTTGTAGGCAGAGAATGAAGTTATTACTATTGTGGTCTGAGGAACGAACAACAAAGAAGTACAAGAACAACTTGATGCACTGAACAAGAAAATTGAAAAGTATGGTATGAAAATCAGTGCAGAGAAAAGCAAACCATGGAGATATCAAGAAGAGGGAAAGGCATTGTGAAAATTGGTGGTCAAAGTCCTGAAATTGTTGACAGTTTCAAATACCTACGAAGTGAATTAATGCAGAATACAAGGCTGGACATGGAAATTAGCACAAGGGTGCAAGCAACAGGGCAATGCATTCTACCAGAGTGTAAGAAACCTTGTCTGGAACTGCCATGGAAGTGTAAAGAGATAATGTGTTATGCACCCATATTGACTTAAGCGGCTGAGGCCTGGACAATGACAAGTAGGGAGAAGAGTAGAATTCAAGCCAGCAAAACGAAATACCTAAAATGTATGATAGGAAAGACAGACTGAGAAATGAAGAGAGCAAGAGGGAGACTAGAATAACACAAAGAGTTGTTGTTCTTCAGCCCTGTCAATATTTAATATCCTTTCGTTTTGGCCAACTGTGGACCACGTTAATTCGATTTCAGCTGCTTCTGGGCTTTGATCTGTGCCCAGTAATCCTTCATTCTTTCACGCTGCAACCTTCTTCTCTCTTCCGTCCATGGTGTTTGGGTCCGCAGACTAACTTTTTCTTGGAAACTTTTTGTGTTCTTTATTTTTTACTTGTAAGTTTCCCTGTTGCTTATTTCCAATCCTTGTATTCCCATTTCTGTCAGGTCCTTCTTCACTTCCTGATGCCAGTGTCCCACAGTTTTCCTGGTCTCAAAAAAACCTACTATCTGGTTGGTCAGTTTTCCCGGGTCCATTCTGTAGACGTGTCCAAAGAACATGGCTCTCCTCTTCTGGATGGTGTCTGAGATCTTTTCTGTCTTGCGGTACAGTTCTTGGTTTACTTTCTTTCTGTATGATCCATCCTCTGTTCTTTGGGCTCCCAGTATCTTCCTCAGAATTTTTCACTCCACCAGTTCTAACTTCTTGACCAATCCTATCTTTATCAGCTTCAAGCATTCAGCTGCATAGAGAGCTTCTGGATGGATCACTGTCTGGTAATATCTGAGTTTTGCATTGATTGAGATCTTCTTCTTGTTATAGGTGTTCATACTTAGCTTGTATGCCAAGTTCATTTTGTTGATCCTCGATATCAGTGCCTCTTTCTCTGACAGGTTGTTATCGATCCACTCTCCCAGATATTTAAATTAAATATCCTCTATTAATTCACTATTTAATTTACGTACATGTTTTGAGAATTCCATTCTCAATAAGGGGAAAGGAGAACGAGGAAAGGCAGAGAATGACCTCAATACATTACAAGAAATTATGGGTGCAAACTTAAATGAACATTTGTGTTACAGTGCTAGGTCAAATTCTTCATTCAAGTTTTCACCATAAAGTACCTTCTTCACTGAACAAAAGAATCCGGTCCTGGTTTGCGTTTAGGACCCTCTCCGCTTTCTTCTTTGCCACTACATCCACCTTACCACAGGCATAAGTGAAGCATTTATGGAATTCCTCAACAACAGACACTAAGTCTATCAGTGGCAGACATACCTAATTTGGTTATGGTAGAGGGTAGTCTTTTCATAATCTATTAGCTTCATGTCCCATATTGATGATTCTGATAATCACAAGTATAAAGATTGGACTTATGGTACCTACTTAAAACATAGATAAATCTTATGGTGACGATGGGATAGGAAAGGGCTAGGAGTGGGAAGGAAGTGCCCATGGCCTTAATTAAGGTGTGAAAATAGTAATTCACAGAAAACCATCTTCGCGGTTGCCGACTGTGGGGTTAAAGTCCAATATCTCCTGAATGGAAGCTCACAACGGCGCGCCTCTAACTGCACGGCCAACTCACCTGGGAAAGTGTAGTTTACAGAAGTTGGTTTTAATGTAAATTACATCCTGCTGCACATTTTAAGAACTTCTGATACCCTCTGCATCATCTGCCAAGAAATTGTTTACTACCTAAACTGAAAACATTTTTACTTTAGAATGAAATATTAATTGCAAGAGTGGGGCTTCATTCATTCCATTCCTGATCCGGTCGAATGACTGGAAACAGGCTGTGGATATTTTTTCATTACAGTTATGTACAGTAACTAGGTATCAATTTCATTCCATACCAATTTAATGACAGCAAATTATGGGACTGTCGAAAGTGAAGCTCAGTAAGCGTAAAAAAGGAAAATAAAAATCGGAAATGGGGAAATTATGCCACAATATTAAATTATTGAAAAATCATTAAAACATGCATTTAAATACTATATTATATGCACGATTACACTGGAAATTCCTTAAATATGAGTTACATATTATTTTTCCTCAAAAAAAGGAACAAAACATGCAAATATGCATGGAAAAAGTACACTAAAGTGCAACCAGAAAGTATTGAAATGGGTAAGTACTCAGTTTAAGCTATGTTCTAAGTTTCTATAAAAATATGCATTTGCATGTTTCTAGTAATAGTGAATCTCCATTCTTATCAGATATCAACAAATTTATCCTTCATAGTTTAAAAGTGCAAAATGCATGTCTGTCAATTCTGTGGCTTGCATTTATATATAGCCGGCCCCGTGGTGTAGGGGTAGCGTGCCTGCCTCTCCCCTGGAGACCCCGGGTTCGATTCCCGGCCAGGTCAGGGATTTTTACCTGGACCTGAGGGCTGGTTCGAGGTCCACTCATCCTACGTGATTAGAATTGAGGAGCTATCTGATGGTGAGATAGCGGCCCCGGTCTTGAAAACCAAGAATAACGGCCGAGAGGATTTGTCGTGCTGACCACATGACACCTCGCAATCTGCAGGCCTTCGGGCTGAGCAGCGGTCGCTTGGTAGGCCAAGGCCCTTCAAGGGCTGTAGTGCCATGGGGTTGGTTGGTTGGTTGGCATTTATATATAGGGTAGACAGTAAGAAATGAAGTATTGAGGAAAAGAATATAAATTCTATATTTGTTATGCTAATTTATTAAAAACTGAGTATAAGCCCCGGAAATACAGACACAAAGCTCAGAATTCAATGTAGCAGCTGTGGCAGCTACCAATTCCCTTAAATGGCCAGACATGGAGGTTTTGTCTGCTAGACTGCATTTTTTGCCCAACCTCACAGGAAATTGTCATAGGACGTGAGGTCTGAACTTCTTGCAGGCTATTAGAGAGTTTTGCATCGCCTCTGCCAACGTCCCAGAAACTTCTCATGTAACTATGTATGCACATCATTTGCAAAATAAGGTGGTACGCCATCCTGCATGAAAATAATGTCATCAATCTTTTCCCAATCAGACACCATGGGCCATATGCAAAATTTAAACATCTCGTGGTAGTGCACCGTGTTCATGGCGTCACATAGGAGATACGGCCCGATAAAATTAGTGGCAGTCAATCCGCATCACACGTTGACTTTTGGACGACACTGCATCTTCTCCATCATACTGGGATTGTGTTTTGCCCATTAATGACAACTGTGTTTATTGATGAAACCTTCCACATGTAATATGGCATCATGACTCCAGAGGATATTTTGAAACAACTGAAGCCAGTTCTCATGCCAACCCAGCATCAACCCTTCATACTCCATTCTGCTGTCGCAGTCTTGCGTTGTCAGTTGCTGCATATGATGGGGTTTTCATGTACAGAAATACAATTCTTCCTTTAATACCTTCCGTACAGCGTACCTTGCAAGTTTGCTTTCACAAGCTGCCTGACAAGTTGATTTAACCAGACTGTAACTGAATATTTCTCTCACATTCACTGCATTCTCCTCAGTCCTGGACATGTAATGATAGCCACTTCTTGGATCCTGTGGTAAGCAGCGTGGCATTTCCTCCCTTGACCGTACACCACCATCTCTGAAGAACAACGGAATTCCATTTATTTATTTTTTAATTTTTTTATTTTTACAATTTTGCTTTACGGCACACCGACACAGATAGGTCTTATGATGATGATGGTACAGGAAAGGGCTAGGAGTGGGAAGGAAGTGGCTGTGGCCTTAATTAACGTCCAGCTCCAAAATTTGCCTGGAGTGAAAATGGGAAACCACGGGAAAATCATATTTAGGGCTGTCGAAACCGGGGTTCGAAACCAACATCTCCCGAATGCAAGCTGATATCATAGGTTATCAAAGAGTAAAGAAGGGTCCACCCATTCAATACCAATAACTTGTATAGTGCCTTATATAACTGGGAATGGTTTCGACCCCATATATACTGTGTAATAGACAAGAAAAATGTTCCACCGATCAATACTATTTATTGTGAATGAATATTGCACTAGTACCGGTTTCGGCCTCTCTTGGCCATCATCAGCTAGCACACAATATTTACAGTCATTAGACAAAATTACAAAGATGTTACGTTAGAGCATCCGGATGTCTAATGAAAAAATGGAAGTAAAATATATTGCAGTATGTTGCGTTGAAATATCTCTGATTAAAAGTGGTGATGGTTATAATAAAATAAAACTTATTGAGTGTGGATGGATATGAGTACATAAACACATTAAAATATATAGGCCACATCATAAGACACTAAAAAATATAGCACATTAAACACATTAAAACTTAGTATATTTTTAAAATGTCTATTAAAATTTGAGTTCCTGTTGCGTAGCATACATTTTTAAAATATATTAAGTTTTAATGTGTTTAATGTGCTATATTTTTTAGTGTCTTATGATGTGGCCTATATATTTTAATGTGTTTATGTACTCATATCCATCCACACTCAATAAGTTTTAGTTTATTATAACCATCACCACTTTTAATCAGAGATATTTCAACGCAACATACTGCAATATATTTTACTTCCATTTTTTCATTAGACATCCGGATGCTCTAACGTAGCATCTTTGTAATTTTGTCTAACGACTGTAAATATTGTGTGCTAGCTGATGATGGCCAAGAGAGGCCGAAAATGGTACTAGTGCAATATTCATTCACAATAAATAGTATTGATCGGTGGAACATTTTTCTTGTCTATTACATTGAATCCAATCAATACGGAATATGAAACTTATAAATAATAACCCATATATACTGGGTCATCTTCAGCCACGATCCATTTGAAAAAATATATGCCCACATACAACACTTAATAAATTGAACAATCTGGCATGTCTAAATTTACAATCCAAATTTTAAAACACTAATGGAGTCCGAACAACACATCCAAACTTGAAATCAAATGACACTTCAAAACTCCTGCTGGTGGTGCCGAACTATGTCGACGCTCCTACAGCAACCAAACGTTCCTGAGTTGATCTGGGAGTTGGAATTCCCCATCTGCATAGATGAGCCACTTGGTTTATAAATTATATTTTGTACAATAGTAATAAGGGTAATGGTTTGTAGAAGGGGAACATCCATAACTTGAATAGGTATTCCTTTTTGTCAGATGTAGTGATCTAGGCCTATTGTTTAATTTTGTTTTGAAGTGAATGTCTGAAAAGAAAATACTTGAAATAAATTATTTAGAAAAGAGGGGGAGCTAGAGGATCGAGATTAATATACAGCTGAATGAGACTCACCTCTATGTTCTCCGTAAAATATGTGTACATGGTACGGACACCAACACCAGATTGACTGTTGAGAGGGAACAGAAGTATAGCTTATGATGGCAGTGGTTGGAGGAGGGACGAGTGAGGAGGGGCGGATAGGTAGGTATGAACTGATTGGCGGACTTAACGTGTCTTTTTTCTGCTTATACTTTGTGTATATAGTACTGATTGTATCAAACAGAATAGCCGATAACTACTTGACGCAAACTGTGCAGCCACTTAATTCCACACTTCATAGCATGCGGATATCTGCACTCGCTCCCTAACAGACAGATGGTCAGCCAAGTTTGTTACTGTTGTGCGCACCCCGTCTCACAGCCAGCATCTGAACTTCTGATTTTCACTATGATTCCACTGATATTAAAAATTCTACAACCTTTAATTAATACCTACTTATATTCTGCCTATCCTGCACATGATTACATCAACATTTTTAGCCCTTGACTTGCATAAGATCACAAAAACATTCTCAAGTTAATATACATCTCCTTCTGTTGCTGGATTCTTTCCTACCTTGTGAGTGTCTACAGAGTTCAGTACTGCTCTACCCGTTGAAAAATGTAACTCATTTTGTTGCAAAGTGTTTGGTCGGTCCCTCAGACCGAACTTCATTGTATTCTTCTTCTTCATTTCCCATTTACAATCTTCTGGGTCAGGTTGTGAATCAAGGACCTCCACAGTTTTCTCTCTCTCCACTACTCCCTTTCTTCCTCCAATTTTCCTTATACTTTTATTCCTCTCTTCTCTATACTCTCCTTCACCGTATCCATCCACCTCTTTCTGGGCCTTTCCCGTTGTCTTCCTCCTATTATATTCTCTGTAAATACTCACTTTGGAACTCTATTCTTTTCCATTCTCATCATGTTTTCATACTATTTCAGCCTACTACTCTCTATCTTGTCTTGCACTTTAGGGAATCCAATTATCTCTCTGATTTCTGTTTCTGATTTTATCCCTTTGTGTCTTCCCAATTATTCCTCTAAGGAATTTCATCTCAGCTGCTTGGATTCTGCTTTTATCATGTTCATTTACAGAGACAATTAGTTACATAAACAACCTGGGCATAAAGTTATCATTTACTTTCCAAAATTATGTACATATATATTGTATCTATAAAGGCATACACTAAATAAATTTCATAATGTTTTGTTGTTGTCCATATGCCCAACGCATATGTCAAAATTGGTGTGTAATACATTGAGACAGATTCTCTCTCCAATTTCCTTTATCCTCCCGTCTTCTACACTTCACATGTGTATAAATAATCATCTCCTATGAGTAAAGTGAACTGAACTAACTACCAATAAAAATAACCATAATTAGTTAAACATTATTAAGAATAATAATAATAATTTCGTGTGGCTATTTCTAGCCGAGTGCAGCCCTTGTAAGGCAGACCCTCCGATGAGGGTGGGCGGCATCTGCCATGTGTAGGTAACTGCGTGTTATTGTGGTGGAGGATAGTGTTATGTGTGGTGTGTGTGTTGCAGGGATGTTGGGGACAGTACTAACACCCAGCCCCCGGGCCATTGGAATTAACCAATGGAGGTTAAAATCCCCGACCCGGTCGGGAATCGAACCCAGGACCCTCTGAACCGAAGGCCAGTACGCTGACCATTCAGCCAACGAGTCGGACATTATTAAGAATAATCCATCATTAGTCTAATCAGATGGCACCTGAATGAGTGTAATTGTCCACCCTCCTAATGAAGCTGGGAAGCAAAAAATGAATTCTTATGGGCTGAGAACAAATGAATGTAGAAGAATTACAGGGTTATGACAAACCACGAGTTCTGCTCAATGGACAAAAGCTGAGGTACAATCCTTTCCCAAAATATCTTGGAGTTACTTTAGATAGAACTTCAAAGAGCACATCACTAAGCTTTCCCATAAAGTTACCGCAAGAAACAACATACTGCATAAGCTCTGTGGTACCTACCGGGAAGCCTCTGCTGATTGTCTATGCTTAACTGGCATCAGCCTTGTCTACTCGGCTGCTGAGTACTGTGCTCCTGTCTGGTTGGAAAGTGTACATGTGAAGAAGGTAGACACAAAATTGAACGATACAATGCGTTGCATTACTGGTACCATCAAATCAACTTCATGTCACTGGTTACCTGTGCTGAGTCACATCGCTCCACCTCACTTAAGGTGGAAGCAAGCTCTACTAAGGGAAGCCAAGAAAACCT
This sequence comes from Anabrus simplex, assembly GCF_040414725.1. Classification (NCBI taxonomy): domain Eukaryota; kingdom Metazoa; phylum Arthropoda; class Insecta; order Orthoptera; family Tettigoniidae; genus Anabrus; species Anabrus simplex. The sequence continues at coordinate 96,414,229 of NC_090277.1, read as the reverse complement.
TTGATCACCCTCTTAGCCACAGCACCAAGAATTCTGTCATCCATCACTGCAGCGACTGCAATCAAGAAGACCAACAAGTGTCACTGCAGGGCAACTCATTGCAGATGAATTTGACCTAAATGAAAGCTGGAAGCAAGAGTGGTCAACAAAAACATTGGGAACAAGTGTCCACCATCTTGATCCCACAAAGAAGCCAAACAGTTTTGACCTACCAAGGAATCTGTGGTGCCATATCAACAGGTTAAGGACTGGGCATGTTTGTTGCAATTACTTCAGGTACAAGTGGGGTTGGATCAGTTCACCAATGTGTGATTGTAACCTGGAAGAACAAACGATTGAGCACCTGGTCCAACGCTGTCCTCTTCATTCGTACCCTGGCACTCGTGACGATTTGTTCGCTCTCACACCGGGTTTAACTGAATGGCTGAAAAGGATGGATTTTAAAGTTTGATTTTCCCTTGTATATATACATTGTATAAAATTACCATGCGATTAAATAAAATAAACAGGGTTATGTATATAAAATGGGTGGTTTTCAAAGGTGGTGGTGGTGGTGGTGGTGGTGATTATTGTTTTAAGAGGAAGTACAACTAGGCAACCATCCTCTATATAACACTAATCAGAGGGAAAATATGGAAGGGATTCGACACTTCGAAAAATGGAGATATCGGCCAAAGGAAGATAAGGGCCACGAAGGGCGTGAAAATGAAAGACTCCCTAGCCCTCGCAAATCTAATAGCGTTGGGGTCGGAAAAGAACAAGAGATGACCAAGAGAGGTCGGAAAGGATAGATGAAAGTGAGGAGCCTAGCACAAGTAAGTGGAAAGAATGCCAGGACTCAGCTAAGGACCCCGTGGTCGCCAACCCACGCTCCAAAGTTCAGAGCCCCTGAGGCCCCTTTTAGTCGCCTCTTACGACAGACAGAGGATACCATGGGTGTTATTCTACCTCCCCCACCCACAGGGGGAGGTGGTTTTCAAAACAACCTCGTTTCCATCTGAGAACAGATAGGAAGATGAGATTGCTTTCTAAATATGAAGAAACTCTGGGAGATTCGAGGCTGAACTGCGGAGTGTATACCAGAGTGTACACAATACAATACTTGTCTACAGGCTGAAGGAGATTATTTTCTACACTTTCTGTAATTGTAATGGGGGTTTGATTGTTTTTCAGTCTGATTATCCATTCTACAAACTTGATGGGCTTTCTGCAGGTGTACAGGAACAGTGTGAGGGTGACCAAGCTCTCGTTTACCAATATGCAGCATATAGAAAGGACGGCAACCCTTGTGCCCTGTACTTCCTGCAGCATTCTCATCAATATTCTTTGGTGATTTCAGCCTTGTGAAAGAGTTTGTAACAGAAGAAAAAAATCAAAGAGTGGGACAGCAAGAATGCTGTAAACTTTCATACATTTAAGTAAGAATGCACAGTAATAAGTGGAATTCTCTCTGTATATGACTTGATTTAAACAATAATAAGGATATTCAAGTATTGTTATCCTTCTGTTTGAGTCTTGTCTGGCTCAAATGCTCCAATTGAGAGGATTTTCTCACAGATGAAGATTCTGTGGACCAAAGTGAAAAGCAGACTTCATGTGAAGGCTGTCAAGAATGTTGTTGCTGAAAATTTTTATAAGGGTCTTACTTGCCTAAAGTCTGCCTCCATAGTGTGCAATGGTCAGCGCTATTAGCTACTACTCTCAGAGGCCTGATTTCGATTCCAGGTACTGCCACATATTTAAGAATAACAGGAGTGCTGAACTGTAATCACGATCATAGCCATAGAACATCCAGTTTTATGTTGTATTCAAATCACAGGAACAGGACTTGCCATTTCAAAAATTCCATGGGCAGGGTTCACACTGCAGCCACTATGGTGAGGAACCAGTGACAATGCCACACAGCTATCATGCACCCCAGCCTTGCTACCCTCATTTTGTCCAAAATGAGAGACAAAATGAGGGCAATTCCAAAGGTGTTCCATAAGATTTCATTTGTGATGGGCCGAACATTCATGTCTTTAAATGTGTCAGGCATCAGCTCGTCTCTCTTCATTGATGGCTAGGATTCTGAGCCACAGAATGCCACTGGACATATCAGCGTGTGTTCAGTTTTCATATTAGAGTTTCCATGTTTGCCCTTGTCTGCTTTTTCTGGTACATCTGACAGGTATATCACTGTGTTTATCCTATTATGTGCTCCTACGTCGTCTATATGACTTCATTAGCCACCTGACAGATGCATACGGTACACAGTCCAAAAAAAGAGAACTAAGTTATGTATAATAGTATTACGGTACTACTTACCCATCTTTCTAAATAAACAGCAACATAAGCTGGCAAAATATCCTCTGCAACTTTTCATCTTAGAATTCCATCAGGTTCAACTTGTTTTCTATCCGATTCGCTGCACATGATGGTGTAACAACACAATTTTACGACAAATTACACTCCATGAAATAATTCGGTTTCCAAACTGTTTAATGGTACAACTCTAAGTCTTCCCCCATATCATCTTTTCCGTATTGTTCGTTTACGGCTAAGCGCGTATGTTTCAAGAATTAGGTTATCGAATGAACATCAGTTAAACACCCCTTTTCTTCGCGTATATTTTTGAACTTGTGACAACACACGCTTTTGGTGTCAGATTACACAGAAATACAACTTTCACATTTACACCATGAAATACTATTGCTTCTACCTCCACAACGATTTCTTTAAAGAACGGCAATTCATTGTCACTATTTGCCTGAGTAGTTGGGTTCAAAACAACATGATTTCAGTTCACTCGTGGGCCTATTTCATAATATCCGCGAAACTTTTAATAGTTAAAACTTCGACTCTCGGTCATCTTCGAGATACAGATTGGCAACCTGTGACACCAAAAATGAATTCATTATGTGTCGCTGTGAGACATCTGGCGGTGTAATCGAAAATCTTCGAGAAATATAAGCAATGGCTGCAGAAAATCCAAGTACAGTACATCACATGAACACCTTAAGAACTCGTAGGGCCTACTCGGAAACGAACGTCACGGTTGATTGAACGAGCCGCCGCATACACGGAAAAATCTATTTCCACGATTAAGAGGATTAAAACATTTTCTGCACGCTAGCGATTCTCCACTTACCATGGGAAAAAAAGAAAAAGAGGCAGACCAGTCTATTTTATTTATATTGACATAGTTACAGATACCGGTACTAAATAAAAAGTCACAACGAGACATACAGGTGTGTGTGACGCAGTTGTAGGTTTAGGATAAAAAAGATCTGAAAAACTCATGTCGATCATTCTCTTCCGACTTCTCGTCTTCAGTTCGGGAAGATGTCCTGGTAACCAGATGCAATCGCCCTTCTTCTCTTGTTCCCTCTGTGTTACGGAAAATTTTCCCCACTTATTTTCCATACATTCGGAAGCAGTTTCTGCATTATCCGTAACAGTTTCAAGATTAAGTTATATTTAATTACACCAGCTAGGCCTACTGCCTCGGCAACAATCGCTTTTCTCAGGGTAAATGCTGGTAGGGACCTGTTGTGTTTAGATTTGGTGAAGTCGGAAAATTTGCATTTCAGATAGAGTCGGCACCGCTGTGTTTTTCAATGCAGCGTTAATTTCACCGTCCTTCTTTACAGTTAGCTTTACTGAAGTCTCGAATCCGTCCGCTGTGAAGGGTTTTTAACACACATCTTGTTTCAGAAAGCTTTCTAGCTATTTTAATTTCCTATTCACGACTTAGAAACCGAATGAAAGAGAGATAGGCACTATTTGTTTTTTCCAGGATTGGAAAAGTAACCGAACATACAACAGTGAAGCATCTTACTACTATTCTGATTCATTTAATAGTTACAGTAATCTCCTTGCGCGCATGCTGCTGCTCGATGCTGTGAGTTTGCATTCGGGAGATGGTAGGTTCGAATCCCACCGTCGGTAGCCCTGAAGATGGTTTTTAATAATAATAATAATGATATTTGCTTTACGTCCCACTAAACTACTCTTTTACGGTTTTCGGAGACGCCGTGGTGCCGAAATTTAGTCACGCATGAGTTCTTTTACGTGCCAGTAAATCTACCGACACGAGGCTGACGTATTTGAGCAGCTTCAAATACCACCGGACTGAGCCAGGATCGAACCTGCCACGTTGGGGACAGAAGGCCAGCGCCTCAACCGTCTGAGCCACTCAGCCCGGCGAAGATGGTTTTTCATTTTCACACTAAGCTAATGCTGAGGCTATACCTTAATTAAGCGGCGATGGCTACTACCTTTCCAACCCTAGCCCTTTCCAATCCTTGCATTGCCAACAACCTTTGCTGTGATAGTGTGATGTTAAAATTTTTTTTAAATCCATATAATAATAAGAATGTGACAAAAGTACTTTGACTTCTGGGTACAATCACAGTGTAACCAAAGTCCATTCACAGAATCTGTGAGTGGCAATGAAAAAACAAGCCCTCTGTGCAGACAGTATCAAAGCAGGCCAGTCCAATGAGTAGTCAGCGTGAAAGGAATAGAGGGGGAGAAGGAGCATCACGTTGATGCAGACTGGCTGGGAGAGAGTAGAGGAAGTGGTGGTGGTAGTGACTTAATTAGGGTACAGACTACAGCCCCAGCATTTGCCTGGTGTGAAAATGGGAAACCACGGAAAACCATCTTCAGGGCTGCCAACAGTGGGATTCAAACCCACTATTATTATTATTATTATTATTATTATTATTATTATTATTAACACTAATCAGAGGGAAAAAAATTGAAGGCGTCTGACATTTTGAAAAATGATGGTATCGGCTAAAGAAAGACAAGGGTCACGAAGAGCGTATAAAATGAAAGGCTCCCTAGGATTCACTAACCTCACACCATTGGGGTAGGAAAAGAACAAGAGTTGACCAAGGGAGGTCAGATAGGACTGTGATTCAAGTGTATTACTTCTGTTGCAGAATTTATGGAAATGATGACTAGTGAACCATAGAGCAAAGGAAATGTAACAAGTAAGTGGAAGCAATGCCAGGACTCAGCTAAGGGCCCCATGGTCACCAACCTATGCTCCCAAGTTAAGAACCCCCGGGGGCAGAAGAGAGGAAGCATGTGCGCGGTTAGTCTCCGCCCTTTCCTGAATAACATTCATGCACATCTTTATTTCACAGCAGCACTGTCAATCTGAGCTTTCTTGCCAGTAAGTCACAGCTACTTAATGGATTAGGATAGAATTCCTGAGAAACATCCAATCATGTGTTCTCAGATGATCCTGATATATCTTGAGGACCTTGAGTTTGATTTCTCAGCCCCAAACTTCATTTGGCAACACAAGAGTTAATCATGATTGTCAATATTTATGCAGTGTATTATGTATTTCTTTTTCCTTCGAGACTGTGATTCAAGTGTATTACTTTTGTTGCAGAATTTATGGAAATGATGACTGGTGAACCATAGAGCAAAGGAAAACGTAACATGCCAAAAGACATTTCCACAACTGCATTTATGTAACTGCATTTCTAGCATCTACAAGCTAATATTTTGGATATTATTATAATTATTTTTGCACAAACTAATATATAAAAGAATAATTTGCAATAAAAGGAGTTAAGTCACACAATTTCAATTACTTCCATTCAAAACCTCATATCCATTACGTAGAATTTCCTTTCTTGTGTGTTCAGTGAATTATAGGGTATCTTTTATAAACCCAGACCGTCCAGCAGCGTTTCTACTCTCCGAGACATAAGCAGCTGTATGAGAGGCATGCGTATAGTTCTTGACCTTCGAAGGAGTGTGCACGTAATTCGACCTAGCATCAATAAAAAGTCTGAATCTCAGTTGTAAACAGGATGAGACAGTCATCATTGCAGCACCGTATTTTCATGTAAAAGTTATTTTAAGTACGAGTCGGCTCGACGAGGACGCGATCCATTTGTTCAGCAATTTCCTGGTGAAGTGTCACCTTCATGAGCACAGATTCCTGTAATTGTAAATAAATTTGAAACTACTGACTTGGTACTCTATAAAAAACATGCGTGCATACGAACAGTTTTAACAGAGGAAAAGCTAATGACATTGGTGCGAATCTTGAACGGTCACCGAATAAATCACTCTCAAAATTAGCACAACACGTGGGGGTTTCAGTTTCTTCTGCACGCAGAGCTACAAAGCTACTACACATAAAACCGTACAGGCCCATTGTTCAAACCTGCTAATCCAGCCACAAGGGTGAGATATTGTTGAGTCATATCTTGCATCATTGAATGATCGTTTCTTCAATCTGCAGCTTGTGTTCTTTTGGATGAGGCCTGGTTTCATCTTAATGGTCATGTGAGAACAGTCATAATCTCACTATCGGTGTGCAGAAAATCCTAATGGTGTTTATGAAGTCCCTCATTATGACGGATGACACTTCCAGCATCTTTTATAAGGTAAGATTTCATGTAAGATTGTATACATGCTTAGAGCAGGGTGGCCGCGCGGCGTAAGTTGGGCTGAGGCAGCTGCTGTAGCGCAGGGTACAAACACTGTGTGCTCGGTCTGAGTTTATAAGAGATTGTGTATATTCACAAACTAAGTCTTGTATAGAAATGGGTATATTAAAAGAAACACATAATGAGATAAATGCAATGACAGGTCAGCATAGGAAGAGATTTTTTTTTTTTTTCTAGTTGCTTTACGTCACACCGATACAGATAGGTCTTATGGTGACGATGGGACAGGAAAGGGCTAGGAGTGGGAAGGAAGCGGCCGTGGCCTTAATTAGGGTACAGCCCCAGCATTTGTCTGGTGTGAAAATGGGAAACCACGGAAAACCATTTTCAGGGCTGCCGACAGTGGGGTTTGAACCTACTACCTCCCGGATACTGGCCGCACTTAAGCGACTGCAGCTATCGAGCTCGGTCATAGGAAGAGAGACCAACGGAAAAAGGAGACAAGGAGGAACATGTTGACATAAAAGGACAAAGATAATCTCCACATGTCTATACCCTAGATGGGCTCTGTCCTAACCTCCATTTCTTCTGCATCCAGGTTTTCTCACCTGCCTCCCCAGCTTCATCCCAAAAGTGGGTTTCAACACTCACTCAGAGACCGTCTTGACAGATTAATGAACTGTTTCGACCAGTCAAAGGAAAACCACATCTTGAAACACCAGGTGTGTATGAAGTTCCATGTGGTTGCTCATATATTGGCATGATAAAAAGCTTTCTTAGCACCAGGGTGAAAGAACACATCAGGTCGGTAAAGAATGTCGCTCTTTTATCCTCCACGGAGAATGCCATAAGCCAGTCTGCCATAGAAGAATATTTCTACAGTACAAGCCATGAAGTCCTCTTTGACCAGGCGAAGGTCATCGCGTCTGTAAAATACTTCTATGCTCGCCTTGTAAAGGAAGCCATAGAGATAGAGCTGCGCCCAAATAACATCAAGAGGAAAGACACTTTAAGTTATCAAATACATGCATAACACCACGTCACAGTGGGACGCACTCAATAAACTGTCGACAGAGGGTGAATCAGTAACTTCCCTCCCAACCACCACAGAACAGCGCGACAATCCTTGAGTCCAGTTAGTGGGGTACGCCGAGGATGACTTCCATGTTCCTCCGAAGAATTTCTTTGCTCACTGTTGGAGGCAGAACTTCACGTGCCCTGATGAAGGCCAATGCAATTTGATAGAAAGCTTGGCTTTATTAAATAAATATATACAGTGGCTTTAATCCAGTTACACATTCATTTCTTTATGTTAATACCATATTGACAGATCTTCGGTTTTGTTTGGGAAGTGTGAGCAAAGAATAAACACAGGGAAAGGGATGGCAGCAGTACAGGAAGATTCTCCTTGTCTTGTGTGTTCTCATGCTAGTCCTTGTTTCTTCTTTCCGTTCTTCCTGCTTCCCACTCCGACCTGTTATCGTGTTTATCCTATTACGTGTTCCCATCATTTTGCAGACTTTGTCACTGGTTTGTTCTTTTCCATTACTTACATCGATCTGTTGGGTTCCTTCTCTCCTTCTGTGCCTATCCCCTGTTCCTAGGTTTTTAATCACCTAAAAACTAGATCCTGGCTAGAATAATTTGAAAGAATGGTAATGATTAACATCCGTCAAACTAAAACAGTTGGTGTAGTGCAGTGAAGGTGCATGGATAAATCATCTGGGAGCTCACTGCTTTGAAAAATAACGTATTCATATTTATTGTTTCCTGATGTACAATACCTCTCTAAAGAACCAGAGAAACAAGGAAATGCCATTTGGTCCTTGTTTCAATGACGGTGAAATCCTGACATTCACCTCCCTGCGGTAGAGAGGGGCAACGACTGCATATAAAAATATTTTATATTCAGGCGGCTAACGAATGAAGGGATCTCCCGGTATAAGGAGATCCCCTATACCAAGTGCCAACAGTCTCTTTGAGAGTGAATGAGCTGGTATGGGTAAGGGCACTCTATTGTCCTGGGGACAAGAAATTGTTCCCAAAGGCAGAGGAACCAGTTTGGTCAACGGCATTAGGATGCAGAAGGCAATGGGAAACCACTGCATTAAAGATCCTGAGAGATATTCCAATAAATCCACATGGCATGGCTGCAACGTCAAGATCGGAGCTGGCCATGTGGATCGTCTACCTCCGTTTGGAGACGACGGATTAAGAAGAAGAAGATGTACAACAGTGACACTGCTTGGTTAGCAATGCAACTTTCCTTTGAATGCACAATGAGAAATCAAAGAAAGAGAATATCAGGTGTAATTACCAATTTTGTCTGATGTTGAAGATGTTGTTGGCATTGGAATAACTGCTTCAAGAAAGTTTAAAGCAGACTATTATTTATGATGCATTTTTTATTTACTTTTCATAAAACACTGAAAGTTTACAGTAATAAACTTTACGCTATTGATGCTATACACATCGAAGTTACTAAAATATTCTGGTTCATTTCTGTTAATTATATCTGTACCGGGCGGTACACCTCCACTCCGCTAATTTAAAATGTGCGCCTGTTGAAACTCCTCTGTTGGAGGAAGTCTGAACTTTATCTACGCTATTAATTCTCTACTTTCTCTGAAGATGTCACCACATGGAAAACTTTGAGTTTTTGAACTGTGTCATTTTTGATGTGTTTTTGTTTCGCTTGAAGTAAGAAGTGTGAACTTTCTCTTCTAGAGGACACTACTGAAGATCACCAATAGTGCAACCTAGTGCGGAGTCAAAGAACTATTTTGTTGGAGGAATTTTTATTTCAAATGTTTGTTCTTTGCTAAATTTCTTTCTGTTATTGTTTAAGTTGGCTGTATACCCCTCTTTTTCCCCTTGTTTTAGATTTATCCAATCCCGAATTTCTTTGAGTTATTTCTGACCAATCCGATGTATCTTCCCCCAACTTGGATATGTTTCTGTACCCTAGCCAATAAAGAATTTGCGGGAGGGTGTTTTCATTCCCCTAACGCCTCGAAACTTCTGCGAGAGGATATAAACTGCTGATTTTTGGGTCTCCGGGCCACTTCTGTTCCATCTTTCAGTGTGTAAAGTACATAGCAGGGGGCGGGAAGCGCCTCTTTCTTCTCCAGCTGTTCAACACCAGGTAATGGCCTCTTAATAACTTCTTTTCTTGCTAGGTTGGCAGTTTAACTCTCGGAGCGGGTTCGAAGCATTTCCACCATGTAACCTTTTCCTAAAATGTAACCAATCTTTTCATCTATTCTCTTTTAAGCTGCATATTGGGATAGAGAGTGCTAACCCTCTCGAGCTCCCACTCACATTGTTTTGAGGTGAACTTATTTTCTCAACCTATTCTTCGTTAATGTAAAACCAATTGCTCTTTTCTAAAGTCACCTCTGTAGTATGGGATTAGCCCTTGCATTAGTGGCCTAGAGCCAGATTAGGTTTTAAAAACAAGTGTATTAGGAGTGCAAGATCGCCTCCTCTCAAATTGTTATTTTAGAGGTCATGTAATTGCCCCTTTTCATTTAATAGACCTCAGTAGGTTGGGTATTTTACCCCTGTGTCTATGTCCAGTGAGGACAACTTGAAGGTGGAGTTTGGTGTGGCCTGGGAGAGGCTTTAATTTGAGAGCGTGTGGCTCTTTTGAAAATTGAGTGTTGTATGCCTCGAGGAGGCTTTTCAGTGTAATTTGGAGCAAGGGCTCCTAGGCATGAATGGGGTTTTCTGCCCCTCTGTTGAAACTTGTGTTTGGGGTAAAACTGAGCTGATTGCCCAAGCAGTGTAAAGTCAGGGTGCGAAGCCCAAATCCTGTAAATATTGTAACTCCCCTTTGATTTGCTACTTTGTACCTGCCATGCTTGTTATTTCTTTGTTTTTGAAAAGAAAATATAACCTTGTTAAATTTTACATTAACTTTGATTCCGTAGTTTGAGACCCGTTCACGCCCGCACCTTCTTTCACCTCTACCTACCACTAAAATACGGTAACAATATCAAAAATGCAAAACTGTGAAATTAAAATCCCTTCAAAACCTACCACATCACAAATCTTAACTACGTGCTTTTACAGTTCTTTGGCTGATTTCAGGGCTGCCCCATGTAGCTCGTGTCTATCGATGGTCCTTTCACCAGCGACAAATTGAGCAATGTCCTTGGCCTTCCTTCTTGCTTCCCATAGCCTTGCAACCTCATTTCAGAAATTGGACCGCTTCACCAGTTCCAGAGAGCAATCGAGCGTTGATGTCAAAATTATGGCTACGTGTGCAAATATACAGAGCTAATTAAAGGAACAGACCCTTGATAAATATATTTTAACTAGTGTGTTTGACAGACTGGAAATCTTTTAAGTTACATTAACTAAGTCGACACTGGGAAGCATGTAACTGTTCAGGAGAGATGAAGAGGTATGCACAGGATGAAGTGGTAGGGAGAACTGAATCAAAACAGTGTCCCAAACAAAACAGCACACTTTTATGACTAATACAATTTATTTCATGATCTGTAGACACCCTGTTCAATACAATCTCTATGGGTTGCAAACTCTTACAAAGAATAAAACTATTTTTGAGACATAGCAATGACTGAGTATCCATCAAGTATTATAACATCCCTGCTATACAGTCCAACTCGTCGAAAGAGAACTTACGAGGAACCTGTTCCACTACAGTTCAGACAGGACCACAGAAAGTCTAGTTCACTTATGTAGTATTAGCTACTAATGGAAAATCTGTACAGTTACAAAGAACACAGCTGGGTCACTTCCTCATATTCCCCAATGTCAACAATGAGACCTGAACAATCAAATAGGCCAATAAGAGGAAAGTAGAGAGCTCTGAGATGTGGGTTTACCAGAGGATTTCTTGGAGTGAACACCACACCAATTTTTATGCAAAATTGTCTTACAGAAAATATACCTAAAATATTTTCCACCAGTTCCATACTATCACATTTCAATTTTATACCCTAAAAATTGAGAATCTTTGTCATGATTAAAAACTAAAACAACATCCACTCTTCATTCATTAACATCTGCCACATTCTAGTCATTTCCAGAACATTCTTAAGATGATTTTAATCACAAAGTTTTATTGACATGAATGTACACTATGTCATCTTCTAATGTGTATCAAGATTTTTTCATAAGAGCATTTGATGAATATTGCATTTGTATGTAGAAAGTGATGTGTCAATGGGAGGCAGATAAACTGGGTGCACCTACCGGCCAACCGATGAGAGAAAATCACTGTACATAATATTTAATACTTACAGCTGAAGAAGATTCGAAAGAATTGAAATATGAACTGTTTAATTTTTAATCATGACAAAGATTCTCAATTTTTAGGTCATTAAACCATGGAAAGTTTTGTATAACAATTTGTTGGTCAGTACGGAACAATTATGAAGTTCATTACACCATACGAATATGTCCATGATGGAAGAAGAAGACATCCAGACTAGACTTCTTGAGTGGATCAGTCAGGCTTACGTTTGGTACTTCAGAGACATCGCTGTGTGCAGGGTAAGGATAATGGGAAGAGACCTTGAGGAAGACATCCAATCAGGTATGTAGACCAGCTGTAGTCCCTGGTGGGGAAATCTTTTCATAAGGCTACCATTATAGCAATAGATGCTAGACTTGGAAGCAAAACAGGGCATTAAAAACACGAGCACCATGCCCTGGAAAGTTCAGCTTTGGGTGGCAAGAAAAGCATCTGTCCTTGAAAAGAAAGGTGATCTGTAAAGATACGAGTGGATTTCAAAAAGTAATCATTGTCCGAGTTCACAAAATGATTGAAGCAGATTTCTAACTTCAGTCATAAGAACAAGTCACTACTCTGGTCACAAAAGTGCACTCTAACTAAATCAAAAGCAACAATCAGATGTGTAACCACTCCTGAATAACTCAAATTGAATCACCATGCCACCATGCCATGCGAATACGACCGTTTGTCCTGAATGGTTTAAAAACACTTAAGGAATTCTTATTTACTTTCATAGAGAGAACTTTAGCGATCAATGCAGTGATTCGTTCTTCGTTCGCTGCTCATGGTCCGAGTTAAAGGTAATCTGTTAAAGGAAGTAAAAAAAACACATCGGCCCCACCTGATCGATACTGTTTATTTGTTTAAGGCAAATTAAAAACTGTAGAACATGTTTCGTCTACTTTGTAGACATCTTTAGCAACATATGTTTAGGCGTATTGCATAATTACAAGGACACATTTTTACTATCCTAATATTAAAAACATTAAACATCTTTCTATTAAAAGTTACTAAAAACAGCTTTGGCAAATCCGTCTGTCTGTTCTACTGGACCGATTTGCTTCATTTTTGTTTTAATCTCTCCGGAATTACCTGCCGGTGAATCACGAGACACTGATAGGTCTTTAAGTTCAGCCAATTTTGAGTAATCATAAAATCAAATTATAAAATGATCACTCCAATGATTGCAGGTGAAGGCTTACCCTAACCCGCAACACATTCTGTACTAACCGACTAACACTTCCATTAATATTCTGTTATATGCGATTTTCATCCTAAGTAATGTCATTGCATGCAGCCATGTTTGATTACTACCTGCCAAGCCAAAGAGTATACAGTTCCTCTGATCACGGAAGAATACTATTCCCTGCTAAGTACTCTTTAATTCTCTAACCCACCGCCATCTCAATCTCTATATACTGCCTGCTCTGTGCTGCGAGATTTGCGTTTACAGCGACATTGCAGATGGCAGCACTTACCGCACCCAGAACATAATATGTCAGTTGAATGAGAGTTCGTCCGTATGACCAATATAAAATGAGAAATAATCCTTAACATGCTGCTAATTGAGAAGATAATGCACATACATAAAGTAACATTTCACTATTGAGCCTGATTTAAGTTAAAGAAATGTAAAGTATATAAAATACCTTACAGTTACAGTAGGTATATAAGGATCACTCCACTGCTGCATGGTGCATCACAGTTTCAGAATTTTTCTCGACAGGGTCTTGGAGTGACACGAGTAACGGATCACCTTTTCAGTCCTCTTCTTACCGATATTTACTAGCAGCGGACGTACAAATTTTTCTGTCACGATTTCGCTGACCATTTGCTCGTGACCTGGAACATCGCATTTCAGCAAAGCGCACTGTGAGAGGGATGGTATCACAATGTCACGTATTGTTTTCGAAACAGGACTTGATTTTTAAAAATACGGAACAGCAGCTTCAACAAAGTCTTGCAAACACTTCACAAGGCCCACAAAACACTGTTTAGGGTATCGAAGGCCTCCCCTGTCTTGATTTCTAATGACCTGCATTAGCGCTGATGATGAGACGGGCGTGGATATATTGCTTACGCACATGTCACATCCTAGCCTTTCTTCAACCACACGCACTAAATACCCACAAACCAAAGCTTGGGAGGCTGTTTCTAAATTTATTTCTACCGTAGCATCTGGCACGCGAATTTTTTCCAGAAGGACGGTGACATCATCGGGAAGAGCAATTTCGTCCTGGTGTTTGATTTGTTCCTCGTTAGGTTGATTGAAGTATTCAGTCGGCAAGGTGTCACCGCAGGCACTAACATCTGCACTGGAAACATTCGCACTACGAGAAGGTATCATAAGCCCAGATTTAAGGATACGTTCAATAGCACATACTGCAGTGCATGCGTCCGTCATGTCATTAGATCCACCGCCTAATCTTACTGCACTAAACAGAGCTTCTACTGCGTCCCCAGAAAATCTTCTAGTGAGAACATAAAAGAACCCATTCTGTAACAGATAAGTCGCACATTCCACTGTAGATTTCACAGTAAGCAAGAGAGCATCTATTGTCTCATTAGTTAGACCCTTTAGCTTTGCACGTTTTGATTCCAACTGAATTGTTTTAATGTACTCAATGAAATCATTATTCAGCCATTGTAGTCTTTTATCTGCGGGTGAATAGAAATGCATACAGTCTGGATTATTTGCCGAATATACTGAGTTCTGTCACTGATGTCATGGAACGTGAAAAATTTATAAATTGATTCCATAAAGCGCACTGTCGATTCTGCGTCTGAAAAGTCTAAAATTGTATTTAAACGATCATTGTTGTCTTTCATGAAGCGAATAGTAGCAGTAACCGCTGGGGAAAATATTTGTACAGCAGAAAGAACATTCATCTTTTCCAAATTACTGGGTTCGATGTGTTTTCTTGTCAAATACCGAACAGGCTTGACAGTCAAGTCTCTCTGGAGGCGATAAACTTCTTTCACGTATTTCGAGGTGATGATGCCATTACCGTCTGTCATTTCTCTGTCTAGAAACTGAGATCTCACATTCTTTATCAAATGGCAATAGTCGAAACTGAAAAAAAGTTTACGACTGGGATCACAAGGATGAGTCACACAGGTTCTCAGCTTTCCCCCTCCAAAAAGTTTAAACATAGAAACATTGGTTCTGTGATTGTCAGTCACTAATCTAAGCACATAAAAACCTGTTTCTTCAACTGCATTAATCACTTTCTGGACCAAACGGAATAGATCGGAGCCTTGTAAGCCTTTAACAAGGAAGTAAGCAGCAGGAATAGTGAACTTTTTTGAAAGTCCGTTTACAACAAAACACAACAGTTTATTCGCGAGAGCTGGAGATTTTCCGATATCTTTGTCGTATACACCATCAGCATTGACCACGCCTACGAACTTGTCACTGGCTCGGTCGTAGAGGAGCCGTTCCTTAATAATCATTTCGTCTGCAATCACGGTTACGATCCTCTCTGTTGGTTGGAGAGTTTCACATTCAGATTTAAGTCTTTCCTTCACTAACTGGGAAATCCCGACACCACACTCAACATTTCCCATGTACCTGTCCAGAGTACTTCGCGATGGAGCTGACACTAGACTAGAAGTCCTCCCATACTCGTAACCTTTTGGTGATACTATTCTCCATGCCACACAGTACCTTATTGTTTGTTCTGACCATGCGGGTTTTGTCTTGTGGAAATTATTAATTTGATCTACAAGAAAAACGGCCTTTGGATCATTGTTTTTAGCTGCTTCCTTTATTCTCTTCAGATGATCAATTTCTGGGTTGTCTTCAAATTTCCTCTGTAGTCGTTTAAGTTCATTATCCTTCTTCATCAGTTTTTCTTGCAATCTCAGAATTCTCGATCGGAGCCTCTGATTTATGATCTTCTGATGACTGCTGTCCTTATTACTCGGTGGAGTATCGACTTGGATTTGAGACATCATTGTTCACATGAATTTCGTGTTCGATATCCAAGGTATTTCCGGTTGTTTCCTCAAGGACTTGTTCCGAAGAAATATCTTGTCGCTGTCTGGTCTTTCGTGGAGCAATTTTTCTCATCTGAAGGTAATGGGGATAATTCGGAAACTGGCTAGGTACAACATTTGGCTTCAGTATTTTTCTCTTACAGTTTTCTCAGTAATCCCCATCACTAAAATGCAGGCTACAAACACGAGAACAATCGGATGGAATCCATTCACTACCCTTGTTTGATCCTTGCCTTGATATAGCATTAAGCCACTTTCTGCGAAGTTCTTTGTTTGAGGGGATTTCATGAAACCTCACACCAGAAGAATTTGGATTCCCTTGCTTTGATTTGCAGAGAGGAACACAACAATTCACCATTTTACAGCCAGAAGCACACACATAAACACTCAAATAAACGCGCGGGAACTCAACAACAACGGGGATACGGAGATGACATGGGTGCGGTAGCTGGCGCTCCTAGCGGAAGTTTGTGATACTGAGAGCTCACGCTAAGCTGCATGTAAACCGCATAGCATAGAGCAGGCAGTATGTGGAGATTGAGACGGCGGTGCTCTAACCTTTCCCAGCTTCCTAAGATATTCAATAGATGGCAGAGCGTTCCTAGTAACGTACATGCTGCTAAGTCTACATACAAACAGACCTCATCATGACATACACATTAGACATTATCTGGGAACACTTATAAAATGATAATCTAGCTACACGAGAAAGAGCAAAGGCCATGTATCTTTAAAAAGTTCTCTGCCTGGCAAAAAACACTCCTTTGAGACTAACCTATGAGCTCACAAGACAACCGTTCTATATAGAAGAATTGCGATTAAAAACAGCATTGTCTTCTACAGCACAATATCAAGCTTTACATCAAGAACTGCAGGATAAAAAAAGCAGATATATGGATAGATTTTTACCAAACAGACGGCACGATGACGTCAGAATGGATGAATTCTGACTACGAACTACGGTATATCATAATGCATTTCTTATTGTAGGTTTATAAAACCACTGAAAAGGGCAGGCAAAACAATATGACTACGACAGGCATATAAAGACGAGTTATCTGATCTACTTATTTTAACAACTGCTACGGAGCAGCACGGGTCCTCTAGTATTTCTTTTAAACTTAATTATACTAAAAAGTATGTGTCATGGAAATATAATTAAGTTAAAAATATGTTCAATATTTTTTAACATTAAGTTAGTAAGAATGTGTCCTTGTTACTAATACAATACGTCTAAACATACGTAGTTGAAGATGTCTACAAAGTAAACGAAACCTGTTCTACAGTTTTTAATTTGCCTTAGGCAAATAAACAATATCAATCAGGTGGAACCATTGTGTTTTTTACTTTTTTTAACAGTGTATAACATCGATTCGGAAAATGCGGATGATTGCTTGCAATTTAAAGGTCTTCTTCAATCATTTTGTGAAATGTTACTCCTATTTCCTATAGATTATTTTCCTGTTCAGAAATAGATCCTTTTTGGACCACCAAAAAATAACCTTCCCACCATTCTCATATAAAGATGATTTCCCATTAGAAGCTAACATTACACACAAGACGTTCCATGTTTAGTAATAAAGAACATGAGGATTTTTTAAAAAATCTTGAAATCATCATCATCTTCGTCATCATACATTCCTGTATTAGACCTAGTGGTCTGTTAATGGTCCTATAAAGCATGGGACACCAGCTCTTTGCTCCCGGGAACAGGCTCGACTTGCTCCGCTCGTGACGGCTGGCTATCGAGGGAGAACGGAGCATCAGAAGGGCTTCATGCATACAGTGGTGGTACACAAGGAAAATGCTGCCATAAAAATTCATTTGTGCATATTATTATTACTACAGTCATGTGGAAACAACAGGATAGATATTACGGAGCATACGAGTATGACAAGAACGAGAAAATTATTGTAGACATGATAATAAAACTTTTGGGCTTTCGCCGTGTCAGAAAACAAGGTGAAATTCTTTACGTTTTTCACAGAACTTTGCTCTGTATCTTCAGAAGATAATCATAATTTATTAGTTTCATGTCCGTACTGATGACTATTACAATTCACGATTCTAGGTTTGAAGTCTCTAACTAATCAATACTATTACAATATTAAGTATAAGTATTTACACTTTAAAATACATTACAATCACAGTACCAATTTCGATCCTGTTATGGATCATCTTCAGCTGTTAGTATATCAATAACACTAATGGTCAAACTGTGAGCTCTCAGACAAAATCCCCTTGTACGCACATTTGTAGATTTCAAAAAGGCTTACGATTCAATCACCAGGCTCTCACTGTCCCAAATTCTAGAAGAGACGGGACTGAAGTTCCACAGAGGGCTAAACAGACCCTGTTTAAGACTTATCATGATGAACAGTCTGGAGAGTTGCATCATACATAAAAGAGAAGTAAGTCAACTGCAAGCTGTTGAAATGAAGTTCCTTAGATCAGCTGTACAGAAAACAAGGAAGGACAGAATTAGGAATGATCACATATGAAGAGACCTGCAGGTCAATCTGACCATGGAAGAAAAGCTGAATTGGCTAGGACATGTTAAACGGATGCAGGTGACTCGAACACCAAGGAAGTATTTTGAAAAGATTGTTCCAGGACGAAGACCAATTGAGCGCCCTAGAAAAAGGTGGTTAGATCAGATAAGAGAAGACCTAGAGAAGAGAGGAAAAACATGGGATGCCATAGAGAGAAAAGAAACATACCAGGACCGTAATAAATGGAGGCACATCGTTCTTAAAAATCCTACCTGGATCGCTTGAAGGAATTCATGATGATGACGATGATGAAGTTGGACCACGTGTGTCCATACAGCAGGGATATAATAATGCTCATAATAAATTAAAAAGATAAACTTATCATAAACTTAAAACTAAATGTTTGCAATGCCAATACAGAAATACACACGTCTAGTCATTTTGCATAATATACTCATCATTTCAACATTATCTGATGACCAGACATCGGATTTTTAAAACAATGAATGCTTTTATAAATAGACAAGAAGAGGAAGAAGAGGAGGAGGAGCAGACAAGAACAGTCATGTTGAATTTTATACATTACTAGTGGCTTATATAGCCAAAAATGAATTAAAAAATAAAAATGTAGCGATGAGTCTATAAGATCAGCCGCGATTACAGGCACGTCCACTAGCAGACGTCTTGTGCTCCTTTTCTTGTTCGTCGCCCTTTATACATGACAAGATTTAACACTTGTTTGTTCCTTTTCAATACTTGCAGTATATTAAATTATATATTAAACTAGCTGATGTACCCGTGCTTTGCTACGGGATTCTCAGAAAGACTGACTTTGTGGTTTTCCTAACTGAAATCAACATAAGTCATTACAAAAACGTAAGTATTAATGTAGCGATTAAAAGCAATGCTATCATATAAAATACTCGATCAAATGGAAAGCCGCACGTTTTATCACTTTTAACGAACAGTGCTGCGGTTAGATTGCGGTGCCATTCTAATAGTCCAAAGTTCCAGAGCTGGGATGACCAGGCCGCAGATTGCCATGAACACTCATCTGCCATTATTCCGCTAAATATGCACACTGTTCATTCCAATCTGTGCCTCAGAGTAGGGATTGAATAGCCCGAATGCTATGATGATCCAGTGTGTTACGTACCAGTTGTATCAGAAAATTTATAAACCAGGGGAATGGCATGCCAAAGAAGAAAGTTGTCTAACTCCCCAGCTACTTCCCATCAATATTCAGGCAGGCTGTTACACTCTGTACGACTGGGCGAGTTGACCGTGTGGTTAGCGGTGCGCAGCTGTGAGCTTGCATCCGAGAGATAGTGGATTCGAACCCCATTGTCGGCAGCGCTGAAGATGGTATTCCGTGGTTCCCCACTTTCATACCAATCAAATGCTGGGCCTGTACCTTAATTAAGACCTAAGGCACTCCTAGCCCTTTCCTATCCCATCGTCGCCATAAAACCTATCTATGTCGGTGCGACGTAAATAAAATAAAAAATACTCTGTACGCAGCAGTAGTCCTATCTACCGGAGATGAGGGGCAACAGAAGACACAAAGCACATCACGACAAACAATGGTCAATGTAATGTTATTGTTGATCAATGTTAGGAGCTTTCTATATTGTAGGCCTTCACATTTAGGTTTCTTTCGACTCTGTGATTTGCAAAATATTTTATACCGTAAACTGCAGTTTCTTATTCTACTACTTACGTAGCGATTTTCATTAAATACTTTTTATCCATTTTCTCGTTACTCAGCGCTGATATGGACTTAGTAACAAAAATCCAAATTCATGAATATGTTTGTGATTATAGCCTGTACGGTAACAATGTATAAGACATGAATAATAGGAAATTTAATACTATATAACCTTAATTATGTAGTATTCATCGATTACACCTCTAATAAGAAATATTTGAGAATTACATGTTAGGCCTTCCCCTAAACTACCATTTTACTCAGCGTAAATAAAATAATTTAGAGCCTAAACTATAGCGACTCATTTTCTGATTTTGCATACCGATTTTTATCAAGATAGGACTACCAATAACAACAATATTTGAAAATTAAATTTTAGGCCTTCCCGTAAACTACCATTTTTGTCAGCGTGAATACAATTATTGATAGCCTAGATTGTAGCAACTTATTCCCCAACTTTGCATACCCATTTTTTTAAAATACGACCACTAATAACATAAATAGTTCAGAATTCAATTTTAGGCCTTCCCCTAAACTACCATTTTACACAGCGTGAGTAAAATTATTTATAGCCTAGATTGTAGAGGCTCATCCCCCGACTTCACATACCAATTTTCATTAGACCACTAATAACATAAATAGTTGAGACTTCAATTTTAGGCCTTCCCCTAAACTACCATTTCATTCAGCGTGAGTAAAATGATCTATAGCCTAGATTGTAGAGGCTCATCCCCCGACTTCACATACCGATTTTCATTAAATTCTCTTCAACCGTTTTCTCGTGATGCGTGTACATACATACATACATACATACATACAGACAGACAGACAGACAGACAGACAGACAGACAGACAGAAATTACGGAAAAGTAAAAAGTGCATTTTCTTGTTACTATGGACATGACCGATACAGAAATACCATTATTTTCAAATTCTGAGCAATGTACAGACAAAACTCTTATTTTATATATATAGATTTTATACAGTGAAATTAACTCTGTAAGCTTGTAACAACAGAGTTCTTCAAGCTCATTGTAACTTCACACTACCATCTTAACAGTATACACCAATGCTTGAAACTGGTGACTTTTCCTGCTAACATGGTAGAAATGATGATGGTTTAGTAAATATCAAGCCTTAAACATTTTGAGCTGCAGCCAACAGCCAATGCAGAAGCCTGCTGTGTTGACAAGGCTGCTTCACAAGCTACTGCCCTGGCCTCTGCTACTGTCAATAATCACACAAGATCAGTGGAGATGGTAGCCTAAGGTTTTACAAATTAAAGTCTGGCTTTGTGGCTAAATGGATAGAATGCTTGCTTTTGGTCCGATGGGCCCGGTTCAATTCTCAGAATCAACCCCCTCGTACTCTTAATTCCCCTAATTTGAGGACTGGGTGTTTATGATGTCCTCGCCATTCATTTCATCCTCATTAGGTCACCACCAAGCCTATACAGATGCCATGCACCATTATTATTTTTATTATTACTATTATTAAATTAAAATTTTTAATTTTATAGCATTACCAGCAGTCGAACCCTTCGATCACTGCTTTATTACCTTCCTCGGAAGATTAGTGGTGGTGTCCGACCCATAATCACAGGTTCGATTCCAACCAACCAAAGAGAACACTAAACCTGAAAGACTGCATTTCATTTTAGCAGATCTACCTATTACCAAAATCTATATTAGTCCTATAACAGTAACCCTGCAGTGTCTTTCTACAAGGATGTACAAGCAAAAGGGAGCAAAATAACAGCACTCTGTTATATGCATAACTAAGTCAAAAGTATGTTCGATGAGCAACGTGTGTATCAATTCAGAAACTTCCAGAGAACTTCGAGTCTTTGGGCTATCTCCCCTTGGTTAGCAGTGGCAATCTGACAGACCGAAGACTAGTACACCCACCCCCCCGGTCCCCGCAACTATCAGGCATCCAGCAGCAAAGCCGCGCAAGGTGAGGCGAGGGGAGAGGGACAAAGTGCCCGGGCTGCAATATCAGTCTCCGATGCCTTGCTCTCAGAAATACGAGCGACATTTTATCTCATTGCATTCAAGTTTTGTAAATGGAACAATATGCCAGATGCTTACATTATAATGTGCTTTAGATTTCCATCGTTCTCATTTAATGTTAGGACTTCACCAATAGCCTTGGTAGTCCTCAGTATATGCCACTGTTTCCCAGGAACTTCAGAATGTACACTTTAAAATCTGTTCAGCTGTTTTCTCACAATATCCATTATTGGAAAACAGCTAATTAAATTATAAACGAGGGTGAGTCGAATGAAAACCTTATAAGTGTAATAAATCTGAAATGTCATATCATGATTCTGTGCATTGGCAGTACTGTTACGAAGGCTTTAATGAATATCACATAGATGGCAGTACCATGCAGACAAGCAACACCATCAAAGTACCAGTATAACAACGGCCATCCTACTTCAGACATGCACACAAGAAGAACAGTGTTCTGTTATTATTTCTGTGTTGTGAAGGTGTGAAATCTAATGAAATTCATTGACAATGAAGATGCAGTATTATTATTATTATTATTATTATTATTATTATTATACACATTTAGTCACAGCAGCAACATGACAATGCTTCCCCACAATACTGCGCATGGAACAGTTGCGACCACCTGAGACTTGCATTCCGAGTATCTTTCACAGCCATCATGTTCACCGGACATCGCCCCAACGGATTACCGTACACCTGGGGCAGTGGAAGGAGAGACATTCTATTCGGATGAAAATGAAAGTTCTGCACGAATATCAGCACAGACAACGTTAAGGTATCTTTTCTAATGGAATCTGTGCACTTTGTAAGCAATAAAAGACTTGCACTGAACATAACTGATACATTGGAGAGATTTTATATTGCTGTGTAGCACATTTGCTCATTAAAATATATTGAAAAAAATATTTAAGACTTTCACTTGACTCTTCCTTATATATTGCTGTACAGTTTTTCATAATTAATACAAAGGATCAGAACTCATAAGAAGCTAATCAGTGTGACCTAGAGAACAAAATTATTTCAATATTACAGACAAATTTATCAAAATTTTAAGTCAATAAAGTAGACATTATGTACCTTCAAAATTAATTAATTTGGTTGGGTTGGGTTTGTTTGTTTGTTTGTTTGTTTGTTTGTTTGTTTGTTTGTTTGTTTATTTCAATTTTCCCCAACTGGAGATTGCACTTCAAGAGAAAGTATATTTTTTTAAAAATAAACAATGTAGAATTTAAAAGTAATTACATAGTGGTTGATAAGGATATTCAACATATGTTGTTGTTGCATATTATAGAGTTCAGATATGTTAATCCCTGCCCTCCCACTGCACATGCTTTTGTTAACTTCCACATCAGGATTAATTTTTATTTGAGCTTAAAACAGTACTGTAAGTATAACATCTAAAATTACCACACTTTTAAAAAAAGAAATAATCAACTTTTAAAATTGTCTTCAATTTTACATAGTTTAGCTTACAATTTTAAATAATTCTCAACTTTATATAATTTATTCTATATTTTTAAGTAATCCTTAATTACTTTAAAGTAGTCCACAATTTTATATAGTTTACCTTAGAATAATGTCCTAATTCATTATATAGTTTATATTACAATTTTTCAATAATCTTCATATTTATAAAGTTTACCTTACAAATTTTCAAATAATCCTGAATTTCATGCAGTTTATCTATCAAGTTTTAAAATAATACTTATACTGTACTTACAGTAATTATTTTTACAAAATGTTCTCTAATTTATATAGTTTACCTTAGTATTTTAAAGTAATCCCTTAACATCATATAACTGACCTCAAAAATTTGTAAGTTATCTTTAGTTTTGTGTAGTTTACCTTAAAATGTCTAAAACAATCCCTTAGCATTATATAGTACAGTTTACAATGTTTTAATAATATTCAACTTTATTGTTTACCTTGCAAATTTTTCAACAGTTCCTCCTGGAAGCTGGAGGAGGATCCGAAGGACTAGCTACAGACAGAAGATCATATCAAAGAGTTATGGACAAGGCTAAGAAACTCTCAAGGTTTTACATGGCCATAGTTGTAACTGTAATTTTAATTAATCAGATACAAACATTGTATAAAAATCCGATATCTGCTCGTAACTCATACTGGCAGTATTATTAATGATATGAAGCCTCAAAACAATCGTGGCTTAACTCTATGTAATAGTATTCTTAGAATATAATAACTTCAGCAGCAACCAACATTTTAACTTATTCTCAATTACAGCTATATTTAAGGCAATGTTTGACATACAAACTGGAAGATTATGAAGCAAAACATATTTCTATATTTGCAAGAAACCATTCTCTCAATCGTATTCATAAACCTTTAGGGTA
Source organism: Anabrus simplex (assembly GCF_040414725.1). Taxonomy (NCBI): domain Eukaryota; kingdom Metazoa; phylum Arthropoda; class Insecta; order Orthoptera; family Tettigoniidae; genus Anabrus; species Anabrus simplex. Next base: position 96,389,988 of record NC_090277.1, on the reverse strand, counting down.
TAATATGTTACGAGAAGAGTGGAAACTTATGAAGGCAAGATTATGAGAAAACATACACACAGAGTACCATCTGGTGGTAAAGCAAAGTAACAATTCCATGTATTAATGTATCTGTGTACTTAGTCACCTATCCGGAGGCTTGTTGGATCCTCAGAAATAAAGGTATTTTGAAACATTTCTCCTCTATACGACAACTTCACAACCACATTTGAGATACAGACACAAAACTGATAGGAATGAAATGGTAAAACTCTGGTACCCTTCCCGTGAAAGAGAGGATAGAGATTCAACATGACGCAGCTCAGACAATGTCCCAGTGCACAACTTGTCTATGTTGGTGCATTAAGCAACCTGCCATAGCAGCTTGTTCTACTTATGAGAGTGGGCAAAATTGGAATTCATTTCTTGCCATGTGGACTAGGACCATTGGTCTGATTAGGTTAGGTCCAATGAGAGACAAAACCTGGACTGGTGAGACTATAGGTCTGGACAGACAACATCTGCATGCCAAGCAACAGCCCCAGGTTATGAGGCCACAAAGCGGCGTACAGGCTTCTAAGCATCCACTGGACAAGACCTACTAACCGGACATAAAGCAACCCAACCAAAATTATTTTTTTTAAATGTGACAGCAGAGCGTTCACGTTGGAGAGTGGACAAAATTTGAATTAATGAGCAACGACTTACCTTCATTAGTGAAGGAACATCCGCATCCAGCATGATGAGTGATGGTAGTGATTTTTGTTCTAAGAGGAAGAAAAACTAGGCAACCATTCTCTATATCACACTAATCAGAGAGGGAAAAAAATGGAAGGGATTCGACACTCTGAAAAATGAAGGCATCAGCCTAAGAAAGACGAAGGGTGTGAAAACGAAAGACTTCCCAGGCCTCGCAACCCAATACTGGCAGGGCTGAAAAAGAACAAGAACAAGAGATCGGATAGGAGAGATGAAAGTAAGGAACCTGGCACAAGTACGAGGAAACAATGTTAGGACTCACCTAACACATGACGAGAGCTCTATCGGAGATGATAAAAAGACTGCCTTCATCATAGCCTATCAATAGCAACATACAACATGGTCACATTTTGAAGATCTACACTCTCTCAGTTTCAATTCTTGTATATAAGTAAGAATACGTCTTGGGGCCAGGTTGGTGGATCCTGGCAAGCATAAAGCTACCCCCAATCTGTTTCCATTTCCGCTGCTTGATCTGTATGGACTAGAGCGGTACAATGAGAGTCTGGGCTCATTTCATCTCCACTTCTACAACTCAACTCATCTGGTCAGAGAATGAGCCTAATGCTAGGAGCAGATACAGACTTGTCAATGAATGGACTCATTGCTGCTAAATCAAAGTGGGCGATATTTGAACAGTGAGCTGTGTTTGTCAACCTAAAAACTCGATAATAGGTTGTTCAGCAACCGAGATGAAATTCCTTAGAGAAATAATTGGGAAGACATGAAGGGATAAAATCAGAAACATAGAAATAGGAGAGAGAATTGGATTCCCTAAACTGCAAGACAAGATAGAGACCATTAATCTGAAATGGTGTGAACACATAATGAGAATGGAAGAGGATAGAGTTACAAAGCAAGTATTTACAGAGAAAATAAGAGGAGGAAGACAACGGGGAAGACACATGAAGAGGTGTACAGATGTGGTGAAGGAGATTATAGAGAAGAGAGAAGTAAAAGTAGAAGAAATATTGGAGGAATGAAGGGAGAGGTGTGAGTTTGAGGTTGATGATGCCCTTAAAATTGGAGAAACATGTCCCTTGTAACTTTTTATGATAAGATTTAATTCTTAATTTACTAGATCTCTTTGTACTGAATAGGTGGAAATTAAAAATAACACTTGTAACATACTTTGTATCCAAATAATACAGGTAGACCTCGTTATACACGATAGTTATGTTCCACGGAATTGCCGCGCATACTGAATTTGCGCAAATCGAAAGTCATTTTATATGTAAAATATAGTGTCAGGTTTCTGTTTACTCACATATAAAGTTTAAAATAGCAGAGATTCTTAGTATTTTTACAAAAAAAACATTATCATGTTTCTGGAAAGCATTTTATTGCAATATATACTTAAAATTTAACACTGAAACGCACAATAATAAACTCATTTCATTAAGTCCATTTACATACCCTAAATAGGCTCTGGATCATCTACATTGGAAGAATCTGATAATGCTGTTTCAGTCGCGGATTTCCTTTCGTGCAAATCCTTTGTAGCTGAAGTGTTATTGCACTCTTTACTTCTTCAGGATTATGTTATTCGGAAATTGCCATTACAGCGTCATCATTCTGAAGGCCTCAGCCATTTTCTTCGCTGTCAGCTTTCTAAGAGGCTGAACTTCCTCCACTTCTGTTTCTTCTTTATTACTATTCTCGTTCACAATGATCAAATCTTTGTTGCTCAGATCTTCGGAATGAAATTTTAGGACATCACCGACATCAGTGAATCCAATCTGCCGTGCCATGTCCGCAATTTCTCTCATTGCACTGGTGATGTCACTGATCACTTCATCATCTAGCACTGACACAGCATCAGTCCACAGTTTCCTCCATACACCATTTATGCATTTCGGAGTAACGTGAGTCCATGAGTCTCCAATAATATCAACCGCCATCTTAATATTAAACTGTCGCCAGAGATGCGCTTGCACCATTTAACCTTGGCGTGTGACGTAGTGTAGATTACAGAGTTTGGCACGTATGTCTGTACCGGTACCCGTCTTAAGGTATTACAGCTTCCACGTATTGTTAACAGATGGCAGCACTAGACTTAAAACCAAAATTGCATATGTGCGAAATCGCAGATAATGAATCCACAAAGAACACTTTTTTTTTCCTAGTTGCTCTACGTTGCACTGACACAGATAGGTCTTATGGCGACGAATAACGGGGTTTACCTGTATCATAAAAACAATCGCAATTTTGGCAGTTAAGGGAACTGTTGCGATTTTATGAAATAACATATGCTATATAACAGTGTGTTATTGTCCTTAATTTATTCTACTATTTTCCTACTTTTGGCAGCAATTATTGTATAACCATATTATTTGTCTTTGTTACACTCCTGTCCTTGTCGCAGCCTTGATAATTTTCAGGAAGCTAATCAAATAAAATAAACACACCTCTGCAGTTGACAGCTTCTCTATGAAACATCTTGCAAATATAGAAGTTTGTAGAAATACAGCCCAACATGATAACATATAGATACATATTATATTAACAAGACAATACAGAGCGCTATTAAGCAGTGCTAAAGGTCATCACACAGAGAAGTGAAACGGACAGAACAGGTAGGAAGACATTAGAATAACTACAAATATACCTTATTTACAACATACCTGAGAATTCATGCACTTTATTATTATTATTATTATAATATCATCAACTTTCTAGGCTGCCTTAACTACAAAAAGGCATTTACAAGTGAATATTGGAAACAGCCATTGCAATTACAAAAATAAAACACATACTGAGATTCCACTTTCTTAAATATATTCATACCCAATGGGACCGAGGCCTTCTTCTCACAACATTCCCAGCATCTAATCAGCCACTCTCATTTATAAAATAAAAAATAAGTAATTTCCATTTTCAAAATTATGCTTGAAGGGAAAGTCAGTAAATAGGATGCAGGTGTAAGTACTGGATATTTAACGGAATATACAGATCATCAGCGAAGGTAGGACGATGCAAATAAACGCAGGGTCACCTGCTCGCTGTAAGGAGGGTGTTACCACAGCGCATTTCTTACCTTTTTCAGTGGTGGAAAAGTTATTCTGAAACAAGCATGACTCCAATGCTTTAACAAGTCAACAGGGGTCAAACTGTTAGAATGTGGGAGGCACGTATGTCTCCAGAACATGCAACAGCATGCAAACTGAACAGGTATGGTGCCCAGAATGATTTCTTTAACTCTTTCATTCAAAATGTATTGATGCCCTTTAACCCTGGAACGGGCAAGCATCGATGAATCAGTGATTGCCCATTTCTGTAGTGGGAGTCAATTCTTTGACACATTTTTTATTTCTTCATTCAGAAGTACTGTACTGTTCCACTTACAGATGGTATCATATGTCTTGTCTTGTGATCCTGGAAGTTTACAGATGCCTTTTACTCATTTTCATCTCCTTGTATAAGTTTCCTTGGAGACAAATGAGTGACTCGCTGCTATCAATGTTAAAATTTGAGGACAACTACAACAGTCTGGAAGATTCCCCTCTAGCGCACACTTTGTTTACGTTCTACATTCAATCTTTAACAAGTCATCTTAATAGAATGTCATACCTGTTATCATGTCAATGTTTCCGAACAATGTTTCATGTTGACTTCAAAAAAAGAAAAAAACTTGTTTTACATAATTATTCTTCCACCAAGTGTGCTGCTTTACTAACTAATCATCAGTGACTGTCCACAATTTTTAACATTGATACATTTATACAACAAGAATGTATAAAGATGCATCCACACTAAGATGTTTTCATTAACTTTGTTAATGAAATCATATGTCGTATGGTTTTTTGCACCGGGAGTGTCCGAGGACATGTTCGGCTCGCCAGGTGCAGGACTTTTGATTTGACTCCTGTAGGCGACCTGCGCGTCATGATGAGGATGAAATGATGATGAAGATGACACATACACCCTGTCCCCATGCCAGCGGAATTAAAAATGATGGTTAAAATTATCAACCCTGCCGGGAATCGAACCCTGTGACCAAAGGCCAGCACGCTAACCATTTAGCCATAGAGCCGGACAACTCTGTTAATGAACAATGTTCATGAACGTTTTTGAATGTTAATAAACAAAACAGCACGTTCATTAACTTTTCAAGCATGCTGATAAACAAAATTTCTTTAACTTTTGTGAATGAAACTTTTCATTAACACGTCGTGTTTTCGTTAACATTTCGGTTCGCATATGCGCAAGGACACAATTAGAGCACGCAAATTTGTAACGTGGGATATGATGATTTCTTATTTCTTCTAAAAATTGACTATCATATTGCAAGTGAAAGTTCTAATATACAGTACCTTTAATTCTGTATGATATTCTTTTAGCTGTGTTCTAATGTAATTTCATTTCCAGCTTCACTCCTCGCTGAATAACCTAACCTCCATAACTGCTTGTATATCATCAAAATAATACTATCCTAACTTTTTTTGCTAGGGGCTTTACGTCGCGCCGACACAGATAGGTCTTATGGCGACGATGGGATAGGAAAGGCCTAGGAGTTGGAAGGAAGCGGCCGTGGCCTTAATTAAGGTACAGCCCCAGCATTTGCCTGGTGTGAAAATGGGAAACCACGGAAAACCATTTTCAGGGCTGCCGATAGTGGGATTCGAACCTACTATCTCCCGGATGCAAGCTCACAGCCGCGCGCCTCAACGCGCATGGCCAACTCGCCCGGTGCTATCCTAACTAGGTTAAATGAAGATTTTCTTTATTTCGTACCTTTACCTTTTCCTTGATATTGTTGTATAAAGCTACAAAAACCTCAGGCACAATAACTGGAATAGCTTGCCTTGATACTCGAGACAAATAGATATACAAGTGAAATATCTGATTCACCAGTTGCTACGAATCTTAAAGTTATATCTATAAAAAAATAGCCTGTCATTAGTGAAGCCGGCTCTCCGATAATCTGTATCATTACTTGCAATTTCAGACCCAATTACTATCAAAAAGAACTGAAAGTCATGTGGGGGCATTCTCAAGAAAATTTTGAAAGCCTGCTGCATCGTGAATTCAAAGTTCTGATATAAGGGTTCTCTCAAAACTTAATTCTACTCGCCTTTCCAATATTATTCTTTGCCACATGTTGCGTATGTGCTTTTCTCTAACTGTACACAGTAAATAATGAAAGCTGCAGCTGTAAGAACTTTCTTCTTCCTGATCCTATCCATTGTAACCTCACAATTAGCTATTCTTGTGTGGACACAATGTTGAAGAAGTTTGTTAACAAAAGTTTATTAACACATTAAGAAATGTTTTCATTAAAATTGTTTATTAACTTTGGTGTGGACTAACCATACCTATGCCCAGCATTCAAGAAGTGATTCATGAAGTGCCCAGACATATATATATATTTTTTAAAGGCTGATTTCCATTCTTATTTGTCATCTTTCACCAAGGTGGGCATTTTTATATGAAAACTTCTTTTATTAATTTTTAATAATTTTCAGTTTTACATCATTTGTTTTTTCCATTTATTGTTAAAATATGTGGCTGAAGAAGGCCTAAATATTGACCGAAACATGTACCACGGTTTTTGTATTGTGACTAGACATTACCCATTGTTTTCCATAAGACCCTATCAAGCCTATCTGTGACAATCATCCGAATTATGTACCTACCATCACAGTAAATGAAATTTTATAGTGCCTATATGCGCCTATTTTGACATTATGACCTATTTTTGCCTTTCTGAGCCTATATGAACCTTTTTTGCTTTAATCTTATAACCTTCATAAAATAAACAGTAATATTATTACAGTGAAACCTCGTTAGTGCGCTCCTCGTTAACACATTTTCCCACTTAGCATGTCGTAAATTCGAAGTCCCGATTCTCATTGCATTAACTTTTTTTTTTTGTTTCTACGTCGCACCGACACAGATATGTCTTATGGCGACGATGGAGTAGGAAAGGCCTAGGAATTGGAAGGAAGCAGCTGTGGCCTTAATTAAGGTACAGCCCCGGCATTTGCCTGGTGTGAAAATGGGAAACCACGGAAAACCATCTTCAGGGCTGCTGACAGTGGGGCTCGAACCCACTATCTCCCGATTACTGGATACTGGCCGCACTTCAGCGACTGCAGCTATCGAGTGTATAGACAAGAAATGTGTTTTTCTACCAATCAATACTTAATTTATTGTAAATAGATTACACTAGTACCAGTTGCGGCCCTTCACGCCCATCATCAGCTAGTACATGATTAATTTCGAGCCATTAGACAAAATCACAAGTTGTTATTGTGTTAGACATCCGTGGTCAAAGGTGAAGGTTACATTAAAACATATGGGCCACAATATAAAACACTTAAAAAGTTTTAACACATTAAAATTTGGTATGTATAAGTTGACACTTATTAAAATTTAAGTTCGTATTGCTTGGATTCCATTCTTCTATCTTCTGTGTGGATCCTTTGCTTCTATGTCATGTTGATTTAGCTGTATGAGGCAATCTTCAAAATTGTTCTCAGGCTGATATGTGTCATATTGGTATAGACCTTTGTCATGAAAAATTTGTGTATTATGTATCCAACTGTGATATATTCCAGTAAATTTTTATATAATAAACTGCAGGTCTTGAGTTTGAATTTAGAAGCTGTTGGTGGCGACACCTCTCTCGTCACTCTCGTCAATGTTCGTTGTGTGGTTGTAGTTATTGTTGTTGTGGAGGTCTTGTACTACTACAAGTAGTAGAACACAGCAAGTCTTCAGACATATTGGTACAAGACCACATAACGTATATCATCTAGGAATTTAAATTTAGTAACCTTGTTGATTTTGTGTGCTCTGTTTTTTTTTTTTTTTTTTTTTTAGTGTTGTAAGCGAATCCCTCATGAAAATGAAATGAAAATCCACAGCCTGTTTCCAGTCATCTGACCGAGTCAGTAATGTAACGAATGAAGCCCCCATCTAGTGGCAAGGATAGTTTTTGTGCCAGCTGCCAAAGCCTGCCGCACTCCTCTGGGGCAATCATTAATGACTGACAGATGAAATGAAATTATATTGGAGTGTTGCTGGAATGAAAGATGACCAGGAAAACCAGAGTACCTGGAGAAAAACTTGTCTTGTCTCCACTTTGTCCAGCACAAATCGCACTTGGACTGACCAGGATTTGAACCACAGAAACCAGCGGTGAGAGTCTGACTTGCTACCATCTGAGCCACTGAGGCTCAAGTGAATCCGTCATATTGGCCATAATTTTGGTCTTCTCTAAAGATATCTTAGTCCAACTTCTGCTGCTATTTTGTTGTGGAAGTTTCAAATGTTCAAACGCTGACTTCATACTCCCAGACAGGACTACAATACAGTATCATTATTTTTCCCTTTTAAAGTTGCTTAACGTTGCACCGACACAGATAGTTCTGGTGTGAAAATGGGAAATCACGGAAAACCATCTTCAGGGCTGCTGACAGTGGGATTCAAACACACTATCTCCCGGATGCAAGCTCACAGGCGTATGCCCCTAGCCGCACAGCCAACTCGCCCGGTACAGATAGTTCTTATGGTGATGATGGGATAGGGAAGGGCTAAGAACGGGAAGGAAGCGACCATGGCCTTGATTAAGTTACAGGCCCAGCATTTGACTGGTGTGAAAATGGGAAACCATGGAAAACCATCTTCAGGGCTGCCGACAGTGGGGTTCGAACCCACTATTTCCCGCATGCAAGCTCACAGATCGGTTACATCATCATGCTTCAAACCTAATCTTATCCCATGATGAAGTACGCTTTCTTCGAGTATCTCTTCCCATAATCTTATTACCTTCTCCAGGACACAGCTGAAGAGAATCACGGAAGGTCCATCACCCTGCTAGACACCAGTTTTAATTTTAAATTTTACCTTGTATGAAACCATCATCATCATTTTCCATTATCCAGCTGTAGCCAGGCAGGGGCAAATATGGTTCCTCTCCACTTTCTTCGGTCTTTCCACCACTCCTCCTCCAACACTATGTCCCAGTCCAGGTTTCATTCTCTAATACTGCATTGGATTGTGTCCTTCCGTCTCAATCGTGGTCGTCTGCAGCCTCTCCTTCTTTGCATTTGCATTTCCATCACCTTTTTTTGGCATGCTTTCATCACTCATTCACTTTATGTGCCCAAACCATCTTAATCAGCTCATCTCTATTCTATCATCCCTCGTCGCCATAAGACCTATCTGCGTCAGTGTGACGTAAAGCAAACAGAAAAAAAAATCTAACATCCATTTTCTCCACTTCAATTTCTTCCCGGATTTTCTCATTCCTTATTTTGTCTCTTCTACTCTTCTGTATCATACTCCTCACGAACTTCATTTCGGCTGCCTGTATTCAACTCTCATCCTTCTTTGTCATTGTCCAAGTTTCTGCTCCGTAAGTTGTTATGGGTACGTAATACATCTTGTACATAGATTCCTTTGCCTCCATTGGCACATCTCTGTCCCATAACATGTTTCTTGCACTATGATAGAAACAGCTTCCAGCTTGAATCCTCTTACAAATTGCAGCATCCAGTCAAGCATTCTCCAATAATTCACTCCCCAGGTATTTGAACGTCTCCACTACTTCCATTATTCCTAACTTTGTTCACTCCACAAGAAAATGTTTCTAACTTGTCTTCAATATGTGGAGAGCAGATTTATTTTTCAAACAAATAGCAGGAACCAAATATTTCCTATCATAATAAACTTCTTCGCCATACAGATACACAAACCCACATTCACTCAAAGCAAGGAAGAATTAAAAACAACTATTTATTCCCACAGGGTAATCTCAGACATAGATCTCGATCCTGTCATTGGCAAAACACATCAGCGTAGGCAGTTCCAATAAATAAATTGCCCCCCTAAAAATTTCCAAGTAAACGCTCACAGAAAAACTGATGGCACTATATACAGCTCCAATAGTTACTAAACTTTAGTAATATGAAGTACCAAGTATATTCAACATTTCATGACATCTTCAAACATGCAAAACAGGTCAAATAATGGCGATGATAAACAATTAAAAAACTTTCTTAAAAACTAGTAATACAACAAGGCTTCAAAAACTGAGTTGCTAGACTTTATCACAGAAAAAGGGCAGTATAGAAGAAATATTGTACATTCTAAATATGTTAAAAAATGCATAGCTGAAAGACTTCATATAAGTATGATCCTTATCTCTTTATTCTTCTATTTAAAAAATAGACTTATGTGAACTTACGAGGCCGAGCGGAACGAGATAACAATTTGACTAGCTACTTCATTATCATAAAAACTTTGGCATGGTACAACGATAAATGCTCGTGCAACTCGTGCATGCTACGTCTTGAAGTACTGAGGAAATTCGTTGGAGATCTCGCGTACGAGACGCTGGTCTTCCAGGCTCGACTCTGTCTCCTCGCAGAAGATCCTGGTGAAGCACTTGAGGATCTCGTCGCGTCTGTGGTGGTGCTCGCCGTAGGGAGTGTTGCGCATCACCAGTCTGCACAGTTCCAAGTACTGGTGTCGTCTCTGCACAAAACAGCACCGATATCACGCATTAGTTTTGCCCGTTCAAGGAAGATGTCCAAATGATTTGAAACTGAAAACCATAATAACACGTTAGCTGCCTGGCTACACAAGCCGGCAACTTCTGGGCACTATTTCATAAAACTCAACAGGTGCGACAAATCCAAAATTTATGTCAGATTTTACAAGTTTATTAATATGAAATGACAATTTTCTATTTCATAAATGTTACAAGTTTCTCTTACAATTGAGAGAAATAAATCAATCGATACTATTTATTTGCCTTTGGCAAACTAAAAACTGTAGTACATGTTTTTTCTAGTGACTAGATATAATCAGCTACATCTTATTTAGGTGTAATATTTGCAAGAAGGACATATTCATCTCTTCTTAATCCTTAAAAATAATTAACTTCGCTCAAACTAAAGGAATGTGTTATGTAAAGTAGAGGAGGAAGAGGGATGGCTGAAACTATCAAATTATGGTTTAAAAGATGTTTTAACAGTTAAAATGGCTTATACCTAAAAAATTGGTATTATAAATTTACTCATGAGGATCAAATATTTCAGGTTCCCTATGGGAAATGAAATGGCGTATGGCTTTTAGTGCCGGGAGTGTCCGAGGACAAGTTTGGCTCGCCAGATGCAGGTCTTTCGATTTGACACCCCTAGGCGATCTGCGTGTCGTGATGAGGATGAAATGATGATGAAGACGACACATACACCTAGTCCCCGTGCCAGCGAAATTAACCAGTTATGGTTAATATTCCCGACCCTGCCGGGAATCGAACCCGGGACCCCTGTGACCAAAGGCCAGCACGCTAACCATTTAGCCATAGAGCCGGAATCCCTATGGGAATCAACATCTTTATCATCTATACAGCACACACGCTGCAGTAGTGAGCGGGAAACACGATACAGGAAGGTGACGGACGATACACTTGGCCAATAAAGCATCAAGTAAATGCGCTCGAAAAAGAGGTTGCGTAAATTACACAAACACCAAAGAATTTATCCTAGGGGAAGAGTACTGACCGTACTGGAGATTACATTGGTTTAAAAATAAGAAGTAAAAAATTAATTGGAAAATCGGAAGAAGAGGTATGTTAATTGCATTTTTTTTGGTAGTGGCTTTACGTTGCGCCGGCACAGATGGGTCTTACGGCGATGATGGGATAGGAAAGGGCTAGGAGTTGGAAGGAAGCGGCCGTGGCCTTAATTAAGGTACAGCCCCACTCGCCTGGTGTGAAAATGGGAAATCACGGAAAACCATCTTCAGGGCTGCCGACAGTGGGATTTGAACCCACTGTCTCCCGGATGCAAGCTCACAGCCACGCACCTCTGACCGCAAGGCCAACTCGCCTGGTAATTGCATACTAGCATGGTTATGATTAACTATGATATCTCAAGATACTCTATAATAAGCCGATGATGTAACAATGTCACTGCATATGGTAAATTTCATCGTGATTCCGTATTGACAATTTACAATAGAATAGAGAAATGGTACTATAATTATCCACCTGTATGCACGTTAGGTATTCAGCCTGAAGACGGGTTTGATCCTCCACAGTTCCGCCAACAGTAGTCAATACAAATACATTTATTTACAATTTAATATTGCAAAAATGTTACATAATTAGGACATGTTTTGCCCTCCTTGGACAATCTTCAGCTATATTGGATAATATAAAGGAACATATTATCTAAACATATTACATATTATCTAAACAATCAGAATGCAACATCATCACTTTTACATTCATAAGTGAAAAAAGGTCCATGTGTTAAAATGTTCTCTTTTAAAAAAACATCATGAGAAAGATGAGTCAAAATGTTATGAAAAAAATAAAATTGAATCTGAGGTCCTTAGAATGTTAAAAAGTCGGTAAAATCTTGTAAAAACTTAATAAAAGATCACCCTGTTTGGAGTTATATATGCTTTACTCATTAAATGTTGTCAAATATCTTGCTTAAAAGCCAGCTTTTTTAGTTCTATATTGTGGACATCAGCTTGTTTAGCTCATTGCCAAAAAACGGAAAAGGTTGAATTTGAAAATATCGCTGACAGTAGAATGATCTTATAAAGGTGTGAAAATATCTTTAGATGAAATAGAGAATAAGTATTAGGACTGAATAAAAAAGAAGCTGAAGAGGAAAAAGAAACCAACCTTATCACCAGGTGAGAGATCCGCCAGCTGTCGAACGATGATATCGATGAGAACTTTGATATCGTTGGTATAAAACAATACACCAGTCTTGTCATTACTAAACAAGTCAATGAAGAGTTTCAGTACAGAATGGGGTGGTGCCGGCTTGTGTTCAAAGATTCTTACTGGATCCTCTGGAAGAAAACAGAATACACATTTGGCAAAAAAAAAAAAAAAAAAAAAAGGAAAATTACAAGAAATACATGGCAATCAAATGAAAACTGAACACCCATCATAACACACATTCCACGCAAAAGGTGGAAACACTGTTGTTACATATCGATACTGCCATCGTTGTGGTAGGAGAAGTGCATGGACACAACTCACAGGTGCACGCAGTTGTTGGGTTATGTCTTTGTTGGTGCACGGACTGGTCTAACGTGATAAGAAATTATATTAATGAAAACCAACTTTCCAATACATGACAATCCTTTGTATTTAGTATAAAACCATTAATAGATATTATAATCAGGACATGTTTCGTTCATGCTTCATGAGCATCATCAGCTAGAAATAACTTAATCCAAGGTAGGTCAGGGCCCTGATCCCGGTATATATAATGTAAAAACATCTAATAATGCATTGATAAAAAACAAATTTTTACAATTTAAAAATAATCAGTAAGATTATATTATGTCTAATAAAACAAATGGTGACCATTAAAATTGCTTAAAATTTAAGTGGAATGAATGACATGAAGATCTTACAATAATTTGCTATGAGTGATTGTTCATATAAATCGATGATCATAATAATCTTCGCTCAATGGCTTGTAATTAAAACAGTTTTTCACATTAGGAGTGGGCTCTTGTAATGAACTATGATCTTGTTTCATAGATTAAATGTGATGAGGCGTGTTGAATAAAACGTTGCCTGGATCAGCGTAAAAAAACCTTATGAGACTCCCTCGCATTGTATTTCAAACATTATTATGTATAGATGGTGTATTATTATCGAGCTTCAAATGGGGAACTACTGATCTCGTAGGTGAAAAACATAAATCGGGTGTGCCCTGTAAAAAAGAAGACAAAGAAGAAAATTATATGCGTCAGTTGCTGAAATTTAAAGGCCGTGCTACTGTAGGGAAATATTAATCCTTTCCGGCCCTTAGTGCCCGACTGTTCATTTAGTCTTCCGGTCCTTAGCGCCCGGCTGCATTATCTGCATTCGTCTACGATAGTTTTGTATTTTTCTCATCAGTGAAGTGTTTATAAGGCATTTATGAACACGCAGTACAATCTACAAGGCTTAAGAAATAAAAGAACAATTATCTGTCTTGACGTTGCCTAGGCAACGGTCTTGAACTTCCGCGAGCGCGGGTCAGCTGTTTCGATCATAAACATGGCGGGATTGAATATCGCGTATATTGAAACTGAGCTAAATATGGGCGAAACAAAGTGACACAGAATCCTTGAGTAGGGGTGCAGGTGAATTTTTAATGAGTGAATAATGTATCAACGAAGATAATTTTAGTGATAACAGTGATATAAATGAAAATGAATATTGATAAATCGGACCTGATGGCGATGCCACGGCAATTCAGGTAACACAAATATTATGTTTCATTACTCCAAATGATTAAATGGATGATGTTGAACCTGCGCATAATTCGGAAAGAGTATTAGGGGAAAGAGATTGTATTTTACGTATGTTAGGACGAGAGAAACTATACAGTGGCATAGCCTATTGCGCATATAACAATGCAGCATTCAGACAGTCGCATTCCGGTAAAATAAAAACAGAATGGGAAGACACTTGCCCAGATGAAATAAAAGCTTATATACATGGGCAACATTCCACTTCCAAAATCACGTGATTATTGGTTTTGAGGGATTCAGACAACATGGGAATGTGACAAATGCAGACTGTCTCTGTATCGAGTATCACCAGGAGGGGGTGTGTGTGTGTGAAAACACATTATGACTAAATAAACAGAGAAATGGATGTGACGGTATATTTTCTAATGTTATTGAAAATTTGAATTCATTGTGATCAATAGTTTTTACTGTGTTTAACTTTTTTTGAAACAATACGGTCTGTTTCAGTTTTTGCTAAATAATAGGTTGAAACCTGGAGATAAGCGGAGTGAAAATGCGGGCGGGAAAGGGTTAATAGAAGGCGCTTACCCTTGTGTTGGTTGAGGGGTGATTAGTTCCTTAGTTGTTTACGGAGGTTTGATGGTCACTGACTTGCTGCTACGTGTGTTGTACGAATGCGATCGTACAGGCGTTATTCATAGTGTTTTAGCCCGAGGTCGCCATCTCACCATCAGATAGCTCCTCCTCAACTGTAATCACGTAGGCTGAGTGGATCTCGAACCGACCCACAGGACAAGGTTAAAATCTCTGTCATGGCAGGGAATCAAACCCAGGACTTCCGAGTGAGAGGAAGGTACGCTACCTCTAGACTGCAGGGCCAGCTACTAAAAATATTACATCCAATAAATTATGAGCAGAAGGGTGCAGATCTTTTCCATCTACTATAAATCGAAGGTTCAGGATGAAATTAAACGGCAGATACTTGTATCGCCTTGCAAGTTAACTAGGGTAAATCACACCTACCAACTTTCTTCCTGCTTAAAATATATCTATGGTAAGACCAAACCGCCTCCTTCATCATCTTCATCTCTACAACCTGTTTCCAGTCATTCATCCGGGTCAGGAATGGAATTAATGAAACCCCCATCTAGCGGCAAAGATAACAATTGTGCCGGCTGCCGAAGCAGTGTTCTCCCTAGGACTAATGGGCGAACTGCCCAGCCGTTTTCATTGACCGCCCGGCTATCATAACCTAGATATGTGCTAGTTACATAATACAACGTTGTATTTCAAGTTGCTTTACGCCGCACAAACACAGATAGGTCTTATGGCGACGATGTGATAGGAAAGGGCTAGGAGTGGGAAGGAAGCGGCCGTGGCCTTAATTAAGGTACATTTACCTGGTGTGAAAATGGGAAACCACAAAAAAACATTTTCAGGGCTGCCAACAGTGGGGTTCTAAACCACTGTCTCCCGAATGCACGCTCACAGCTGTTTGCCCCTAAACGCGCAGTCAACTCGCTAGGTTTACGTAATATTAATACATATTTGAGTCACTGTGTGTTCCAAATTAAAATGTAAATACTTTAAATTATTTAATGAAACATCTTCATCATTTTCAGCATAACTGCACGAGTTACATCCGAGTTTAAAGGTGTAACTTATCACATAGTTTCATGCACGAGCGGTGTCTGGATTAGTGTGGAATCGCATGCAAGCACTCTTTTCCGTGGGACGTAATAAACCCGCCTGGCACTCCACAGCAACCGAGTGATAATGAACGCGCAGTAGAACACTAGAAGTTCTAAATACTCTTATGTCTTCTTTGTGACAACAATAAAATAGTTCAATTTTGCAGTTAATGTTTACGTGCCTAATACTATTGTTAATGCCCTGGGGGGAATAAATTGAAATGTTACCATATTCATTTTTTTAAGTCGTATTTCCCGCCCGGCTACTCATTTCTGCCATCAGCTGACAAAATGTAGGAAGCACATTTAGCCTTCTCAAGAGTCCCACGAGTTGCTGCATCTCCTTTGCAAGACACTGAGAAGTTCCTTTTTTTTTTTTTTTTTTTTTTTTTTTTTTTTTGCTAGTTGTTTTACGTCGCACCAACACAGATAGGTCTTACGGCAATGATGGGACAGGAAAGGGCTAGGAGTGGGAAGGAAGCGGCTGTGGCCTTAATTAAGGTACACCCCCAGCATTTGCCTGGTGTGAAAATGGGAAACCACGGAACTGAGCAGTTCTTGAGTTTCTCGAGACATGTACTCTCATTTGCCAGCTGTAGTTCTGGTTGTCCATGTAAGTCTTAGTTTAACATTTCTGGGTTACTATTTTTTGCAATTTTAGTGTCTATCCCTAGTTATCATGCACCACACTCACCTTCTCTGTTAAGCAGCAAGAGTATTTTCTCGGTAAATGTTTTGGCACCAGCCTTCTCTAACAATGACCTTAAAACTATATTTTCTGTGTGACACTTGAACTGCAGGTTGTACGACAGTATTAGGTTGAGGAATAAGTCAGGAATCTGCTCTTCAACATCTGTGTCCGGGGGGGATTCTATCAAGTCGAACAGGAAGGAGATGAAGTCTGTTCCCAGATATTCTATACGGAGAAAAAAAAAAGGAATTCCATTAGATAAGGCTCCACACAGCAAGCAAAAACAGAATCAAATTAAACAAACAAACAAGTCAAGAATGAGAAATATCAGTTAAATCTATATTTTATAATTCAAATAACGTAAATCGGAACTGCTGCCAATCATAGCCTTGTTGAAACTTCACTAAAATCATACCATCAAATTAGAATAAACAGCTTAATAAAGCATGCGATTACATCATAGTATTCAAAATACAGTACAACCAGTCTTCAATGGAATCATAAGGTACTGCAAAAAAATTTCCACTAAAATTAATTTCCACTTAATAAAGGTGTATTACAAAATAGGGTACATTTCTATAAATTGGCACTAGACACTTGAAAGTATACCACTCATTAACAGAGTACATAAAATTCATCACTATTTTTACGATAAAGCATACACTTGAAAAAATGTCAAACATATCAGAATTCATTTCATAATACTGATTACTTTTCTTATCAGTACAGTAGCAAACTATATACACAGCACCTAGTATTAAAAGCTGCCAAACTCATCTACCTGCATTTAAGCAAACTGCAAAAAAATTGTCCAGAATAAATCATTGTCCACAGTACCACAAATTTAATGCTAAATTTTTAAATTAGCCATTTAGCGTACAATTTTCAAACATAAAGTTCTTATGGAATACAGCTTTTTAAATATTTAAGAAGCAAAGATGGGGAAATTTAGATGTGGCAGTGTTTGATACTGAAAATGGGATTTAGCAGATTCTGAAACAAAGGAATGAAAGATTTTGAAATACAGGTAACGCTAGAAAAGGTGTTATTAACTGTGTAATAGAATAATCATGTTTAATAATTAATGGAAACTAGTTTAATCGAAACAGACTTTCAACCTATTATAGCCAACCAGACACCAGTGGGATCCGAACCCACAACTCCCGATTTCGCGTTGGTTGCTCTACCAACTGAGCTACGGTGGCCTAAGCCATCTTTTTTCTGTTGGAAGGGATCTAAGTTACAGGTCTGACACAACTGCCATCACACTATAGAGTGCGTTTAAGTTGCCCGTTGGGGGCCAAGTCAATGAATATTGAAACTAGTTTAAATTAATTCAGCTATCTGAAGAAAGAGTTTTATTACCACCTTATAAAGGAAGGTGTCACTTAATTAAAACACAGTTCACGAAGCATTACCGGTATGAAAATTTACATTTACAATATGTCTGTCTCCATTTCTTCCTCGTAAACTACGTTTCCATCACTTTCTTCAGTCTGAAGTCCTAGATATTTCTGTTTTTCTAAAGCAAAATAAAAATGGAAGCAGCTCATTATTACTCCATTCTTTTCCAAAATGTTTTGATCGCAACCATGACACCTCGCTCAAACAGAAGAAAAGGCTTCAACATGCATTGTATACGAGATATTAAATAACAGTGTGGCATGCGGAACTGCAGTAAACACACACGCAGCAATGCTGGGAAGTCATGGGAAATGCTGAATGGTTGACAGGGATTTGGCGGATATTGAAACTCAACATCATATTTGACTATGTATTTTAATGGAATAAGTCGGATTTTGATCCAAAATCATGGTTGCATTGAATTCCTCAGGGTATAAACTGTCAATAGTGATGTGAAACTCCATTTTATCAAAAAATGGATTTGGTGGCTTTTGATACTAGGCAGCCAAATATAGTTTTCTGAATTATAGTAGGCGTACTCTTCACTGTATGGCTTTCCACTACAACTTTAGCCTCAGAAATCACATCAAATATAAATGAATAATTCTGTCGCAGGCCAAATTTCTGCATCACCTTTAACCTTCGGTGGGTCCAGCCTCACGGTGTAGGGGGCAACGCGTCCGCCTGTCACCTGGCGGCTCCAGGTTCGATTCTCAGCTGGGTCAGGGGTTTTTAATTGTAACTGATTAACATCGCTGGCCTGGGGACTGGGTGTTTGTATCGTCTTTAATGTTCCTGATGATGCTTGTTGTTTTAAGGGGCGTAACATCGAAGGTCATCGGCCCCTTTTTTTTCTATTTGCTTTACGTCGCACCGACACATATATGTCTTATGGCGAAGATGGGATAGGAAAGGTCTAGGAAGTGGAAGGAAGCGGCCATGGCCTTAATTAAGGTACAGCCCCGGCATTTGCCTGGTGTGAAAATGGGAAACCATGGAAAACCATCTTCAGGGCTGCCGACAGAGGGGCTCGAACCCACTATCTTCTGATTACTGGATACTGGCTCCACTTAAGTGACTGCAGCTATCGAGTTCGGTCATCGGCCCTTTTAATGTTCCTTTCCTCACATTCAACAATTTACACTTCCACCATTTCCAAATACACACAGGTTCACAACATATGTGCATGGTTTTGGACACAGCATCGGCAGAATTAAATCACTTCCATCTTCATTTCTCTCAAAGTATCGGCAAAGTAGGGGCAAAAGATCTTCTTACGTCGACGCCCCGAATAAATAGCATTTAAGAAAAAGAAAACCTCTGGTGGACTGCTGTAACATTCATGTGTTGTTCAGCTATTCTGTGCTTTGCTCTGGTAGACTGCTGGTGAAGTTTGATCTTCATGATATCTAGTGGTTGTCTTGCGAGTCAATCAGTTAAGACGACAAGGGTTCGAGTGACCATCGCACTTGTCACTTGCCGCATAACCGACGTTCGCTGCTTGTATAGGCAGACTCAACACGTTGTTTTACCATATTTTTATAGTGCACTAGAAACTGTACACCACAGATGAAGCTTTTATACTCATATCGGGTAGTGACTTTGAGAGAAATGAAGATGGAAGTGATTTAATTCTGCCAATGCTGTGTCCAAAACCATGGATCTAAAAGAAGGATGGGAAGCTTTGCATGAATGAAAATGACTAATAAATGTGGAAATATATTTGACAGAAGTAAAATTTTCAAGTGCAGAATTTACAGTAAAAATTTCTGAAATTTATGTTCAGAAACATGGAAGTTTGAAAATTCATTTCCCACGTACCTTAGATTGAATGACTAGAAATACAGTAGAAATTTGATTAACCAAACCTTAGTTGTCCGGACGTGAAGAGCCCTTCCTCCCACCACAACCCTACGATTTAGCCCTGATGAAAAAGATCAAGACTATCCAGCAAGCAAAAATTAGCAATTTCTTCAAAATTTGAGGCTTCGTAACTGTTTACAAATGTTTTACATATTGTACTGTATGTATGTTTTATTACTCTTCATGCACGTATATCTTAAATTTTTAAAATTTGCAATTCATAGTTATTCATAAATTTTGAATTCGAGTGTCAGGAGTTTTGCTTATCCGGGCAACCCCTAGCGCCAATTAGTCTGTATAATCGAGTTCCTAGTGTAATAACAAAATCTTCATCAAGTTAAACCACTACTGAAAAAGAAACAAGAAATGTACAAAAAATAACTGAATAACAGCAGATTTTTGTATGTGTACAGATATATACTTACCTAAATGGGTAACAGGCATCGGTTCACCCATGGAGAATATCATTGTTAGAAGAAGAGACGAGTAATTGAGGCGGGGAATGTTCCGAGGATTGCTACGCATGTCCCTGCAACATGGATAACTTCTATGTAAAAGGGCAGTATCACTAGAGGGAAGGAGTTTTGGTAGCTTTGTAAAAATTCACATGCAATGTTGCAGGATGATGATGATGATGATGATGATGATGATGATGACAGGAAGGAGCAGAGTTAATTACATTTCTAAACTCAGATGTGTTGAATCAACTGGGAAAGAAGACTGAAGTCATGTTGACCATCAAAACGCAGATGATGAAATACTTCAACCATGAAGAATGATAAATACAGCATCCTCCAACTTGTAATACAAGAAAGAAAGAAGGGCACAGGAGACCTGGCAGATGATTGAACTCGGTGGCCGAGGAATCTCGTGGGCTGATATGGGTTGAGCACGATGTTCCTGTTCCGTGTCGCCACATCCAAATTCAAGATCGCCAACCTTTGCTAGATGTATTGATTTTGCTTCACATAAGCAGCTGGATTCATTGCGGTCAATAACTGCATCTAACTTGTACAGCCTGAAAGACAATTTCATCAGAGAGCTGACTTGTTTCTTAGAATATACCACTGTTCCAATATAAATGGTCCGTTATTGGAAATTACAAATTTTCCAGCTAACTCCTTCTTGGTTGCCAGCATTTCACCCCAGTGTGCCAATTTAGGCTAGCAGGCATCAATTTTTGTAAAAGACACCAAGTCTCTCACAGTGCATTGGCACTGCCTGAGGCTCCAAGTAGCCAGTGCAGTGAACTCCACTACATGTACTTGCCGTGTGTCTTAGTAGGTGTGCTAGTTACCATCTGATGAGCACAAATTGACACACTGGGGTGAAACACTGGGAACCAAAAATGAGTTAGCTGGAAAAATGTATCATTCCCAATAATGGACAATTTACCGTATTTACTGGTGTATAAAATCCCATCACATATAAGACCCTTCCCCCATTTCTTTGGTCAGGAAAAAGAAAAATAATTTTTCCCTTGCATATTAGACATATTATATGACAGTGTCCCCAGGATGAAAGTTTGGGACAGTCTGGTGCAAAAAGGAATTGGACAGGGATTAATAAAAATGATCATGGCATTGTATAAGGAATGTTGTAGTTGCGTGCAAACACAAGTTGGCAGGACAAGTTGGTTCAAAATAACTAGTGGGCTGAGACAGGGAAGTGTTCTATAGCCAATCCTGTTCACAATAGTAATGGATGATATCATGAGAACAGCAAAAGTAACATATGGAGGAAGAGAAATGAACATCATGTTATTTGCAGATGATATTGTGATTTGGGGAGAAGAGGACATGAAGGTTCAAGAACAGTTGAATGTGGTGAGTGGGAAGATCAAAGAATGTGGATTGAAAACAAGTGTAGAAAAGAGAAACTCTTGTTATGACTAGAAGGGAGAAGTTCATAGGTCAGATAAGACTTGCAGACAAGCCCCTGGAAGTAGTGTAGACGTTCAAATACCTGGGGAGTGAATTAATGGAGAATGCTCGACTGGATGCTGAGATTAGTAAAAGGATTCAAGCTGGAAGTTGTTTCTATCATAGTGTAAGAAACATGTTATGGGACAAAGATGTGCCAACGGAAGCAAAGGATACTATGTACAAGATTATTATGTATCCATAACAACCTACGGAGCAGAAACTTGGACAATGACAAAGAAAGATGAGAGTCGAATACAGGCAGCCGAAATGAAGTTCTTGAGGAGTATGATACAGAAGAGTAGAAGAGACAAAATAAGGAATGAGAAAATCCGGGAAGAAATTGGAGTGGAAAAAATGAATGATAGAATAGAGAAGAGCCGACTAAGATGGTTTGGGCACATAAAACGAATGAGCGACGAAAGAATGCCAAAAAAGGTGATGGAAATGCACAGCCAAGGAAGGAGAGGCCGTGGACGACCACGATCGAGATGGAAGGACACTATCCAACGCAGCATTATAGAAAGAAACCTGGACTGGGACACAGTGTTGGAGGAGGAGTGGTGGAAAGACCGAAGAAAGTGGAGAGGAACCATATTTGCCCCTACCCGGCTACAGCTGGATAAAGAGAAATGATGATGATGATGATGATTATTAGACCCGAAATACAGGTAACTGAATATGCATGTTTACTACAGAGTTCCTTTCACTAGGCATTGCATAATGGGAAATTATCAGGTTATTGTTATTTTCGATACGATATTCCGCAGATGTTCTTGAATTAAATATCAGGAGTGTACAGTACGAATTGCTGTTAATGTAGGTTACTTTGTGGGTGACAGTATAAGAAACTGCATTCTTTTATAACCGGAAGAAAGGTTGTGGCTAGCTGCTGTTACAAAAAATAACTCAGAAACCCCTGCCCCAAGGCCGCTTTCCAAGCCATCCCTCTCACTCCTGTCATTGTCAATACGCTTTATCAGGTAGTGGTCGTTCAGTCAAATTACAGTAACCCACTGGTAGTCAGGAAAAGTTACGATATCATTGGAATTAGTTGTGTACTACTATCACTGGTAACATTAATACCAGTAAGCAGGAAAGTTATTCTGCTTCTTTTAAACTAAATGTTCTTACATTTGCCGTCAAGAATGGTGTGCGGGATGCTACCCGTGAATTTGCTGTTCAACCAAACATGATCAGATATTGGCAAAAACAACAAGAAAAACTAATGGTCGCAAAAAAGAATGTTAGATCTTCTCACCGACAAACAGGAACAGCGGCAACAGCGTCTCATGAAATGCTATAAATTACAAACCCCATGGCACTACAGCCCTTAAAGGGCCTTGGCCTACCAAGCGACCGCTGCTCAGCCCGAAGGCCTGCAGATTATGAGGTGTCGTGTGGTCAGCACGATGGATCCTCTCGGCCGTTATTCTTGGCTTTCGAGACCGGCGCCGCCAACTCACCGTCAGATAGCTCCTCAATTCTAATCACGTAGGCTGAGTGGACTTCGAACCAGCCCTCAGGTCCAGGTAAAAATCCCTGACCTGGCCGAGAATCGAACCCGGGGCCTCCGGGTAAGAGGCAGGCACGCTAGCCCTACACCACGGGGCCGGCTGCTATAAATTAAGGCATGTGAAATTGCAAAGGGTTATGCAATAGGTGGAAATGAGTAACAACAGGTAAAGGCAATTTATTTTTACTTTGAAACTTTCTCCCCTAATAATAATATGCCGTATTTACGCGAATAATCCCCGCACCCTAATTTTAGGAAGGCTCATTTTGAAAAGAAGAAAAAAGATCTAAAATTCTTCCACTGAAAGAGTAACATAGGCATAAACAACATTTCATATCACTTTGCGAGTTCCACCATGGTCTTTACGCGAATATGAACGTCTAAATTAACGGATATAGTTGCTTTGCCTGAAAATATTTGAGAAATATATCATCACTGCTATAAAATATATTTGCCATGAATTATCAAGTAGGCTTAGGTATTTCATTAATCTGAACTTGCAGTAGGTTCGATTCCCTGTAGATCGAAAGATCTGTTGTCTCTTGCATCACTAGTATCCTCTCCTAAATTACTTACAAATTTGTTACACACCACATGTGAAACACTTTTCACATGCGGTCTTTTCTTCATGCGGATATTAACAAGACCGGTGGTGGATAATTTTTTTCATGCAATGTAAACAGCTGAAACACACACCGGTGAACTCAGATGTTAGTTTTGCGATATGGTAAAACCTCGATAATTCAAAGTCGTTGGGTCGGAAAAATTGGATTTCGAATTAACCACCAACTGGTACTTCAGAAATGCCTTGCCACATCAAAAAATATTCTAAGATCCGTTACTGCATCCAATTAACATTGATTCACAGTTTAAACCTTTCAAATACAATGGAAAAGAACTATTTCCAAAATGTATCCAACAAGGTGCATTTACAGTATTCGAATAGTGTACTTGGATAACTCCTTGACAAACAAAACCTCACGCAACGAAAGAAAAAAAGGGGAAAAAAATATTCAAAGATGAGAAGTCTATACTGGCTCACCCGTGAAAGTACTTTATTCACTGAATTACTATACTGTGTGCATTTTTAGATGCCTTGTATTTGCACGGAAACTACCCGATGCCCTTAAAACATTGTGGCTGATCAAACTTTCCTATGATGAGGGGAGGAAGTCTTTCGCTTCCGTCTGCATTGCAACGCAGTACAGTGACCCCATCTCCTTTTAAAAAGTCTGGTTTGGGCTAGGCATTAAAAAAATCAATTCAGCTTCATTGGCATTGTTCGTTGCGTACAACCTGATTATAATTATGAGCCACGCTTTTTCGCCAACTGTCTGCATCGCCAAAGAGAACTGCCAGTATTCGCACACTGCCTGTTACGTAATACTGTGGCGTTTCTTAAAGCACTGAATACAAAAGAATTATGATTTCACTCGAACTTAGCAGCTATGAAACAAACTGTCAACACACCAAAGTGAGTGAAAGTGCAGAAAGCTACCCATGCACGTTTCGGAAGACGCATTCTATCGTGACACGGAGAAATTTTGAATTTAAATTACTGTGTAAAATACTATTTTATTAAAATGTAAAGGCGTAGGGATGTGGCGACCCCATCGCCCAGTGGGAAACCACTGCAATCAGCTACCCGAGTATTGGCGGGAAAACCATAATGTTCGCGGGGTATGGAGGAAATGCCTACTCCCAGTCCTGAACAACTAGGATGAAATAAGGCAAAAAGCCTTCTTCACAATTCATCTTTCATCACCCATCATTCACCATTCATCACCTTGCCAGATCATATCTGGCATTGTAAGCCCTGACTTCGGTCAGAAATGTATTGATCATTGATCAGACAATCAGCCTATTATGATTAGTCTTCTAATGAAATATCCACCGGTTTGGATACACACGACCATCAGATCCAAACAAAGACACCATTCGGATACGGTGGGGTGTCACATGGAAGACCTAGGCGAGTCGGAGCGCCTGCAACCCATTAAACAACATGCAGACCCATCTGATCAAGAGGAAACTTAAATTTAATAAATCAGGACAGTTCTCATATTTCGCTACAGTGAACATAAATTCATTAATGAAAGTGGGCAAATTAAAACATCTCACAGACGTCTTAGATCAACATAAGATACTGATAACTGCTCTTCAAGAATTGCGTAATACGGATCAAGACCCCCTTGAGTCAGGGGGATATCGCCTATACAAGGGTCCCCCAGGTGAAAGAGTACTAAAGAGTGTTCCTCAGTTTGGAGTCGGCTTTTTGGTTCATACTAGTATCTTAGATTCAATTGAAGTTTTTTCTTCCACCTCCCCCCGAACGGCATTGATGACAATCAAAGTAGAGAATAAAACGTACACATTGATAAACGTCCATGCTCCAACGAATGAAAAAAACAGGACCAACAAATTTTGGGAAGAACTAGACCAACTATTATCATCCATTTCCGATAACCATATTAAAATCATGCTTGGCGATTTTAATGCTAAAATAGGCCGTGAGAAAAAGTTTCATAATGTTGTAGGTAAGTGGCCAGCTCATCATCTAACTAACAGGAATGGTCAGAGATTGATCGATTTTTGTATTGATCATGGGCTACTTTTGGAAACCACACGATTCAAACGACGACCACATAAACTGATGACTTGGAAGTGCCCTAATGTTAAATTAGGGGAGTTCCAAATTGATCATGTAGCTATGGATAAGAACTATCATAAGGAAATTTACAATGTGAGGGTCCTCCATGGAGTGGACATAGATTCAGATCATTATTTGTCAAAAATTAAAATAAAATTAACTCCAAAAAAGAAACGCATTCTCTCCAAATGTAATAGGAAGAAAACATATGACCCTAGCTATCTCATTAATAATAAATTATATTATGAACAATCTAAAACCTATCTAAGTGATGATTTGGGAACAGTAATTAACAAGCTAAAAACCATTGCTGAGGAAAACGCTCCCGTTAAAAAGAGGAAAAAACATGCTTGGTGGAATGAGGAGTGCGATGCAGCGATTCAACACCGATACAAGGCATGGTTGATTGATCAACAACGGAAAACAGAACAGTCACGCAAAGAACTTGTTACTGCTAGACGACATACGGCTAAATCATCCGAAGGGTTAAGAGAAATTATCACACGGGGATGTTACACTCTACTGATGAAGCATTTACTCAACATAAGACAAGAGATTACTATAAAACATTTCGGCAATACCAAACAAATTATACTTCCCCAACGCTCCTAATGAGAGATACTAATGGAAAACAGGCACATACTAATCAAGATAATGCGGAAATTTTAGCTAGATACTTTGAGAACTTACTTAACAGTGAGGAACCTTCAGAATATCTGCAATATGACACACATCCAAAAAATAGGATACCTTTAGAAAAGGTTACACCGCCCGTTTATAATGAAGTACGAGCAGCAATTGATTCCCTTAAAAATTATAAAGCACCGGGAGAGAACCAAATTGTCGCAGAGGTATGGAAGAATGCTAATGACCAAACCGTTCAGAATCTACATAAACATCTTATAGATATTTGGAATAGTGCTACAATGCCTGAAGAGTGGAATATGGCAATAATTCAACCATTGCATAAAAAGGGCGATAGATCTGATCCAAATAATTATCGGGGAGTATCATTATTGGATATTACATATAAGATTTTATCTAAGATTATCTATAACAGAATACAGAGTCATCTTGACTGTGAACTAGGGGAATATCAAGGTGGATTTTGTCCAGGAAGAAGCTGCCCTGACCAAATCATCAGTTTAAAATGGATTATGAAACATCATAGATCTAGAAACAAAAATTTAGTTATTACGTTTGTTGATTTTCAAAAGGCATATGATAGTATACATCATGAATCACTGTTGAATGTCCTTCAGGAATTTGGTCTACATTCCAAACTTATTAGCCTGATTGGTATGACTCTTAAGAATACTCAATCTAAAGTTAGAATCAGAAATGAGTTATCTAAATCATTTGCAATTACAACAGGCCTCCGCCAGGGAGATGGACTTTCGCCATTATTGTTCAATTGTGTATTGGAAAAGGTCATGCGAGAGTGGACTAAGGTATGTCCTCCAAAAGTCAAAATTGGAAAAAATATCAAACTAAATTGCTTGGCATTCGCGAATGATCTTGCGATACTGGCAAATGGTTTCGAAGAGGCTAAAGTTCAATTGGAAGAACTTGCAAATGTAGCGAAAAAAGTTGGATTGCAAATTTCGTATGATAAAATAAAAATAATGCCTACTTTCAGAACTTTAAATTTAGAGCTATTATTAAATAATAATAAACGAATTGAAATTGTAAGTACATTTAAATATTTGGGTGAAAATCTCACTTGGAATTGCAATGAAAAACCATCAATAGAGAGCAGAATATATAAACTGAAGCAGGCACAACGGATAACTTGGCCTACATACAAAAAGAAATGTCTTTCGATTAATGCTAAATTTAGGCATTATAACTCTGTTATTAAACCAGAAGCAACTTATGCTTGTGAAACATTATTTAAACTCAATACTAGATCAACAACAGAACCCTTACAACGAGTTGATCGAAGGATACTCAGGACGATCATAAACAAGAAACATCAGGTGGATGGACAGTGGAGATTGTTGCCGAATGAGGTTATCTATCGGGAAAGTGAGTCCATCACAGACACGATGAGAAAAAGAAGAACTGCCTTTTTTTGTCATATATTTCGACAAAGTGATAACAGAGTTTTAAAACAATTATTTAATTACTTTTGGAATAGTAAATCAAAAAACAATTGGTTTAAAGAAGTTCAAAGTGATTTGGAGGAGTTGAATATTACCATGCAAACCATAGAAAACAGAGGCGAGAAAAGTATTTTGAAGAATAAATGCATCAGGCTTCCTCTGACCAGTGTACAGAGGAAACAATATGTTATAACGGATGCGGAGAGGGCAGCCAGGTCAACCAGACTCAAGACTTTTTGGGAGAAGAAAAGGAAGACAAATTTGTTGTAGTCTGATTTAAGTGCTCCAATGTGGGCGTAAACTCTGTAAATAAATAAAATGTAAAGGCAGTTTTAAATTATAAGTCTGAATTGTTTTGCGTTTAAATGGGGGCAGTTTTCCTCTATTTGCGGTTACACAAAGCATAACTGTACACCCAATATTGAAAACTAGGTGAGCAAGGAGTGTGTTGCCAACACTGATGCAAATAAAACCCGCACCCCAATTTCGTGCCTCAATTTAAAAAAAACATGCAGGGATTATTTGCGTAAACATGGTTATCTACTTTTAACCTTCCAGTGCTCGCACGGGATAATAAATGACCCCAACATTTGGAAAAAGTGCCAATTTTCTTCTGTCATGTACTGTACACTGGGCTGTTGTGTACCTTTCCAGGACACTGTGTAGCGCCACCTAAGCTGTCTGTCATAAATCTTCATGCGTCAGTACATTTCCAACAGTGAGACAAAGTTGACTGGGATAACATATTGCCCCATGCGAGCACTGGCGGAAGTAAATTGGCAGACTCAAGTTTTGTTAACTTTCATTCTTGTGCGTGTGTTTATTGTGAGAATGACTAGTTACTTTAGTGTAGACGGTAAATATGAGTCATGACATAGCCAGGAACATTAATAAGGACCACGAATGAATTTGTCAACTCCTTTCTGAATTATCTGACGGAGAATTAGTGGATTCAGAATACGACGGTGAAGAGGGCGACATAAAAACATCAGAGCATGATTCACTCTCAGAACAGGATGTTAGTGCCTTACCTGAAGAGGAATGCGTCAGTACATCAGGGAGTGAAATGACGACGCTTCAAACAGGCCCTGACAAAACTACATATATGAACGTGATGGTGCGACTAACTGGAGCACTGTAGTGCCTCCTAAAAACACTCGTACTCTTGCTCACAACAAAGTTTCATCACACCTGCCTGTTTCTAGGCTGAAAACTCATGGTGTTACAGATCCAATGACATTGTTTAGTTTTTTTATTGATGAAAGCATTATACGAATAATAGTTTCTTCTATGAATATTTTCATACAAAGAATAGCGACAAATTTTTCACAAGACAGACATGCCAAACCAACTTCAGAAGAGGAAGTAAGGGTCTTAATTAGTCTTCAATTATTAGCTGGCAAAAACAAATCAGGCTCTCAAAATATAGTTGATCCACACTACAATGTCTAACAACCGATTCCACTTTTTGCTATGGTGACTCAGATTTCATGATGTCAGAGATCGAGATGATCGACGTCAAATTGACAAACTGGTTGCAATTAGGGAAATGTTGGAAATCTTTGTAGAAAACAGTAAATCGTGCTATTCAGTTGGGGAGTACGTCGCTACTGATGAGCAATTAGTGAAGTTTAGAGGACTTTGCCCATTCAGAGAGTACTTGCCTAAGCCCGGAAAGTTTGGCATAAAAGTATTCGCACTTGCTGATGCTCGAACATTCTATGTACTGAACATGTAAATATACTCACAGAAAACAGCCCGATGGTGCATTTCAACTGTCCAACCGCCCTACAGATGTTGTCATAAGATTATTTAGAGCTGCTTTTTTGGTACAGGTCACAATCTTACATGTGATAACTGGTACACAAGCTTTCCACTGGCATCTGACCTTCTGCGAAAAAGAATAACCATTTGTGGAGCCCTCAAGAAAAATAAAAGAGAAATTCCACCTGATCTACTAAAGAAGGGGCAACCAGTAAGGAGTAGCAAGTTTGTATTTTGTGGTGACAGCACCCTTGTGGCATACACGCCAAAGAAAAACAAGGCGGTGTTACTGCTGACAAAAATGTTTCATGATGACCAAGTAGATGAGAGCACTGGAGATCAAATGAAGCCGAATATAAACACTTTCTACAACGTAACAAAGAGGGCCGTAGATACGGTTAATGAAAAGAGCGTAGCATATGATGTTGGAAGAAATACGAATCGTTGGTCATTGAAAATACTTTTTCACATTCTGAACATTGTTGGTATTAATAACTATGTTACTCCCTAGCGAAAATACTCTCCCTAGAAAAACATTCCTAAAAATCAATTGTAATGGAACTGGTGAAACCTAGGATAGCTGTTAGAGCACCACAAACAAGTTTGCCTCGCAGCCATCATCATCATCATCATCATCATTTCCCAACTCCAGTTTCCTGGGTGTGGTGTATCAGAGTGAAAGCCTTGTAAATGAGTTCAAATGGTAAGGAAAAATTTCACAGATCTCTCTGACTCCACCCTTGAAGAGAAAAACACCAGGATCATCCGGAGAACGAGCTGTATGTCCTTAAGTCGGGACAGAAAAAGCAGAAACTCTTGTCTGCTGTGTGAAATGTACGTGTGCCAAGACCATTTCAGTACCATGTATGAAGAATACCTCAACAAGAAAATCGAGTGACTAAAAGAGACTGAACGTTGGTGTTCAAATAGTAATGAAGTGTGACATTGATAAACCCGAAAATGTCTTCTTGGAAACAAAACAATTTGCATATCCATAACACAAAAACTCTTCATGCTATAGCCGTAAATGCGAAGCCATGTATGGGTCTATACCACGTATAGAGGTTGGTGGCTACGGAAGAAAAGGGGGTCTATACCACGTATAGAGGTCGGCGCTGAGGGGTTAAAAGCCATTCTGCGGATTTGAGAAACATTTTTGTAGAGGCTAATAGAATGTCATTCTCTCGTTACTATTTCACCAAGATCCAGTGATGGTCATACTACGGCGCAATAAACTTGTTCCTTGACCTTCAACATCGCTAGCCGAAGCCGGCAAGCGAGATGTGCATGTAGCAGTAGCTAGTTGTACCTGACACTGAGTAAAAGTAACAGATTTATAGATAGCAGGAATATTTTCCTAGATGCAGTTGGTATAAGTGAAGTACGTTGACAGAAAGAGCAGGATTTTTGGTCAGGCGACTACAGAATTGTAAACACAAAATCAAACAAGGGAAACGCAGGAGTTGGTTTAATAATGAATTAGAAAATAGGGCAGCGTACAAGCTACTATGACCAGCATAGTGAAAGGATTATTGTTGTCAAGACAGACACCAAACCAATGCCCACCACAATAGTGCAGGTCTACATGCCTACCAGTTCTGGAGATGATGAAGAGATAGAAGATTTAGTACAATATGTGAAAGGGGATGAGATTCTAATTGTGATGGGAGACTGGAATGCAGTGGTAGTCCAAGGAAAAGAAGGTAATACAGTAGGAGAATTTGGATTGGAACACAGGAATGGAAGAGAAAGTCGGCTGGTTGAATTCTGCACCGAATATAATTTAGTCCTTGCTAATGCTTGGTTCAAACATCACAAAAGATGGCTGTATACGTGGACGAGACCTGGAGACACTGGAAAGTATCAAATAGACTTCATTATGATTAGGCAAAGATTCAGAAACCAGGTGTTGGACTGCAAAAGATTCCCAGGAGCAAATATGGACTCTGATCACAACTTGTTGGTCATGAAATGCCACCTGAAGTAGAAGGAATGCAAGGAGGTGGGATCTAGACAAGTTGAAAAAAAAGAGTGTGAGGGACTGTTTCAAGAACATGTTGCACAGGGACTAAATCAAAAAGTTAAAGGAAACACAATAGAGGAAGAATGGACAGTCAGGAAGAATGGACAGTCATGAAGAATGAGGTCTCTAGGGGTGCTGAAGAAATGATAGGAAGAAGGGAAAGATCACCTAACAATCAATGGATAACTCAGGACATAGTAGACCTGACTTATAAACGACAAAATAAGAGAATGCAAAAAATGAAGAGGGCAAAAACGAATAGAGGCGATTAAAGAATGAAGTGGATAGAAA
Source organism: Anabrus simplex (assembly GCF_040414725.1). Lineage (NCBI taxonomy): Eukaryota > Metazoa > Arthropoda > Insecta > Orthoptera > Tettigoniidae > Anabrus > Anabrus simplex. The sequence continues at coordinate 96,358,103 of NC_090277.1, read as the reverse complement.
GTGCAGAACAGCTAAGAAAGAATGACTGAAGGTAAAGTGTAAGGATGTTGAAGGTTGTATGGTCCTAGGAAAGGTAGATGCTGCATACAGGAAAATCAAGGAAACCTTTGGAGAAAGGAAAACTAGGTATACGAATATTAAAAGCTCAGATGGAAAACCACTTCTAGGGAATGAAGACAGGTCAGAAAGATGGCAGGAACATATCCAACAGTCGTATCAAAGTGAAGATGTAGATAATTTGGTTCTGGAACAAGAAGAAGCTGTTGATGCTGATGAAATGGGAGATCCAATTTTGAGGTCAGAGTTTGACAGAGTTGTAAGGGACCTAAATAGAAACAAGGCACCTGGAATTGATGACATTCCCTCTGAATTACTGACTGCCTTAGGAGAAAACAGCACGGCAAGCTTATTCCATCTAGTGTGTAAGATGTATGAGACAGGAGAAGTGCCATCCAATTTTCGGCAGAATGTTATTATACCTATTCCCAAGAAAGCCGGTGCTGACAAGTGTGAGAACTACCGCACCATTAGTTTGGTATCTAGTGCCTGCAAAATGTTAACACATATTATTTACAGAAGAATGGAAAGACAAGTTGAAGCTGAGTTGGGAGAAGATCAATTTGTCTTCAGAAGAAATGTAGGAACACGTGAAGCAATCCTGACTTTACGTCTGATCTTAGAGGATCAAATTAAGAAGGACAAGCCCACGTACATGGCCTTCGTAGACCTAGAAAAGGCATTCAATAATGTTGATTGGACTAAGCTATTTAAAATTCTGAAGGTGATTGGGATCAGATACCGAGAACGAAGAATTATCTACAATATGTATAAAAATCAGTCTGCAGTGATAAGAATCGAGGGTTTTGAAAAAGAAGTAGCAATCCAGAAAGGAGTGAGGCAAGGTTGCCATCTGTCCCCCCTCCTTTCCAATGTTTACATGGAACAGGCAGTAAAGGAAATCGAACACGAATTTGGAAGGGGAATCACAATCCAGGGAGAGGAAATCAAAACCTTAAGATTTGCCAATGATACTGTTATTTTATCTGAGACTGCAGAAGATCTCAAGAAGTTGCTGAATGGTATGGACGAAGTCTTGAGTAAGGCGTACAAGATGAAGTCTCAAAGGAAGTGGATGAATATTGTTTCTTGGGTAGTAAAATAACTAACGATGGCAGAAGTAAGGAGGACATAAAATGTGGACTAGCACAAGCAAAGTAGGTCTTTCTTAATAAAAGAAATTTGCTCACTTCAAACAGTGATATAGGAATTAGAAAGATGTTTTTGAAGACTTTTGTTTGCAACGTGGCATAGTATGGAAGTGAAACATGGACGATAACTAGCTCAGAAAGAAATAGAATAGGTAAGGTAAGGGTTATTCTGCCCGAAGGCAGGTTCAAACCTCCGCAGAGATGTTCCTGAGCCGGAGTTTACATGCGGTAGGGTGGCCAGTTCCTTTCCGCTCCCCCATTCCCTTACCCCCCACCAACAACGCGTGGCAACCCATCCAACTCCTGACCACGCCCAATGTTGCTTAACTTCGGAGATCTCACGGGATCCGGTGTTTCAACACGGCTACGGCCGTTGGCAAATAGAATAGAAGCTTTCAAACTGTGGTGTTAGAGAAGAATGCTGAAGGTGAGATGGACAGATCGAATTACGAATGAAGAGATACTCAACTGAATTGGTGAGAGGAGATCAATTTTGTTAAATTTGATGGGAAGAAGAGATAGAATGATAGGCCACATTTTAAGACACCCAGGACTTGTGCAGTTGGTTTTTGAAGGAAGTGTAGATGGTAAGAACAGTAGGGTAGACCAAGGTATGAATATGACATGCTTATTTGAGCAGATGCAGGATGCAGCAGTTACATAGAAATGAAAAGGTTAGCACATGATAGGATCGTATGGAGGGCTGCATCAAACTGGTCTATGGACCGATGACTCAAAGAACAAAATGTTCAATAATAGACGAAGTGAGTAATACTTCTACGTGTGTTATACTGTCAGTGCCATCATGCTTACATTTGAAACAAAGTTTCTTGTTTTTAACTCCTTTGTAAGCATGGGTTTTGAAATGTCTCCCTTTCCCCCATGCGAGATACTGAAATCACACTTACAAATACTACAAAATGCAAATGTTTATTGACTCAGTTATATACGGAAAGTTATCTTTGTACACACTTTTAAACGTCATGTAACACTTCTCCACCATATTACCGAGGCCCCGACAAAATAACTTGGGCCGAAAATCAAAATAGCCTACTGGCCTGTCAGTGCCAACAGCATGTAAATTCTGCACATATCATATAATTTCAGATGATACAATATTCCACAGCCTACAACTACCTCTCGCACACAGGCTTTTATGCAAAACTTCCAACACACGCCATCAAACATTCCAAAGATGTTCGATGCCAACTAAACACGCGCAGAAGATATTTATGGAAAATGATCAATAAATTATTGATACAATGCACAACCGCGATATCAAAACATACTTCAAAACACGTAAAATCAATTTCTTTCCTTTTTTTTTCCTAGTTGTTTTACGTCGCACCGACACAGACAGGTCTTACGGCGACGATGGGACAGGAAAGGGCTAGGAGTGGGAAGGAAGTGGCCGTGGCCTTAATTAAGGTACAGCCCCAGCATTTGCCTGGGGTGAAAATGGGAAACCACGGAAAACCATTTTCAGGGCTGCCGACAGTGAGGTTCGAACCTACTATCTCCCGAATACTGGATACTGGCCGCACTTAAGCGACTGCAGCTATCGAGCACGGTAAAAACAAAAATCAATTTTTAATGGATCTGTTCGAAGGATAATTAAAATTTATTGGATTTCTGATTTATTTCCTGCTGCATGTATATGTCCATTCTGATCTTTTACACACTATCACCCTTCTAGTCTGACATTATATGCAGGATTTTTGATAAATCAAGAGAATTAATATGTTAAGGGGGAGGGCGAGAGTAATGGCATAAAATAGGGAGTCTCCCGCCTAAATCGGGAGAGTTGACAGGTATGCAAGTAGAGAAAGTAATTGGAATAAAAGACAGGAACAAACAAATGTGATTTTGACTGACCTAGCTAGTTCCATGGGCAGCACCGAGTTGAGCATGAGCGTGACAGCCGCTGCGTCTAAGCTGCACATGATGCCGAACGCTTGCAGTAGTAGCTGACGGATAGACCACCGCACCTCCATCTGGTAGTACTGCACCATGGCCGATACACCGTTGTACTGGTCCTTGGCCATCACGTGCCGAGAGATGATCGAATCTGCGTTGCTCTTCAACACACAAGAGGTGTTAAGAGCATTAAACAATGACTCTGGAACATTTCTAAAAAAAACAATACACAGAGCAGTGCATATTGCATTCTCCCACACATCAATCACTTTGTGGTAGTGGTGGTACAACTAGATGACCGTTCCCTCTTAACACAAATAAGAGGAAAACTTAGCCAAATTAAAATCCTTCGAAAAATGAGGGTATCAACAAAAGAAAGGGAACGGTTCTAGGACATGAAAAATGAAAGGCCTTGTAAACCTAATACTGTCCACGTCGGAAGAGAATCTAAATTTATTTGAAAATTATAAAGTTAATCACAAGTAACACTGGAGGTTCCTTTGGTTGTAACTTGTCATTGAAACTTAAATTAATCAATTAGTATAAGATAATCTGAACAACAACTAAGAAGAAATGACATTAAAAGGACGTATAATACATTTTCATACTGAAAATAAATAAAAATAAATCAACATTTTTATACACAAAAAAAATAAAAAATTTGAAATAGCCTCTGAACTTCTCTATATATTTTTGAAACTGATAATTGAGATATATTGGATTTCTGATTTATTTCCAGCTGCATGTATATGACCATTCTGATCTTTTACACACTAAAATATGATTGTATGTCTAACCATTGTCCCGTTTCTCTATGGGGTTGGGTATGAAGATCACGCACACTGTTAAGCCCCTTTAAACAACAAACATCATCATCACACTGAATCTTCGTTATTTATTAATTAGACAATTTTTTGGTCCATATTGATTTTTACCTAACAATCCAACTACCCTGAAAAGCAGGAGTCGATACGCGTCCCCCGTGTCAACACTATACAAAAAACTGCTTGATAGATGTAATCCAATCATACATGTTTTGAGAACACAATACATTCTCTTCATCAGTGAAAAACATCTCCTAAAAATTTTGAGGACTTGATCAAAACCATATGCTACAACATAATATGTGCAGGCTATCCAAAAATTAAGTTTCCTTATTTCTTTTCTTGTAAACGTACTTAGCCAGAAAATATGAGCATGCACGACAGATCTATGACGTAGCATTCATATACCGGCCTGGTGTCAGTAGTGCAACAGCAGTGACTCGAAATGGCAGCTCGTATTCTTTCTCCCGTCGCCTGCGAGGTTCGGTCTGTGATAAAGTTTCTATGGAAACTGTGATAGGCCATTCAAAACAAGACGCATGGACTGCTCAGTAAAGGTGTTGTGATGATCCATGGCAATGCTCGACGCTCAGCGACTGTTCTGTAGAAGTTCATCTGGGAGGTGTTTGATCATCCACTGTACAGTCCTGATCTTGCTCCCAGTGATTCTCATTTTTTCTTGCACCTCAAGAAATTTCTGTCCTCCTGACAGCATTTTCACATGCTGGTTCCAGTTCCAGGCGACAGGATTCTACGACACCAGCATACAAAAGTTGATCCCACGATATGACAAATGTCTCAATTCTGGTAGCAATTAAATGGAAAAATAGCTCCAACATTGCTGTTTCAGGTGCCAATAAAGTTTTTCATGTAACTGTTCTCTTTATTATTTTAAAATAGGGAAACATAATTTCTGGATGGCCCTTGTAGAAACCCTTACAAATAAAATACTCTTCCTATAATTAATTCTTCTTACAGTAAAAATTCATCTCATTCCCATTACAGGACTACAATTTAAAAACTTCAGCTGTTAGAAGTAAATAAAAAACTATTGTCTAATTTTACTATAAAATTATTTAAAACTGTCTCTTCCTGTTAGTAAAGTATCTTGTGTGCTCTATATAATCTCCTTAATAATAAAACCATGTGTGTATTGAAATCTCATTAAAAACTGGTGTCCAACTCGTTGGCTGAACGGTCAGCATACTGGCCTTCGGTTCAGAGGGTTCCGGGTTCGATTCTCGGCCGGGTCGGGGATTTTAACCTTAATTGGTTAATTCCAATGACACGGGGGCTGGGTGTATGTGTTGTCTTCATCATCATTTCATTTCATCACGACACGCAGGTCGCCTACGGGAGTCAAATAGAAAGACCTGCACCTGGCGAGCCGAACCCATCCTGGGATATCCCGGCACTAAAAGCCATACATTTCATTACAAACTGGTTTCATAATATGGCTCTGTTTGTGACTTGCGGTCAGCTGTGTGTATTGAGTTCTATGTTTGTAAACAAGCAGCCACACCCACACTGGAAGAGTTGATTTCAACCTGACTCTCATATTTCTAACAATTAAGAAGGGTTTTTTTCATCCCACACATGGAGAACAAATGCAGCTACACTTTACTGTTCTGTAAAAGGTACAGACGGAAACCATATAATGCCTATTGTGAGCTATCTGTTGGTGACAGACATACTATCCACAAAACATTTAGTGACACTTCGTTTTATGGGGGTGAGGTGCAAGGAGGGAGCTTCAACAGTTCCAATAAAACTACCAAGTGAATGCAACTGAAATCTAATTGAATTGATGGTATGATCGATACGAATTTTCTAGACCTTTATTATCAAAAGCCCACAACCATGTCACACAAACCTATATGTCTCATTGTTATTTGTATTATTCAGTATCCACAATTATACCAATCTATATAAAATAGCCTGGTCTGCCTCTTTTTTCTACCATGGGTGCATGGAGATTCGCAAGAACGAAAGGCAGAAAATTAATCCTTGTAATTGTGGAAACATATTCTTTTGTATATGCACGGCTCCTTCTTACTGGCAGAGAAGAGCAATTGTTTATTTTATTTTCCTCTATCCCAGGAATCTGCTACTTTAGCTATTATTTTTCTGCCCTTACTGTGCATAGACCGTGACATCTGTTCCTGAATCGGAATGCGATGTACTTGGTTTTTCCGCAGCCACTGCAATAGGTTGCAATAGTTCAGTTTGCTTTGCTGTATAAATAAAAATAATACTCAAAATTTTGCTATTACACCACCAGACCTCTTACAGTGACATATAATCAATTTATTTTTGGTATCGTAGGTTGCCAATCCATATCTTGGAGATAACCGAGGTCTAACGATTCAGCACTTGGCAGCCGAAGTGTCACAAGTTTCACGGATAGTATATTTCTGCTCATTTTTCGTAGATCTAGTTCAGATCAATATATCATTTCCTTACTGCTTTTACTCACCAGCAATCATTTGGGAATACCCAAACTTGAAAGAAAAAATTAAGAGTTTCTTGCTGACTCAATCTGCGTTTTCTTTTACTGAATGCGCCTCATCTAGTTAGAGCTCGGCAACTCCAACTGAGACCCCGCAAGGAATGCGAACTTGGAATAACTCCCTCCTACCCTTCTGTCCCTAGTCATGCACAACCAATAGTGTGTACAAGGGTGTGTCTCCTCAAGTGCTCGCCTAGCTCTCAAGGGAGACGTTTCCGTTAAGTCAGCATTGAAGTGCTCTAGTTCCGTGCTTTGTCTATCACTGCGCACGGCTTGGCAACACCGAGCGTGAGCCAGGTCTAAACCAGGCCTACCCACCATCCTCCCTCTGTCATTCCTACTGACAAAACTAGCGCTTACACCGCTCACATTCCAGGGTCTTACTTCAACTTGTCGTGCTATACCTAGTATTTAAATTAAGAATGCATCTAAATGTACAATAAATTTCATTGAAATATCTACAACTGCTTCTGAGTTATAGCAGAACAAACCTCAGACAAACAACAAATTTTGTTCATAGGTAATAAATTTCATACTGATCCATACTGAAGAGCAATACAGTGTAAAACAAAAGCTAAAGGTTTTTCCACCTATTCAATACTATTTGAACACGTGGAAACCTTTAGCCTTTGTTTTACTAACAATTTTGCTCTTACTTACTCACCAATATAGACGTTAATTCTTTTATGTACTCTATTATAGTCGGTTCATCTTCGTACAGCATCCAGCTCCTCTGCTGTGAGTCGTCCTTACAGGATGTCAATTCGTTGAAGATAACTTGCAGTCTACGAGCATCGTGTGTCTCTTCGATGATGGGCTGTGGAGCTATGAGAGGGCCCTGAACGTGGGTGATGATGGTATTTAAATGTGATGTCAGTGCAGGAGGAAGCATCTCTCGGAGACTGGATATGACAACAGTCACAGCGACTCTAGACATCTCGTGGCTCAGCTGGGTATGTCTTCTCACCTGAAATGTGTAACATTGTTTCTGTAAAATAGGAAATAGCAAAGTACACGATAGAAGAAATAATAATAATAATAATAATAATAATAATAATAATAATAATAATAATAATAATAATAATGGGAGAACTCCCATTTTTGGACGTGCTCGCAAAGAGAGAAGGCTGCCATATGGCCAAGCCATGTAGAGAAAGCGTACACCTACTGACCGCTATCTAAACAAGGACTTCAATCTCAATCAAAACAAAAATGGGCAATGATGAGGATGCTACTGGAGCGAGCCAAAAGATTGTATCAACCAGATCTGTACCAGAGTGAAGTGGAGAATCTCATCTTGGCATTACAACCTCCATAATCTTGGAAAAACAACAAGAGACATATGAGGGAAAAGTATTCCTTCCTTACAGCCCAGCAGTTACAGATAGAATTTCAGCATCACAACATCAAGTTCTCCTTAGTAAATTATCCCAGCAGTTATGGTCAATTAAGGAGCCTTGGGACTCTCCAGTGCAGGTGTGTACCACATTCCCTATGCATGTGCAGCTTTACCACCGGGATGAAAGAACATACCATATTTAATCGCATATTAGACCCCTTTTTTCCCCCCACTTTTGCAGCCAAAAAAGTCAGGGGGGGTCCAATATGTAATAACCTCAAATTTTCTGAAGAGAATATATGACCTCTAGGCTATAAAGAGCTATAAATTATACATGTAAACATTCTGCACTATTCTTTAACAAACTTACGAATGTATTTGAGTTATACTGGCTATTTTCATTGGAAGGCAGTACTTGTAAATGTACAAAGACAATAAATGGTGAACATGAATTTTAGGCACACGTAAAGTAAATATAGTCAGTTTTGGTTACTTATATTGTGTCACTCGTTTCATCTCATTAATTGTCTGAATTAGGTTGACGTCTGGAAGGGTATACGGTCGTAAAAACTCGCTACGAAGATTCGTCCCGCTTCATACTCGACCCCGCAGAGAAAAGGGATAAGGGTACCGTATTATCACAGTATGCAATATTGATACAAAAGAACTTAATGGCCAGTCATTTGTCTCTTTCAGTTGAGCAGTAGGCCTACCACACAGTAAACCTACAGTAATCACTGCTTTCATTTGAATTATCGCCTTGTGCCGCCAACTTCCCTGCTGCATGACTAGTGCATCTAGTGGAGGCTACTTGAGCCTCAGGCAGTGCAAACGCATGATGAAAGACTTGGTTTCATAATCTTTCTCTTTTAGTTGAAAGCCGCACAATCATTTCCCACAACCTTCATTACACTAGCGCACTGCATCCCTCCGACATCTGCAGCTAAAGTCCTGCCGCCAACAAAGCCCAATTTAATGTATTACATTTCTGACTTGCCTGTGTTTCGAGCTTGGAAAATGCATACGTTGCTGCCATTATTTTAACTTTGTTATGTACAAATAAACTGCGCGTAACGACAATTAATATGTGTAACACCGAATTACATTTAAATGGGTTACATACAAATGAGGTTAATTAACCCTCTTGCACTCAGCGCGCCGATGTATTTTGACAGTAATTTAAAGCAATAAATTTGCATTTTACTCAATAGATATATCCACCAGCCCTACGGCAAATGAAATCTCTTGACTGTGAATGTTTATGTTGTGGTTGTTCGAAGGTGATATTGTGTGGATCTGTTTTTGGTTGGCTTATGAATACAACAATTTGATCTTGATATCAGTTCCGTTTAGAATTTATTTTGTTTCCTTGGTATATTGTGTGTTTGCTGTACTTCCCGAACCACAATTATACATCTTTTCATTACTCCATTGTTGCACATGCTTGCGTCATCTTTTTCTCGTAATGGCTGGGCCCTGTTCAAGGCTGAATGATTCCGATATCCTTGAATTTTCATATGACATATGATTTAAACAGAAAGAGTTACTTTTTTTGTCAAAAATGATGATTTTACTCCTGAAGAATTTCGCACAGTCAAAGCTGCTCATCGTACATCGGACCACGAAGAACCTGACATCAATGACCATTTCGTTTTCAGTGAATAACTTTGTGTCATACTTCATGAGTGAATTGCAACACACACATCATACCGATATCAAATTATTCAGAATTAACGTTCTTTCTTTCAGATTTAAGAGAAAACATGAAAGACGCAATAATGTCTGTTGTTGAAAACCATTATTTATTTTTCAAAAATTATTTTGAAAGTTTAATTATTTTATAATTTTTCTGGCTTTACCAATAACAATATATATAAAAGGTACATTCATTCTTTAAATGCTCATAGTTTCCTGTATTAGTGTGATTTATTTTATTTCAATAGCCTGTGTTAAATTGTTTACATGTCAATTTTTTTGTAATTTGGCTGCAAAATCACAAAAATTAGTTTCAGCTGCTTCGAGCAAACTCCTGCATATGAGTGCAAGTTATATTTTACCAGGTCCTACAGAAATTTATATACATGGTGAGTCAGAAATACGACTATATGTTTCATTGATTGCTTATGCTTAATTATAACTCTTACAGATGGAAGAACGGCGCTGTTGGAGAGTCAAGGCTCCTTACTATCAACACACAACAATGCAACAACAAAATTGGTTACACTGTTAACCAAAATGGCACTGAATATGCAGCAGCAAGTTACCGTAGCTGCATGAGCGGGTGCTTTTCAGCAAGTTCGGGAGGCTGTGAAATGTGCAAAACGTGATTTTAACATAACATTACTATCATCGAGTGTGGGACAGTGGATACAATAGCTGCTGACAATCGGAAACATTCAGAAGGGAAAACCTGGAAGAACTCACTGCAGCACTGATGCAGCAACAACAGAAAGGATTGTGGAAGCATTCAGGAATAGCCCCCAGAAATCAACATGCCAAGGTGCACGTGAATTTGACATCAGTCAGTCCAGTGACTCTCGTGTTTTGAAACATGAGAGGTACAGAACTTTCAAGCCAGATCATGTTCATGAACTGAGTGAAGATGACCCTGGCAGGCAGTTCGAACTGTGTGAATTTGTGTTAAGAGAATGTGAAATTGATTAATCTTGGTACAAAAAATTGCATTTTTCAAATGAAGCTGTGTTCCAGGTGAATGGAAATTGGCAGTATTGTTTGAGAAAAAATCCTAAAATTATTGAAGAGAAGAATATGAAATACTGATCCGTGACAGTTGGGCAATAACTGGATGGGAAGGATTGCTAAGCATGCAAATTTTGGGATAGACAGTTAACGGTGAACAGTATTGTGAAATCCTCAATGAAGCTGTGGAGGCAGTGATGCAAAGTGTTCACCAATAACACTGTGTATTCTAGCAAGATGGGACATCTCCTCACTACGTTATTATGGTGACGGAAATTTTGAATCGCGAATTGCGAAACAGGTGGGTGGGAAGGAGAGGCCCGACAGAATGACCAGATCGCTCTCCAAATCTCAAAGCCTGTGATTATCGGTTGTGGGGGCATTTGAAGGAGAAAGTTTACACTCGAAAACCATGAGACATTGACATGCTGAAAACAGTAATTGAGGAAGAAATTCATGCTACACCATTGTTCATGTATCGGAAAGCAACGAGCGATTTTCCATAGCGCTGCTGACTGAGATATTAACAACGGACAGTTTGAGGCAATCAAGTGACTCGGCCTTGTGGATGTTTTTTGTTGCATTGCTGTGTGTTGATAGTTTCAGGCCTTGACTTTCTAATGGTGTCATTCTTTTATCTGTAACAGTTAAAATTTAAACATAAGCAATTCACGAAATATATAGCCTATTTCTAACTCACCCTGTATAAAACAGAATTAAACAGAACTGATTTACTTATAAACCAGTCTCAGCTGTATGTATATATATCGGTGGCGGCGACCGTTACTCGTATCTGAGTTTTCGCTTCTCGCCTGCAGTTCCGTAATCATTAGCCCACACGATGAAGGTGGAGCTGATTGCTTATCAGACCTATTCTTGCATAAAACATGCAGCCACACACGTTGCATCCAATGAAAGATAGGGGGACGTGGTAGTGTATGACGTAGCTTCTTTCTCTGGCGAGTTTCCTCTTCCTGTCTTCCACGTTCCTGCTCAAACTGTGCATTTGCAGCTGAGATGGTAGCACATCAGCAGGGGGCGATCCAATGTGAGAGTATGCCAAGTATTTGGGTTTATATCTACTCTTTTCATGGTCTGCTTAAGTTGGTCTTTATATCGCTTCAGAGGAGCACCACGAGTCCTCCTGCCAGTGCTGTATATATATATGTATTTAAAGAACTTAACATACTGATAAATGAAATAAAAATAATTTGGGTCAGAGAGAAGAGAAAGCGACCAAGCTTAGGCTTACTTGATCTGTGGAGAATGAAATACCTGGTCCACCAGTCGATATGCAGCTTGGGAGAGATCATCAATGTTGAGTGTTGTTGCTTGCGGAGGCGTCGGAGCTGGAACGCTCTTAGCAGCGTGCTTCTTCGGAGTCTTCTTCGGGGTTTGTTCAGGCCCGTCTATGCAATGTGGAGGTTCCTGCTTCGCTGCTTGCCTACTATGCTTAGGTGATGCCTTGGGTGACTCGGTTGGAATACTCCGTCTACACTAATAGAAACAAAAGAAAAGAATATCAAGACCAAAAGAGTATCAAATAATTGCCAGAACTAACAAGGGTTCTATTGGGGAGGGTGATGCTTTGCTCAAATGCTAGTAATAATAACATTATTTAAGTCCCACAGCTGTATTTACTTTTTGCAGTTTTCAGAGACGCCGAAGTGCCGGAATTTTGTTTTGCAGGAGTTCTTTTACATGCTAGTAAAACTACTGACACAAGGATGACACATTTGAGAACTTTCAAATACCACCAGACTGAGCCAGGATCAAAACTGTCAAGTTGTGCTCAGAAGGCCAGCATTCTACTGTCTGAGCTACTAAGCCCAGCCAAGTGCTAGTACAATCGAAATGAGAAGCGAGACAAGGGTGACCATATTTCTGAAAGTCCAAAATGCGACATCTGTCCTCAAATCTTCTTTTTCTTTTTTCTTTTTTGTATTCCTTAAGATGGAAGTCATAATTTTCAAACGTGGAGATCAGTAAAAGGATTCAACAGGGAAATCTATTCGACCAGAGTGTTAGAAACCTGGTGTGGAGGAAGGAAGTACCAATGAAGTGTAAAGAGGTGATGTATTACTGCCTGACACATGCAGCGGAGACCTGGACACTGATTTCAAGACAGAGGAATTAAATCCATCCCAATGAAATGAAATTTTTAAGAATTACATTAAGAAAGACAAGAAAGGACATAGTAAGAAATGAAGACATCAGGAAGAAAACTGGACTGGAAAGGTTTTACGACACAATGGAGAGAGATGAACTCAGATGGTTTGGACATGTTAATAGGATAGAAGAGGGAAGGATGCCAAGACAGATGATGGAGACTCAGTCTAAAGTGGTTGAAAACGATCAAGAATAGTATAATTGGAAGAAACCCTGGATTGGAACACAGTTAAGGAGGAGCAATGGTGGTTGGATAGAGAAAGATGGAAAAGTGCCATAAACATCACAACCCGGCAGAAGCTGGACAAGGAAAATGGACGATGATGATAAAGGGGGGTTAGGATCCCGAGTCATCTACAGCATTAGAATTCATCTTTGGTACGAGCACATCAGACACCTATATGGTGTCTACTCGAAAGACCTGCCACCAGGCGTCTCCGGAGACAATATGCCATTATTATTTACTAATAGAATATGTTTCATTAGGCCATTCCATATCTCCTGGGAAGGAGTCTATCTTGATTGCTGTGCAACCCCAAAGTATGACATTAGATTGTGCTCTCACCTTTAAGAAGCCCCGCTTCAGTATCAAGCAGAAAGTGTCAGATCGGAACAATGTGGTGCGGAAACTGACAAGTACCACATGGGGTGCACAGCCAAGCGCCCTGAGGACAAATTCATTCGCATTGTGTTATTCTGCTGCCGAATATGCGTGACCAGTGTGGTATAGATCATGCCATACCAAACAGGTGGACGTCGCTCTTAACAAGACTTGTCGAATCATCACTAGAAGCCTATGGCCTACGCCTTTGGAAAAATTGTACTGCCTTGCTGGGATTGCACCTCCAGACATTCATCGGGAGATAGCAGCAGTGAGCGAGAAGAAAAAAGTTTATACATCTGAATCTCACCCTCTGTATGATCATTAGCCAGCCTGTACACATTTGACTTCAAGGAAAAGTTTCCTCAGAACAACGGAAGCTCTCGTAGGGACTGCACACCAAGCCTGAATTTGTAAATGGCGAGGGAGGTTCAAACGCTCAGAAGAATGACTGAGTCCAATCGAAGAACTCCCTCCTGGTCATACAGAAGGATGGCTAACAAGGAAATCTCTGAATAGATTGCGCTCAGGTGTTACAAGATGAAAATCTGATCTGTTGAAGTGGAGTTTTCACACAGACTCACCATTACGTGATTGTGGTTCTCCACAGACAACGCCTCATCTTCTCCAATGCAAACTGTGTACAACTTCATGTACTGTGAAGACCTCATGCAAGCAACAACTGAGTCCCTGAAAGTGACTAACTATTGGTCAGCAACAATATAAGTTTGTTCTTCTGCCGACGCAGCAGCTACTTTTCCAAGCACTGTGCTCAAAAGGAAGTCACTTATATAGTCCAAATCTACCATATAGGGACATCTTTTGGTTTTTTCCTTTTATGTTATGATTGTTATTGTTATATATTTGTCTTTTGGTTGTACAGTTTGTATTTATATGTATATACTAGTACTTTTGATATGATAAATAAATAAATTAGACAAATGTAATGAAAGAAATGTCAATAATTACCACGGCAGGCTCTCGAACTGAACTATCATCCACTCCAGACACTTTTTCTAGAAGATCAGGCGGCAAACAAGGACCATGTCCCTTGGACAGAGAAGAGAAGGTCACATCCGCCTGTCGCCTTCGTTCTAAGAGTCGGAGAAGTAATTCTTGTCTGTCGGGTGGGAGACAGTCCCCACTTCTTGCACTTTCCTCTCGCAGAGATTCCAAGCATCGCTCAAGGAACTCCACTAAAAACTGGGGGCTAACCTGCAATTAACAAGATACATTAACATACAGATATAATTACAAAAAATTAATTTCATTATTAACCCCGTATTGTCAACCTTGAACAAGTGTTAAGGATTTTTTTATGATAAACTTCACCAGTACAGTACTTCAAATTATTTTATGCCTTTTCAGAACACCATAAAAGATACATGTTTCATCTCTTTGTAGGAGGCATCTTCAGCCAGAGAGCAAAAATACAGTACAGATACACATGAATTTCTAAAATACTCTACTATTTCTTAAATAACATGTCTAAATTTCTTGAATTATATACTAAAATCTCAAGACAAATGCCACAGTCAAAGATATACACTTCAATAGACCTACTTTCTTCTATTTCTTCTTCTTTTGAAATCATGGATCACTTTAATCAACCCTTTGGTTTGTCGATTTCTTGGTAGGAACTGTCCAAGCCTAGCGGTCCTCCCATTACTTCTTCATACGTGTTGATATTCTTGCCCTTTCTTGTGTAGAGAATATTCTAGTTGGGATTTTCTTCTTTCTGAGAGTAAAGTGGAAAGTCATAATTTTAAGTGTTGTGTTTACTTTTTTCTTATCCATAGTGTCATCCAGTGTAAGGTCAATTTCTTTCAAATCCTCACTAATTTCTTTTATCCATCTGCATCCAGTTGTACCGTAGTATTTTCTGAAGCAAGATTGTACTGCACTAGCTGTTTCAGAAGTCACTTATCTGGCATTCTCAGGATGTGGCCGAAGTACCCTATTCTTGTGAATGGTAGCAGTAATGGGTTCTAATTTCTGATATACAATGTTCTTAGGTACTATTCACTATCGCCCATCTTTTTGATAGTTTTTACTCATATGAGTTCTCTCAATTCGTCTTTCAATCTTCTGTAATCTGTCAGTTTTGGATTGTTTGTTTAGATGGAATAATGTTTCTGCAGCATATGTGGTTTCTGGCTTTATGACTGTATTGCAACGTTTGATTTTTGCATTAATGGATAAGCATTTCTTTTTGTAAGTCTCCCATGTTAATTATTGTACCTTAGATAAGTATTTTCATTAAATCAAAAAGCATTTTTTTAATTAAAAGGACAAAATGTTGGATCTTCTGAGATCAAGTTAAAATGAAACTACAAGGTATAAAATTGGTTACACTGTCTCTGGATCATATTGACAGTTCTTTTTAGACCCTATAAATGCTCAGTTAAAATCACTGGATGATAGTCCAACACTTAACTGACAAGTTATTATTCTTGACGTTCTCATCATCATCATCATTTCCCTTTATCCAGCTGTAGCCAGGTAGGGGCAAATATGGTTCCTCTCCACTTTCTTCGGTCTTTCCACCACTCCTCCTCCAACACTGTGTCCCAGTCCAGGTTTCTTTCTATAATGCTGCGTTGGATGGTATCCTTCCATCTCAATCGTGGTCGTCCACGGCCTCTCCTTCCTTGGATTTGCATTTCCATCACCTTTTTTGGCATTCTTTCATCGCTCATTCGCTTTATGTGCCCAAACCATCTTAGTCGGCTCTTCTCTATTCTATCATTCATTTTTTCCACTCCAATTTCTTCCCGGATTTTCTCATTCCTTATTTTGTCTCTTCTACTCTTCTGTATCATACTCCTCAAGAATTTCATTTCGGCCGCCTTCTTTGTCCTTGTCCAAGTTTCTGCTCCGTAAGTTGTTATGGGTACATAATACATCTTGTACATAGTATCCTTTGCTTCCATTGGCACATCTTTGTCCCATAACATATTTCTTACACTATGATAGAAACAACTTCCAGCTTGAATCCTTTTACTAATCTCAGCATCCAGTCGAGCATTCTCCATTAATTCACTCCCCAGGTATTTAAACGTTTCCACTACTTCCAGGGGCTTGTCTGCAAGTCTAATCTGACCTTTCCCTTCTTTCTCCCCTCTAGTCATAACAAGAGTTTTACTCTTTTCTACACTTATTTTCAATCCACATTCTTCAATCTTCCCATTCACCACATTCAACTGTTCTTGAACCTTCCTGTCGTCTTCTCCCCAAATCACAATATCATCTGCAAATAACATGATGTTCATTTCTCTTCCTCCATATGCTGCTTTTGCTGTTCTCATGATGTCATCCATGACTAATGTAAACAGGATTGGTGATAGAACACTTCCCTGTCTCAGCCCACTAGTTATTTTGAACCAACTTGTCCTGCCAACTTGTGTTTGCACGCAACTACAACATTCCTTATACAATGCCATGATTATTTTTATTAATCCCTGTCCAATTCCTTTTTGCACCAGACTGTCCCAAACTTTCGTCCTAGGGACACTGTCATATGCCTTTTCAATATCAATGAATGTCATCACCATATCATTCCCGTACTCCCAATGCTTTTCCATTAGTTTTCATAATGAAAGTGGGTTCTATTGTTGACCTTCCACTTCTGAAACCAAACTGATTTTCCTGTATCTGCTTCTCAACCCTCAACCTTATTCTACTTTCCAGTATCCTTTCCATTATCTTAGCAACATGGGATATTAGAGTAATTCCCCTGTAGTTCTTCAAAACTTTCTTATCACCTTTCTTGAAAATTGGGATGATTATTCCTTTTTGCCAATCCTCAGGGACCTCCTTATTCTCCCAGACCTTCCTGAGAACCCGATATGTCCACTGCAGGCCTACAGCTCCAGCTGCCTTTATCATCTCCACTGAAATTTCATCTATTCCAGCAGTTTTTCCATTCTTCATCTTTCTTACTGCCATTTCAATTTCATTCATTGTAATTTCTTTATCCATTTCTTCGTCAACTAATTGCCTTTCCTGGTCGTCCATTGAATGACTGTCATCCGTTCTTATGTTCAGCAGCTTCTGAAAATATTCTCTCCATCTATTTCTTATTTCTTCTGGCTTTGTTAAAATTATGCCACCTTCATCCTTCACAAATCTGGTGTTTACTTGATCTCTCTTTTTGTTTCTTAAGATACCATACAGTAATTTCTTGCTGCCCTGCGTATCATCTCTCAATGTCTGTGTAAATAAGGCCCAGCTTTTCCTCTTTTCTTCCTCCACGACTTTCTTGGCCAAATTCTTTGCCTCCACATATTTTCTTCTACTTTCTTCAGTCTTAGATGTTTTCCATGCTTTCCATGCCATTTTCTTTTCCTTCACTTTAATCTTTACCCTATCATTCCACCAGTGTGTTTCTTTGTCTTTCACATTTCCTGATGTTCTACCACACACCTTTTCTGCACATCCAACCAGTGCTTCCTTAAATCTTTTCCATTCCTCTTCAACATTCCCCACCTCTGTCCTGGGTACCAAGGGTATTTATTTTATTTTTAAAAATGCTAATTGTTCGGGGCATCGACCTACAGAGATCTTTTGCCCCTACTTGCACCATGTGATATGAACCTGCGTGTAATTGGAATGGAGGAAGTGTAGAGTGTTGAATTTGAGGAAAGGAACGTTAAGGATGACACAAACATCCAGTCCCCAGTATAGGGATATGAATCATTTACAATTTTTTTTAAACTGACCCAGCCGGGAATCGAACTCAGGGCTGCCGGGTGACAGGTGGACGCGTTGCCGCCTTCATCACAGGGCAGACTTTTTGGCGTTCTAATATTAAGTTTGGAGTTAGGCTTAAAATTAGGTGGAACTTCTCTCAAATATTAAGTTTGGAGTTAGGCTTAAATTAGGTGGAACTTCTCTCAAAATATTAAGTTTGGAGTTAGGCTTAAATTAGGTGGAACTTCTCTCAAAATATTAAGTTTGGAGTTAGGCTTAAATTAGGTAGAACTTCTCTCAAAATATTAAGTTTGGAGTTAGGCTTAAATTAGGTGTGGAAATCCTCTCAAAATATTAAGTTTGGAGTTAGGCTTAAATTAGGTGGAACTTCTCTCAAAATTGTAAGGTTGAATTGCCAGGTTGGTCTAAAAAGAGCTCCGTGTTTTATACGGAGAAGTTAACTTCTTAGTGTATAACTCTAGAAGGTTAGACATGTTATTTAAGAAATAGCAGAGTTTTATAGAAATTCATATGTATCTTTGATTTACTTTTACTCTTTGACTGAAGTTGTCTCCTACAAAGAGACAAAACATCTCCCTCTGATGCTGTTCTGAAAAGGAATAAAATAATTTTTAGTAGCCTACTGTGACAATGGAATTTATCCTCAAAAAATCCTTAACACATACTGATATAGGGTGTATTAGAACTATTCTGACAAAAGAAATCAGGGATGCTCTTCATGTTAAGAACAATGGTGCAATCGGATTGGCGGAGAACATTTTTCTTTTTGAGAAAATGAGGTTATTTTGTTACTTACGGGCGTGTGATTCAAATTATAAGTTAAGAACTTCATTTTCCTGTATTGAACTGAGATTCACAATTAGAATTGAGGAAATGTTTAAACTATTCAATACTAAGTTCGTCGTGTAAGATGTTTACAACATGTTATTTATTGTTTCTAGTACCGGTTTCGACGCTTAGCGGCGTCATCATCAGCTAGAAATTACAAAGTGGGCAGGGTACATGACATAACACTGTGTACATAATACATAGAGTGCATAGTACAAATGGTTAACAATGTTTACATTTAGAGCTAAATGAACAATGTAGAGTGTTTACCCATTACCTACTGTATGGTCATCAACAGGCCAGATCTAAGCTTCGATCCCATCATAGCTTTCTGGCAAGAACAACAACCTTTAAAAGGAAAAGGGTGGAGCTAGCAGACTTCAAAATTGGAGAGCTGAGAACCTGTTTCCTGTCGTTCCACTAAAGGAACTTTGTGTGGAACACCCTGAATCATCTCCCCCTGGGGGTCTCAAAGTGCAAAACCAATTTACAGTGATGGGGGATGCTCCTGGAAACACCCTCTGTTCCAGTGGAATAATGCTGGACTCCCAACATGGATTTGTATGAATATAGGTCAACCCAGCAAAACGGAATATCTTATACTTCCAAATGAAAAACAGTCAACCGGGCGAGTTGGACGTGCGCGTACAGGCACACGGCTGTGAGCTTGCATCCGGGAGATAGTAGGTTCGAATCCCACTATCGGCAGCCCTGAAGATGGTTTTCCGTGGTTTCCCATTTTCACTCCAGGCAAATGCTGGGGCTGTACCTTAATTAAGGCCACGGCCAAGGCCTTCCCACTCCTAGCCCTTTCCTGTCCCATCGTCGCCGTACGACCTATCTGTGTCAGTGCGACGTAAAACAACTAACAAAAAAAAAAAAAAAAAAACAGTCAACATAGCTACACTTTGGATGGATGTTGTGTAATTCAGACATGAAAAATAAGCATAACTAGAGGACCTGTACTGCTCCGCAGCATTCATCACAAATAGGTCAGATAACAAGTCTTGATATGCCTGCTGTAGTCATATTATTTTGCCTGCACTTTCCAATGGTTTTATGAACATTTAAAAAGAAACACTTTATGGTATGTCACAATTCATAGTCAGAATTCATCCAATCTGATGTCAATATGCCATTTGTTTGGTAAAAATATATCCATATATTTTTTTATCCTGCAGTTCTTGATGTAAAGCTTGGTACTGTGTTGTAGAAGGTAATGGTACGTTTATCGCAGTTCTTCTATACAGAACGGTCGTCTTGTGAGCTCATAGGTTAGTCTCAAAGGAGCGTTTTTTGCCAGGCAGAGAACTTTTTAAAAATACATGGCCTTCACTCTTTCTTGTGTAGCTAGGTTATCCTTCGATATGTGTTCCCAGATAATGTCTCAGGCCTATGTCATGATGGGGTCTGTTTGTACATAGACTTTTTCCTCTTAGCAGCATGTAAGTTATTAAGAATGCTCTGCCATCTACTGAATACATTTGGAAGCTGGGAAATTTTAGAGAATCAATTGTATTCTTCCGTGATCAGAGGAAGTGTATACTCTCTGGTTTGACAGGTAACAATCGGACATGACTGCATGCAAGGACATTACTAAGGATCAGAATATTAATGAAAGTGTTAGTCGCTTAGCAACCTGCTAAGTACAGAATGTATTTAGGCTTAGGGTAAGCCTTCGTCTGCAATTATTGGAGTGATCATTTAATGATTTAATTTTGTAATTAATCAAAGTTGGCTGAATTTAGAGACCTATCAATGTCTCATGAATAGATTTGCCAAAACTGTTGTTAGTGAACTCTTTTAATATAAGTCACACACACACACACACAGAGGCATAAAAAATGCAACACGCATTAAATTCTGGTGCAAGGTCCACTGTTTTAATCTTGGCTCGCTATTCTGCATGATCTTCGGCTTCATCTGGTCTTAAGTTGAGAGTCTTCACATCAGCGCTGCTTCAGATGTCTATGTGGACGTTGCCCATTAATTTCAAAGGAGTGGGTGAAATTGGTAACTGTTCCAGGCATAGCACGCAGGATGCGACAATACCATTGGAGATTTTTTTTTTCCCATGGCCTTTTCAGCGATGCATGCAATGCCCATTTGCCGGTGAAAGGTGTTGGTTTGTGACATGATGCAAGAGTCTGATCCCCATCAACCAACAGAACATACGCATTTCCATGTTGTGTAATTGGTGCTCTGTAGCTTTGTCAGCTGGTTGACATTCAACACTGTATAAAGTAACAGGATGTATTACCATACGGTATATTTTGGACTTCAGATGTAGTGGCACCCTTCTGTCGCAGAGTACACCTGCCTTTATCCTACTTCACACTTCATCACGTATCCCACCATCAGTCCATAGGTGAGATCCTAAATATCTGAAGCTTACAGTCTTCATTAACGCTTCTCCATCAACTTGAATGGAGCCGTTGCTTGTGGTGGTTTCCGGGTATTCAATTTTCTGATGTGATGTGTAAGATAGGACCTGCTGTTGTATGATTACCTTCTGGAATAAGAGGACGTGGGAACTCAATGTTGGAAATCTCTTCAAAGTATTGTTGCCAAAGTTTGAGAACATCATGTTTGTCCTGTAATAACGGACCATCTTCACCTTTTATGCACACATAGTGCTCAATATCCTGTGCTATCTATGTTCTAGCTTTGATCAGCCAGAAGATAGTTTTCTCTCCTTCGTTTGAGCCCAGTGTTCTACACAGATCATTACAGTGACTGCGCCTAGCTTCAGTGACAGCTTTCTAAGCTTCACATTTATAATTTACTGCCTGCTAGGGTCTCCTTGTTGCCTATTTAATTAACATTTAGTACTTTATCCTATATTTTCAAATGGAGGAGGTTTCTGGCTTTGTTTTGTGAGCAAACAATGAAGTTTGCATTGATATTACACCAGCACAGGTATGTTATATTGTATTACATATATTTAACGTGTGTGTTCGACAGACTGAAAAGTTTTTAAGTGACAACTTTTCTATTAATGCTGTCAATAGTGTACACATGAAGAGGCGACATCTTTCCGATACCTCGGAAGTATGATTTGCAGTGATAATGGATTGCTGTGTTACAAAGACGTCCTGAAGCGACACCTCATGTCATGTAACATATCAGTTAGCAATTGGGAGAAACACTCGCAACTAAGGCCAGAGTGGCATGAGTGAGATTTACATGGGTGTCTGAACCAATGAATAGATATCTTTTTGACATGAAGCTTCACATCAAGATCTAAACCGAAGTCATCATATACATAGGCTACTCTTATAATGACAGTGGACAATATTGCACAATACGAATGAACATTCAGTACTTAAGATTGGTCACAGCAGTGCACATTCGAGATGATGATGATGATCAACAAAACTATACACAGAACCAAATACAACCCCTTCAACCCATGCAATCCAAGACTACCAAACATTATTCATGTCTTGCTCTTGAGGTGGACTGGACAGGTTGTTGCAATGTGCTGACATATAAATAATTACAGTGCATAGATAGTTTACAATAAACACGATAAGAAATGCAACTATAAAAAGAACGTTTATGTTAATACTTGCCTACAAAAAGGGATTAAAGATATATCCATGTTACCATGATAATTAAAATACTGGGTATAACTTTACTACCCGCAGCCCAAAATACTGATATAAAAAACATAATATCGAGGTCATCGGCCCCAATTAAAATACTAATAATCATATTTACCTGAATAACAGTAACGTAATTTGACGGAACATAACCAACTTGGCCTTTTGAATTTATAACCTGCCACCAATTTCGTTGTTTGGTATTAGCATGGTGAAGAATGAACAGGTCATTCTCCTTAAAACTTAGAGTTTTTGCGAATGTTGCTTTGAAGTCATACATAGCTTTCAGCATCTCTCCAGTATCTATAAAATACAATATTGATATTAATAAACGAAATATTTACTCTGCCACACCTACAAATCTGGTCCACGAATATTTGACTTAATTATAACTCACCCAGTCTTACTTCTTTTTCAGGAATATTGCCCTCCATTTTAAGATAATAACAAGCAAAACTTCAGCAAATTAGTCTGATTTATCGTTTAAATATATCCTCAAACAATTTTCATTTCAAAACTTCGCGATGCATAAGCTGTACACAGTTATCAACTAGACGCTCGTGAAAATATAGAAAAGACACCGTTTAAAAGGCGAGAATTCCTAATCCAAGTCTTATGAACTTATAAATAAAGGAATTCACTATTGTCAAATCATTTTATTTATTTCTAATACTCGCAAAATCGACCAACTATTCGCATTCTGACTACAGCTGTTACATCAAATATCATAAACAAAAAAACACAACACAACTACGCACATGGTTACCAACACACAATCGGTCAATAACACGGAAACACCTCCTTTTGAAAGTGAAAGAAGATACCAGCAATTTGCAAATTAATAGTCTTTAAAGTCCATAATGCTTTGAAATAGTTCTAGGAAACCAACTAGCGCCTTTATTCGCCACAAAAGTATCTTGCAAATAAATAGCATTAAATACATCTTTATGACTGTTGCTCATATTAATTATTGGAGACTACTTAATAGCTGACTCTTTCTTCCGGTCAGTCTTGCCAATACAATTTAGCAACCCTGATGTTTATTCAACATGCCATCGGAAAGTGTCAAGAGGATTGCAGAATGTGGCTGCAATGTGCACACATAAGCATCTTCGTATTGTCAGCTGATATGTCGAGAAGTAATGATGTGGATTGCAAATTTGGAGCCAAGATAGTGAAATAAGTGTGGACGAAGAGATGATTTTCTGATGTGTATAAAACTAAAGAACAATGGCATATCAAACATTCCGACAAGAATATATGCAGATGCCAGTTGTAACACGGGCGTATACAACTGCCTGCGTTATCACAACTTTAGCTGTAGTAAGTGCTGCATGACTTTGTGTTATTGTCTTGTGAAAAATATGTATCTTCAATCTGTTTTTATAATCAACCTGAATTCTATATTATCTTTTTCAGCAACTGGATTTGGTGTCGCCCTTTCAGTTGTATTTTAACCCAATACTAATTGTGAAGCAGTATCAGGTAGGTTTCATCAGTAGACATTTATCTTGTATATCTTTTAATGACTAGGAGCATAAATTTCATATTGAAATTCTGGAATGAGAAGTACAACTTTTATTATCTCATCCATCATTATTTTCTGTGACGTGTTCATTTGTACTGTCACTGTTGCATCATTCTAGTATACAGACTATTCTTATTGCATGACCAAGTTCACCATTTATTATTTGCATGCTTTTTACTCATTCTATTTAGAGAATTTTTGTCTGTAGTAAATAGCCTATTATTTTCCAAGGATAGGTTAACAGCAGCAACATCTAAGTTATGATTGTACTTGTTTCAGTGCATGGGCGCCCATAGGATAGTTTGTAAGGGGGGCGGGGCTAGAGCTATGGGTATGTAGTATTTTTAATATTTTGGAAGATGAATGACGACTTGTATTCCACGGTAGAATACCACACACGGTATTCCCTACCACATCTACGTACATTAATACCGATTTTTAAATCATTTTCTTTAAAGAAAAATACCTGACTATATTCGATTTTTTCCTTTCCCTGAGAGCTCGGGGGGAGGAGGGGGCGTCCCCACCTTGCTCCTGGGCATGGGCGCCCATGTTTCAGTGTTATTATTAACCCTCCAGTACACGTGCCGCATCTTTTCGACCGCAGATTTGTTCTTTTTGTTTCACTCCAGTGAGTAGTTATCTCACCAGTTTCGCCTTCCACCTTATCTTAATTCTGGCTTCTCCCTTCCGCTCTATTAGAACACTTAACCTTCATTTCACTGTCTGCCGGCTCTGGGTATAGTTATTGTGCGGTGCTTTCCACTGCGTGCATGTAGTAGTGTTCTCCATTGTGACGGACATCTGGGTTGTGCGCTTTAAACTTTCAGTGATTTTTGCACTTTAAAATATAGCTTCATCATTCTGCAAGCGAAGTGTGATATGAGTAGACGAACATTTCAGAAAACACTTTCAACTGAACTGTGCAACGAATATTTACAGTATCGCCTCAATCTAGGCTGTATCCCCCGGGGAATGAAGCAGAGACTTCAGGACTTACTTCGACCGCAGTTGGTTCAGAAGCGATCTGATGAAAGGCCCCAATAACCTGAAAGATGTAACTTTTGTGGCAAGGCCAAGAACCGGAAAATGAAGACTATTTGCGCAACATGTTCACATTTTATCTGCTGGGAACATACTTTCTTCACTTGTAAAAATTGCAGTTTGGGAAGAGAAGAAAATGTTGACGATGACTTATAATTAGTATGAACCAAGAAGCTGTCACTGATATGAGTGGTGGTGGTGGTGGTAATTGTTTTAAGCGGAAGTACAACTAGACAACCATCCTCTATATAACACTAATCAGAAAGAAAAAAATGGAAGGGATCCAACACTTCGAAAAATGAAGGTGTCGGCCAAAGGAAGAAAAGGGCCACGAAGGGCGTGAAAATGGAAGACTGCTTAGGCCTCGAGTGCTCTAATACCGTCGGGGTCAGAAAATAACAAGAGTTGACCAAGCAAGGTCGAATAGGATAGATGAAAGTGAGGAGCCTGGCACAAGTACAGTAAGTGGAGGCAATGCCAGGACTCAGCCGAGGGGCCCGTGCTTGTCAACCCACGCTCCCAAGTTAGGAACCCCTAGGGC
The DNA here is from genome assembly GCF_040414725.1 of Anabrus simplex. NCBI lineage: Eukaryota > Metazoa > Arthropoda > Insecta > Orthoptera > Tettigoniidae > Anabrus > Anabrus simplex. Next base: position 96,332,577 of record NC_090277.1, on the reverse strand, counting down.
CCCCCTTAGTCGCCTTCTACGACAGGCAGGGGATACTGTGGGTGTTATTCTACTGCCCCCATCCACAGGGAGGTCACTGCTATAAAATAGACAGACTTGAAGTTGTTATAAAATGTATAAACAGAAAGCATTTGTTACAATATACTGGATATTAACATTTTGTAGCTGTAGAAACCAGGACATATCTTCCTAAGCTTTATTGTACATATCTACTTTTATTATCTAGTTTTCTGAGTTTTATGTAATTATACCATCTATATTAATACTATCTTTAGTGAAAAAGAATATATATGACTTTAAATACATATGTGAAAACTTTTGTGATATTAGAGTTTCATTGGTCAATGAATATAAATAAATGGCTATTTACCTTACTTCCAAGAAAATAAATGTAGAAACAACAAAATGAAACGTTAATATGATTTAAAGAAATGCAGCCATAATAATACTGCGAAACATAAATTGCGGTCCTTTCCACCGCACGCATGTACTGACGTAACACTACCCCACGCGTGTTTTGGAGGGTTAACAATCAAGTTCTGTTTTGTGATATGTGACGTACAGTGTTGAATGTTGTAGCAGATACAGGGATAGCGCAGTTCACTCATAGGCCTGAGGTTTCTGTTTTGATCGATTTTGACCTAAAAATTCACATGACATGACATAAAGAAAGGCATCTGACCAAAATAAACCTGTGGTCAGTACCCAAAATGAGCCAGGACAGCAAAAGTGCACAAGTAACTTTAGTTAGCTGAGGAAAATTTAATCTTGTAGACTTCATTAATTATTCTCAGGTGAAATATCTCTTGAACTTCAGAGAAAATTATATAGGATGCTAATTCGAGCCGTGAATTGCTTCCACTAACTTGCGTCCCCCTGTGGGTGGGGATGGTAGAATAATACCCATGATATCCCCTGCCTGTTGTAAGAGGCGACTAAAACGAGCCCCAGGGGCTCTCAACTTGGGGGGAGTGTGGGTTGGCGACCACGGGGCCCTTAGCTGAGTCCTGGCATCAGTTCCACTTACTTGTGCCAGGATCCTCACTTTCATCTATCCTATCCGACCTCCCTTGGTCAACTCTTGTTCTTTTCCGACTCCAACAGTGTTAGACCACTTGAGGCCTAGGGAGTCTTTCATTTTCACGCCCTTCGTGGCCCTTGTCTTCTTTTGGCCATACCTTCATTTTTCGAAGTGTCACCACCACCGCTAACTTGCGCTAAGATTTCTTTGTCTGTCCTATTGTTTACCCTAACTTATACCTTGTGTTACCCAACTTCTTCATTTTTAAAGGATTCACGATCCCTTCTCTCCAGGGTAATAATCTAGGTTTAAAAGGAAGTTTGCATAGTTTTACTGATTTAAAATGATTGCACCATTTGCAATATGTCTAAGCACATGTCAGAACAGCAAGGTGCTTCATCTCCCTTCTTCTTGCACCATTTGGTGTCATGCAAGGATTGTATTACATCTGTGATTGTCTCGTTATGAAACCCTTCCTATACATGATACAAGAGGACATATATTCCCTGTAACCTAATCCAGAAGTTTCCAGATATACAAGAAATCTCAGATAACACTAAACTGTCCTGACTCATTACAAACACCAGGTGAATATTAGCATGATTTACAACCTTTATGGGACCTGTTAAATGTAACATTTAACCTTGAAACTGTACACCTATGTTTTAGGGACACTTACCGTACACTGGGGCGCTGAGAACCCCACAAAATAAACCTGTATTTGACCCATTCATATTTATTTTAAAATGTAATGAAATCAGTGAAATGGATTATTATCAATGATGATGATGTGAATATATATATGTATTTGCAAATTAAGTAGATAGGCTATCACTCGCTGATGAGTATGATTGTCTTCCTCAGATGTTACTGGTGAGTCTGTGAGTTCTTAGGTGACTGTAGAGGCCAATTCTCGAGCCACAAATTCTTCCACAGTGGTGACAAACATTGCCAGCATTGAGATCCAGTTGTTGAGAGTTATTCATCCTAAGGAACGCCCGCTCTTTCTGAGCAATTCTCTTCTCAGTTTCAAATCTCTGGCATTATTGTTTGAAGTTCTTAGATCCTTCGTGGATAAGACAATACCATACCAGGTGGTTGGTTACTTTTGTTTCCCCGTTAATGGTGTTGATGTGGCAATTCTTCATGTCTGACTTTAGTACACCCCTGAATCTTTTTTGTTGTCCACCGTGGTGTCGACGGCCACCCTTCAGTTGAGCATACCTAATTTGCTTCGGGAGGCGAAAATCAACAAAGTCGATGTTTCATGATCATATCCTCAATGCTGATGGTTACAGGCTTCTTCGAAGATACTCATGTTAGTTCGGTGATCTTGCCATTTAACCCTAAGGCTCCTCCTCATACAGCGCTGATGATATTTCTCCAGACATTTTATGTGCCTCCTGTAAGTGGTCCAAATTTCACACCCGTAAAGGAGTGTTGGTATTACAATAGCCAAGTACACATGAAGGTTTGTCCGAGTACTGATGTTTTTTTTCCTTGCTGTTTACTTTACGTCGCACCGACACAGGTAGGTCATGGCAACAATGGGATAGGAAAGGCCTAGGAATGGGAAGGAAGCGCCCGTGGCCTTAATTAAGGTACAGCTCCAGCATTTGCCTGGTGTGAAAATGGCAAACCACGGAAAACCATCTTCAGGGCTGCCGACAGTGGGGTTCGAGCCCACTATCTCCCGATTACTGGATACTGGCCGCACTTAAGCGACTGCAGCTATCGAGCTCGGCAGTACTGATGTTATGGTTATCAAAGATCCTTTGTCGTAGACAACCATATGCTGCACTAGCACAATTCAGACGATATTGAATTTCAGTTCTGCAAATTAGAACTAGTATGTAATCGCTGGTAACGAAATGGTAATGATATAAAATTAAAAGGTCACATTTTTTTTTTAAATTCTATTTTTTTCGCTTTTTTGGCACGGTACTACTACAAGGTTCACTTTGCAAAATTTGAGTACAACTCCAGCATATGGTTTTTGCATACAAATATCTTTCATTCACTGCAAATAATAGTGATTTTAGACTCTTTGGACAGTCGTTACATATTGCAGACCTGAGGCTGACTGGTATTTGCTGACTGGGTATCATAAATACATTTTTTTACGCAATAGAAAGGCGGATTCCTCTGCGTGTTCATGGGATTTCCAGTCCTCGTCATTCCCAGGATCTCATTAATTCTCCTGCTAATGTGAAATCAAATCACATCATCCTCTTCATCCATGTTTATTTCTGTCGTCTAGAGCATAGACAAAACCATCGAGGGTATCATGCTCAGTCCTATATGATTCTGTTAAAATGTGTTCATCATTTTCAAGGCAAGCGATTTCAAACTCTCTTAACACAAAGTACAAAGATACATGTAAAAAAAAAAAAAAAGTATTAAAACACCATACAGACTAGAAAGAAATAAAGATGCATTAACTGGGAAACTGTATGCCCCAAATATATGTTTTGATATACAAGCAGTTGTCACTCGTTAGAATTAGTGTGGGAGCTGAGAGTACAAAGGTCAAAGAAAAGTCACAGTGTTGTGAACACCAAATGACTGCGAATAAAAATTCCCTGGGACGTAACATTTTAGACGACTAACATATCTGTCAAAGAAGACGATAACAGAATGAATTATCCTCTGATTCTACCTGCTCAGTGGTCGTCGAAGCCACTGTACTCCAGCTTCTTACTGGCTGTGGAGGTCAACAGGAAAGAAAGCATATTATAATTTCAGTAATGGTACAAGAGATAAAGTACATAAATTAACAAGAGGAATTGGTACAGCTCTAGGCCAAACAGACCACATAACAGAGATGGGGGGGCATGTGGAGCAGGATTGTATTTTGTAAAGTCTTTGCCAATAATTTTTGACGTTTTTCTGTTTTTTTGACAAGCTGATCTCCACAATATAGAACTTCACAAGTTGGTTTTTAGCAAGAAATTTGACAAGATTTACTAAGTGAAGCATTTGTAACTCCAAATCGGGTGAATGCTTTCTAAAAGAGAACATTATAACAATTGAACCTTTTATCTCTTAATAATTTGAGAATTATGATGTGACATTCGGATTGTTTAGATAATATGTATATTTCATCCCTTTATCTAATAGTTAGGCCCCTTAAAACAACAAGCAAGAACCTTTATCTAATATATCTGAAAATGGCCCATAAAGGGCTGAAACAAGTCCTAACCTATGTAATGATTTTGCAATTTAAAAATTGTAAATGAATGTAATTGCATGACTAGGTGGACAAGTATATTACCTATTATCTATTCTGCTACACACTTGCCACTTGTGCTCCTGGTCCTTTTTTTTGCATTATAAAGGATGTGCAATGGAAACAGATGCAAGTTTGTTTTCATTGTGACGGACACACTTCAAAATATGCTTTGAGGCATCATTAAAAAAGTATTCAGTTGGTAGGGTTATACTGTGGAACTTCTAGTTTCATCATAACCCCTGGAATGCTGTTGCAGTAAGCCAAAGTTCTTCTTCAGAAAAAAGGGTGTAAATTCTCCCTCACGATGTCTGAACCAGTAGTATGCCCTTCCTGGTGCCAAATTTTACTTTTCAGGGAATCTAGACTACAGTATACCGGGCAAGTTGGCCGTGTGGTTAGGGTCGCGCAACTGTGAGCTTGCGTCCGAGATATAGTGGGTTCAAACCCCACTGTCGGCAGCCCTGAAGATGGTTTTCCATGGTTTCTCATTTTCACACCAGGCAAATGCTGGGGCTGTACCTTCATTAAGGCCACGGCCGCTTCCTTCCCACTCCTAGGCCTTTCCTATCCCATCGTCGCCATAAGACCTGTCTGTGTCGGTGCGACGTAAAGCAGCTTGTAAGAAAAGAAAAAAAAGAACGCCATTGCTGGCAGCCCTGAAGATGGGTTTCTATGGTTTCCCATGTGCACACCAGGCAAATGTTGGGGCTGTACCTTAATGAAGGCCACAGTCGCTTCCTTCCCACGCGACTTTTAGAAAACGGTACTGCTTTCTGGACCTACAAGGAGTGAACACACACTCTTTTAGGCACCCTTAATTCCTCATAATTAATGAATATTATAATATACTTTATACTGTATATTATGAAAGAAAGGAAAAAGGATGAGGTATATTTTTGCCTGTGAGTTATTAAAATAAGTACTTAACATTCTCCGTTTCATAAATACATTTGCAGGGAGAAAGCAGAATGGCGGGAACAGCCATCGCTTTGTTGCCTTTATTTTCTTCTGAGTCGCTCTGGTACATGTAATGTAATCCAGTACCTGGTATGCTGTGAATCACCAGCATCTATTTGTGTGTGTTCTAATTTTCTTGTACTGTTCAGCAGTTGTTACTGAAGATTTTGATGCTCTGGTGTGCAGCGCTACATCATAGCGTGACTTGTATCGATACAGAAATTTGCTATGAATTTTATCTTGGTTTGTGTTGTTTCTTAATCACATTTAATTTTCACCATTCTTTTTGTGGGGCGATACGATAGCACAGTAGTACCCGGCGTTGCCTGGACAAATTTATTAAATGCAGTTAACTGCTTCACCACTCCTGAGCATTTAACAGTTATCTGTTGTCTATTTTTTTCAATCCATCTCTCAGTCACCACTGATATGCATTTAGGGCAGTTGTCCAGGTGGCAGATTCCCTATTTTTTTTACCTAGTCTTTTCTTAAATAATTGCAATTCGCCCAATTTGCCTTTATCTTCAATACTGAGGTTTTGCATGTGCAGTAGACCCTTGTTACTGTAAAACTCTAAACCTGACGTTAATGTTACCATAATGATGCACTCAAAATGCTGTCAACTTGCGTACATGGATTTATTTCCAATTATTTACAAATTAAACACACACAACCTTAATCACTGTATCACAAACAAAACACTTCACTCTGAGAACATCAACAAGCCACCATTTTAACAGCTGCCTATCACGAACACATGGAGACTGCCACCATTGCATGTCAACTACCAACTTTACTAAGCCCATTCACACATTTCAAACACTCGTTAACATGACACACGTCTGGTCAGAACAACTCCTGTTAAACCATGACTCTTATTAAACAATAACTCGTCTCTACCATCAAGACCACCTCCTTATATATGTGCTTGGCCAGGCTTCTATAAAGATAGATTTTCTCGTAAATTCTAGAGTGCTTAACGCCTAAATATAACGTACAGAATATTCTAGAGTGTTCTCGTCTACCCAGTACCGTTCTGGATGTTACAGTGTGTTTCACAATTCTGTAGTGGTTTTCAGATCATTAATACAGGTAATAATAAATTATATACAGATTCTTACATTAACTAAACCCATATTAATATCTATATAGAGCAAATGTTTCATGACATAACCTCACAAATAATGCGATTGCTAACTAATAATGATACTAATAAGTGGATGTACATCACAAGTCATAATAATAATAATAATCATAATCGTAAAATAATAATAATTCGAGCTCGATACTTGCATTATTTACCCATGGGTGAGAGAATATTGTTTTCAAGTTATATCAGTTTATCACACTTACGTCAACATTTTATAAAAATAATTTGCAGCTTAGTTTCTTCCCCCTTTTATCTTGAACTTAAATACAGATTTCACCATTTATGCACCACCTTTTTCCAGTCATGCCCTGGAAACTAAAATGAGCTTCCTCTAAACCCCAGTCCCCTTGAGTTCCTAAAAATAATTTGAAGCCTAGTTTCTTCCTCCTTTCATCTTGAAATTAAATACTGAGCTTCACCAATATATGTGCTTCTGTTTTCCCGTGATCGTGCTGAGCAGAGCCGTTCAGTGCGGCAACCTCATTGTCATAAGAGCAATACTGTTTTCTTAACGTGGATTGACCTGTAGCTAGAGATGTTTAAGTGTTTTTATTTTTTTAAATGATTTGTTGATTTAAAATTCACAAGGTGGTGTTTTGTGTTATTATTTTTCAGAAAAATGTTAGTATTTGGAAAGCAATCAGGTTTGTACAGTAAGTGCATTTATAAACATATAAAATTAATAAATTATAAAGTAAAAAAAATAGCCAGTAAACTATTAAACAAGCCTATGGAAGAATGTGCAAATGCTTATTACATTTTTATTTTATCAGGGGCAGTCAAATGAAAACCGAACACCTGCCATAACACACATTCTGCACGAAAGGTGGCAACACTGTTGTTACGTATCGATACTGCCATCGCTGTGGTAGGAGAACTGCATAGTGACAACTCACAGGTGAACGCAGTTGTTGGGTTATGTCTTTGTTCGCGTGCGGACTGGTCTAGTGTGTTCGTCCAGTTGTAGAAATGGAGGCAAGCAAAGAAGAGCAGAGAAATGTGGTTAATTTTCTGGTGACTGAAGGTGCCGGAGTTCATGAAACTCGTCACATGTTGGCTGTGTGTAGCGAACACTGCATGTCCATGACGAGTGTCCACAAGTGGCATAGGAGATTCCGAGAAGGACACACATCACTGCAAGACGATGCGCGCCCAGGACAGGCCCATCGAGTCATTGCTCCTGATGTGATAGGGCAGATTGATGGCCTTATCCCGGAAAACCGATGAATTGCAGAGCAAGAAGGACATTCGTGGATGTCTGTTTCATTCGAATGAGAAAGTGCAGGAGTAGGTGCGGTTGTGGATCCATCAGCGACCTACCTCTTTCTACAAAACTGGAATTGATCATCTCATCTCCCAGCGAGATAAATATATTAACGCTTTTGTTAATTACTTTTGAATAAAACCATGGTCTCATACCGGGTTTTCGATTTTCACTTGACTACATCTTTTTCACCTTTATCTCATGTTCAGTGTGTCGGCATTTACAGCTGTCAATCGTCGCCTCTATCACTTACTGTGAGACTATATTTTGAAAACAACCTTTCAGATATACATTTGAACATGATACCACACACTTTTAATGCAGCAGTTGCATAGTCTCCGTGAGCAAGCCTTAATCCCATGCGGATCTCTGGAACACTCACATTCACATTTGGTTCTTGATGGCAGTCCAATAAAGGCTGTGAGCCTCTGAAAACTGTTGAGACTCCATCCTCTTAAGAAATGGGGCATTCTTCTTAAACTGGAGCAGTTCTGTAGGAGAGACGTTCCTAGGTGCATATCGAGGATCAAATGACGACCCGACGGCTTCTACAGTCTTCCTGGCTGAGTCCTGGCTTTTACTAGAGCTGACTGGGCTTGGACTTTACCATTATCTGCATCTTTTGAGGAAGCTATTCCAAGTTCTGGAGGATCATCTGGTTGAATACTCCTCCATTGCCTTTATGGCCATCTAGCTTCCCAGCGAGTACATGAATTGTTGGGTACTTAGATCCCTCCAAGAAATTAAGCAAGTCCATAAGAGAGACACCAACAACAGAAACATACACTACTTGTAATTTTATAATGTATATTGTTAAAGTCAATGCTTGTTGAAAAAATGTGACCCCAGAATTTGAATCTGGAAATCTTATTTACTGTAGTGCTTGCTGTCGCTGGTTGCTTGTCCTTCCTCTAAGCTGTTTCCTGCTCCTGCATCCATCTGATTTATTTACCTTTGCTGTTCTTACCTGTTAGAAGAAACCCACAATATTTAAAACTAAACTATCTTAAGTAATACTGTGTTACTAACAATATACTTGATTTTTTAAAAAAATATTTTACTACAATTTGTATAACTCTTGTTTTCTTTTCTTCCAGCTATGGAGACTAGTAACTACATTCTTGTTCTTTGGAACAGTGGGGTTCAACTTCTTTTTCAACATGATATTTACGTACCGTTACTGTCGCATGTTGGAAGAAGGTTCTTTTCGAGGCCGAACAGCTGATTTTGTTATGATGTTCCTCTTTGGAGGAATTTGTATGATTGTATCCTTTTGTGCTTTATCTCAAGATCTGTCCTTGTTCTTAGTAGACGTGTCAAAAGTGGGTATATATTTTAATTTTTGTATTGTTATTTTTAAGGAAATTTGTTTCTTCAAAGATCAGTTTGCTCGCATCAAATTGAGTAGAGTCCACCTTTCCAATACATATCTTAGAAGAAATATACTTTTCTCTATTCTAAACATAAGAACATGGTTCGTCCCTTTTATGGGACATCTTCAGCTTAGTGAAGATACAAGAATATGCCAAAATACACGCAAAGTTGACAAATAGAAACTCTAAAAATAAATAGTTTTAAATGTTTTTTTGGAACATTGTGTATGGGTAATACTTTTTTTTTTTTTGGATGTACAGTTCTTTTGTATACCATGTCCTTGTAATGGTGATATTCCAGTCATAGAGGTTATGTTTAAATTAAAATTGGATAATTAAATCTATAGTTAAATTCTCTTCCTATAAGCTGTTGCTTTGTGCCTGTTGAAGTGATGATTTTGAGGATAGCCTACTAAGAGAAACTCCTCTCTATATTAATTGTATTGCAATATGGATGATATTCGCCAGCAACACAATGTAAAGATGAGAACAGTGTTCTAAAGGGACCAGCAGAGAAACTACTCGACAAATATCCTGGAAAGTTTTCAAGCTATACTGGTATATAAGTATTTTTGCTACATAAATTTTTGTTTATTTGTTTGTTTTTTGTATATTGTCCTGTAACCATACATTCATCATCATCATTGTCATCGATTTTCAGCTCCAGCAAGCCGGGTGCGGATGTTTACGAGCCTCTTCCAGTTCGCCCTGTCCATCCACAGCTGATGTTCTTCCTTTTGCTGCCAATTTACATCACGTTTGACAAGGTCTTTAAAAATTTGCTTTTCCCAACTATCAGGAGGTCTCCCTGTGGGCCTCTTACCAACAACATTCCTTTCATAGTATGCTCTTGTGGTCCTAATTGGAGCCATCCTTCTCATATGTCCATACCATCATAATCTGCTTAATTCTAAGGTTTCCAACAGGCTCCTGTTCAATCCAAGTTGTTGCCGAATACTTTCATTCCTTATTCTTATCTCCTTGTCTTTTGGAGACATGACTGAAGGGACTTCATTTTGGTGGCTTGTAGACAACTTGGTGCTGATCTAGTCAATGTTGGTGCTTCCAGTCCGTATGTTAGAATTGGTAAAAGATATGTTTTGTACAGCGTGAGCTTGCAAGCTTGAAGAAATGAGTCATCCCAACGTAATTGACGAACAGAGTGGTAGAATTTTGATGCAGCTTGTATTCTATTGTCTATTTCTTGGTTTATGGTACTGTCAGAAGAAACTAAGCTCCCTAAGTATTTGAAGTTATTGATAATGTCTACTTCTTCATTTTACACTCACAGGTGGACTGCTTCAGGATTTCGACTCATCACTACTTGTAAGTTGATGATCATTCCCATTCTTTCAAATTCTTCTCGCCAAAGATCTAGTTTAGCTTGAACTTCTGCTTCTGTCTTACCCCATAGCATAACATCATCAGCAAATACAAGTGCATTTGTTGTCTGATCCTTCATTTTCACTGCTTGTATAACTTCATCCATTATAGTAATGAAGACAAGTGGTGATAGACAACTTCCTTGATAGACTCCGCTCTTTGTTTCAGAACAGTTTGACCTTCCTCCTTGAATTCGCACACAGCTCTTTGTCTCTCGATATAGTTGTTTTACTCGAGCTATAATCTCATCCGGCACTTCTTGACATCTCAGACGTTAATTATATAGATGTTGATTCCCATAGGGAACTTAAAATATTTGTCCTGAATGAGTAAATTTATAATACCAATATAATGGTCCGTTATTGGACATTATAAATTTTCCAGCTAACTCATTCTTGGTTGCCTGCGTTCAGTGGCCTCCACGATATGCACTAGCCTTGCGTCTTGGGAGGTGTGCTAAGTCCCAACTGACGAGCCCAACTTAGCACACGAGGGCGAAATGCAGGCAACCAAGAATGAGTTAGCTGGAAAATTTATAATGTCCAATAACGGACCATTATATTGGTGTTATAAATTTACTCATTCAGGACAAATATTTTAAGTTCCCTATGGGAATCAACATCTATATCATCTGATGGCCAGACAGGCATCAATTTTTGGAAATGAGACATACGGATCCAAAATGAAATTTATTTCTTGTAGGAAACACATATGTCGATGACATTTGTTACTGCGTTTAACAAAAATGAACACATATAAGACCAAATTACGTAAGAATGTGTTGCGGAACTCTGTAATTCAGCTTCTCGCTGTTTTGGTTTCCCAAATAAATAAATTGAGGTTTTATTAACATGTTTTTAAGTTCTATTTTGCCAGTTCCTACATAAATGTATGTAGAAAACAGAATTACGTGGAATTGAGTTACGTATGAACCAGTCTCAGCTGTATCTGCTTTTTCTTTTATCAAGGAAAAAATTTCATCTTTTTCTTATATGTTTGAAGATGTTTCCTTAACTCCGTGCAGATATTTGCATTTTTTGTAAACTTATTGTTTTTAGGACAGGCTTTCACCATTATGCTAGTATATGTATGGTCAAGAAGGAACCCTTTTGTTCGTATGAATTTCTTTGGTCTTCTCAATTTCCAGGTAAGGTAATCTTTTGTTATTTCTCAAAGGTAATTAAATTGTGATATAAGAGTTTACTTTAGGGTCATCATTCAAGTGTGGCATTTTGGAATATGATAGAGAACACTGTGGATAAATCATATTAATCTTCAGCTGAACTATGCACTTTTAGTGTGAAACCTAAGGACTGCTACTGACTAATTTTCTGGCGTATGAGGTAATAATCAATTTAACATGTTCACTGCTGCCTTAAACCTATAAATTGCTCCAGGGATCCAATATGTTTTCCTTTTCTTTCTGTTAGATAGTAGTAGATGGTAGTTTAAATCTTACACGTTAAGTTTTTACACATACACCTGAAAATCATAGGTGACGCACAGGACTGAAGAACGATATAATATCCTAGGTGCTGGTAGGCGCACATGTGCATCATTGATGTGTGTGCTATTAATACAGCATATATAAATTGTATTGTACCATATGATGTTACATTGTTATGTAAGAATTTTTCACACCAAGAACATCCAGCAGTAACTGTTTTCCTGCGCAGTAGTGAATATTATTGTAGTCGCTTGCATCATGTATTGCACTAATGATAAATCGTAAAACAAAAGCACTAAGCAAAGTGCAGGATATTCAAGGAACTGAAGATAATAATAAGTAAATGGAGTCAGTTCTTTTCCACCTTTTTGTGGGAAAATTTACTTTGCCTTCTCGTTGATTTGCCTTCTGCATTTACTTTTAGTGTTGGAATTTGGAGAACCAGTAAAATTGTCACTGCCAATTTCATCCATTATTACACTATGTTTTGAAAGCAACAGGTGGTGAACCTTTAAAGACAAGCAAAACCGAATCATAAACAATAATGCTGAATAATTACTGAAGAAATGTCCGACTCGTTGGCTGAACGGTCAGCGTACTGGCCTTCGGTTCAGAGGGTCCCGGGTTCGATTCCCGGCCGAGTCGGGGATTTTAACCTTAATTGGTTAATTCCAATGGCACGGGGGCTGGGTGTATGTGTTGTCTTCATCATCATTTCATCCTCATCATGACGCGCAGGTCACCTACGGGTGTCAAATAGAAAGACCTGCTCCTGGCGAGCCGAACCCGTCCTGGGATATCCCGGCACTAAAAGCCATACGACATTTCATTTCATTTCACTGAAGAAATGAACCCTTCCCCAGTTTGGTCTATAACTATAATGTTCATAAGGGCCCTTGATAATAGATCTTCTGTTATGAGAAATGGTTATTGTAGTATTTCATCTCCCACGCTGGTCACTACTCGAAACAACACCAAATTAATGAATTTTGTTTCGTTTGGGTTCCATTAAGACACGACTGTACCGCTCGTGCTGATGTAACAGATTGTGCCACTCTGTTTATAGGAAGTACTGTAGTTGTTCTTACTGCCACTGGTAATGACTCATCAGATGCTTAATACAAGGAGAAATCTGGCTGTGTTGATGGTAACACTGACTCTGTTATGATTATCTTAAGAGCCGATGGCCTAGATGTTAGGCCCCTTTAACCCATTCAACACCAAGCCTGTATATATACGTTATTGTATGCCATGCCTCATTCGCCAAACCCGTATATACAGTATACGTTTTGGTGCTGTGTGTACTTCACTGATCTCATATACGAAAGGGATCTAGTGTCAAGTTTTGAAATTCCGTCGAAATGCTCAAAGAAGTTCTGTACGGCAGATATAACACTCCATTTCGTGTGTTTTGAAAGCAATCTGATGTTATTTCAACTTCGTTGGAGTGGAACATTTTTCCTGCTAATGAGCAGTCATGAAGTATACATTCATCTCTCGTTGATAAAGAAAGAATGTTTCTTCATAAATAGTGATTCTAGAGAGCTATATTTTGATAATGAAGATGGAGAATACACTATATAGGGGGCGATATTGAACTACAAGAAAATGCGAGACAAAGTAGTAATGATGAATCTCGTGCGGAATTGTCACGCCCTCCTCAGGCAAATTCTTTTTTTCTCCAAATGTTAATGATTTTGATAATTATCAGTTCTTGGATCAATATTTTTATATTATATTTCAGTAATAGTATCACTAAGCGGAGTAGCCGTGCGTTCGTGTTAACATGCTACGGCTAACGAGCCAAGCTCTGCATTTGGCAGACGAGTGGATTCAAACCCCACCGTCAGCTGTCCTGAGAATGCTTTTTTCGCGATTTCCCTTTTGCACTCCCAAGCAAATGCCGGGACAGTTCCTCTTCATAAGCCGCAGTGGATTCCTTCCTCTTCCTTACTCAGTTTCATTCACCATCATTCATTTAATATTCATGTCCGACTCGTTGACTGAATGGTCAGCGTACTGGCCTTCATTTCAGAGGGTCCCGGGTTCGATTCCCGGCTGGGTCGGGGAATTTAACCTTCATTAGTTAATTTCAGTGACTCGGGGGCTGGGTGTTTGTGCTGTCCCCAACATCCCTGCAACTCACACACACCACATACAACACTATCCTCCAACACAATAACATGCAGTTACCTACACATGGCAGATGCCACCCACCCTCATCGGAGGGTCTGCCTTACAAGGGCTGCAATCGGCTAGAAATACCCACACAAAATTATTATTATTTAATATTCATTATCTTCTCAACTGAGGTTTGCATCAGGAAGGGCATCCGGCTGTAAAATATAATCTCACTTCATCCCCGACCCTGTATTGGGCTTTCCATTAATAGTTATCAGTAACAACCTATCTGTAAATGTGCTTCTTCCTTTAAAAAAAAAACCCAGCCCGGAGGGTTCGGCTGGTCATCAAAACTTGGCAGTGAAAAGGTTAAACAACAAGCGTCAAGCAGCAGCATGAGTATCTTATCCAGCAAAGTTTGATGACTTTCCTTATAGTTCACTTCACCAGAGCATTTTCCCAGAATATTGCAGGTTCCTGATTCAATTCCAGGTCATGCAGTGCCACTTTTTACGCTGCTCAACTTAATATTAATTTTATGACGCAACTAGCTTGTGCCCGCAGATTCACCTGTGTTTATTAATTCAACCATTGGGTGTTTTTAAACCGTTTATTTAAAAGAAAACTTTAAAAAAAGCATTATATTTATTAACACACTTTGTTTTTTACATAAATTGCATGAATTACATTATTTTATTTTTAATTATAACGGTTCATGATTTATAGCTGGTATTATAAGTTAAAAACATTTTCCCGTATTGAACTGAAATTCACAATTAAAATATCAAGGAAGGTTCAACCTTTTCAATACAAAACGTGTTGCATAAGATGTTCACAACATAATATTTATTAAATATTTAAATAAATTTAAATAAATTTAAATAAATTTAAATAAATTTAAATAAATTTAATAAATATTATGTTTTGAACATCTTATGCAACACGTTTTGTATTGAAAAGGTTGAACCTTCCTTGATATTTTAATTATAGCGGGTATAGCGAAATCCTCATATTCCCTAAAATTTTAAGTGAACAAAATGACTATTGGATAAATATGATGAATATGATAAATATGATGATGATGATGATCATCATCATCATCATCCTTTAACAATCTCCTGGCCGGACTGAGTGGCTTAGACGGTTGAGGCGCTGGCCTTTTGACTCCAACTTGGCAGGTTCGATCCTGGCTCAGTCCGGTGGTATTTGAAGGTGCTCAAGTACGTCAGCCCCGTGTCGGTAGATTTACTGGCACGTAAAAGAACTACTGCGGGACTAAATTCTGGCACTTCTGCATCTCTGAAAATCGTAAAAGTAGTTAGTGGGACATAAAGCCAATAACATTATTTTATTTATTATTAACCATCTCCATTTGTCCAGGTGTGGTACAGGAGCGCTCTCCATCTTTGTCTATCCAGGTAGATTTCTTCCTTCACAACTTGGTGCCATTCCACTCCTTTTCCTTCCAGGTCCTGCTTTATTTGAACTGCTCCACCATTTGCTTGGTCTACCTCTAGGTCTTTTGCATTCCAGTTCTTTTTCTAGCCATTTTCTTGCTGTTCTCATTTGATCCATCCTTTTTAGATGGCCATACCTTTTGGGCCGATTGCAGAAACGATGACTAGTTTTAAGCTTTAGACATCGTCTGCCTAAACAACGTCTAAATCGTTCACGATCTTCCATTGCACAAACAATGTTCAGTCAATGTTTAACTACACATCCCTTACCAAACCAAACCCCATCATACTACAGCCCTTGAAGGGCCTTGGCCTACCAAGCGACCGCTGCTCAGCCCTGCAGATTACGAGGTGTCATGTGGTCAGCACGACGAATCCTCGCGGCCGTTATTCTTGGCTTTCTAGACCGAGGCCGCCATCTCACCATCAGATAGCTCCTCAATTCTAATCACGTAGGCTGAGTGGACCTCGTGCCAGCCCTCAGGTCTAGGTAAAGATCACTGACCTGGCCAGGAATCGAACCCGGGGCCTCCGGGTAAGAGGCAGGCACGCTACCCCTACACCACGGGGCCGGCTAAACACATCCCTTAAAGTTTCAATTTTGGTTTGAAAATGGAGACAGAAGTATCTTTCATGCAATTCTTTGCTCGTCGCAACCAATGAAATTTGTCGGTACGCGTGCGAAACGCCAGTCAGCTATTTGTTTTCCTACACATTACTCAAATATGGCTGAGCATGACTTGGCCACAGATAAGAGTGCTTTTGGTGGAAATTAAATCTCGTATTATTATCGACACGTCACCGTATGGGGGAGTGTAGCTTTCATTATAGCGTTGTTACAGTGAGTGTAATCTACTCATAAATATGGTAGCTTCGACGAAGGGAAGATGAAGCAATAGTAATGTGTAACTGAGTGTGTTGTACGGGCCGTATAGATGTAGTTTGCATTCTGGAGATCGTAGGTTCGAAACGCATCATCAGCAGCTGTGAAGATTGTTTTCCGTAGTTTCCCTGTTTTTACACCAAGCAAATACTAGGGCTGTTATTATGGGCACGGCTCTTCTTCCCCAGTCCTCTTTAAACGATAATCACCACCACTTGCCTTTTCCTATCTGATAGTTGCCGAAAACTTATACGATTATATACCGTATATAAAAATCCCATACAACCTACTTTTTAGTTTTCACTATGTGTGTGTACTTGGCAGTAAATATAAGTGAATCCCTCCCGGTTGATGTATGTGACAGCCCTCAGACGATCGGGACACATAATTCTGATATGTAGTCGAAGTGACTTATAATTCCATGGAAATTACCCCATGTACATAATAAAATATATCGGTTGCCAAGAATTGTATTCAAGTTGACAGTTACCAGACTGTCACTTCGTCAAGAAACAAGTCTCTCGTAAAGCGAAACCTTATTTTTTTATTATCTCCCCGTGCATGTGAAACGAATTGCTGTGATTTAGCAGCGGGCGACCCACAGAGAGGCCGTCGGACTAACCTTTCTTCCCGGAATAGTCTCAACATGATAATACAAATTACATGTTTCATGGTATACATAACCTCTGATTATGATTCACTTCTCTCATTTGAGGTTAAACAGTGCTCTCGGCAATGTTTAAACATGACCGGTTGAACATCGGTTTTAGACAGTGTCTAAGTGATAAATAACGTCTCTGCAATGCGGCAGCCATGCTTAGGCATTGTTTAACCGTAGACATCGTCTAAATACCGTTTCTGCAATCAGCCCTTTGAGTCTTGATGTTCTTTCATTTTCACTTAGCGACTGCTTTACTTGTGTATTATGACGGATCTCTTCATTCCGGATCTTATCTCTTCCTGTCTTCTGTAGCATTGACCTCAGGAACTTCATTTCTGCACCTTGAAATCAGCTACTATATCTACTGTTGATCATACAGGTTTCCAGGGTACATTGTAGTTATTGGCATGGAATATACCAGAAAAAGGGTTTTCTCTGTACTTAAAGATATTTAGTTATCCCATAGAAGACGGGCCTAACTTGGTGATAAAATTGTGCTCCTTTTTTTGGACTCTGTTCAGCTGCCAGAGAAAGGATGCTAAAGTTTTGGGGTGTGAAGAAGGCTTCCAGAAACATGTAACTGTTAACATGGTCTGTAATGGCCGTAAACGAATATATACAGTATATATGATATAAATAAATATTTAACAACAAAGCAGCTGGTGAAGATTCAATAACGAGTGAACTATGGAAACATGTGAGCCCCCAAATGATCAAGAACCTATGCCAGTTAATGCGAGAAATCTGGAACAGTTGTAAGATTCCCGATTATTGGAAATTAGCCTTAATACACCCACTACACAAGACAGGGGACAGAACAGATGTCAGCAATTACAGAGGCATCGCACTCCTTCAAGAGACATACAAGATACTATCTATGGCACTGCTATCAAGATTAGAACAACAAGTTGAACACAAAATCGGCAAAAAGAAATATATAAAACATGCAGTAGGATTTCAGATGTCATTCGAAAGTGAAGAGTTAAATTTTTTGGACATATTTCTAGAATGCCTGATGACAGACTTGCCAAGAAAATCTTTAACCACTTCAATTAGCCCAATAGGAAAGGCAGCTCTTACGAAAAATGGTTTGTTAACACGAAGAAGGATTTGCAAGAAATGAACATCACACATCAAGACATCCACAATAGAACCACCTTCAGAAAAAAGTTACACACATTTAAGGGTTTCCTAGACCCAGAAACAGCGACCAAGAAGAAACAACAATGGACGGCTGAAAGGATAGAAGCAGCAAGCAGGAGGATGGAGTACTGGCGCCAAAGAAAATTTAAATCATGAGATGTTATTTCGTGGTCCACAGCTGGCCAAAATCGATAAAAGAAGAAATATTTAAAATTACTAAAAGTAAATAATAAATATTTAATGAAAGCAGGTCTTTACCAATATAAAGAATCATCTAAGAATATGCGTACGTTACAAATTTCAGATCTCTGCATGCCATGGACTTGGCTGGGCATGGCACACATACACATGGACAAAGACTTCCAGATATGACGGAATGAATATGGCTCCATGCCGGTGACAAAAAGTACAAATGACTTGTATTACCTATCTTATGTACGTTGCCTAGCGACAATGAATGCTGGTGATGGAACGTTGGATTGTCATATCCCAACACACGTTTGACACCACTTTTTCATTCATAACGCAACGAACTCAAGAATTAAAAATCCAGCTTCAAAGTGCATTTTGACCCCCTTCCATCCACCTGTTACAAATTTTAGATCTCAGTATGACGTAGATTTGGCTGGGCATAGCGCGAGTACACAAACGCATCATTTTATGATTATAGATAGCTGAAGAGTTTAATATGAAATAAGATGTTGCTATGTTATTTTTTAGTATGTTCTTGACACTTGGCTATAACTTCCAAGTAAAATTAAAGAAATGCTGTATCAGAATATATATATGTTTCTCTCTTCTTCAGGCTCCGTACTTACCGTGGGTACTGCTTGGCTTCTCAGTATTACTCGGTAATGCCATCTGGGTGGATCTGATGGGCATGGCAGTTGGGCACATGTACTACTTCATCGAGGACGTGTTCCCCAACCAGCGAGGAGGCTTCCGCTTGCTCACCACACCCCACGTACTGTAAGTTGATCCACTGTCATCTAATACTGTGATATTTCAGTTTTATTAGGGTTAAGAGTGACTGGTCGAGGAATAGCCAAGGGAAATATCATTCACGTTCATCAAAAGAAAGAATGTCTTACTCTTTGTCATTCCTCTGTGGTGTGGTGTGGTGTGGTGTTATCAAATGATTCTTGGAAGAAAAATAATTATTATTATAGTACAGTAGAAGCCTGTCTAGTGAGCATGATCGTTAAAGCGTTCAAGTCTAAGCAATATGACACAGTGGTTAGTCGGTTCGAATCCCGTTGGCTGAAAAAATTTCACCATCAGAATGTTGGCTGGCAGGATAGGGGAGGTGGTGGAGTACAATTTCTAATCACTAGATTGCATGCCAAAAGCCTGGATTAAATTCCAAACCTCTTCGCAGTGCTCACATGGAGTGAGGGCATATGGCACTGATAATGATGATGATTCGTCCATCGGATGGAGACTTTAAGTCTTGTGGTCTGGTGCTATTCAACAGGAGTAAGCTGTGTGCGAGCACCGGGTTTCACCCTCTCCCTTCCTACCATATGTCATTCATTTCATCTCATTAACTCCTCTGATGAGGTCAGGAATGGCATCCGGTCATAAAAACTCGCCACGACAGATTCAACCACCCGACCCTATGGAGAAACGGGACAAGGGTTGGACAAACAATTATTGTACAGTAGAATCCCTCATATCCAGCGCCAGATAAAGGGTCATTTACCAAGCAAGTTGTTCGTGCGGTTAGGGTCGCATAGCTGTGAGCTGAAGTTTATGAATCTCAGATTCACATTGGTCCGTATTGACGATGTATAATACACAAGATTCCTTTGAAAAGAAAAAAATTTAAAAATCCATCTTAGTCGATACAATTCAATATAGCCTATATTAAAAATAAACACTGAAAAGATCATGATTAACAACTTTAGTACATGTTTTGGCCAAATATTTAGGCCTTCTTCAGCCACATATTAAAATAATGAAAGGAATAAAATGGAAAAATATATGATGTACAGTGTTTTCCCCAGAAATTTTTGTCAGCCGGGTGGGGAATACTACGTAAAAATGAATATGATATTTTTAGCTGAAGATGTCTCACAAATAGACTAGAAGTAACAGACATGAAAGTAGTGAGAATGATTGCTGAAACAAATCGGTGGGAACAGTGGCAGGAGAGTACTCAGAACGAGGAGGTAGAGGCTAAGTTCGCTGTACGCATAAACCAGCTTCGGTGGTGGGGTCGTGTGAGGTGAATGGATGAAGATAGGTTACCCAGGAAAATAATGGACTCTTATGGAGAGTAAGAGGAGTAGAAGGAGACCAAGATGACAATGGTTAGACTCAGTTTCTAACGATTTAAAGATAAAGAGGTATAGAACTAAACGAGGCCAAAGAACTGGTTAAAAATAGAGGATTAAGGCGGCATTCAGTAAATTCACAGAGGTTTGCAGACTGAATGTTGAAAGGCATAACAGTCTGTAATGAAGATGTAGGCTATGTATATAATATGTTATGTGTATGTAGGACAAAATAGAATTATTGAAAGGTGGAAACTCACTCAGTCATAGTTGAGTGAATGAAGGTCACTATGTTTCCATACAATGAAGTTCATAAAAATAAAAATAAACTTATGGAGGTCGTCTATCATTGCAGATCATTGTGTATCATGTACATAAAGTTTTCAAATAATCCTCTACTTTTTTTTTGTACATTGCAACTTGTGATGTTTCAGGAAAGCCCTGTTTGATGCTCACCCCAATGATCCCGACTACGTCCCACTTCCAGAGGAGAGACCCGGTGGTTTTGACTGGGGTGGCGAACGTCCCAATCAACAACAGCAGCAGCAACCACCTCCACAACAACCACCACCGCCACCTCCTCCACAATGAGAGGAAACAAAAAGACAGTAAAGACTGGCGTTACTATACGCGTCAAATGTACAAAATAAGAATTCCACCCAATTCCTTATGTTCTTTCAGACTGTTCGTGAAGTGTAGTAACGGGTAGCATTCATGACACTGACTTGTGTACACTCCAAAATAGATGGATGGTATACTGTGGACTTTTTTAAAAACAAGAGCGTAAACATGTGAATGTGGGCATTTTAAGTATCTGTATCTCTGTATCTGTATCTCTGTCTCTGTACTCCCCCTCCTACCCTTTTCCTTCTTGTAAACATCTCTCCCTGACAGTTTTCTCTGTGTACAAATCTACATTAATCCAGACTGTTTTCTGTTTTTTTAAATATATGTGTGTGAAATTCCATTGTAAACATGCCAGTGTAATTTCTATTTGTACAAGTAAAGTGTTTGCTTGTATGTTCTAAATGACTGTGTCTTAAAATCCTGTTGTAATTTATTAGGGCTCTTAAACTACCAATTTCTTGTACTTTCCTTGTATTGACAATCATCCTTCTGTCTGCACGTTTTTAATATTAAACTGATACTTGCAGAAAATGAGGTGAGATAAGATCTGGAATGAAAAAGTCTGCGAAGACAACCAAGTGAAACTACTGAACAAAATTCTAGCAACATCAAGATTGAGAGGTTTGGTCATTTGAAGAGGGTAGCACAAAAAGGGTTTGACAAATATCTGGAGGGAAAGCGACCTAGGGGCAAACCAAGGACACGATGGATCTCCTAAATAAAAAATTATTTGCAAAATAGAGGAGGGGAATTGTGTAAAGTTGAAGAAGTGTACTTGCATAGACATAAGTGGAGAGCACTCTTGCACTGCACCCGGGAAAATGGAGACTGTTAAATGACGAGGACTTGGTTTTTATACTGAAGAAGACAAATAGTAGCCTATTACGGGTTCACTTTAATTTTTGTCTGTTTGTTACAGCAACACAGGAAAACGGATAGATGGATATTCATGAAAATTGTAATTTTTAAGACAAGAGCAAGTAGGATCTCGGCTGTACGTTGTTCAAAAATATCACAGAGAGGGGCTTCAGAGGGAGCTTGAAAAATAAAACTTGAATCCCTCTTAAGGGTAGCTTTACCGGAAAATTGCTCATCACAAAATTTATTTAGAATATTACTTACTACCAGCAGTGTGTCCAGACACACGTGGGGAGAACACAGTGGTTTTGGAATGACACTGGTCTCCCACAACGAAGTATGCTGTTACCACTCTTGTTCATAATGGTTATGGACAAAAGTGTAAAGGAGACAAAGGAATGAAGCCGAAGGAGATGCTGTTTGCAGATTATATTGTGGTGTTAGGAGCAAACAGAGAAAAAGTACAAGGGCAGCTTGAGATGCTGAGTGAGATTATTGAAAATTCATCATCTTTATTTCCCATTTCCAGCTTCCTGAGCCAGGTTGTGAATCAAGGACCTCCATCGCTGCCTCTCTCTCCACCACTCTTCTCCTTTTTTTAAGTACACCTTCTAGTTTTCCTCCCCCTCTTCTTTATGTACTCCCACACTGAATCTCTCCACCTCTTTCAGGGTCTTCCTCACGGTCTCTTTCCTGTTAACTTCTCTGAAAAAGCTTATTTGGCACACACTCTTCTCCCATTCTCATTATATGCCCATACCACTTTAGTTTTGTTGTCTCTATCCTGTCTTGAAGTTTCAGGATTCCTGTCCTTTTCCTTATCTCTTCATTTCTAATTCTATCCTTTCTGGTCTTGCCCTCGATACCTCTTAGGAATTTCAACTCCGCTGCCTGTACAGTATTCTACTCTCCTCTCGTTTTGTTGTAGTCCACAATCCAGCTGCACAGGTTAGTATGGGTTCATAATAGTTTTAATATAATACTTTCTTGCATTTCTTCGGGACATTTTGGTTCCACAAAAAAACCCTTACACTCTGGTAGAACCTGTTTGCTTGTATTCTTTTTTCAATTTCCTCAGTAATCTTCTGTGATCAAAGTACTTGAAACTTTTAACCACTTCCAGAATTTTACCATTCAGTTTTATCTTTTCTCTTCCTTCCTTCCTTCCTTCCTTCCTTCCCCTTGTCATCACTATTGTTTTACTTTATAATCTTGAATACCACCCTTATTTTGAAAGAACAAAATTTAAAAAAAAGTGAAGTCAGAATTATTTACAATCTTTACTAACACACATCAAATGATTAGAAAATACAAATAAAAGTAAACAAACATTTCCAGAACGATATCCCCGAGTTCATTCATCATTATCATCATCATCATCATCAATACCAACTTCGGAACTTTGATCACCATCACCTTCCCACAAAATGTCGTCATCGCTGCCATCCACAGCATTAGAAATGCTACATTTCCTGAAGCTCTTCCATATGAGGTCTCCAGGGATACGATTCCATGCCGTCAAAATCCACGAACACAGCAGCTAAACTTCCGGGCGCTGAATGCGACCAGTTGGCTTCAGTGTGTGGTTATCAGCCGCCATCCCTTCTGTATAGAGCTGTTTCAAGGCTGCTTTAGATGGACGGTTCACGCAGACATCTAGTGGCTGTAGCATAGACGTCATCCCGCCCGGAATGACTGCTAGGTCGGTCTGTTGTGTGGCCGCGATAACTGTTGAGAACAAGCAAACTCTTTTGTCCCAATAATGCACCACGGCGACATTGCCAGACACACTTTGCCCAGTCTTCCAAAAGTGAACTGTCCATCCAGCCGGAGTTCTGAGATCTGACAATAACACCAGCGGGTAGATTTTCAGGAAGCGTCTTTCGCTTGAGAACAACGGCGGCAATTTGGTTCCATCGGCGAGAATACACAACATTACCATACACCGTTGTTATTCATTACCACCTGTTCTTATTGCAACACTTTTCGCACCCTTAACATTCACAGTCCTGTCCACTGGCATTTCAAAGTAGACTGGCATCTGATTTGCATTGCCAATTTCAGAAAGCAAATATGCATTTTCCTTCCGCAATCGAATTATGTGACGCTGAAACAACAATAACTTCTCATCGTAGGTACCAGGAAGACGCTGTGAAATTAAGGTACACCTTCGTACGTTCAACCCATTACTTTTATAAAAATTACAAACCCATCCTCGGCTTACCTTAAACTCTTCCGATGAAAGTTCCTTTGCAATCTCTAATGCCTTTAGCTAACACATTTCGGTTGACACACCATATCCCAATTCCCGCCTTTCTGTCACATATAACGTTTTTTTTTTAATTTCTGGAAATTGTACACTCAGTCCACGAAAAGCTCTACGATCACTAATACATGTTAATGGCACATTTTTCTTCTTTCTCCAATTGCGAATACACGACTTGTCAATATCGTATTTCCTACCAGTGGCACGATTTCCAATCATTTTGGCTTCCCGAACTACTTTAATTTTCTCACTCGCAGTAAAAGATCGCAAACACTTTGTGAAATTCATGTTGATACTCCAAGAACGTGCGTGAGACTGGCGGCAAGCATGGAAGTAGCGTATACTGAGAGGGGAAAGAGCATTGTTGCCAAACCGTGCCGGCGGTGATGCCCGATTTACGCGCATTCAGAAAGATACATTTCCCAAAATTTTAAATAAGATCGCACCCAATTTTGGAAGCGATATTTGCGAAAAAACAGTGATCGTCAACCAACGGCAGTAATTATTGTTATGAACATTGGTGCCAGACATTTTGTACCCTTTCTCCCCAAACAGCTTCCTAGTAAATATATATATTATAATTTCCTAAGATTTTCTAATAGAGTAGCATCAATGATTCTTCAGACCACCACTGCTAAAATACCCTGTGGTTTTACGCATTGGTGCCAACTACTGTGTATATAAATAAGTTAATGTAACCCCTTTAAACTCCATTCATTAATGAGCATTGTTTTATCAATGAACACTGTTACCTAAAGAGATTTTAGTAACAGTTACAACATTTCTGATAATATAACATCAATACTTCATATGGACCACTGCTGCTGGACATTGTCAAATACGCTGTGGTCTTATCTATTACAGCAAGTTGCTTATCTTTCCCTTAAACTCCCCCATATTAATATGTTAAGTCATCCTTTGTAGGACATACCCTAACATTTTGATGCTGTTATCCTTCACAACTGATAATTTACATTGTTATCTATATCATCATAGAACATTGTTTTTCTCTTGACTTTCCCACTGTAATATGTCAATATTATATCTTTAATACTTACAATTTAATTACAAATCTGGTACCTGATTTATGCCTTGAGGTAGTACTATGACTGATGATGCACTCAAGGAAGAGTGAAACATGTCTCATATGGAAATAATGATTAATTCCTAAATGTTTAAAATTTCTATTGTATTGAATAGGTGACATAATAAAATATTTAGCATCCTACATATAGTATCTTCAATAATGATAATGATATTTATCACTTGCAAAGTGAGGGCGGTATTCAAGATTATACGGTAATTTTCTCTGTGCTTATTTTCATTCCAAATCTTTCTGTCTTGATTCCATACATCTACTTGTTTCTGCACTTCCGTTTCATCCTCACCCCATATCACTATATCATCTGCAAACAAAATGGCTTTTGTTGCCTGTCTTCCCAATCTCTGTTTAAATGTTCTTATGAATTTCATCCATGACTGTGATGAATAGTATGGGAGATAGTACCCTTCCCTGTCAGAGACCAGTTTCAACTTTAAACCCTTTTGTTTTTCCTATACTAATATTGAAAATTATGGAATGAAAAGCAGTATTGAGAAATGGTGTTGACTAGAGGAGAAAGCAAAGAGAAAGAAATTGTAAAAAGGAACAAAACCTTAAAATTGTGGAGAGTTTGAAGTACTTGGGAAGTGAACTGCTGGACATGGAGATCAGTAAAGGATTCAAAAAGTAAATTCATTCTACCAGTGTGAGAATCCTGGTGTGGAGGAAAGAGGTGACGTATAAGATGTACTGGCATATGCAGTGTAGACCTGGACACAGACAAAAAGACAGAAGAATACAAATCCAGGCCAATGAAATGAAATATTTAAGTACTGTATGATAGGAAAGACGAGAAAGGACAGAGTAAGAAATGAGGATGCCAGGAAGGAAATCCTTGTGGAAAAGCTTTACGACAGAATGGAGAGGGGTGAACTTGGATGATCTGGAGATTTGAAGACAGAAGCATGCCAAAGCAGCTGATGGAGACCCAGATAGAAGAGGAAGGCTCAGACTAAGATGGTTGAAACGATCAGGGAATATAATTTAAGACTTCGTAGTGGAGTACCAAGGCATAGGAGCACAGAGAAATTATGACAGCGAGCGCAGTGCCCGCAATGGGCAGTGAACGTAATATTCTCAAAGAAGCAGCATGATTGTATGTATGTATGTTTAGTCCTCAGTCCGAAGGCTGGTTGGATCCTCAACAGTTCCGCCATCAGCTGTCATAGATAGCCTAGGCATCACTGAAGAGGCGTACTAGGGAAATGAGGAGTGAGGTAGTTTCCCGTTGCTTTCCTCACCGAGCCAGAAGTTGCTATTACACATCAGTCTGCCAAGCCCACTGAAATGCATGCACCAACTGACCCTATGAGCAATATTTTCACACCATTCATAGCAGGGACTGGCTACAGAAGGAATGGCATTACTAGCATCACTCATACCTCAGTCACTTTCATTTTGTCAAAGCCAAGGATAAAGCTGAGACAGATCAATGAAAGTAACAAAATTGCTCTAGCCCATACCAGAAGACATAGCGCACTGTAAACACTAGGTCCCGCCAGCAAAGGCAAGGCAGCATGATTACGCCCATAGAAACTAAACAAAACTGCACTCTCCAGCCATATACATGCTCAGGACAAATAAACTAGTAAATGAAACTAAACTCACCACTGAATGAGTCCGTTAAGATCATAAATGTAATACTTCCTTTTTTTTTTTTTCAATACGTGCTGACAAATGTTAAATAGCAGTTTTCTGAGCTACTCTCTGAAGAGACTATGTAGACTGACTTACAGTCTTGCCTGTATATCTTCTAACGCTTCCTGTGTGAGAGCTGTTCTCCTTCGCTGTTTTTTCTTATTAGTTACGGAACCAGTAACTAAACGTTTTAATAGTACTGTAGAACCAGAAAACTGCCTACAGAATTTTCAAAGACACCTGTTAACTGGTTTCTTCTTCTTGTGCAAATAACATTTGACTAAAAACATAGTGCGCTGTAGTTTACTTAACCATTGGAATAATAACCTCACAACACACCATAAATGCCCAATAGTTACTAGTGAACTGCTGCATCAGCTGCAAGACTTATCACGCCGAACTTGATGCAAACCATATGGTGCTCGCTTGGGGATTCCCACGGCCAGTGAGCAGAAGTGGGAAGTCTTAAATTGTACTTCCTGTATAATTAGAAGCAACCTGAACTGGGACACAGTGGTGGTTGGATAGAGGAAGATGTAAAGGTGCCATAAACATCCCAACCCAGCAGGAGCTGGATGAGGGAAATTGATGATGATTAAAACCTTTTTTTCCTCTACTTTATTATCTCTACAGTGAAATTTAAGGGAAATATCAGTGGCAGTCCTGTGGAAGTTGAAGTCCGCGAGATGACAGACACAGTCCCGTAAAAATTAATCGGAATATGGCAATAACATGAACATTTTTATTTTTTCTGTTAGCTAATATGTCCTTAATTCTGTTTTGTAAGTTGCATTACATGATATGGTATAGATTCCACAAGCTGTGAATACATATTTTTAAGCTATCATGAAACAACAGTGCGACTAGAGACATCATGCGCATTTTGTGAAGCAGTGAATTTTTGTAGTCTTCTTTTGCAAATAGCCCACAAATTTTCTATTGGCTTAACGTCAGGGGAATCACTTCTCTGAAATGCAGGCAGCTTACGTACAAAGAGTACATCACAGTCAAGCCGAAAACATCACATAGAGGAAAATGTAAAGTCACTCGTTCTTGAAATGAACCATTATGGCAGGTATTTCAACCGACAAGGGGCGCAGGAGCTACAATATAATTTTAAGTTTTAAATTTTCGATGAAAACATGGTTTTTAGGGACATTATATACAGTATTCAGAGTACTTTAAGAAGAAATTTTTTAAAATGTAATTTCAAATTTTTTATTTAGATTGACAATTCAATTTTTTAAAATTTATGACTTACTTCCTAGCACATTGTTAGTATGCAAGTGAATCAAGTCCGCAGATTATTTGGTTGCCGACAAAGGGAATAAATGTAGTTCTCAAAACGTACAACAAATTAATAGGGATTAAATAGTTTTTTAAATATTCAGTACTGACAAGGCGGACACATTACCAGTGACTTTTCAGTGTTAACACATAAGTCAGTGGATCAAAATAAACCACGACGGTTAAAATAATAAAGTAGAACACTGTCGACTAGTGATGGGCAACGCTCTCGAGACCAGTTCTCCTGTGCTGCCATATGTGCGACGTTCCAGTAACTACCGAGTGTAAGCTTGATGGTATGTCAGCAGTTGTGTGAAATAACGTTCTCATATGGAAACGTGTGCCAATAAATTTTTGCAAAAGCCTGGAAAAGTACTGCATGTTCAACTATGAACCCTTTAATACCATCAACACATTAACTTCGACGTGTACATGTGCTTTTTGCGTGGTAAACTGCGGAAATACGATATACATATTTCAGGTTGCTGTGGGCTACGAATGTAATTTAATTCGTAGATGATAATCAAAGACATAATTTATGTTCAAATTTTCTATTTTTGTCCCCCTATTGGAGTGACATATGATTATTAGGTTGACAATGCAACAGAGAAAGCGCGCGTCACCCCTACAGGGGTGACAGGCTTTTTACCTTTGTTGTTGTGGAACACTGGGCTCTGTGTTGTGAGCTGTTGGTTTACGCGCTTTTCAATGAGTTCTTTGTAATTTTCAGTTTTGTGACAGGAATTTAATTCATGTTATATGTGTTTCTGTGTCGAGAAAGCCATGATTACCGATAGAGAGATAGAAGAAGAACTTGAAAAGAGTTCGAGTGCTGAATCAAGTGATGACATTTCGTATTTGCAATGTGATGCCACCTTTTCAGAGTCAGAATTGGACAGTAGTTTGTGTAGTGAGGACACTAGCAAACATTCCGGTGCTGTATCGTGATGATTCAACCATATCACCAGGCAGTGACAATTACTGGGGAACATTCTCAGGTTTGCAGAAACATTTTTTATTCACATGTAGCCCCCGTTTACACTTTCCTCTGAGTGCTAAATCTCAACCAGTATGTAAGAATAAAGCAATAATAGAGTCCAATCCACATTATTTTCTTTGCCATTAATAACTGAATTCTAATGGTTGCGTGTCACCCCATATGTAAGAGAAATTCCACTGTCCTTTGCGCAATGTGCAGCGTGCTGAGAAAGGAATGGGCACCATGCTGCATGACAGCCTACAGTTGAGAGGCCTGGACATACCACCATGTCACCCCATGAGGGGCAACATACAATATTTTGTACGAGCGTGTCACCCCACAAGGGGTGACATCGTCTTCAAAGTGTTACAAGTGAAAACAGAATGCCAGATCTTAAACTGTTCACGACTTATTTGAGGTGGACATCTTAGCTGAATAGCCCATATAATTTCTGAATAACTGTAGATAGGATGTACACCTACCTGGAATGCCCTGTCTCGAGTTTGAATAATGCACGCCTCTAGTGTGCAGGCAGGTGTATCTACAGTAGCCGTCAGTTTCTATACTTCGCCTACTCATTTGTGTACTTACCGCTGCATACAATGTCAGAATGAGTATCCTTTAAAATTGTTATACTGTGTTAAAATAAACCTCGGTAGAAATTAAATAAAGGAACACCCTAGTCGCTTATTGACATGTATTTACGGAATGGAGAAGGCTTGTGGTTGGCTATTTGCATACTCGGCACAAACAACATTACCTCAGTCTGCCTGAGGCCTACAACACGCTGCTCATCACACAATCTTGAGACCCCGTCTCAAACTGCCCATCACTACACTTTCGGCATAGAAGTTTTTAAATTTCAGGTGTAGTATACAGCTTGAGGATTTAAGCTTTAAAGGGCTAGCAAGGATCATTGGGCATAGAGTTAATATCTTTTCACAGGTCTTCCCTTCATCTTCCCTTGCCCCCGTAAATTTTGCCTATCAAAAAATGGACAAGTAATATCCCTCAAAAAGAATGGATCAGTATCTGAAAATGAGAGGAGAATGAGACTGTCACATATTCCTTCAATTTGAAGGTGCTGACCTTGCAACATTATGTAAAACACACAGATTTAAATAAGTCGATCTTTATTCACATATTCCATACAGTACTAAACAGTCGTGTAGAAGTCAAAATAACCCTTTAAATGCTACTTTACAAATGTACATGAGCTTTTTTTCTTATTTAAGGTAACTAACAGATATTTTTAAGATCTGTGGTCATACAATATAAACACTCGTAAATGGACTTGGCACTATTTGTTAATGTCATTGGCTTCTGAATCTTGCTCATCACTGAAATTCAGTAGCTGGCACAAATAATGCACAACTAAATTTGAGAAATTGTCCATTTTCTTCACAACTAACTGAGCAATGCTATCTAGCAAATAAAGCTACTGGAAATCTTATCGTTACAGGAATATAAAAATCATAGTCTATACATTTGTGTGATCTTATTAAAATAATTCACTAACATGAGGCTTTATATATCAAATATAAACATTTCGTTAATATTTCTTTGATCCAAAACTTTTGGTTTATCAGTTAAATTTACAGCTATGATTCTCCAACTGTTGATTTGTACAAGATAGTATGTATTCACCTAACTTTGATCTTAGCCAAGAGGCCGAATACGTTCTCAATACAACATGAGGAAAAAATCCACTGAAGAATGATATTGTCTACAAAAGTTTCCACTGAGCATATGATTAGCTACCATACACATTGAAGAAAGAAATTGAAGTCTGTTATGACAGTACTTTATTTCCTCAAAATCTTATGACAAGCCATTTGTCTAATAAGTTCACCAGAACATAGGATAACAGAGTTGGCTGAGAGAGGGAGGCTACAATTTTGAGCATCTCTTATTTGAATATAGACCCTAACTGTTTTTGATGGTTAATGTAGGTTTTCCACCCCTTACTTTTGCTTTTCAATTCCTGTAAGTGCCAGAAAGGTACAGCTTAGTTTTGGAATGGTGGCACCAGAAGTAAACCTTTTTGGCACTAACCTAAAACTACTACACATCTAAATAAAAACATAGTGGCAAAACTGGAAAAAGCCAACAATATAACATAACTTTTAAATTAAAACATCTACATGCTGAATTTCAAACTACAAAATTAGCAAAGAAAAACACCACTCCACAAAATTCTGCTCTTATTTTTCATCTGAAAGTTTTCAAAAGACTTAAATAGGAAGACTGCTTTTTCTCAGAAACCAGGTATTGTTGCTATATTTTAATTTTTTTTAACTACAGAATAATACTTCTCAAATGATCCATAAAATATAACTCCCAAAGGGAGCTACAGCCCTGAGGCCTTGTCAACTTGGTGACCTCTGCTCAGCCCCAAGGGCAGCAGATTATGAGGGTTGCAAGGTCAGCATGATAAATCCCCTAAGCAGAGTGGACCTCGAACCAGTCCTCAGATTCAAGTGAAAACCCAACCTGTCCGGAAAACTGGGGACTCCAAGTAAAGAAGCAAGCACGCTACCCCCGGACCAGAGGGCCGGCAAACTCAAATACCCCATAGCAACTTTTAGTTTATGTATTAGGGTACCCGATTTTTCTGAGAAATTACTAATTTAAATTAAAATCCTAGGAAAATAAGAGATTTGGTATAGACTTTGCACCCTCGAGCGAGGGTATGATTATATACTCGTTCATTACTCCACTTAGCACTATCTGCTTATGTCCTTTGCTTCTCAATCTTTCATCCGATTGAAATTCACAAGTTGGCACAAATAATACTTTTGTTAGTGCCTCGCACTATGTCTCAACTGACAGAAGTTTGTCAGCCGCCTAAGTATCCAAATGGCTAGTCAAATTATTCGTCTTACACAGTACTGTCTGGACAACCTCAAAAGATTTATTGAGCAAGCAAGAAAATAGCTACCCTTTACATAGAGTTGAGGCATTCGTATTTCCAAGCTGAATCCAATGAGAAGAGTTTTGATGTCTAGTACAAGCTGCACAGAAATTAATTTAATATTTAATTAAACAGATGTTAATGGCAATTAAATTTTATGAACTACCCTCTTGTTTGCTGAGCCAGTTTATCTTACATGATTAGCACATAAACTATATCATTTCTGAAGATTGATTTATTTACCTGGAAGACTTAAATCCATCAACCAGGTAATAGGAAATGTACTAGAATTGTGAATGAACATGTATACAAGTCTCTGATGTTGAATATTAGTCACTAACTTCCCTTAAGATCATAATTTTATCAGCAGCATTGTGATATATATTTTTTTAAATCCACAATCTAAAGAATTATACATTTTATAACACTTATCTGGTGTATACAGGGTCTCTCTTACAAACCCAGACCATCCAGCGGCGTTTTTACTCTCCGAGACGTAAGCAGCTGTACGTTAGGCGTGCGCATAGTTCTTGACCTTGTAAGAAGCGTGCATGTGTTCAACCTAGCATTAGTAGTCTGAATCTCAGCTGTTAACAGGGTGAGACAGTTATCATTGCAGCACCATATTTTCATATGCAAAAGTTATTTTAAGTATGAGTTGGCTCGACGGGGACGCAATGCATTTCTAAAGCAATTTCCTAGTAAAGTGCCAACTTCATGAGCGGAGATTCACGTAATTGTAAATAAATTTGAAACTACTGGCTCAGTGCTCAATAAAACACATGCACCCACACACACGAACAATTCTAACAGAGGAAAAGCTACCGGTAGATGATACTGGTGCAAATCTTGAACGGTCACTGAACAAATCACTCACAAAATTAGCACAAGTAGAACAAATTGAGAATTTATATGAAGGCATCAATAGTCGCATCAAAACACCATCAGGAGTGACGGAACCCTTTAGAATAACTAGGGCCTAAGACAAGGTGGAGTTCTGTCACCTCTTCTCTTCATTACTGTGATGAATAGGATTCAACAAGTATGCCAAAACACTGGTGACAACAAAATGAAAGTCATGCTATTTGCTGATGACATCTGTATATGGGGAGATTCCAAGGAGGAACTCTTCAGGACCAGATCAATACATGGACAGTAACAGCTAAAGGGTACGGCCTAAGATAAAGTCAGTAAAAAAGTGAAGTGTTGGTGATGCAGAGAAATGGTCAACCTGAAGGTTCCATTGAAATAGAGGGTAAAAAACTCAAGATGTCCAACAAATTCAAATATCTAGGAAGCATGGTATCAGCAACAGGAACATTCTATAGAGTTGTCCGAGTCCTAATATGGAACCCAAAAGTACCATCGAAATGCAAGCGAGCAATTTATCTGACTTATTACATGCCAATTTTGGGAGTGAGACCTGGACCATGAGGAGAAAGGATGAAGCAAGGGTTCAGGCAGCTGAAATGAGACATGTCCGAGCAATGGTTGGCAAAACAGGACGAGATAAAATTTGTAATGAGAACATCAGGGATATGACTCAGGTTGGCAGAATGCAGGATAACATAACTCTGCATAGACTCAAATGGTATGGTCACATGCGAAGGAAGGATCCTGATCGCATACCCAGAAAAATGGATGATCTGCAGTCAAAGTATTCAAGGCCAAGAGGGCGGCCAAGAATGTGATATACAGACATGGTGAAAAACGACATTCAGCAACGAGGAGGGGCTTCATTCGCCGACCCATCGTATAAATGGAACGACGTGGGATATGTATGTAGGGGTTTCGGTTTCTTCTGCACACAGAGCTACAAAGCTGTTACACATCAAACCTTACAGGTTTACATGGGTCCATTGTTTAAAACCTGCTGATCCAGCCACAAGAGCGAGATACTGTGGGTGGTATCCTGAATGATTGTTTATTCAACCCACAGCTTGTGTTCTTTTCGGATGAGGTCTGGTTTCACCTTAATGGTCATGTGAAGGCATAACTCTTGCTATTGGTGTGCAGAAAATCGTTATGGTGTTTATGAAGTCCCTCGTTATGAAGGATGACACTTCCAACATCTTTTATAAGGCAAGATTTCATATAAGATTGTACACACGCTTAAAGCAGGGCGGCTGCGCGCAACGTAAGTTGGGCTGAGGCAGCTGCTGTAGCGCAGAGTACAAACTCCGCGCACTCTGATCTGTGTTAATATGAGAGACCCTGAATGATGCCTCCAATTGAATTTTGCTCACCACACTGCTGTCATTCATTCTAAGTCTACAATACTAACTGATCATTATAGCTTCAAGAAGTACAAAGAATTTTAATGCAATAATTGTTCTGGGTAACATGCATTTCTGTCCCTAGTGCTCGAAAGCTCGCATCTATTGTTACCATTTCCTTCCACCCCTAAGTGCCCAACTATAACTGTCATTACCTCCCATCATGGGTCTTTTGGAACTTTTTTTGAGTTTCCTTAATGCTATAGAATCAAGAAGGCTTAGGAAACAAAAGAAGAGCAAAAAATACAAACATTCGTGATTACCGATTATGGATGCTGACAAAGCTGACCCACATTCAAGACAGCCTCCAACGCTGTGCGACAACACTCATGTTCCACAGCGAACCACTGGCATTACCACGTCTGCAGACATTTTCTCGTAAATGTCAGGAGAAAAAGCCTAAAACAACTGTGACATCTACTATGATAATGCACCAGCTCACGCATCACTGCTGTTTCGTAAACTCCTGATGGACATTAAGACAACTGTTCTTCCCCTATCTACCTACTTGCATGACCTAGACTTTTTGTTTTCTCTCCAAACTAAAATTCACCCTGAAAAGATTACTATATTCAGTTCCTGAATAGATCAAACTGAAACTGCAGGTGGAACTGTCCACGATCCCCCAAACTGCCTACTAAGACTGCTTTCGTAAGTGGAAGAGCGTTGTATTAATAGAGGAAGGGGAATACTTTAAAGGCGACAATACTAATTTCAAAGTTCACATATTTTTTTTAACCAGCTTCGTACTTCAGCTATTAACGCCTAAATTACCTTTGTGTTATAGTACCAAATAAAATACAGTAATTTAATATTATACTTCAAGATAAAACTTCAGCAAGTGTTAAGCGATCATAATTATTTGTACAGATTACATATCATATGAAGGGTGTACGATAAAGACCGAGATTAATCTTCAGAAGTCTTGAACAGACGATTGCACTGTCTTCTAGTGGCCGATTCGTATACAACTAAATACCCTACACCTGTCACAACTCAACCACTCCACATCAGTAGTTTCTTGAATATGGCTGTAGCTTTATGTGCCTGTAAGTTACAATGGCAGAAAGTTGAGAGGAATGTTATGCAATCAAATTGTGTGATCTGTTCAACCCTTCAAGATCTTCGTAGAGCTTAATGGTGAGTCTACAATATTTTCTGCTGTATGTTCCCATTGGCATAAAGCTCTTAAAGATGGATGAGAAAGTTATGAAATGCTAGGAGAGGAGACACACCCCCCCCCCCACCTCCACCTTATTGCGATCACAATCAACACTGCAGCTGTAGTCACGACTGAGGACTCTCGTCTATCCGTTCCAGAACTCGCAAAAAATCTAGACGTATCAGTGAGAAGTGCTCATACCACTTTAAAGGACCAATGAACATAGAAATTTCATCATGACAATGCACAACTTCACATGGTCTTGGTCAAGAAAGCCATCTCTAGTCCCTCACCCTCCATATAGCCCCAGTCTCGCCCCACATGACTTCTTTTTGTTTCTAACTGCCAAAACTGACCGTAAAGGACGAAGACTCAACTCTGAAAATTACGCCGTAAAGGCTTTAGAGGTGATTCTGAAGCACCTTTCAAAAAATGGATTTGAGGATGTCTTCCGAAAATGGATGACAGGATGAGACAATTGATTGATTTTTGGTAGTAAATTTTTCACAGTATTAGTCATAAATGAACACCCCTCATATACAGGATTCTGTTATTTTCCAGCAAAGAGGAGTAAATAATAATTTAGGTATTCCTAATCAATGTGCATTTTCAGTTTAGTTATACAAAATGTGTTGCTGAATTCAGTAAACAATATTTACAAACCTCTGAGTAGATTCTTAATCAATTCCTTAATCCTGACAAAATCCACAAGAAATAAAATATGAATTCGTGGAGGAAATATATTTCATATACAGATATTGTGGCATCAGAACAAAACTGAAGATAACACTTCTATAATTACTCGACCATATCACAAATGCTAAAACATCATCTACAACTTGATGCAGTTTGAAAATCTTCCGATGCTACAACACCAGACCCCAACAGCATCCTAAACAAAAATAACCATACAACAAAGAACTGCTGTTTCACCAATGTTGATGTAAAATTAACTGCTTCTCAAACAAGATCAGGTTTTCCCACTGCTCTGAACATGCAAATACCTGGTTTTAGAATTCCCTATTCTTTCTAGAACCTGGAATTCTTTATCATTGATATTCATAATTACTGGAAAGGAACAAACACGAGGTTCTGAATATTCCTAATGACTTTATCCTAAAATATTTTCCAAACATGAGGGCAGATGACATTACTGAGTGAGTGCACAGACATATCGTTAGCGACAGTCGGACGATGTAAACAAACATAGGTTTGCCTGCTTGATGTGAAGGATGGGGTTACTATACTTCCTCATTCAGAATTCTTGAAAAATATAGCATATATATACAAATATAGGAAAATATATTAGGAAAAACTGCATTTATAACTTTCATTAGGAATTTCAATTCACAAAGGTTTACATTCTAAGAAAAAATTACTTTATTAATACTGATTTCCGCACAAGTACGAAAGTTAGGGAATGTGTCTATAGCGAAACAGAAAATGGGACAGATTTCTAATTTAGTCAGTAAATTCAGTAAAAGAAAAACAGTAAGTTCTAATGTCCCCTGACTATTAATACCAAATAGTGAAAATGATTGATCAATTTTTTTTTTTTAATACTGGTATATCAAAAGACATCTAAATGCTCAGGTAGCAAAAGCTAAAAGTGGAATTACCATGTTAAGGAAGCCAGTGAAGACTTGGGACTTGCCATGAGAGAATGCAGTTGGTAGCAAACAAATAGGAGATAAACTTTATATTGTTCCCTATTGTCAGAAGTCTTTGGTGGAGGGGAGAAGAAACATGGCTCACCACACTGTTGCTTACTTGGTTGCTGTTATCAGTACAGGAAGCAACAGGTAGGAGGGGGAAAGGCTAGAAGTGATTTTCTGATTTTTAAGGCAGGTGGGCTTCCTTTGACCAGAGCACACCTGTGTTACATAGGCAAGATCTTTGCTGAGAAACAGACTGTAAGAAAAATAATTACTTGTATCTTGGAGAATTTTGCAACTATTGTAACATAACTGGCAACCTTCGTACAAGAGCAATTATGGGTTTATGGTGATAGGCCTCAAAAGATTTGCTTTTAGAGATCAGTTGTTTTTCCTCCTGATATATGTACGTAGCTTAGTGTAATGTTTTACCATGGCGCCACCTGCCTGTTAGTCCGTTCCTCTCTCCCCTTGCGATATTGAAACCATTCCTGGAAAAATCCTGCTAAATTTAATTATCTAAATCTAATTTTAACATAAATATCAGCTTTAAGCCTCATAAGCCATACATACAAATTATATTCTGGAAAGAGCATTTTGTTAAGGATTACACAACCAGTCTCAAAATATGGTTTCTAATTTTAAGGTCGAATTTTACTGCAAACAATAACATAAAAGCACTTGTTGACGACAACCTTTTACAGATAAGTATACAGCGAAATGCCATTAGTGCTTTCCTCACTGAGATGTTCATGTCATAAATTCGAAGTCCTGATTCCCATCATATGAAATTTTAAAAAAAGACCTTGCTTATTGTGTCACAAATTTTTGTTTTTACTTCTCAGTACATTCACATGTTTAAATGTTCTCTGTCATCCCTTGTATATGGAATGTGATTTCCAACACACATGAGCCTTCAGCACAAGAAGGGAGGTTGGGATAAAGTGAATGATAATGAAATTAATGAGAAAAGGCCTTGAACATCTGAACTCACAGGGTAAATTGCACCTTTCGTTAGTCTCAAGAAAGTTCAGTTTCGCTTGCTAGTTAGCAGTAAGGTTGCTGAATAACCCAGTGAGCCTGTCTGTGTTTGGATTTTGCATTCTAGCCAGAAGTTAGAAATTTATTCCATGTTGTGTTGTACAGTGAAGGGTAGTGAATTATTGCCATGTAACAGTCTATCTACACATTAGGAACATAATATCGAAATTTTCAGTACCTTAGTACATATAATTTGCCTTGGTATAGCCTACTAATGGATTTGAAAAAGTCAAAAGTCGTGAAATCATTTACTAATGAAGGATAAAATGTAAATCCTTCAGGAAGTGAACAGGAATCTTAAGCATGCAGATTTGGTGCAACTATTAAAACTCACACCTTGCAATCGGGTTGGTCTGAACCAATGCCCTGGCTAGATTCAATATATGAGTCAGTGTCCATCAAAAGATACACCCTGTCCTCACAGCTTTTCCTCTCAGGCGTAGACAGTGTCAGTTTACCTAAAAGCCCCTCATCCATGGAGTCTTCTCTATGCTAATGATGTAATGCTGGCTAATGAGACCTGGGACAGGCTCGAGATACTGGTCCATCAATGGAAAACTACGCTCGATGACTTCGGACTGCAGCTCAACCTGACCAAGACGGCATACTTGGAGTGTGGTGAAAACAAAAACGGATGTTAATATTGTAGTTGATGGTACTCTGCTTGTCAAGACCTCTGACTTTCATTACTTCGGCTCCCACACGATATGTGATGGCGATACACTCCTGGATGCTCAAGCTCATTAATTAATTATCTAAATCTAATTTTAACATAAATATCAGCTTTAAGCCTCATAAGCCATACATACAAATTATATTCTGGAAAGAGCATTTTGTTAAGGATTACACAACCAGTCTCAAAATATGGTTTCTAATTTTAAGGTCGAATTTTACTGCAAACAATAACATAAAAGCACTTGTTGACGACAACCTTTTACAGATAAGTATACAGCGAAATGCCATTAGTGCTTTCCTCACTGAGATGTTCATGTCATAAATTCGAAGTCCTGATTCCCATCATATGAAATTTTAAAAAAAGACCTTGCTTATTGTGTCACAAATTTTTGTTTTTACTTCTCAGTACATTCACATGTTTAAATGTTCTCTGTCATCCCTTGTATATGGAATGTGATTTCCAACACACATGAGCCTTCAGCACAAGAAGGGAGGTTGGGATAAAGTGAATGATAATGAAATTAATGAGAAAAGGCCTTGAACATCTGAACTCACAGGGTAAATTGCACCTTTCGTTAGTCTCAAGAAAGTTCAGTTTCGCTTGCTAGTTAGCAGTAAGGTTGCTGAATAACCCAGTGAGCCTGTCTGTGTTTGGATTTTGCATTCTAGCCAGAAGTTAGAAATTTATTCCATGTTGTGTTGTACAGTGAAGGGTAGTGAATTATTGCCATGTAACAGTCTATCTACACATTAGGAACATAATATCGAAATTTTCAGTACCTTAGTACATATAATTTGCCTTGGTATAGCCTACTAATGGATTTGAAAAAGTCAAAAGTCGTGAAATCATTTACTAATGAAGGATAAAATGTAAATCCTTCAGGAAGTGAACAGGAATCTTAAGCATGCAGATTTGGTGCAACTATTAAAACTCACACCTTGCAATCGGGTTGGTCTGAACCAATGCCCTGGCTAGATTCAATATATGAGTCAGTGTCCATCAAAAGATACACCCTGTCCTCACAGCTTTTCCTCTCGGGCGTAGACAGTGTCAGTTTACCTAAAAGCCCCTCATCCATGGAGTCTTCTCTATGCTAATGATGTAATGCTGGCTAATGAGACCTGGGACAGGCTCGAGATACTGGTCCATCAATGGAAAACTACGCTCGATGACTTCGGACTGCAGCTCAACCTGACCAAGACGGCATACTTGGAGTGTGGTGAAAACAAAAACGGATGTTAATATTGTAGTTGATGGTACTCTGCTTGTCAAGACCTCTGACTTTCATTACTTCGGCTCCCACACGATATGTGATGGCGATACACTCCTGGATGCTCAAGCTCATTAATTAATTATCTAAATCTAATTTTAACATAAATATCAGCTTTAAGCCTCATAAGCCATACATACAAATTATATTCTGGAAAGAGCATTTTGTTAAGGATTACACAACCAGTCTCAAAATATGGTTTCTAATTTTAAGGTCGAATTTTACTGCAAACAATAACATAAAAGCACTTGTTGACGACAACCTTTTACAGATAAGTATACAGCGAAATGCCATTAGTGCTTTCCTCACTGAGATGTTCATGTCATAAATTCGAAGTCCTGATTCCCATCATATGAAATTTTAAAAAAAGACCTTGCTTATTGTGTCACAAATTTTTGTTTTTACTTCTCAGTACATTCACATGTTTAAATGTTCTCTGTCATCCCTTGTATATGGAATGTGATTTCCAACACACATGAGCCTTCAGCACAAGAAGGGAGGTTGGGATAAAGTGAATGATAATGAAATTAATGAGAAAAGGCCTTGAACATCTGAACTCACAGGGTAAATTGCACCTTTCGTTAGTCTCAAGAAAGTTCAGTTTCGCTTGCTAGTTAGCAGTAAGGTTGCTGAATAACCCAGTGAGCCTGTCTGTGTTTGGATTTTGCATTCTAGCCAGAAGTTAGAAATTTATTCCATGTTGTGTTGTACAGTGAAGGGTAGTGAATTATTGCCATGTAACAGTCTATCTACACATTAGGAACATAATATCGAAATTTTCAGTACCTTAGTACATATAATTTGCCTTGGTATAGCCTACTAATGGATTTGAAAAAGTCAAAAGTCGTGAAATCATTTACTAATGAAGGATAAAATGTAAATCCTTCAGGAAGTGAACAGGAATCTTAAGCATGCAGATTTGGTGCAACTATTAAAACTCACACCTTGCAATCGGGTTGGTCTGAACCAATGCCCTGGCTAGATTCAATATATGAGTCAGTGTCCATCAAAAGATACACCCTGTCCTCACAGCTTTTCCTCTCGGGCGTAGACAGTGTCAGTTTACCTAAAAGCCCCTCATCCATGGAGTCTTCTCTATGCTAATGATGTAATGCTGGCTAATGAGACCTGGGACAGGCTCGAGATACTGGTCCATCAATGGAAAACTACGCTCGATGACTTCGGACTGCAGCTCAACCTGACCAAGACGGCATACTTGGAGTGTGGTGAAAACAAAAACGGATGTTAATATTGTAGTTGATGGTACTCTGCTTGTCAAGACCTCTGACTTTCATTACTTCGGCTCCCACACGATATGTGATGGCGATACACTCCTGGATGCTCAAGCTCATGCCAATACCGTTTGAAGTGGCACCACGTCACAGGAGCCCTCAGTGACCAGAACATCCCTCTGCACCTCGAATTCAAGATCTACTGCACAATAATTTGTACAGGGTTCTCTATGGTTCCAAGTGCTGACTAGCAATGAAAAGATATGAGCAAACGCTTCATGCAGTGGAGATGCATATGCTGAGATGCTTCATGGGAGTAACATGACCTGACCATATCAGAAATGAAACCGGATGGAGCACTTTCAAAATAGACTCCATTCTGGACAAGATGAGGAAAACAATGCTGCACCAATGTGGTTATGTCAGCAGAGTAGATGCTGAAAGGATTACAAAATGGGCATTGACATTCAGTCCGGTAGGATGGAGACTCCAGGTCGCCCGAGGGAAAAATGGATGGACTGCTTGTAAGAAGACATCTGCCCCACTGATACTTCATATCGGACAAATGGAAAGAGAGACGCATGATGGCAAACCCCATATCTTGATGGGAACAATGCCAGGAAGAAGTTACATGTAAGTCTGGAAAAATAAAATGGTGGTAATAGCTGTTTCAAGGTACTAAACATCAAAGTAATCATCCCTTAATCAAGGGAAGTACCCAGCCTTAACATCAGATAACCACTTCAATTAGCCATTTCCATTCCCTCGCCCTTTAGAAACTGGAAGTACACGACATTCTTTTCCTCTCCACCGACAAAAGTTGTATTGAAAACTGTGTTACCAAAGTGTTTTTCTTGTACATGAGAGTTATCATTCACACTAACTAAACACATTTCTAATCTTGTATAGAAGACTTCTATAGTTTACCTGGTCATTTCTTTGTCAGTATCAGTCAAACAAAGAGGGATCAAGTTCTAATCAAAATATCACAAATTCACTAGAATAGCAGTTGCCGGTACAATGTAGGCAATATTTGTGTCTTTCTAAGGTAGCTATTTGAGTAAAGGAACTTATTAACTATAGGAGAAAACAATTCAAGAATGTGTCATTAACGATGTGACGTTTCTTTCTTTTCCATCCAACTCACTACACAAGCTATCATCTGCAGTGTGTGCGAGTGTGTGCATCTCAGTATGGCAAAGATTAACTGCACTTGTCTTAAAGCTCTCTTTTAACTAGTCAATGGTATATATCCACACACAACACAACAGATATTCTCCATCCTCATTGTCAGAACGCTGGTTTACCTGGATAGCTACTAAGTGCGTTCATACACCTTCTCTCAAGACTCTTACCCAGGTAAGAAGTAAAACACAACCAAATCTTTCTTTCATTTGTAGGTGTCATAAATCCGCCATGCACAGAAGGCAGTGGCTAGGAGCGAAACGCTAGTGTGAAGAATTTTCCGCCGTGAGTTATCTTTCCGCACGAGGACGACGGACGAGGCAGGGACGACACCAGCCAAGGCTGGATGCTTGCCAAGTTTATCGGTGCCAGTCTCTACCTGGTATTGGCAGCAAGGATCGAACTGCCATGATATCGTATAGAGTCCAGTGCACAGCAATGATAGGGCTGCCAGCGGCGTACAAAGGTAAGGACGCTCATTCCATATAAGCCCTGCAAAAAATTAAACAACAATGAAAACTAAATTCTGAACTGTCTTGTGACTTATTCAAGCAATACAACATAGGACACGAAGCCATAACCACACATACAAACTATAAGTTCTTCTGCACTTTCGAAAATAATTATTTTCTCTATCACATTTGCCACACTCTCGGAGGAGAGGCGGGGTGTAGTAGGTGCAATTTGAGCCACATTTGTGGACTTAGCATGGTTTAAAGCTGAAACAGGAAAGTGTCTGGTCCTGCATACTATTAATAATAGTCATGGGCAAAAATCAAACAGATTGGGAAAAGAGGCAAAAAAGCCTTGTTGTTTGCAGATGATATAGTGATATGGGGTGAGGATGAAATGAAAATGAAAAAAAAAAAACAAGCCAAGAGATAGAAAAATGTGGGATGAAAGTAAGCACAGAGAAGAGTAAAGCAATGGTGATGACAAGGGAAAGGAAGGGGAAAGACAAAACTGAACAGAAAAAATCTGGTCATGATCAAAAGTTTCAAGTATCTGGGAAGTGTGATCACAGAAGATGCAAAGGTAGTCAAGGTAATTGGGAAAAAAACACCAATGAGCAAATTTTCTACCAGAGTGTAAGGGGTATTCTGTGAGACTGAGATGTTCCAAAGCAATGTAAAAATGTTTTATATTCAACTTATTATGAGCCCATACTTAACATACTTTGTATGCTACTGGAAAATAAACAACAACAACAAAAGGAGAAGAGAGCAGAATTCAGGCAGCGGAGACAAAATTCTTAAAAGGCAGAAAAGGCAAGACCAGAAAGGATAGAGTTAGTACTGAGGAAATCAGAAAACTGACGGGAAAAACTAAACTGAAGTGGTATGGGCTCATGATGATTAAGGGAGAGGAGAAAGTGCCAAAAAAGAAGGTATCTGCATAAAAGTTAATAGGAACGGCCAAAAGGATGACCCCAAAAGAGATGGGCAGACACAATGAGGGAGAGCATAGGCAAGAGGGGAGGAAAACTAGATGATGTACTGAGAAAGGAAAGGAGTGGTGGAGAGACAGGCAACGATGGAGGTCCTTGATTCACAACCCGACCCCGGAAATTGGAAACGGGAAATGAAGAAGAAAAAATACATGGATTTAGCCCATTTTTTGCGTGGATGCCTTTCCTGTTGCCAATCCTATGTGAAAGGATGTACTCAACCATTTTACATTTCAGACATAACTGGATTAAGGTCTTACAATTTTGCTTTACGTCGCACTGACACATATAGGTTTTATGAAGACAATGGGATAGGAAAGGTTTAGAAGTGGGAAGTAAGTGGCCGTGGCCTTAATTAAGATACAGCCCTGGCATTTGCCTGGTGTGAAAATGGGAAACCATGGGTTCGAACCCACTGTCTCCCGGATGCAAGCTCACAGCTGTGCGCCCCTAACTGCACAGCCAACTCACCCAGTGAACAAGGTATTTACAATGGATGTATAAGGGAGAAGTATATAATTTGTGAGGAATGCCAGTCTGATCGCATTCTGTTGATTA
This sequence comes from Anabrus simplex, assembly GCF_040414725.1. Classification (NCBI taxonomy): domain Eukaryota; kingdom Metazoa; phylum Arthropoda; class Insecta; order Orthoptera; family Tettigoniidae; genus Anabrus; species Anabrus simplex. The sequence goes on along the minus strand of NC_090277.1, from coordinate 96,288,036 downwards.
TTGCTTATATGTTGTTTTCAAATGTTTATTTTAATATATTTAATTTTCCAAGTTTGTCAGCTGTACATGGAGAAATCCTTGTGGCATTCTATCATTTTCATAGGCTAGGTAAGGTCCAACAGAAAACCAGATTTGCAGTTCATGAACGTGACCTAGGATGAGATAGCTATTTGTTCTACCACTATTATAATTTACATTAGGGATCTTCTGGTGAACTTCGGCAGCCATTTACCCAGATTTTTGCCTTATTATTATTATTATTATCATCTACATATTAAAAGTTTACTAAAAACAGCTATGGCAAATCTGTTCGTCTATTCTCCTCGACCGATTGGCTTTAATTTTGTTTTATTCTCTCTGGAATTACCTGGCTGTTAATCATCCAGCTCCATGGCTAAATGGTTAGTGTGCTGGCTTTCGGTCACAGGGGTCCTGGGTTCGATTCCCAGCAGGGTTGGGAATTTTAACCATCATTGGTTAATTTCTCTGGCACAGGGTGTGGCTGTATCTGTTGTCTTCATCATTATTATTCATCCTCATCACGACGCGCAGATCGCCTAAGAGCGTCAAATCGAAAGACCTGCACGTGGCGAGCCGAACATGTCCTCTGACACTCCCGGCACTAAAAGCCATACGCTATTTTATTTCATCCGACATTGATAGGTCTCTAAGTTCAGCTAACTTTGAGTGATCCTAAAATCATATCATTAAATGATCACTCCAATAATTGCAGGCGAAGGCTTATCCTAACCCGCAATACATTCTGTACTTAGCAGGTTGCTAAGTGACGAACACTTTCATTAATATTCCGATATGTGATTTTCATCCTTAGTAATGTAATTGCATGCAGCCTTGTTTGATTTCTACCCATCAAGCCAGAGAGTATGCACTTCCTCTGATCACGGAAGAATACTATTTCCTTTAAGATACTCTTTGATTCTCTAACCTTTCCCAACTTACAAATATATTCAACAAATGGCAGAGCGTTCCTAATAACGTACATGCTGCTAAGAGAAAAAAGTCTACTTACAAACAGACCCATCATGACATACACCATAGACATTATCTGGGAACACTTATCAGAGGATAACCTAGCTACACGAGAATGAGTCAAGGCCACGAGACAACCGTTCTATATATAAGAACTACGATTAAAAATACCATTACCTATTACAACACAATATAAAGCTTTACATCAGGAACTGCAGGATAAAAAAGGGAATATGTGGATGGATTTTTACCAGACAGCACGATGACGTCAGAATGGATGAATTCTGACTACGAACTGTGGCATACCATAACACGCTTCTTATTAAATGTTTATAAAACCATTGAAGAGGGCAGGCAAAACAAGATGACTACGACAGGCATATCACGAGTTATCTGACTTATTAATAACTAATGCTGCGGAACAGCACGGCTCCTCTAGTTACTATTATTTAATAATAAGAGAGTTGTCATTAGGGAACCTCCGTGGTACAGACGGCAGCGCGCTGGCCTCTATCCACCGAGTTCAAATCTCAAAACACTCCATGTGAGATTTGTGCTGGACAAAGTGGAGACGAGACAGGTTTCTCTCCAGGTACTCTGGTTTTTCCTGTAGTCTTTCATTCCAGCAACACTCTCCAAAATAATTTCATCTGTCGGTCATTAATCATTGCCCCAGGAGTGTTACAGGCTTCATCAGCCGCACAATTCCTATCCTCTCTAACCTTTCATTCATTCATTCCATTCCTGACCCCATCGAATGAATGGAAACAAGCTGTGGATTTTCAAGAAAGTATCATTATTGGTAACTTGACCGTTAACACATTGGTCGCAATATGTAATATAATTACGATTCTACTTTGCCCTGACTTGAAATTCATAAATAAAATAATGAACTGAAATGCCCGTAATATGGGTGCCAGAATTCACCAAAATGGATCCCTCAAATTTAGAGAGAGCATGATAATTTTCTTTTCTCCCAAGGCATGTTCCTGAAGCTGCATGTTGGTAAATCCGTTACAGGCCTCGCTTAAGCCTCTGAAAAACTATTAAACTGGTGGGAACTGCATGTAGGTTCTCGAATAACTTTTTCATTATTAAAAATAAATTATTTAAATTCTCATACAACCATAATTAGTGGAAAAGTACTTCATCAACACACAATTTAAGCTATACACACACTCTATTGCTTTACGTCGCACCAACACAGATAGGTCTTATGGTGACGATGGGACAGAAAAGGCCTAGGAGTGGGAAGGAAGCGGCCATGGCCTTAATTAAGGTACAGCCCCAGCATTTGCCTGGTGTGAAAATGGGAAACCATGGAAAACCATCTTCAGGGCTGCCGACAGTGGGGTTCGAACCCAATATGTCTCGGATGCAAGCTCACAGGTGCGTGACCCTAACCACACAGCCAACTTGCCCGGTATACACACACTCAGTAAATATTAACATGGCTGGAAGATTCTCCTTGTACACAACAAAATAACCCTGTAACAAAAGCATATGGGAAATTCAGCAAAAAATAAGCTACAATCTGCAATAATACAACAACGTGAAAATACAATACACATTTATTTGTATATAAACACAAGCCTCGTGGATTAAATACATCTGCTTTGATATTGTACCTTTTATATACACTCATTCTATCACTTGCTCGCTTTCATACGTTTTAATCCTCTGCAATGACCATTTTTCACAAATTTTGGATTTTAAAATTAAGCACTAGTTTTGAATGTAAGTGATTTTTTTTTTATTTCACTATTTTGAGTTCATACCTTCTACTTCATATCTGTAAAAGCTGTAATACAATTACCATGAAAATAGTGGATTGAAATTAGTAGGCCTAGGTTTCTTTTTAACTAATAAAATATGCTGATATTGAGTTTTTTAAATAATTATATGAACCAAATTTTATACTGCAGTACCGATCAACTCACATAGCGTGTTTGTTTCGTAGTAAATGCATTTGTTTCATAGCAACGATGAAAACAAGAGAATGTACGCTGTGCGGGCTTAGTTTTCCACAATAAAAGACACAGCCCGTATGGCATATAGCCTTTGACCATAATGTGTTAATTATACTTTCAACACTTTATCTATGCCTTGGAACTGGGCCATAGATTATTAAATACTTGTGCCCTTGACCACGTACAGTGGAACCTCAATTATCCGTTCCCCGAACCTACGTTTTCCCAGATCAAGTACTCAAATTACGTGATTCCGCGAGCGTAATTAAATAACGTTGTAAAAATCCCACATTATTCGTTCCTCGAAGAAACGATTTCCCGTATCAACCGTCCAGAAATTTCAGTCCCATCAATGCTACATCCTCGGTCAAGCGTTTTTCAATAAACTGTACCTAACAGAAGGACAACTATGGTATATTTATGGATCTTGGCGTTAACACCCCGTCATTGCGATAATTAGAGCAAGTACTGTACGGGAAAAGCGATCGGCAGTGAACTTGCATAAGGGACCATCTTAGCAATGAATTTGGGTAGTATTGTTTAGAGAATCTCGGAAATTATAAAGCGGAGAGTGGTCACAATAATTGTAAGGAGAAACAGAGCATTTGGACAGCTCTACTTGAAGAAGGAATTAGTTTCGTCAAATGTTCACACTTGAAAAACGTCCACGTTATTTCCAGGGTTAGATGTTTATATTTTTACTTTTTTCGATTGTATTGCCGAACACGTTTTTGGCACTTTCTTCAGGGCACTGTATAGTAACTGGGCTTTCACGCAGGAATCGAAACTGCTCCTTCTTAACACAAATCTTGCACAAACCTAGTATTTTAATATTATCGTTTACGATTATATTATCGAGACCAGAACAGGTGTTGCACCTTACATACAAAAAGCCATGGGAGGTCTCGGGATTGCCTGTTACTATTTTGGTCCTAATATAATAGTTTTATTACAGCCAGTTTTATTATCTTGAGAAGTTGCTGAATGGTGTGGATGAAGTCTTAGGTAAGGAGTACAAGATGAACATAAATAAGTCCAAAACAAAAGTAATGGAGTGCAGTCGAACGAAGGCAGGTGATGTAGGAAATATTAGATTAGGAAACGAAGTCTTAAAGGAAGTAGATGAATACTGTTACTTGGGTAGTAAAATAACCAACGATGGCAGAAGTAAGGAGGACATAAAATGCAGACTAGCACAAGCAAGGAAGAACTTTCTTAAGAAAAGAAATTTGCTCATTTCAAACATTGATATCGGAATTAGAAAGATGTTTTTGAAGACTTTTGTGTGGAGCGTGGCATTGTATGGAAGTGAAACATGGACGATAACTAGCTCAGAAAGAAAGAGAATAGAAGCTTTTGAAATGTGGTGTTACAGAAGAATGCTGAAGGTGAGATGGATAGATCGAATCACGAATGAAGAGATACTGAATCGAATCACGAATGAAGAGATACTGAATCGAATTGGTGAGAGGAGATCGATTTGGCTAAATTTGACGAGAAGAAGAGATAGAATGATAGGACACATCTTAAGACACCCAGGACTTGTTTAGTTGGTTTTTGAAGGAAATGTAGGTGGCAAGAACGGTAGGGGTAGACCAAGGTATGAATATGACAAACAGATTAGAGCAGATGTAGGATGCAATAGTTACGTAGAAATGAAAAGGTTAGCACAGGATAGGGTGGCATGGAGGGCTGCATCAAACCAGTCTATGGACTGATGACTCAAACAACAACAACATTACAGCCAAATGGCCATGTAAGTAAGTACATTAATTTTAACATTTCCAAGCCACATAGGTCTCATTCTTCTGAACAGAACTTAATCAACATTTCCCAAGAGTGATATCTATCACATTCACGATCGCACATTTTACACATGCATACGAATTCAGGTTCATGAAATGTTTTGGTTTTGCAAAGCTTAAAGAGAAAACCACGAACAGCCAATCTAATTACAATATGTCTTAACTCGTTTGCTTCCATCCATCCCCACGTTGTCATAGCATCCGTTGCATAGAAATCTAACCAAATGTCTTCTTCTCTTTTCTGCTTCAGTTCTGTAAGTAGTCGATCGTAATTTGTCGTGGATGGTAGTGACATCTTGAAGCGTAGCTCTTTGATCAGGAAAGATTCCCTCGTCAGAACATACACAAGTCGAGATAGTGTATACTTCGAAAGCCCCAGAGCTCTCTTTAAGTATGCAGCTTTTCGTCGTAGACTATTAATGTTTAGGTATTCCCAGACGAGTTGTAGACCATAGGTGATTATAGGCACAACTTTAATATTGAAGAGCTGTACCGCTGCTTTAACTGACATCTTACGTAAATCTTTGATTTCGTTCACTGCTTTAAATGCCAAGATTGTCCTGTTCTCTATGTGTTTTGTGAAAACATTACCTCTGGTTTGGAATATGGCTCCCAGATATTTAAAGTGACTAACCCTTGTTAGTTCTTTACCATTGTAATGGACTCTGTCAGTCACTGCTGGCCTTCCCCCTTTTCTGAAAATCATGTAGAGAGACTTTTGGTCATTTATGCTGAGATCAATTTCATGTGCCCATGCTGCCATAAGATCAAAAGACTCTTTCAGGTCCTCCAACCGTTCTGCAGCGAGAACCATATCATATACATACAACTTTACAGCATCTTTGATGCATTATGTCACATCTGAAGTGATTATTGAGAACAGAAGAGGATTTACAGGATCTCCTTGTAGTACACCATTGGTTTGTGCTATTGCATTCGATATTGATATGTTATCCTGTATAAATACTGTATTGTTGGAGAGAATGTCTCTGATTATGACTGTCAAGTAGTGACTCTTACCAATTAATTGTTCCAACTTTGTCAGGAGTATGTTCCTATTAAGCATATCGAAAGCTTTAGAGAAGTCAAAAAAGATTGCATGGAGCTTCCCACCTGCTACTCTAAGTGCTTCCTTGATATCTTGTTTTAAACACTCCACAGCTTGCAGGGCAGATCTACCTCTTCTGAAACCAAACTGTTGCTCTGGTATATATTGATCCACAAGTGTTGTTAGTCTATCGGTGGTCATTACCTTAAAAAGAGTCCATTCGAGAGCGATACCTCTGTACAAGTCTGGATCTCCCATGTCCCCTTTGCCCTTGTATACCATTTTGATGTAGGATCTTCTCCAGCTATCTGGTATTCTACCTCTCCTAAGACATTTGTTCATCAAATAAGACCACGTTTCCTTTAAAATTGGAGTCACCGTTTTTAAATGTTCATAGTAAATCTGATCAGGTCCACAAGCCTTTCCATTTCCCATGCTGTGTATAGCGTCCTCGATATTCATTACTGTTATAGGAAAAACTCAGTTACATCTTCTGATTGTATCTGTAGTGGTCGAGTATCTTTAACCTGAAGCACTTGACACATATGTTTTTCCCAGGTTTCTACTGGTATGTCCTTAGGGAATTTTGGTTTTCTTGGGTTCAGTATTTTATAAGGATGTCATTCAGCAACTTCTATTTTCTTTATATCTAGCATTTCTTGGTACTCTTTCTTCTTTTGTTTTATTAGCTGCTTATAGAGCCTACGAGAAAGTGTGTATATTTCAAGGTTTCCTGGGGACGGATAATTCAAGGTAATGTGTAATTTATTCAGCGTTTCTTTCCTAGCAACATTAGCAGTCTGAGTTGAACCAGGGCTTTGCTTTCCGTTTGTATGGATCTGTATACTGTATAGCCTCCAGCATCTCGCACATGCCTATTAAAATGCGATTTCTCACCCTTTCAAGTAATACACTCTTCAGAGCACATCGTGTTTATAAGAACTAAAAGATGTTTGGTCCTAATATAAGACTGGGAATTTTACGTTTTTGTGTTAAAAATAATAAACTGCAGTCGTTTTATTTGCGCACATTACATGTACCAAATAAATGGTTTGTATCATTTCCAACTCGTACTGACATGTGCTGCAAACGCACTTTCTAGCTGAGCCGAGGTCAGGAATAACCGAAATTTCTGAAGTTTTGATGATAATTTTTTTCTCTTTCCAATTCGATTGGATTAGTGACGGGTAGAAAAAGCTGAGACCCTTCCATCAGGTCATGTCATCTTACGTAATAACGGGGATGCTTCTACACATGGGGTTGCTATTCTTGTCAATAAAAATATCAAAGAATTCATACACAAGATGATTTGTGTCTCTTTCAGAGTGATATATATCGTCCTCAAATTGAATAGTAAATTCTCCATACAAGTCATACATGTCTATGCTCCAACGAGTACTTCTGACGAAGAGGCAGTGGAACAGCTGTATGAAGATATCACCAAAGCGAAAAATTCAGAAGACACAACTCTGTATCATCATTGGAGACTTCAATGCAAAAGTGGGTCAAAAGGAAATCGGAGAACCAGAGAACATTGGTACATATGGACTAGGCGATCGAAACGAAAGAGGAGAAAGATTGCTAGAATATCTCACAGCCGAAAATCTCTATTGCATGAATACTTTCTTTAAAAAGCCCATCCAACGAAAATGGACATGGAAGAGCCCCGATGGACAAACCAAGAATGAGATAGATTTTATCCTGACCAACAAGAAGAAATATTGTACAGATGTTACTGTTCTCAATAGATTTGATACAGGAAGCGACCATAGGCTAGTTCGAGCAACCTTTACATTTGACCTCAAACTTGAACGGTCCAAAATGACAAGGGGGTACACTTTTCCAAGAGTAGAGGACTTAGAAACACATCAATCATCATTTCAACAAGCTCTTACCAAAAAACTTAACCCAACAGAAGATTTGAAATACTTGGACGTGAACGAACTTAATGAGAAAATTACAGTCAGTATTCAAAATGCAGCAAAGGAGATCCCATTGAAGAAAACTAATAAGAAGAGCCGACTTTCACTCAATACCATGCAGCTCATTAAGGACAGGAAGACAATGGACAGGGATACAGCAGAATACAAAAATCTTAACAAGACCATTCGCAAGGAAATAAGAAAAGATCTAAGGAAATTGAATAATAACATGATCATACAGACAATTGAAGAAAATAAAAACATGAAGATTTTAAAGAACAGCATGTCTACAGGAAGACCAAAAATTACAAAACTTAAGAACCAAAATGGAGAAATAGTCACAGATAGGCAAAAGATTACTGAAGTTAGAGATTTCTACTACAAGCTGTATACATCAACCATTAATAAACCATCCAGTGATGAACAACTAGCCCAGAATTATACACATGAAGTAACACCGGAAGTAACCACTGCTGAGATTGAAAGTGCTCTTAAACAACTAAGGAATAAAAAATCCCCTGGGGAGGATAAAATAACGAATGAAATGCTGAAATTAGGTGGAAGAGATCTGCTAGAAGCCGTGAGAATACTCATGAACAAGTGTATTAACTCTGGAAGAATACCAGAAAATTGGAAAAATGCTGAAGTGATACTTCTCTTCAAGAAAGGTGATAAGGAAAATTTAGAGAACTATCGTCCTGTGAGTTTGTTATCACACCTTTATAAGCTCCTGACTAAAATTGTAACCAACCGCCTCACAAGAGAACTGGATTTTTATCAACCTGCCGAGCAAGCGGGATTTCGTAAAGGCTTCTCAACTGTTGAACACATCCAGACTATTCGTCTTCTTCTGGAGAAAACCACTGAGTACAACATCAAGATTCATCTGGCCTTCATTGATTATAAAAAAGCTTTTGACTCAGTGGAGATCTGGGCAATCATGAAGGCACTTCAAAATGCCATGATAAACTCAAGGTATATAAAGCTTCTGGAAAACATTTATGATCAAGCAACAATGGTAGTCAGAGTGGACGAAGACCTCATCACCAATAAAATCCCAGTTGGCAAAGGAGTTCGACAAGGTGACACAATCTCTCCAAAGCTGTTTACCCTTGCCTTGGAAGATGTATTCAAAACCCTTCATTGGGATAATAAAGGAATAAAAATCAACGGGGTATATTTGAACCACCTGCGTTTTGCCAATGACATTGTGCTCATAAGTGAAAATCTAGATGAGCTAGAAAGCATGATCCAAGAATTAAAAACTGCTTCTGCTAAGATTGGTTTGGAAATGAACATTAATAAAACGAAAATACTAAGCCCAGAGAGTCGACCACTTAAAACAGGAAACCAATATATAGAAGCTGTCGATGAGTACATCTATCTTGGACACAAGATAAAACTTGGAAAAGACAACCAACGTGCAGAAATTCCTCGCAGAATAGGTATGAGTTGGACTGCATTCCGAAAACTAAGATTCATCCTCACTAACAAGGATGTTCCAATTAACCTGAAGACCAAGGTTTATAATACGTGCGTGCTGCCAGTTACAACTTACGGTCTGGAAACGATGACTCTGACGAAGGAAAGTGCTCGCAAGCTTCAGCGAACACAACGAGCCATGGAGCGACAGATGCTAGGGATCAGCCTTAGGGATAAGATCCGTTCAGAGGACATCAGGAGAAGAACTAATGTAACAGACATCCTAGAGATAGTAGCAAAACTAAAATGGCAATGGGTAGGACACGTAGCTCGACAAGACTACAACAGGTGGACCTCTAGGATTGTTCACTGGAGACCATGGGGACACAAGAGAGGCATTGGAAGACCCCTGAAGAGATGGCTCGACGACATAAAGCTGTTGGCTGGAACACGCTGGTTCCAAGTGGCTCAAGACCGAAGACGATGGAAGCACATGGAAGAGGCCTATATCCAGCAGTGGATTGAAATAGGCTAGAAAAGAAGAAGAAGAAGAAGAAGAGAATTGAATATAATGCATTCAAGAACTTCTGAGAATCGATACCTTCTCGAGTTCAAAACATAACCTTTAAAAGTCTATGTCGACCTAATTTACACAGTACAAGATTTCCAGAAACTGACTACGTACCAGAGACCAAATTACAATGGAAGATTAAGAAAAGAAGGGATTTCGCCATCATGCTGGGCGCTTTTGTATCTAATGTGCTTTATTTTATTACATGAAAGAATTAAAAACTACTTGTGGTCGATTGTAGTTTGGCTTGACATCATTAGATTTTTTGAAGAGTTTGGCTAATCAAAGTTGCTGAACTGAAAGAAGCTGGCGAAGTTTCCCCTGTAAAACGGAATATAAAATATCGAGATTTTGAACTCGCGTACCAGTAATTAATGCCTGATGCCGGTTTTGTGGTCTAACTTGCCTGCCACTCATCCGAAGGGCCCGGGTTAGATTCCCAGCCAGGTCAGGCATTTTTACCTGGATATAAGGGCTGGTTCCAGGTCCACTCAGCCTACGTGATTACCTTTAATTGAGGAGCGACCCTGGTCTAGAGAGCCACCAGGAATTACGTCCGAGAGGATTCGTCACACTGACCATGCGTCACCTCGTAATCTGCAGGCCTTTGAGCTAAGCAGAGGTCGCTTGGCAGACAAAGGCTCATTGGGGCTTGAGTTTGGTTTGGTTTAGGAGTGTTGTAAGATTATAATTATACATATTTCATTTTTGTGACGTTAGCCAAATTGCCTATGGCTTTCATTCATTCCCGGATTTTCTGTTTTCCCGTGTTGTACTTTTTATTTTAATGGTCCCTCCAAAAACGGAGAATCGAGGTTCCACTGTAGTTATTTCTATCCACAGGTAAGGGTCTACGTACGTACATCTGCTGTAGAGAGTCTGAAAGAAAGCACATATTCTCAGTCAACAAGATGAGCGATGAAATACAGAAGCACAAGGCTACCATGTATAAACGATATAAACCAAATCAAACCCCATGGCGTAACATCCCCGAAGGGCCTTGGCCTATCAAGTGATCGCTGCTCAGCACAAAGGCCTGCAGATTATTAAGTGCTGTGTGGTCGGCACGACAAATCCTTTCGGCCATTATTCTTGGCTTTCTAGACCGGGGCTGCTATCTCACCATCGGAAAGCTCTTCAATTGTAATCATGTAGGCTGTGGACCTCGAACAGCCCTCAGATCCAGGTAAAAATACCTGTCCTGGCCAGGAATCGAACCCGGGGCCTCCAGGTAGACGCAGGCACACTACCCCTACATTGCACGGCAGTGACAAATAATACTGACTACTGTCAGCTTTTTTATTAAGAACACTCGAGTTTAGGCTTCAATTACTGACGAACCAATAGTCCTATTGTAAAATGAGTTATACCAATATTTTCCTTGTTTATTTCTGCATTAGGGTGTATAAGACAAATTGTTTTTGAAGTTCGTTAATTTTTCTTTATTTGTGGTTGTAGTAAATATTGTCCATGTTTTTTGCCTCTTCTTTAGAAACTGCTCACATAGACCTTCCTGCTTCTAATATAACTAAAATTAATGGACTATGAATAATTATGCATTCATAATAACTATCAATCAATCAATCATCTGCATTTAGGGCGGTCACCCAGGCGGCAGATTCCCTATCAATTGTTTAGCTCATATTTACATTTATTTATAATTGTTTACCCAACTTTTTTTTTAATATTTTCAATAGCCATACAGTGTGGGAGTGTGATACATGTATTGTCACAAGGTGTCAGAAAACTAGGTACACAGGAAGAGCATAGAGGTAGAAAGAGGGTTAAATATAAAAAAAATTAAACAAACAAGTATACAAAACTGGCAAATAGAAATGATCTTAGTACGTACAATCAATCAATCAATCAATCATCTGCATTTAGGGCGGTCACCCAGGTGGCAGATTCCCTATCAATTGTTTAGCTCATATTTACATTTATTTATAATTGTTTACCCAACTTTTTCTTAAATATTTTCAATGAACTTGGAAATTTATCAAACATTTCCTTTGATAATTTATTCCAATCCCTTACTACTCATCCTATAAATGAATATTTGCCCCAATCTGTCCTCTTGAATTCCAACTTTATCTCAAGCTTATTCTTCTACCGTACTTATATTGTACGAGATTGAAAAGAGAATTGTATTGGTAATTTCCTGTTATAAGCTAAAGTAATACCAGTATTATTTCTTTTTAGAATTTCTATTTCTTACTTTTATGTTTACATCTTTTTATAGTGGTTAAGTGTAAGAGAGGGCCGTGAGCCCTAACTTCGCCACAAATGTAAGTCAAGAATAAATAAAATAAATAAATAGTTAAAGCATTTTATAAAACCTGCAAAACAGGGATTGATTAGGGAAGAGTTCATCTATTAAAGGAGGCGAATTTGTTCTTGTTTTCTGTTTTCCTTCCTGTTGCACCCTCTACCAACATCAGTCTGTCATTGTGCTTATTCTTATATTCCCCCCTATCTGTTGTTTAATTTGTACATTTGTTTTTTTTCCACTTCTTACAGCAAAAAAAAAAGTAGTATGTTCTAACAATATACACACCCGTTCCAACAGCGAAGATCCCTGACAGCACAGCAGTCTTGTGGAGACAGTTACCAACCGAGATCCAGCGAGCAGTCTCATCACCTAACCGAGAAGGTTCCACAACAATTATGCTGCAGCCTGCCTCTAGAGCTTTCTCTAGCTCTAATTCAAATGCCTCATGGGCATTTTCATTGTCATACACTTCCCTGATGATGGCGATATCATCTGGGCCCATATCACTGGAAAAACAAGAAACTGATTAATCAGTGCTTTTCAGAATACATAAACCATGTATAAATTTATATCAACTTCTAAGTCTCAAGGATGAGAAACCCTTAACAGTACTCCATTATGTGGGTAATTAAGTGAAATAGATCCGGCATTAACTGACCACTCGAAGGAAAGTTGGCAGATCAATGCCACAGATTAACCATGCCACAGGGTTTTGAATGAAGCCACAAAGTCTGCAGAATAATATTAAGAATCTCAGTAAAATAGTGAACTTCATCCTTGGGGGTTGGCTTAGATGATCTGTAATTATCCTGCAGCTCACATTTAGGGCTGCATTAACCTGTTTCTTTCTGTTGTCAACAGAATTTATTGTACTGAAATGGAAATTGTCCAACATTGAGTTTAGATATGCAAGCTTTTAGTCATTTTACCAACTTAATGGTTCACACAGAAAAATCAACTGCTTATATACATATTCCAGGTGTCTGCTGTAAATCCTTCCTCTGAAGATTATTTTTAATTTTAAATATAGTAGGCCTAATGTATTCTATTAAACTAAATGATAAATATGTTGTATTTGTATATACCACTTTGTGATATTACCTGTAGGTTGAATAAGCCCTTGATAAATATTTGCCCCCAAGTTGTCCTCTTGAATTCCAGCTTCTGTGTTGGACATGCAACACAAACAATTGAATTTATTCCAAAGATCTTTCCATATGGTGTCTCACATCCATCTCTGCTGATCCTTCTAGGGGCTATGAAGTTAAGAAGCTCTTTCTAAATTTTGCTTTTCTTTCAGCAGGTTGATATCCGAAGAGTGGATGCAAAACAATCGTGGAAAATTTACACCTTTCGATATTACTTTCAACCTCACTTTTTATAACGCATGGAAGAATCCTAGTGAAATCATAGACTTTATCCATGGGGTTAGCCTTAGACAACCTGAAATACTGTAGCTCTCATTTCGAGCTGCATTAATCTGTTTTTTTATGTACCGACTTGTACTAGACTGAGCTGACATTTTCTCCTAGAAAGCAGCATAAGGCCAGAGCTATTGGACTTAATGTTTAGGGAATGCATGGCCCAGTTTGTTCCATACTGCTCCTTGAAGAAACCTTCTGCTTCAACTTACACCAATGCTCTTTGGATAAGTGTATCAACCAGAGCCAAACTTAGGTAATGATTTAGTAATGCTTCCAGTCAGCCAGCTTATGTTTTAGATGGAAAGCACATACTTGGGTCTTAACAGGATTATTCCAAAGAGAATTATCATAATTATGTATGGTCTTAATTACTAAAAATCAAGTCTCCTGATATGATACGGTACCATTTGATTTACTTGAGCATTAAATTTAACACTCAAATAACGTTATTGGTTTCATGTCTCGCCCACTTTTTTACTTGCCAGTTAATCTACACAGTAAAATTCTCAGAGGATGGCTGCCAATGAGACAACAAACAGTGTTTGACCTTCACTCGCAAGAAGTTACCCATCTCAACCAAAGGTGAAATACACAGGTACACCTGAATAAGTCAAACCTCTTATGCCATATATGCTATAAACAGATCAATGGCAACAAATCAGTACATAAATACACAACTAAATAAATTCTAACTCCTTATATCATCCTACACGAATTCGTCACATTATTTTTAATGCCATGCAATACGTAGCAACCATCATGCTATTCTTAGTGAAAACACCATCTTGAACAAACAGGACTCAATTCAGGAACAAATCCTAAATATTTACCTGCCGTATGTAGCAATTTAAACTGGCACCCACAGACAAATCATTCTGCCAAACATCCTTGGAAGGCAAAATTATTTCACTCTTAAAACCATGAAGAATGTCAGCAGTTGGTGGAATACTATCCATCCAGTCACTATTATTACCTACTGTGCAAACAAATGTAAGCAGAATAATAAGTGTTTGTAAACCATTTATGGATGATGTTTTAAGGAGAAAAAGGTTAAGATTATGAGCACAAATACCACACATGACATCAATTACAACTATCATTTAGGAATCATATCTAGTCATACTAATTATTTGCCCCTCTCATGTTCTTTAAACTGTTTATCATTCAGGTAGCAATAAAACGATTTCAGTGTACAGATTTCAACAGAGTTTAAAACTATCCCCACTCTTTCATCTTTGATCGCAATTGCAAAATTTATGGCTTTATCCCAGTCAGCAAATGGTACACAAACAGGACGATCACAGAGCTAATTATTATCGTTCAACAATACGCAAATTGCATAAGAGGAAATGTGAAGTCTGTTAAGTCAACAGACACAAGTTATCATATAGAACATCCCTCCAATACAACCTAAAATCATTGTCGAGACGTGCTGCTAACCAACAATATAATTCACAAGGTAGTCAAAATAATGATCAAACGACACAAAATACAATAAACCGAAATGAAATTCGAAAAATGACGAATACTTCAGTAAGTAGCAAACGAACATAAAACAGCAACAACCACCCATGTTAAGAGTCTTGTTATAAACTTGATATTAGTAAAGAATATCGCGCTGGAAGAAGATCGTTAACAATGTTGGTAAATATTCCTCTTTCCTCCCGTAAAGTCAGAACTGATGAAAACGTAATTACGAAAAGGTGGAGGTTTTTATTCAAAATGCATTTAAAAATCAGTCCGTCATATCGTATATTGAAATGAATACAGCATAAATTGGACTAATCTCCCATCAAGACGAATTGAAGCTCAACTTCTTAATCACCGTGTGCCGATCGGTGCTCAATACCTACTACGGAAAAACATATAATATTACCAAATTAGGCGGAATACATGCCACTGTATGAAGCCGAAGTGTATACTATTAAAATAATACATTTCCTATATTTTATATTTTCTCAGAAATAGCATTAAAAAGCAAATTTCTACCAACAAACCTGTCACCAGCCCCGATATCAACCATCTTTGAGAGTGCATGATACAGAGATCGTGGTACCACACTTGGAAAAAGAAATTTACTTTCGGAACATTAATTACTCCTTGGCAAGTCCAAGTATTCCTTACAATACTTACAGTAATATTAATAACTTAGAATTGAGACGGTAAGATAGCGTTCTCTCTTTCAATAATATACAGTTCTAACTTCCTCCTTCCAAATGATACAAAGCTGCCAGTTTCAACATAAATAGAGAATAAGCTATGGAGTTCCCGTCCGCTGTGTTGAACAATCAACGAACAATTCCAAATCAGGATTGCAATGGTAAATATGTACAACTAAAAATGCATTGTGTTAAAAAATATAGGGTATCTCTATAAATTATGCTCCAACTTTTCATGCAGCAACTCTTCCCAAGAAGGTGTGTGGGCTAATGTGGAGACCGCTGCCATTTTTGATCCTGCATCACCGTATTATCATGAAATCATTAGAGGGTATTAATAGAAACTACGGATGAGGTAAGTTGAAAGATGTATAAATCATTTCAAACCCGATATGAAGGCGAGAAAGTGTACGGTCAAATTTTTATTTCACTTCTTTTTGACGTAGAATACCGGCACGCAAGCCTACGTATTTCGTTTCGTTCGCGAACGTACGGTACTGTGGGCCCGCGGAGAATTTCGAGCCTCACACGGGAATGTCCAGTAATTTTGACTTCATACTTTAAAATATGTTTCAATAACCGATGACGACATGGTGAGTGGTGGGGGCGATTGCAATTTTCTTTTCAAATCGAGGTTGTCACGCGGCGGTAAAATTAGTACAGCTCGCCATATCGTGATCAAGGATCATGAAACATTATTATTATTATTATTATTATTATTATTATTATTATTATTATTATTATTATTATTATTATTATTATTATTATTATTATTATTATTATTATTATTTAACACACAGTGAAACCTGTATCATCAATGCTCTAAATTGAGGGAGTATTAAAAAATTCCGGGAGTGTCCCAAGACAAGTTCGGCTTGCCATGTGCAGGTCTTTTGAATTGACACCCGTAGGCGACCTGCACGTCGTGATGATTACTTATTTATTTAGCGTATGGCATAAATTCTACATATATAGGCTACAATTGAATTTCATATCAGCATGTCGAGCCCTTCCATCCACTCTAACACCTTCAATCCAATTAATCACTCAATACTGATCTGCATTTAGGACAGTCGCCCAGGGGGCAGATTCCCTGTCTGTTGTTTTCCTAGCCTTTTCTTAAGTGATTTCAAAGAAACTGGATATTTATTGAACATCCCCCTTGGTAAGTTTTTCTAATCTTTAACCCCCTTCCCATAAACGAATATTTAGTCCAATTTGCCCTCTTGAATTCCAACTTTATCTTCATATTGTGATCTTTCCTAATTTTAAAGACACCATCCAAACTTATTCGTCTACTAATGTCATTCCACGTCATCTCCTCTGACAGTTCGCCATCTCCACTGACAGTTCGGAACATACCACTTATTTCTCCCAAGTCTTCCCAGCCCAAACTGCAACATATTTATAACGCTACTCTTTCGTCGGAAAACACCCAGAACAAATCGAGCTGCTTTTCCTTGGATTTTTTTTTCAGTTCTTGAATCAAGTAATCCTGGTGAGGGCCCCATACACTGGAACCATATTCTAGTTGGGGTCTTGCCAGAAATTTATATCCCCTCTCCTTTACATATTTCTTTTATTTGCAAGTTGCTTTACGTCGCACGGACACAGATAGGTCTTATGGCGACGATGGGACAGGAAAGGACTAGGAGTGGGGAGGAAGCGACCGTGGCCTTAATTAAGGTACAGCCCCAGCATTTGCCTGGTGTGAAAATGAGAAACCACGGAAAAGTATCTTCAGGGCTGCCGATAGTGGGGTTCGAACCTACTATCTCCCGAATACTGGATACTGGCCGCACTTAAGCGACTGCAGCTATCGAGCTCGGTCCTTTACATCTTTACTACAACGCACTGCCTCTGACGGAATCAAGAAATCAGCCCAGCTACCTGAATAAGCACGTAGCTTGCAGCAGCGGAAGATGTGAACGATGACTTGCCGTGGGGCACCACTGTCGCATTCTAGTGACGTTATGCAGTTTCACTTGTATAGTGAGGCCCTGCATCTTCTATGGCCTGTCCGAACTCTGTTAAGAAACACCAGAAAACATGTTGTGAAGGGACAAACCTGTCGAAGATTCCAAGTGATCTTTCCAAACTTTCACAGCGTTAAAGTTGTTGCGAGCCGTGTCAGCAGCATCACGCAAAGATGGTTGGCGTGACTTCAGCCTTTGAAGATTGAGCGCAGGGATGTCTTTTTGTACCGGTAATTGGGAGTTCTTGAAGATTTTACGGTACTGTCTTAAGACGGCGTTCGTGATGATGGGACCCTCAACACGATTACTTGAAGCCGGATCCTCCACTACCCCTACCCCGCGGGGACAGCACAATATATATTATCCTTCCGAGACTTTAACTCCGCGAAACCTGTCTGAAAGACCACCCCTATTAAGAGACCACTTTTCATAAAGATCGATTATTGAAGGAACCGTGTTAAAATCCCACAAGGCCCCGGGTTCTATTTCCGACCAAATCGGTGATTTTTACCTGGATCTGAGGGCTGGTTCGAGGTCCACTCAGCCAACGTGAATACAATTGACGAGCTATCTAATGGTGAGATGACGGCCCCGGCCCAGGAAGCCAAGAATAACGACCGAGAGGATTCGTCGTGCTGACCACACGACACCTCACCTTCGGGCTGAGCAGCGGTCGCTTGGTAGGCCATGGCCCTTCGGGGCTGTTGCGCCATGGCGTTTTCTTAAGTTGGTACCTTTACTTCATTGTGAAAATTCGCTCAGAGGGCGTCAAGATACTTCCAATTTTGTAGCTATATTTTTCAGTTTCGATGTATAACCAACTCCCTTCCCTTCCCTGGCCGCCATAATCCCCCAAACCCTGGTATTTTGTGTTATCTATCATTTTTATGCCCCCCTCCCTCCCTCCCTCCCACACACACACACACACACACACACACACACACACACACACACACACACACACACACACACACACACTTTAATTCCCAATCGCCTCTACTGCATTCGTAAACAGAAAATACCTTGGGCATGTATGGATTAGATTTCTGCCCAATATACATCAATTTAATCTTAGGAACGTATACTGTCTACATGTTTGAGGACAACGACCTGTATTAGGTAAATAAGACCCAAGAAAGAAGGTAATAGATAGTGAAGACCTATATATAATAACATCTGACAAACACGGAAACAATAAGAAGGATCTGGTACATTACATTTCTTTTAAACTAACACACTGTTTCTCTTATCACACCAATAGTCTACGTGTAACAGATGTTCCTTATAACAAGTAGTAGATAAGTGGGATCCACGATAAGATTTCCTGAGGTTCACCGATAACTAGCCTAAATCTTGATTGTACACTACATTAGTGTCCAAAAGTTAAGCATAATCATTAAACGAGGCCATACCGTCTGATAGGAATGTCAGACGGATTGCTGAACAAATGGAAGCTGACACACACCATGTCAAACAACTTGTCCATAAAACAGTATCAGAACGGTTCTGATAACTAAGGTATACTTTTGACAACAACTAACAAAACTTAGCAATGTCTTCCACAACAAAATATGCTGTTAATAAGGTGTACGGTTACCCCTAACGGCCACACATGCTTCGCAGCGACGCACAGTAGTCTAAACACCTATTCTAGTCGGCAATAAATCATATCATCTTTCCCGGTTCACAAAAGCCGACGAAAATTCATACTTGTGGGTTTTCGAGGTCACTGATTACGAATCCGTTAACGTATTTTCGATCAGCGGAGTAGCGGATCCACTACGCGTCCGCTAACTCGCAAAACTTAAGGTAGCCGGACAAAATTTAGTATTCTGGGAATGGATTCATGATAAATGGCGCGCTACGTTCCCGTTAACTCGCCAGTTTGGCGAGGAAGGTGACCTGATAAAGGAATAAGAATATATTACGTTATATTTGAAATGTTTACATTTTTAGCGCCATGTTACTTATTAGTAAGACTACTTACGAGTCATGCCTTGGGTTCACTATCTGTATTTGACATTTCAAGGTCCTCTTCTTCTGCTTTGGAAGTCTCTTCTTCGGAAGTCAATTCATCCAAAGCCTCCTCTTCATCTGTGTCCTCATCGAACACGAGTAAATCGTGTACTTCGTGGGGCAGTTCATTCCAGTTAATTTCGGCTTTGATGAGGTGCCTTGTAATTACTGGGTCCGCCGAAAACAGGACACTGTGTATTAGATCGATTGTTGTGTCCTTTCTTGAGGTCTTCCGGGTTTGGTACTCCCGGAAGAACCTGTTATCCTTGTTTCAGGATTCCTGGGCCTCCTCGGACACCTTTCCGATCGGCAGAAGGGCGTATATGATCGCCTGAGCATCATGAATTAAGAGTTTGTGGACGGTCGGAGCGATAGGATACCAATTATATAAGGACACGTGCAATTTTGTAGTGTCTAAAACATACGCGCTGAAAGCCTTATCGTTCACCTGATGACCACTGGACAAAACTTAAAACCCAGAGAAGAGTATAAATATCGTGAAGCGAAGGAACTAAGTCAAAATATAGTTGAATTGTGTTTTGTTGTTGTACCTGAAATATAACAGCAACCCACAAAACACAGCAGAAGGTTGGAAATTACGAAGTAATGCTGAAATATATAAAAAAATAGAAAATATACCAGATGTAATGAGGAAAAGGAGACTTATGTTTTTTGGACATTTATATCGAATGCAAGATAGTAGATTAACCAGTAAGATTTTCAGATATTTGTGGGGTAAGAAATCAACGACAAGCTGGGTCAATGAAGTAAGAAAGGATTTAGAAAAAAACAGTATAACAACAGAAGAAATAAATAATAGAGAAGGCTTTCGGGAAAAGGTATTGAAAATAGAAGGATTCCAAGGTAGGAAAGTAAAAAAGACTGGTTCAAAGTGGTCTGAAGAAAGAAAGAAGAAACATACAGATGAAAGCGTACTGGAAGAAAAGGAAAGAACAAAGAAGAAGGAATTGAAATTGGCACGTGGTCCTCTGGTGGCCCATTCGAAAGAATAATAATAATAATAATAATAATAATAATAATAATAATAATAATAATAATAATAATAATTGAAGTACTTAGGTGAATGGTTCACTGAAAATGGCAAATAAATCAGTAGCTTCAAGAATTCAGAAAATGGAATTGCTTTTCGACACACAAACAGTGTTTATAACAAAGAATGCTTGTCCTGGAACAGTAAAATTCGTTATTACTTAACAGTGATCAAACCTGAAGCTCTTTGTGCTTCACAAACGCTCAATTTGCATACTAAAAACTTAAAGGAACAATTAGAGATTAAAGGGAGGGAAATCATGACAAAAATCTTAGGGCCCAGAATTAATAATGGAACACATCACCCCAAACACAACTCATAAATATAAAAATATCTAAATTTACTGATAAAATGCGATTGCGACGAATTCAGTTTTTAAGCCATTTGCAAAAATGAATAACAATAGACTTACTTATCGAATACACAAATTTTTGCAAATCAAATATCATCATCATCATCTGTTTACCCTCCAGGGTCGGCTTTTCCCTCGGACACAGCGAGGGATCCCACCTCTACCGCCTCAAGGGCAGTGTCCTGGAGCTTCAGACTCTTGGTCAGGGATACAACTGGGGAGGATGACCAGTGCCTCGCCCAGGTGGCCTCACCTGCTATGCTGAACAGGGGCCTTGTGGAGGGATGGGAAGATTGGAAGGGATAGGCAAGGACAAGGGAAGGAAGCGGCCGTGGCCTTATGTTAGGTACCATCCCGGTATTGACCTGGAGGAGAAGTGGGAAACCACGGAAAACCACTTCCAGGATGGCTGAGGTGGGAATCGAACCCACCTCTACTCAGTTGACCTCCCGAGGCTGAGTGGACCCCATTCCAGCCCTCATACCACTTTTCAAATTTCGTGGCTGAGCCGGGAATCGAACCCGGGCCTCCGGGGGTGGCAGCTAATCACGCTAACCACTACACGACAGAGGCGGACGCAAATCAAATATACAAGATCAAAATGGTATACGGAAGTACAGAAAGACCTCACTGAATTAGGATCACCAAATCTGCAGGATAGAAATGTTATCAGAAAAATTGTTCACAGAAGGGGATTTGAGATGAAACCAACACGACGTACTTGGTCGGAAGAACAGAAATTATAACAATCGATGACAGTGAAGAACTATGGGGCAGAGAGGAAATCTCAACAAATGTCGATTTCGCGTAGTCCTAAGTGATCCAATCGCGCAGAATAATAATAATAATAATAATAATAATAATAATAATAATAATAATAATAATAATAATAATAATAATTGGACGATCTAGCAATAATTACCCGGACTCCCGCAAAAATCAGGCACGCCACCGAGAAGCTTCACGAGAGATTGCAATCAAATCTGGTCTCCACATCTCGTATGGAAAAGCGAAATACATGGACTCCAAGTGTACACACCTAACATCACTAGCTACCAAATATGGCAACACTCTGCAAGTCAAACAATTCCAGTACTTGGGTGAAATTATTGGTAATTCAGGCAATGAAAATTCAGCCAACAAAATGTGCGCAGAAAAACTACGTAAAGCATACATAATCACCTGGAACTTCTACAATAAGAAATCAATATCCACAAAAGCCATACTCCGACACTACCACGCTGTTGTCCTCCCTGAGGCACTCTACGCAACTGAGACATCATCACTCACCATTAACATCAAGGACACTGACAAAATTGAACGACAGATACTGAGGAAGATATTCGGGCCCAAGTTTCAAGAGGGTATACGGATGGGAAAAAGCTCGGAAGAACTCTATGCATTAACTGAGCGATTCAATTCAGTCGCACGCAAACTGCGTATGAAATGTTATGGACATTTAGCACGAATGGATGACTCACGACTAAGAAAATATTTCTTATTATCAATGGATACCGACAAACAAGTTCGCTGGCTAGTGGATACACAAAAGGACCTCGCAGAAGTCGACGTTGATCCAATGGCAACCGCAAGGAATACATACAGACAAAAGATCACCACCCATAAATTTGCATCCAAGAATCCGTCTGAGAAAAGCTTGAAACTCAAAATCTCATGGACACAAGAAAGACGGCAGGCCCATAGTGATAGGATGAGGAAGTTTTGGGAAGATAAGAACAAGAAGATGAAAAATACCAGTGCTATTTAATGGTTCCACGTGCTCCTTAAGGGGCAAAACGAATGTATGTATATATTTATATAATTGTATTTGCATCCGGGAGATAGTGGGTTCGAGCCCCACTGTCGGCAACGCTGAAAATAGTTTTTACGTGGTTTCCCATTTTCACACCAGGCTGTATCTTAATTAAGGCACGGCCGCTTCCTTCCCACTCCTAGCCCTTTCCTATCCTATCGTCGCCATAAGACCTATCTGTGTCGGTGCGACGTAAAACCAATAGCAGAAAGAGAGAATAATTGTATAACTTTGTTATAGCTATGAAAGCCTCTCTGCTTGGAAAATCGCCATCGTTCAAGAAAACGAATGTTTAATGAGACACTTTTCACCAGATTTCTCTCGAGTTCTAACCATACGTAAGGGTGTGGTGACAACAAGATGTAGAAGTATGTTGAAAGATCTCCTCCAGGATTCCCTATCCTATGACAAGCTTCCACCAGATGCTGTACCATATATTGGTATCTATGTCATATTTGTGTTCTACGAGCGTGTAGAGGTAAGTAAACATACAGTAGTCTGGAGAAGGCTGGGAGAAGTAAGAGGTTCGAAGGTCAAGTTCTTATACCGTTATTCCAAGGTATTCAAAGTATGTATTTATCCGCTTACGTGCAAATGATAAGATTTCAGATATAAAAAATTGCAGGTAAGAGAGAGAAAGTACAGGTCTAAGGATGACCAGAATTTCAGACACAAAAATAAGGACCTATTTCTAAAAGTGGTAAAGAGAAATTTGGAGTTAGGTTTTGCCATTTCCATTAACTTCTTTCATAATACTAATCAATATTAATGAAAATGAAATGGCGTATGGCTTTTAGTGCCGGGAGTGTCCGAGGACAAGTTCGGCTCGCCAAATGCAGGTCTTTTGATTTGACTCCCGTAAGCGACCTGCGTGTCGTGATGAGGATGAATTGATGATGAAGACGACACATACAAACAGCCCCCGTGTCAGCGAAATTAACCAATGATGGTTAAAATTCTCGACCCTGGCGGGAATCGAACCCGGCACTCCTGTGACCAAAGGCCAGCACGCTAACCAATTAGCCATGGAGCGGGACATCAACATTAATAAAAGGGCAATTTACAAATACAGTGTCTAAAAGAATAGAAATAATGTACGCCTAACTGTTAAATTCTTAATTTTAATGAATTGATTTTCTTAGATTGTTAAAAACGTATATGTGGAGTGTTGCCTTGTATGGGTATGAAACCTGGACAATAGGAAAAGAAGATGTTAACCACATTCGAACAGTGATGCTATAGAAGAATGTTAAAAGATCTGTAGGAGACATAGGATCATTAATCAATCACCACTTATCTGCATTTAGGACAATCGGCCAGGTGGCAGATTTCCTATTTGTTGTTTACCTAGTCTGTTCTTAAATTGCGGAGAATTTGAATGAATATTTGCCCCAATTTGTCCTCTTGAATTCCAACTTTATCTCCATATTGTGATCCTTTTTACTTTTAAAAACGCCACTAAAATTTATTCATCTAGTAATGTCATTCCACGCCATATCTCCGCTGACAGATCGGTACATACCTTAGTTGAAAAGCTCGTCTCCTCTCCCCCAAGTCTTCCCAGTCCAAACTTTGCAACATTTTCATAACGCTACTCTCTTGTCGGAAATCACCCAGAAAAAATCGAGCTGCTTTTCTTTGGATTATTTTTCCAGTTCTCGAATCAAGTAATCTTGATGAGGGTCCCATATACTGAAACCATACTCTATTTGGGATCTTACAAGAGATTTATATGCCCTCTCCTTACTGCAACCCCTAAATACAAATGAAGAAGTGTATAAGAAGGCAGCGAAAAATGATGGGATTTGAAGGAACATAAAAACTAGAAGGACGCAATTAATAGAGTAGACAGCTTGCTTAAACTGATCTTGAAGGGAAAAGGTACCTAGGAAGACCCGTATCCAATATATTCAGCAGAAAATTGGAGACATTAAATGTGGAAGCTATGCTAAACTCAAGAGGAGGGCGGAAAATACAGCCGACTGGAGAGCTGCCACATACCAGTCTACGAACTGAACACCTTGAGCATGAGGAGGATCTATAATAAAGAGAAATAATGTAGTTCAGTCTATTATTAATAAGAAATAATGTAATATCTTTATGGAATGTAAATGCATAAAGACAAAAGACAAAGTCACCTCCGTACAGGGCCATGAAGGCCCTTGGAGGAGTGGAAGGTAAAGGCTTCCGCCATTGTTAATCGCGGCACGTAATGGGGTAGAGTGGTCGCCTTTGCCCTCAGGAATTAACCTTGTACTAATTTCTGATGTAGGCTGAGTGAACCTCAGGGCCATATGCACCTCCGGAAGTGGAAATCTCGTTTCTTAAATTTTACGACTTCCTGACGGGGATTCGAACCCACGTCCTTCCGGGTGCCTTTACCGCCTCGGCCAGGCAGCCCCTAATGTAAATGCATACTTATTATATATTCTCTAGTTTACCGTCCAGGTTTGGCTTCTCCCCCGGATTCAGCGAGGGATCCCACCTCTACCGCCTCAACAAGGGTAGTGTCCTGGAGCGTGAGACATTTGGTCGGGGAAACAACTGGGGAGGAGGACGAGCACCACTCCACCGAGCTCGACAGCTGCAGTCGCTTAAGTGAGGCCAGTATCCAGTAATCGGGAGATAGTGGGTTCGAGCCCCACTATCGGCAGCTCTGAAGATAGTTTCCCGTGGTTTCCCATTTTCACACCAGGCAAATGCCGGGGCTGTACCTTAATTAAGGCCACGGCCGCTTCCTTCCACTTCCTAGGCCTCTCCTATCCCAACGTCACCATAAGATATATCTGTGTCGGTGCGACGTAAAGCAAAAAAAAAAAAAAAAAAGATAATGTAGGCATATCCATTATTAATAAGAAATAATGTAATCTCGTTATGAAAGGGTGTAAATTCATACATACTGTATTTATTTAATTATTATACATACAGTCGAACCTCGATATCTCGAACATTCATTACTCGAATTTTCAGTATCTCGAAGTAAATTTCCCGGTCGTTTGTCCTATTCTTCACGTGTATATATTTCTCTATTACTTGAAATTCGGTGAGGAACAGTTAAGAAGTGAAGAAAGCTTTACAGTGATGCTGGGAGCTAATATGACGGCAACCACAAAACTAAAACTTCTAATGATCGAAAAATCGGCGATGCCTCGCTGTTTCTCGGCTGTTAATTAATTACCGGTCACGTACGAAAGCAACCCCCCAAGTCGCGGATGACAAGCTCCATTTACGAATCTCGGCTGCGTGGTATTGACGAGAAGTGTCAACAAGAAGAGAGGAAAGGTTAACAGTAACAAACAGAAGAGACTAACGTATTTTTCCAAATGTGTTAACGGAGGAATGTTTATTGTTTCACTGCTGTATCCTGTCTTTTAAAGACATTTAAGTGATGCCGTAAAATAGAGTTTGTAAAATACAATTAAGAAGAAAATATTCGGTATAAGCCCGTAGATACATATGATTCGATTTTGTGCTATACATGCTCAACATTTCGATAACTCGAAATAAAATTTAGCTCCCGAGGTGATTCGAGATATCAAGGTTCCACTGTATATTTATTTAGTCAGGTTGCTGTCCAGGTTTTGTTTCTCCCCCGGACTCAGAGAGGGATCCCACCTCTACCGCCTTAACGACAGTGTCCTGGAGCGTGAAACATTTGGTCGGGGATACGCCTGTGGAGGAGGATCAGTATATCTCCCCCTGCTATGCTGAACAGGGGCCTTGTGGGGGATGGGAAGATTGGAAACGATAGGAAAGGAAGAGGGAAAGAAGGGGCCGTGGCCTTAAGTTAGGTACCATCCCGGCATTTGCTTGGAGAAGAAGTGGGGGAAACTACGGGAAACCACTTCGAGGATGGCTGAGGTGGGAATCAAACCTCCCTCTATTAAGTTGACCTCCTGAGGCTGGCTGAGTGGACCCGGTTCCAGCCCTCGTTCCAATTTCCAAATTTCGTGGAAGAGTCGGCAATCAAACTCGGGCCTCCGGGGGTGGTAACTAATCACACTGACCACTACACCACAGAGGAGGACTATTTATTATTTGTGTTTACAATTTCCGATCAATGGCATAACAAAAACACAATGCAGCATGATTATTCTTCGACAGTCAGCAAACTAATTATTCATATTTCTGACTTGAATGCATTGCTTTTAACAACTGTCGTTGTCCAAGAAGGATATTATAGAATTCATCACAGTGATAATTCCGATTACACTTTATACTCTACAAGATAAGGTGACAAGATACTGTGAAAAGTAGGAATGATCTTCATTGGAGAAATCATATTAACGAGGTTGTTAAGAAAGTTGACAGATCTCTTCACATGCTTATGAGAGTATTTAGGTGTTGTAGTAAGGACGTAAAGGAGAGGGCATATGAGTCTCCGGTAAGACGGCAGTTGGAATTTGGCTTTATTGTATGGGAACCTCCCCAGGACTACTTGATACGAGAACTGGAAAAAATATCAAAGGAAAGCAGCTCTGTTTGTTCTGGGTGATTTCCGACAAAGGAGTAGTGTTACTAAAATGTTGCAAACTTTGGGTTGGGAACACTTGGGAGTAAGGAGACGAGATGCTCGACTATGCGGTATGTTTCGAGCTGTCAGTGGTGAGATGGCGTGAAATGAAATGAAATGGCATATGGCTTTTTGTGCCGGGAGTGTCCGAGGACAAGTTCGGCTCGCCAGATGCAGGTCTTTTGAATTGACTCCCGTACGCGACCTGCGCATCATGATGAGGATGAAATGATAATGAAGACGACACATACAGCCAGCCCCTGAGCCAGCGGAATTAACTAATTATGGTTAAAACTCCTGACCCTGTTGGGAATCGAAACCGGACCCCTGTGACCAAAGGTCAGCATGCTAACCATTTAGCCATGGAGCCAGACATGGCGTGAAATGATATAAGTAGATGAATAAGCTTGAGTAGAGTTTTCAGAAGTAGGAAACATCGTCGTATGACGGAATTCAAGAAGACAAATTGGGACAAATATTCATTTATAGGACGAAGCGTAAGGGATTGGAATAAATTATCAAGGGAAATGTTCGATAAATTTTCCAACTTCTGGTATAAAAATGGGAAACTACGGAAAACCATTTTCAGGGCTGTTGAGAGTGGGGTTCGAACCCACTATCTCCCGAATGCAAGTTTAGAGCTGTGCGCCCCTAACCGCACGGCCTACTCGTTCGGTAAGCCTATATACAGATATTTTACAAACATATCGTATCTCTTGAAATAGTGGAGATAATTTTTTTAAAACCAGAATGAAGACAATCTTAATTAGATGGTGTATTTTGTTTTCCGTCGCTGCAGGTCCTTCAATCTGGGCCGTGACAGCATCAAAGTAAACAATTAATTGTTCAGGAACAGTGGGTGCAAGTGAATAATGAATAATCGTTTAGCAACGCTCGTGGCGACACCTACGCGGAATGATCGATGGTTTGGTATAATCATTAGTTCAGGAGATAGCCGCTAGATGTCTCGAACATCGAGAAAATGCCACCTGGACTCCATTTGACGTCGATGAGTGAAAGCTCGCCCGTGACGTAATCACGCAAGGTAGAGTGAGTATTGGCCTGGCCTTACCACGGAGAGGAGTAGGCGTTGAGCCGACGAGTGTTCTTGGACCAGTCTTGTGGCAGCAACCGAGTGATAGTAAGTTGCGTGACTTCGTCGTGCGCTCTTACGTAACGTGCACGTACGCGAGTTGGCGGTCGTCGCATCATGCTCTTTAAATTTGTGTTTATAAATAATAACAGATCTGGACAGTTGTAGAAGAATGTCACTGAAGGTAAGTCTTTTAGGAATTCATCTGTCTTACCGGTGATATATACATCTGGATATTGCAAACATCTGTCATTCTACTCTTTCAGATTTATTGAATTTAGATCTTCGCCGTAAAACCCTATAATCTGTTAAATTCGTGGTGGTTAGTGTACGCGAGGAATTATGAATGGGCCATTGATTGTGTTACTATTAAAACGGAACGTTTTATTACCTGGCATCCTTTTACAGTAAAATACTGTTTCGAATTAATCTTCAGAGAAAATATTTAAACTCACGTATTTTCGAATATATAGTGATGTGTCCATTGTATAAAAATCAGAATAAATAATGCATTGTTAATTATTGCAAGTGTAGTTCACCCACGTCAATTGTTTCGACATTAGGCATTGTTACCTAGTTTTCAGTTCTTTAGACCTTACTGTAATTGTTATTTCGGTTATTATTTAAACAAACTCATTTGTTCTTTTCTTGTCTATTATTTAAATATTTTTGTATACCGTGAAAAATATTTGAATTGATATCGTGCTCACCTTTGATTGTTTTTTAATATTTCATTTTAAAAGTAGCCTTGATTCAGTTTTGCTGCCTTGTTTTTAATGATGTGTGGTTTTTGAAACTGCCGAGTCCTCATTGTTGAAGTTACTGAGCGATAGTAATCCCGCTATTAAGATGCTTTGTGCTATTGAATTACTTCACGTATCGTAACGGCCCGTCCGATATTGGGAAATAAAACAGAACCGTATTCCATGGTTCTCGATGTAATTAAATTGTAAATCAATTCCAATTAGAAGCTTAATCGCAGTTTGCATTTATGCTGGGGATTTCCTATTCATTACGGTATTGAATTTTTCTGCTGCATGGCTGGGTAATTAATTACCTTAGGACCACTAGGTCATTTTCTGTTTTTTTTTTGGGGGGGGGGGTCTTCTCGTGCAGAAGTTTATAGAGTGTAACATTCTTTTATTCAAATTATATATTTAGTGGTGTGGGAGGCGGGCGGAGGGGGTTGTGTGTGGGGACTTTGTATGAAGAAATAGAGCTTTATTCAGTAGATATATCGTTTGCAAGTTACATACCGTAACATATAGTTTCAGGATAAATTGTATGAGAGATTTCTTCCTTATTCATTGCATGCAGAATTCTTTTGAACACCTGCCAATGTTGCGGTGATTGATGTATTTTTTTCGAAATTTCCACAATTCTCAGTATGTTGAAAATCGGTTCAAATAGGAAGCTTAATTGCTTTTTGCATTCAAGCTGGAGATATTCTTTTTACCACAGAATTTTGCTACTGCATGTCCAGGTAATACTGCGAAAACGTAGTGCATCTCCCGATCCTTTTGGTTCAATTTTCTTACCGTGTAGAATTTTGGAAAGTATGCTGTTCTAGAAAGGTCAAAAAATACAAGCGGGAAGTGTAAAATTCTTTCTAGAACGCTTGTAGCCGGGCTGAGTGGCTCAGACGGTTAAGGCGCTGGCCTTCTAACCCCAACTTGGCAGGTTCGATCCTGGCTCAGTCCGGTGGTATTTGAAGGAGCTCAAATACGCCAGCCCCGTGTCGGTAGATTTACTGGCACGTAAAAGAACTCCTGCGGGACTAAATTCCGGCACCTCGGCGTCTCCGAAGACCTTAAAAAAAGTAGTTAGTGGGACGTAAAACAAATGACATTATTATTATTAGATCGCTTATAGATTTCATTCATTAACCTTGTTTTATGGGAAGAGAATGTGTGTGTGTGTGTGTGTGTGTGAGAGAGAGAGAGAGACAGAGAGAGATTCTTTTAGAAAAAAAAAATGTACCTATTTGTTATTGCATGCAGAATTTCGTTTCTGGTGACTTGCTGGGGGCGTGGTAATAGTGCCTTTGCCACTGGCTTCTCGCCAACCATAGCGGACGACGGATGAATACCGGTCAGTAGAGATGGGGAATCTGATTCTTTTAGAAGAACCGATTCATTTGAACCGATTCACGAAAATGATTCGTTCATTTGATTCGTTCATTTAATTCGTTCATTCCAATACCGCGTGACGGAGAGCCGAAAGCGAAACCATGGACTCAGATGAACCATTCCGTTATGTTCTTTATAACTGCTACTGCTTTACATGTTTACAGGTTACAAGAAGTGAAATGTTCAAGGTATAATAATAATAGTTGATAGCATTTTAACAAGAGTAGTATCCTTTTTAGAGGTTACAGTTGAGAAATGCTACACAACTGTCTGACTAATCCTTTCCAAACTTAAGTAGCTATCATTCGAAACTATGCGAGAATCGAATTTGAAATTTATAGTAGATATGAACATTTTTGTGGCCATGTTTCACACGTTACTTCACAAGAACAAGAACGTGAGCGGGAACCTTGAAGTAAACTTAACCTAACATTTCGCCACGAGCTGAAAGTTGAGTGTAGCTTAAAGTTCCGAGAAGTGTGTGACTTGAAACTAAGTGATAATTTCTTATTTAAAAAATTTATTTTTTCCTGTAAGGTTAGGTTAGAGTATTTGACTTGTGGACAGGACTTTTAGTTCAGGTTAAATAAAAAATAACAGAGTCGTTCTTCACAAGTAGTCATTGATTCAAAAATGGTGGATACCCGATTTGGCGATATGAATCAGAACGAACGAGGAACCAAGGAACGAGTTGCGGCTGCCATCTCTCGATTCAGATTTCGATTCACAAACGAGTCGATTCATTCCGCTCACTGAATCATGATTCAATCGTTCAGTGCAATGATTCGTTCATTTTGAATCACTCGTTCAGAATCTCCCCATCTCTACCGGTCAGTATACGTAGGACTTTTAAATGAAAAGTCATGTTCCTGTCGTTCGGATTCCGTCTACTTCTGAATGTGCCGCGCAGCTATAATCTCTATTTCAACATTCGTGTAAAACTGGAAGTAACCGTGACCTTTTGCTAATAGTGATATTGGTGTGTGTGTGTTTATATTGTTATAGCTTACCCAGAAATCATGAAAGTATGAATATTCGCAAAACGCCAACTTGTTGCGTTTTACAGTAAAGAATGTCCATTTGTATATTCCAGCGAGCTTACCTACACTACCCCGTGAACAGGTGTGCAGTTGTCAGGTGGATGCGCTTTAGCGATCAAAGGTGGCTTTGGAAAGCTTCCTTGTTTGTCTTGCATTCGGGAGATAGTGAGTTCGAACCGGCAGCCCTGAAGATGGTTTTCCGTTTTCACATCCGGCAAATGCTGGGGCTGTACCTTAAATAAGGCCACGGACACTTCCTTACCCGCTCCTGTTCCTTCCCTATCCCATGTTCGCCTGTCGGTGGAAATAGTATCACCATCAGAATGTTGGCCGGCAGGGTAGGAGACGTGCTGTTATACAATTTCTAACTGCGTTCTTCTCCGCAGTGAGTGAGGTGCGATTTAAAGCAGATTGAAAAAGAAATCACAGTGCAGTGTTCCCAACCCATAAATATTTTCTCCGCTAACTTTGAGTTGAACATCTCCTAAATTTCGAACTGAAGCAAAATAGCATATACCAGCTGTTTTAATTAAATATTAACTCAACACTCACCAGTTTCAGAACAGGAATTCATCTTCTCCTCGCACTATACGCTCTGATACAGATATGGTGGGTTGAGGTCCTGTGGTTTCATATGAAGCCACATGGTACCGTTCTTTTTCAAAGTATATGCTGGCACTTCACTGCAGCAAAGCACATACGGAAATTTTCAAATCTATTTCGAAAGTTATTTTCACTTTCATTACTGTTTTCATTGTTTTTCATAAGTGTGGAAAGAAATAATGTCAGACAATTTCGCATTTATATTGCACTGCCAATAGATACACCGTCGCGTCTATATATGGTAACCTTGGGAAGCTCAACCAACTAGTCTTTAAAAGTTGAATTATTTAACCACTCTTTACGAAATATCAGACTACTTGTTAACCTATTCTTTCCACATGTTGACGTGCCAAAAAGAAAATATCAAAAGAAACACGACACTACCCGGCTCATCAAGAATACAGTAACGATTTTAACAAATTCTGACTGAGGCTGTGGGCTAGAGCTGGTCTAGAAAACGAGTCTTAGTATGCATCATAAATTCAATAAAATGAGAATAAGTAGACAATTATGCTGTAGTAAGTTCTAAATTTGTTTCTCCAGGTGATGAAAGGTGATATTGTTACCGCTGAAAATCGCTAAAAGAAGTTTGAAAATCCGTCAAAAAATTCGCTGTCCGCTAAATGGAAAATGTATCCGCTGTTCTATTTAAAATTCCGTCAAATTTGGCGGAAAATCCGCTGAGTTGGAAACACTGTCAGTGATCTGCTCAAGGCTTAATGCCTCCATCCTATGGAATAATCACCATCTGCAACATATGCCCTCACTCACTGCGGAGAGGAAGGCAGTTAGAAATTATATACCAGCACCTCTCCTAACCTGCCGGCCAACATTCTGATGGTTACACTTTTTCCACACACAGGACTCGAACCGGTTAATCACGGCGTCAGTTCATAGACTTAACGATTACGGCCACCAATCAGGCAGATTTCCTAGTCGCTGCGTGGTTTCTTCTGAGTACTGGAAAAACTGTTTCGTCTTTTTTATCATTCTGTGCCAGATATTCCCTGTTTTTACCTTGTAGAGTACTGTGTTGAGAAGTTTACGTCTTGTCTTTACGCTTGAAATTTTTGACTCAAACTTCGTTTTTTTTAAATCTCGGATTAGATACAGAAGAAGAAAACGCTTTTCCCTTTGCGAAAGTCAAATGATCATGCATGTCTGCTGGTCATGGCCATCCATCAACAGCTACTAACTGTAATTTCAGATGAAATGAAATGGCGTATGGCTTTTAGTGCTGGGAGTGTTGATTTGACTCCCGTAGGCGACCTGCGCGTCATGATGAGGATGAAATGATGATGAAGACGACACATATACCCAGCCCCCGTGTCAGCGAAATTAACCAATGACGGTTAAAATTCCCGACCCTGCCTGGAATCGAACCCAGGACCCCTGTGACCAAAGGCCAGCTCGCTAACCATTTAGCCATGGAGCCGGACTGTAATTTCAGATGACTATCAGCCATAAGACCTGCACGGTTGCTATGGTTGCACTTATGTCGCACATTTTTTGTCGCGTCATGTTGTGCAAATTTTTGGATGACCCCCAGCTATATTTATGACAAAATCGAGAAGTGTCCGGACATCTCGTACCACTTGATTTTTTAATGACATTTCGTACCACCTAGGTCGTTATCTAACAACCAATGGTTTTCCCGTAATCCCCAAACATTCACGCCAGGACAATCCGTACCACTTCATATCAAATTGGAATTCCATTTCCACGTCAGCGGGCGTATTGAGCCTGGCAGACATACTTTAGAAATAAATAAATAAAAAAAACCTGTTTCCAGTCATTTGACCGGGTCAGGAATGGAATGAATAAAGCCCCCATCTAGCGGCGATGATATGAATTGTGCCGGTTGCCGAAGCCTGTCGCACTCCTTCGGGGCAATGAATGATTGTGAAATGAAATTACAGTATATTGGAGAGTGTCGCTGGAATGAAAGATGGCAGGGAAAACCGGAGTACCCGGAGAAATACCTGTTCCGCCTCCGCTTTGTCCAGCACAAATTTCACACGGAGTGACCGGGATTTGAACCACGGAATCCAGCGGTGAGAGGCCGGCGTGCTGCCGCCTGAGCCATGGAGAAATCACAAACAAAAATAATTTTCAACATTTGCTGAAGAAACTTCTATATCAATTTAATAACCGCCCTTTAAACTAAGGTATACTTAATCATTTATGTTTACGTAAATAAAAAGCTGTAAGGTGCTGGCCGACACATGTGCACCCCAGTAAACTCTTGTTCTTGTAGTATTTCCTCACAACGGGAATAAACCCCGAAACAAAACAATACAATAGAAATGTGCACCGTGTTCGGGCGCAAATAAGGATGGATAATATTTATAGCCGATATGGGATTGAAGGTCACGTGGAAACGAACTGCTGAAAGGTGGAAGTAGCTAGGTCCCCGCGAATGAGTACGAGATAAGAATCAACACGTGTACCAGTCAGATCTAGAGGTGTGACGGTCCAGAAATAATGTGTCACTGCTCCAACTGCTCCAGTGACACGACTGGAGCAGTGACACGTTGCCGGTCCAGTGACAAACCGGTCCAACCACAGATGGAGCTGAGGAGCATGGCTCAGCGGTGACACGCTACCGGTCCAGTGACAACCGGTACAGGCACAAATGGAGCTGAGGAATATAGCATTATAGGTTTACGTAGTCAGCGGACGCACGATTTGCTGTTCTTCGATTATGTCATGATCACGCCTGTCTTATCTGATTCGATAATGGCACACCGGTGGTAGGTTGAAAGTATAGAAAATATTTTTTTATCTTCAATTAATAAATTCATACATAATAATGTTATTTGTTTTACGCCCCAATAAATACATTTACGGTTTCCGGAGACGCCGAGGTGCCGGAATTTTGTTCTGCAGGAGTTCTTTAACTTGGCAGTAAATCTACTAATAATAATGTTATTTGCTTTACGTCCCACTAACTACTATTACGATTTTCGGAGACACCGAGATGCCGAAATTTAGTCCCGCATGAGTTCCTTTACGTGCCTCTAAATCTACCGTTACGACGCTGACGTATTTGAGCACCTTCAAATACCACCCGACTGAGCCAGGATCGAACCTGCGAAGTTGGGGTCAGAAGGCCAGCGCTGTACTGACCAAGCTACTCCGCCCGGCACAAAATTATTTCAAGAAGTAAATTACAAGTAGACTTTGTGGAAAAAGTAACGATGCAGGTATTTTTTAAATGTAATCGTTACAAGTAATCCGATTACTTTTACCCAGTTACTTCCCAACTAGGAAAATGATAACATTTTGCGTGCAATTCTTCCCTAAGATTCTGACATGTGAATGGCCTATAATGTTGTTTAGAAATCGCCGATGATCATTTTCAAGTATCTGACGTTTTAAAAAGTATTCAGTGTTGTGAATTTAAAACGTTCATTGATCATATTCGCCAAATTAAATGATCAGTTATAGTATTTAAAGTGCCGTTTAACTATGTTTTAACTATGTTAAGAAAAACAGTCATTAATAATAATCACAAAAATATTTTATTATTATTATTATTAGAAACGTTTTAATGCTGAAGTATATTACTGTGGATTACTTTCGTTCACATGAAATATTGAACAACATACCGGTATGTCTCCGTCCTGTTCTTGTCACAACCTCCTAACGGTACGGGACGACGACGGCTGTCACTGGACCGTTTGCGAATAGCAGTAACAACACTTCCCGGTACAGCAAACTGCGAGTCGCATCGCAAGACTGTCGCAGTAGCAGTGGACCGGTAGCAGCAAACTGCGAGTCGCATCGCAAGACTGTCACAGTAGCAGTGGACCGGTAGCAGCAAACTGCGAGTCGCATCGCAAGACTGTCGCAGTAGCAGTGGACCGGTAGCAGCAAACTGCGAGTCGCATCGCAAGACTGTCACAGTAGCAGTGGACCGGTAGCAGCAAACTGCGAGTCGCATCGCAAGACTGTCACAGTAGCAGTGGACCGGTAGCAGCAAACTGCGAGTCGCATCGCAAGACTGTCACAGTAGCAGTGGACCGGTAGCAGCAAACTGCGAGTCGCATCGCAAGACTGTCACAGTAGCAGTGGACCGGTAGAGAAGAGGATCCTGGAGCAGGTTGTCACTGCTCCATTCGGAGAATAGGTGACGCGTACCGGTACGCCAGTACCGACACACCTCTAGTCAGATCAGTTGCGCCCGACGGGAGGTCAACAACGGTAGTGGTCATACCGTGCGGAGGCTTCTGCGTCACAAGTGGACAATGAATATACAAATGAATACATTCATTATAAATAGGATATCGTTTTTACTTAGCAATACTTCCCACTCTTTCAAGTAGTACGGAATGTCCCCTCTTAAATATGTTAAAAGTCATTAACTTCTCAGGTAATCAGTCGGTCAGGTGTTACAAAATGTCCTAGCACCAAATCGAAGGTATACTTAGTTCAATTTTTGTTTCTTTGTGTTTGTTACATCACTGAGAAAGGGCTCAACTAGGGTTGCCATATGTCATGAATTTCACGGCCAGACTGCAATTTTAAGAAGGAAAAAGGAACTTCCGGGATTAAAAAACAAAAATTCCGCGATATGATAATATTGCAGTTATTTAGAAGTTTGGAAAGTCAGCTTCGGGTAACTTGCAAATTGGATGAGTCTTCTCACGGTCTCCCCATTCTGTAAATTTGATTGTTTTTCTTTGGTGGATCAAACGGTTGAAAATATCTATATAAGGGGGTGAAAAGGAAAGCTAATTGTTTAAATGGAGTATATCTATATCTCAAAAACTTAAGTTTACGGACGTAAAAATTGGTATTTGTATCTCCTTTAAAAATAAACACGTATTATTTTGTTTTCGGAAAATCCCATTGAGTGAATGGGAGAGGTGGAAAAAGGGGTTGAATACCTTTTATAAGGATACTAAGATCTCAAAATCTGAAGATGTTACAGACGAGGAAATATGTATTTGGAATCTTCTTTAAAAATAAAGAAACGTGAATTTTTTGTTTTGTTTTCGACTTGAGAGAAGACTGTTTCTCACATGTACAGTTATATGTCGCATGGTCATCTTAGCTCCAAAAGCAATACCACAGACGTGGTTTACAGAGTTTCTGGGGTAAATAAAACTCAGTTTTTCGGTGAGTTTTTATATTTTAGGGGTTTTTCAGGTAATGTCTTAGTACAGTACCGGGGAATGATTACTTTTATCAAATTACGAAATCCATGCGAGCGAAGCCGCGGGTAACTGCTAGTTGAGAATATGAAGTCCAACAAGAAACGGGTAGCAGATTTTTTTTTTTCAGGTGAACGGTGTTGTGAAATGTTAGGGTAGTATTTTCTTGTTCCTGAGCATAAACGTGTTTTCTCTTAAGTCTGCCCAATGGAGTAAAGAAAGGAACCGAGGAACACCAATATCTCTAAGTGCAGTACTGAATACAGTAAGTTACAATATGTGAAGCATGTTTTAGAGCCTCCGTACCGAGCTCGATAGCTGCAGTCGCTTAAGTGCGGCCACTATCCAGTATTCGGGAGATAGTAGGTTCGTACCCCCACTGTCGGCAGCCCTGAAAATGGTTTTCCGTGGTTTCCCATTTTCACACCAGGCAAATGCTTCTGTAGCTGGCACAATTCCTATCCTTCCCGCTTCATTCATTCATTACATTCCTGACCCGGTCGGATGACTGGAAACATGCTGTGAATTTTTATTTCACATGAAGAAAAGAGGCAACTTGTACATAACGACAATCGATTTAGAGAAAGCTTTCAATCATTTCAATTACTACTGCATTTAGGGCAGATTCTCCATCTGTTGTTTTCCTAGCCTTTTCTTAAATGATTGCAAAGAAATAGGAAATTTATTGAACATCTCCCTTGGTAAATTATTCCAATCCCTAACTCCCCTTCCTATAAACGAATATTTGCCCCAATTTGTCCTCTTGAATTCCAACTTTATCTTCATACTGTGATCTTTCCTACTTTCAAAGACACCACTCAAACTTATTCGTCTACTGATGTCCTCCCACGCCATCTCTCCACTGACAGCTCGGAACATACCACTTAGTCGAGCAGCTCGTCTCCTTTCTCCCAAGTCTTCCCAGCCCAAACTTTGCAACATTTTTGTAACGCTACTCTTTTGTCGGAAATCGCCCAGAACAAATCGAGCTGCTTTTCTTTGGATTTTTTCCAGTTCCTGAATCAAGTAATCCTGGTAAGGGTCCCATACACTGGAACCATACTCTAGTTGGGGTCTTACCAGAGACTTAGCCCTCTCCTTTACATCCTTACTACATCCCCTAAATACCCTCATAACCATGTGCAGAGATCTGTACCATTTTTTTTTTTACAATCATATTTATATGATTACCCCAATGAAGATATTTCCTTATCTTAATACCTAGGTATTTACAATGATCCCCATAGGGAACTTTCACCCCATTAACGCAGTAATTAAAACTGACCTATTTGTGAAACTCACAACCTGAGTTTTATCCCCGTTTATCATCAGACCATTGCCTACTGTCCATCTCGGGACTCGGGCTGTCGTCTATACATTGAGTCATCTCGGAATATCAAGGAAGATGAGAAGGGTAATTGAAAATACGTATAAGGAATTTAAATGTTATATCAAAGTGAAATTCGAAGAGATTTTCATTTCATCCTCTTGAGGTCGACGTCAGGAAGTGCATCCGGTCGTAAAAACTCGTAGAGAAACGGGAACCGTTTGGACATACATGGTAATAACCTCATGACTAGAGCTGGGATTTCTATGTAATTACATTTTTTGTTCCTTGCTATTTAGGTGCTGAGAAAAATTATATGTTCACAAAACACTATGTTAGGGTTATTATTACCAAATTTCATTTTACATATTTTTTTAATATTTGCGGATATTCTACGTATTCTTAGTGATTTACATGTGCCAGTCTTAAATCTTTCATCCCTTTTAGAGTTAATTGCTTTACAACTAGCCACTTTCATGTTGGAGTTTTCAGGAATATTTTTCTAAACGCATTTCTGGGACCTCTTTGTTATGTACGTAGGAATTTCCAAATCTATTCTTAGAGCTGTCTTCCTTTGAAATGTCTCAATTAGGTTTTAGTTTCTTTTGAACAGCTGAAGAACATAGTTCATGAACATCAGTTTTCTCTATAGTCATTATGGCACCAGTAGCGTCCTCGCTGGTTTCAAAGTTAAAATCATGGATTGCAGTAGACGAGTCCTTTGCAACTGATGGCAAAGTAGTGATTTGCCAAGCATGCAACAAACATATCGCATGCTCCATGAAATCCCAGCTTGAGCAACATGCATGAAGTGCTCTGCATAGAAAAAACCAACAGTTAGGTTCACAAAAGAAACAAATCCTTTTAACACAGATGCAACCTTCACCTTCAAGTAACCCTTTTTATGAAGACTTGTGCCTTGCAATGATTGTAGCCAATATTCCATGGTATAAACTTGAAGTGCCTAAATTCACATCTTTTCTGGAAAAATACTGCAAGCAACATGTTCCTAATCAACCATCACTACGCAAGAATTA
The DNA here is from genome assembly GCF_040414725.1 of Anabrus simplex. Classification (NCBI taxonomy): domain Eukaryota; kingdom Metazoa; phylum Arthropoda; class Insecta; order Orthoptera; family Tettigoniidae; genus Anabrus; species Anabrus simplex. Next base: position 96,248,347 of record NC_090277.1, on the reverse strand, counting down.
TCTTCAAGTCTGCTACGACGAGGTAATGCACAACATAAGACAGCATATAGTAAATTCTTTCATATGGGTGGTTGTTGTTGATGAAACAACAGATGCTAAGGGTAGATTTATTGCAAATCTTGTGGTGGGGAAGCTACAACCTGACAGCGCCTTAAAACCATGTTTGATCTACTGTAAAGAGCTAGACTATACAAATCACTCGACTATTGCGAGATTTGTGAATGATGGATTAAGAGCTCTGTGGCTGACTGAGATGAAAGAGGAAAAGGTATTAGTGATGTATTCTGATGCTGCAGCATATATGCTTAAGGCTGCAACTGCTTTGAAGGTGTTTTATCCCAATATGCTCCATTTTGCATGTTTGGCTCATGGACTGCAACGTGTTGCCGAAGATATTAGAGCTTTTCCAAAAGTGAATAGATTAATTTCAGCAACAAAAAAATGTTTTTTAAGAGCTCCACAATGATTGCTATCTTACAAACAGCAATTGCCAGAGATACCACTGCCGCCGGAACCAGTGTTAACAAGGTGGAGGACATGGATAGAAGCAGTTAACTTCTATAGTGAGCATCTATATTAGATACTATAAAGACTATGGTAGATTCTTTTGATCCTGAAAATGCTGTATCTATTAGTGAATCACAGACTGCCTTTAGTGACTCCAAAGTGGTCCCCTCAATCACCTACATCAGGGGCAACTTCTGCTGGCTTCCAGAAAGCATCAAACGTCTAGAAACATCAGGACTGCCACTGCAAGATTCTATTGCCATCATAGAGGATGCAATTGAAAAACTAAGTGCTGTGCATGGGGAAACTGGTGCAAGTGTATTGAGTAAATTGCAAAAAGTGTTGAAGAGAAATCTTGGTTATTCAACATTTCACAGTGTGTGCCGAATTCTAAATGGAGATGGCGTTGATCCTCCCAAGGACATTTCTCCAGCGAAAATTCCTCTCCTAAAATTTGCCCCAGTTACATAATGTGACGTTGAAAGATCTTTCTCTGCATATAAGAACATCCTAAGTGACAAACGCCTTTCCATGACCCCAGAGAACATCAAAAAATACTTAAAAGTTCACTGTGCTACAAAAATTTAAGGAATGAACGTGCTTTGGGTGTTGAAAATAATAAGTTTCTATTGAATATGTGTGTGATATAATCATGTAATATGATTTCAAAGAACACTGAAAAATACTTAATTGTTCACTGTGCTACAAAATGTAATATAGTGTGTTTAGTGTGTTGTAACTGACAAAATGGTAAGTTTATATTGATTATATGATATTAAATATTTTGCCCATTCTACATATTTTGCTACATATTTTAGTGCTTTTTGTTACATATTTATGTACATATTAAGCCACTTGATACTAATAAAAAATCCCAGCTCTACTCATGACTTGTCACATTCGCTCGCATTTCTTCACCATGGCCCCCAGTTATTTCATATTATGACCTAAGTACAAAATAACGCTATAGTAAACGTATGGGCCCAACTTGATCGATATTTGGAATCGAATCAACGTTCTTCATTCGTCAGACACATGTATTTTCTTACACTACAGGAACAGCTCCCATGGACCTACCTAAGCAATACCCTTCACGGAGGAAATATACTCCCAGATTAATTTTAACTGAAATATCCTGGTAGTGTGTTAGGTGCTGGATGGTGTGTGTGTTTTTTTTTTTTAATCCTTCCAGCACCGGAGTATAACCGGCAGAACTGGGCCAATAACTGAAGGTCACTGCAGCGAAAGTGAACCGCACGGAATAGGGCCAACAACATGCGGTTAGATAATTCTGTAACGATAACAGTGAACTCAGTAGGTCACGCTTAGTTATTTCCGTCCAACGTGACTGACTCAGTTTTCACGGTTCACTACAAAAGCAGATCTTCACTGAATATAGTAATTTAGCGACATACTTATTGGGCACACGTTGAGGCATGTTGTATTGCATTAACGATACACGCGACAAGAATTATTTTGAAGCGGACTTGAGATATCTTAACGAATCGTAGTAGGCCATATGATTTTGGTTAAGAAAATGCCGATTATACGTTTTGCGAATTAAAGCACATAGTAAAATAATTCGTGTAACGGGTGAGAGGGCATTTTCGGCCATTCCTGTCATAAGCACAACTGCCCTCTGCATTTTAAAAGCAAGACGACATAATTATGAGAATTATAATATTTTATTTTTAATGATCCACTGTCAGACTCCTTGGCTTAATTGTCAGCACTGAGGCCTTCGGTTCAGAGGGCCCCGGGTTCCATACCCGGCCGGATCGGGGATTTTAATCGCGTGTTGTTAATTCTGGCTCGGGGACTGGTTGTTCGTGTCTGTCCCTACACTCACCTCTTCATATTCAGACAACACACTACACTACAAACTACCACAGAAATACGCAATAGTGATTACATCCCTCCACATAGGGTTGGCGTCTAGAAGGGCATCCGGCCATAAAACAGGGCAAAGTCCACATGTGCGACACAGTTCGCGCCCACGACTCCACAAAGCGTGGGAAAAGCGGTAGAGGAATAATGATTTTAACGATCCACTGATGATGGAACTAAGATTCCGGAAACCGGTTATGAATTAAATTGCATTAACGTGTGCTGATATAGACTGTTTTAATTTTACTATGTGTAGGAATTACCGTGGTAGACACTACTGTGCATATGAAGTCAGCCCATCATTAAAATTTTAAATACAGTAGTAGTAAAACTTATACACATTCTCATAGTGCTTATGTATTTTTGTTTTTGACTTACATTTGAGGCGAAGTTAGGGCTCACGGCCCAGTAGGTTCCCAGAAAGGGGATTTTTAAACCCTGAATATCCTCGGCATACTTTCATCAAATACGCTACTGCCTCCCGATATTTACGACAAATTCCGCTCCACTTCCACATCCTGTATAAACAACACGTCAGATCAGCACGACAGGCCTCCGCTTGAGTTAATTGCTAACTGGAATAAATGAGTTCGCTGTCGTATATAAAACTCCTCTTGACGTCACCACAGTACTAAGTGATCGGATTACAGAAACTGTTGGGGGAGGCTTTATGAAGTTCATAGTCAGAGATAGTCTAGGGGTTTAGAGAATTTGATAAAGAAAACCCACACTATTTTACTGTGTGAATCGGTTTCGTTGGCGGGCGTCATGAGAACCAAATGAAAAAAAGGGACGTCAGAAACCCGCGATGTTCATTAAATGATCGCTGATAAATGTCTGCCGCTACTGCCTAAGATGAGGACAACGAGGAAATGTAATCTGCAGAGGAAAATGACCTCATATGAAACGAAGTCTTCGGAGCAGTACATCTGCTTCGAAAATACACTGATCAGCAAGAACATTATGACCACCTATCTACTACCGTCCAGGCGATAGCAGCATCAACTGACGAGAATGACTGCTAGTCAGACACACGCATGGTACATGTAGTATGTGTGCGTGCTGTCCGTGTGTACTGTAGAATGGGGAAGGCACACGATGTATCTGAGTTTGACCGTGGGCAAATTGTGATGCTCCAGAGGCTCGGTACGAGCATTTCGGAAACTGCTCGACTTGTCGGGTGTTCAAGGATTGCTGTGTTGAGAGTCTTCAACAAGTGGCGAAACCAAGGTGAAACCACGTCCAAACGTCAAGGGGTTGGGCGGCCACCCCTCATTAGATGTCTGACTTCGTAGGCTGGGCAGACTGGTATAGCAGGACAGGCGGCGAAGTGTGACGGAACTAACATCGGACTTTAATGCTGGGCAGAGTACAAGTGTCTAAACACAGTGCACCGAACACCCCTAAGCATGAACCTCCGCAGCCGAGGATCCATGCATGTGCGAACGTTAACACGACGACATCGGCAACTACGACTGAAATGGGCACGTGACCATCGTCACTGGATGTTGGCGCAGTGGCAGAGCGTTTCATGCTGTGATGAATTCCGATACCTTCTTCATCATGCCGATGGGATGACGCGAATCCGTTGTCTTCCAGGGGAACAGCTCCTTGTACCTGCACTGCGCGACGGAGACAAGCTGGCGGCGGTTCAGTCATGGCCTTGGAAACATTCACGTGGGCATCCATGGGTACAGTGGAGCTCGTGCAAGGCACCATGGCGGCCGAGAAGTATCGTACACTGTTTGCAGACTACGTACACCCCTTTATTACGATCATATTTCCCAACGGCAGTGACATTTTTCAACAAGATAATGCGCCGTGTCCCAAGGCCAGGAGTGTGATGGAGTGTTTCGAGGAACGCAGTGACGAGTTGCAATTAATGTGCTGGCCCCCCAACTCGCCAGATCTTAACCCAATAGAACACATCTGGGATGTGATTGAACGTGGCGTCAGAGCTCATCGACCCTCTCCCCGGAATTTACGGGAGTTAGATGACTTGGTTGTGCAGATGTGGTGCCAGCTCCCTCCAGCGACCTACCAAGGCCTCATTGCTTCCATTCCAAGAAGCGTCGCCGCTGTTATCCGTACCAAAGGTGGACATACCGGCTATTAGGTAGGTGGTCATAATGTTCTGGATGATCAATGTACATTATGTTGCTTCTATATAGCGTTGGATCAAGACGGAAAACCAAAAATTAAAGAAAGGTGGTGATAACAATAAAAAAAGATTCCCTGATACGTTTAACGTCAAGAAAGACCTAGAAGAAATGGGTCTATGACCAAATGACGTGCACAAACAAGGCCTTTTCTTTAAAAGCAACGTGGCGTTTGGGACCTTCCGGGATGAGTAGTGGACAACTGGTGCAAAGTGGTCGGATGAACGTCGTGCTCGACAGAGCGAGGTGATGACAACCTATTGGATCAATCAAAAACGCCGGAATGTATAATGGAACTTATCGTGGTGCCTAGTTGGCCGAATATCGAATAATAAATAAATAAATAAATAAATAAATAATCGAGCGAGTTGGCCGTGCGGTTAGTGTCGCGTAACTGCGAGCTTGCATTCGGAAGATAGCGGGTTCGAACCTCACTGTCGGCAGAGCTGAAGATGCTTTTCCGTGGTTTCCCATTTTCAAACCAGGAAAATGCTGGGGCTGTACATTATGGCCACGGTGGCTTCCATCCAGCTCCTAGCCCTATCCTATAGTCATGAGACCTATCCGTGTCGGTGTCACAAAACGCAAAATTGTAAATCGTCTTTTACCGCTTTTCCTACACCTGTGGGCTTGCGGCTGCAAACTGTGTCGAACATGTGGATTTTATCCTGTTTTATGTCCGGATGCCCTTCCTCGTGCCAACACTGTATGAAGGATTGTAATCACTATTTTATGTTTCTATGGTGGTTGGTGGTGAGAGAAAAAGAAAAATGTAAAAAAAAATGAATAAATAATTTAAAAAATGGGGAAGAGGAGAGTCAAATCTAACAAAGAATTGTATCAAAGGACAGGAGTGGTTGAACTGACGAGGAAGAGAATGAATGGTACAATTCTATGGACACAAGTTGAGGATGGACAGTAATAGACTGACGAGGAGAATCTTTGAATTCTTCAGGAAGAGTAAGACACAGCTGAAATGGTTTCGAGAAATGAGGTTGGACTTGACGAAGATAGGGGTTCCGGAAGATGACATCATGGACAGAAATCGATTTAGACAATTCGTTAAACAGTTCCGCATTTTCCAGGAGACTGGAGAAATACTCGTGAGAAAAGGGAGATCCTATACAGATCAGAAGAAGGGAGGAGAAAGGATGAAAAGATACTGGCAGAGAGGGAAGAGAGAGAAGGCTAAAATTATGCAAAGATCGTCAAACGTGGCCCACAGACGGCCGACATGATAAATAAAGTTGTAGTCACTCCTAGTGAACATACTGGCCTTCGGTTCAGAAAGGCCTGGGTTAGATTCCCAACCAGACTGGGGATTTTAACTGTGTAAACTCTGTACACCTCGTCCTGTGTTACGGTCTTGTCTTACTCTTTAATATACATTTATACAACACACACTTCATGTAGTGCATGTTGTGGAAATAACAGGCATCGTTTAGAGCAATTTGTAGTAAATAGCATAATTTAAACTTACCATTGATGCTTTCACGCCCCGTACTTACACATGATATAGGCTTTTGGGCTTATGCCGTGTCAAGAAATGAAGGTGAAATTCTTTACGTTTCGCAGAGGCACTCTGTCTATAATTTAAACTTGTTCTAAAAGCGTAAAAGTACGTCCTTTTCATTCCTGAAGTGAAGATAAACCTCAGTGTATTAATCATATTCATTGTACACTGTTATCTCTTTGAATATTTAGTCTGCAAAAGTTCTGTGAATTAACTAAACTCCACAGTTCTCTATTTGAACCAGCTTTTTGTGGTGTTTAATTCTCCACGTCCATCCACGCCCTCCACGTCCCATCCCGTAATACAAGAATGAAGACCCTATTCCATACTCCTTACTCCCGGCTTTCTCTCACCCAAAGGTCCCTTTCGGTACGTATTCCAGCAATGTTTAATACATTATCTATCATCAACAACAACCTAGATCTCTTCGTAACGTTTCCTTCCTTCTGTCATGATATTTATCATATAACTTAATTTTCCTTCTTGTTCTTTCCCGTTCTGCTCCTGTATTTACTGTAAGTGTATTTTTCTTTGTTAATAACGTTGTTTATGTAAATATGTATTATATATGATTGTACAGTTTTTATTGTGTATATTCGTGTCCTTTGTAAGTATTTATATATCTTTCATTTTAGATTCATATCTATTGTACATAGCTCAGATCGTTGTAATTCGGCGTTATGCTGTTGCTGATCCTGAATAAATAAATAAATAAATAAATAAATAAATAAATAAATATACCTGTTATCTTTAAATCATTAGGAGCAGCCTACCAATCGTCGTCTTGGTCTCCCTCTACTTCTCTTACCCTCCATAACTGAATCCATTATTCTCCTAGGTAACCTATCCTCTTCTATTCATCTCACATGACCCCACCACCGAAGCCGGTTTATGCGTACAGCGTCATCCATCGAGTTCAGTCCTAACTTGGAGTCTATCACCTCATTACGTGTACTCTCCTGCCATTGTTCTCACATGTTTGTACCAGAAATTGTTCTCGCTGCTTTCATGTCTGTTACTTCTAACTTATGAATAAGATATCCTGAGTCCACCCAGCTTTCACTCCCATAAAGCAAAATTGGTCTGAAAACGGATAGTTTTTTCTGGGAGCTGACTTCGTTCTTACAGAATATTGTTAATCGCAACTGCAAGCTCACTGCTTGAGCTTTGCTGCACCTTGATTCAATCTCACTACGCTGTTTGGGTCACCTAGCTCTCAGCTTGCATTCGGGAGATAGTGAGTTCGAACCACACTGTCGGCAGCCGTGAAGATGGTTCCCCATGGATTCCCATTTTACACCAGGTAAATGCTCCCAAAATTTTAGTAAACTACATTCGAATTCCGATATCTGCCCCACTCATTGACTGAATGGTCAGCATTGAGACTTTCGGTTCAGAGGGTTCGATTCCCGGCCGGGTCGGGGATTTTAATCGCGTGTGATTAATTATTCTGGCTCGGGGACTGGATGTTTGTGTTTGTCCCAACACTTTCATCTTCATATTCAGACAACGTCCTACACTACCAACCACCATAAAAACAGGCAATAGTGATTACATCCTTCCATATAGGGTTGGCGTCAGGAAGGGCATCCGGCCGTAAAACGGGCCAAAGTCCACGTGTGCTACACCGTTCGCACCCGCGACCCCGGAGACGTGGGAAAAGTGGTAGAAGTCTAACTTAGACATCTCGAGGTGCCTGCGGAGGCTGAAAATACTTCGAGTTATCGAAAACTCGAGGTATATTAAAAATGTACATACTACTATGGATCCACAAAAAACTTCCCAATTTTTAACACACTTTTTTTTCGACATCTAAACCTTTATTAGTATTCGATATCGTACTAAAAGGTTTATTTTGGCATAGAAAGCAACATTCTCATTTTAGAATACTCCCCCTCCACCCCCAAAAAAACCACGGCACTTAACGCCCTTGAAAGGGCCTTGGCCTGCCCAGAGACCGCTGCTGCGCCCGAAGGCATGCAGATTCTTTAACACATTATCACCATATGCGTCCTCGCTAACTGAGGGCTGCCACCCCCTGCTGTAAACTGCTTGCTAGGGGAAGCGAAGTGGCCTAAAGGGGAGGGCTTTAAGCTACTATGGTAACGTGGCTACTCACGGACGCAACGGCTAGTCAAACGGTGCACTCTGATTAAATTGTGGAGTGTGTTTAATTTTGTATAAGGAGACGATTTAAATTTAAGATTCTCCTACATGAACTAATTTTGTCTTGGGATAATCAGTTATTATTATTATTATTATTATTATTATTATTATTATTATTATTATTATTATTATTATTATTATTATTATTATTATTATGTAATTCGCTGGGGCCATCAAGGACCACGTTAAGTCTTGTAGCATTTGACACTGAACTTGGCCTTCTTTAGAGTCCAAATTTCCCTCATTCTTTGTGAGTGGGCCTGCTTACGCTCCTCTGTCCAAGGGGCACCGTGTCTTCTCTTCGGTTGCTCGTCTCGGTTTAGCCCGTTCGTCAATATTTTCTTGCTGAAGCGATCTCTGTTAAGGGCGTCTTCAGCTGAGATATGTAGAATTTGCAGGTCTTCTTTGGTATTTCTAAACCAGGGAATTGTGGTTTTGGGGTTTGAATCAAAAAGTGAAAGATTTCTTTAGTTAACTTTCTTCCGTCCATTCTTTTCAGATGACTGTAAAATCATGCCCGTCTTTTTCTGATTGTGTCGGTAATTTTCTCTATTTTGCTGTAGACTTCCTCGTTGGATCTCTTTTGATGGATACCATTTCTGTACTTTGATTCCAAGATTCCTCACACAATTTTGCGTTTTTTTTCTCCAGTTCTTCAAGGAGTCCTTTGTTGGCATTTAAAGACAGGGTTTCGGCTGCATATAGAACTACTGGCTTCAGAACTGTTTCATAGTGACGTATCTTGGTGTTTTGGGAAAGGCATTTTTTGTTGTAGATTGTGCGGGATGTTTGGTAAGTTATTTCCAGTTTGCGTACTCGCTCCTGAAGTGCTTCTTTGTCCAGTCCATTTTGCATGATGATCTCACCAAGGTATTCGAATTTGTCTACTAGGGTGATGTCCCCGAATTTTGTATGGAGTTTTGGTGGAGCCTCTTTGATGTTAGTCATTACTTCTGTTTTCTCAAACGATATCTGCAGACCAGTTTGTTCGGCAGTTAACTTGAGCTCTAGCGGTTTCTAAGTCGTTTGAGAGAACAGCAATATCATCGGCAAATGCTAAGCAGTCTGTTGTGATCCCCTTGGATTTGGTTCCTATCCTTAATGGACTGTACTTGGTTTCCTGTATTCTCACCCGCCAGGTTCTGATGATCTTCTCAAGAACGCAGCTGAAGAGTATTGGGGATAGACTATCACCTTGTCGGACTCCTGTTTTGATGTCCAAGGAATGCGAGAGACATCCGTGGAACTTCACCTTGGATTTTGTATCGGTCAGGGTGGCTCTAATTAATGCCAGCAGTTTCAAATCAACTCCAAATTCATTTAAGATGTTTAACAGGACTTCCCGGTCAATGGAGTCTTACGCTTTCTTAAAGTCCACAAAGACAGACACATACTGCTTGGACAGGGTACAATATCTGACGATCGTTTTGAGATTTTGGATCTGTTCAGCTGTTGAGCGACCTTTTCTGAACCCTCCTTGGTATTCACCTATTTGATGTTCGACTTGTGCTTCCAAACCCTCCAGGATGGCAAGTGATAGAATTTTGTAAGTCACGGGTAGCAAATATATTCCTCTGTAGTTGTTGAAGTTCTTCATGCTGCCTTTTTTGTGTAATGGATGGATCAAAGCTATTTTCCAATCTTCGGGTAGGGTCTCCTTGTTCCAAATTTCTTCTATTTGCTTTTGCAAGATATCAAGTGATTCCTCTGGGGCATATTTCCATAGTTCTGCTGCTGCTACTACTGAGTCTTCCCCCGGCGCTTTGTTATTTTTGAGACGGGCAATGTGGCGCTTGATTTCATCTGTCAGGTGGTCTGGAATATGGGTACCTGAGTAAGGGTTCCTTTGCGGTTTAGAGCAATTAAGTAAATTCTTGAAGTAATCTGCCAGAATGCTGCAATTTTCTTCATTTGACGGCGCCAGTGTGCCGTCCTTTCGCTCAAAGCATAGAGATGGTGGTTTATAGCCAGTGAGTTTGCGTTTGAAGGCTCGGTAGTACTCTCTGCTTTCATTTATTATTATTATTATTATTATTATTATTATTATTATTATTATGTTCTGCATATACTTAGTTAATGAAAAACAATTTACACCTGGGCTTGAAACATCTTTGAAGATATCGAAGAATTCGATTGATAGACCGTAGTTATCGAAATTGTATAACACATTAATTATATAGGATTCCGTTGGGAACCGAAAATTCCTTAGAGATACAAATTAGAGTTACAGAAATTTAAGAGTGTGTGATGAAATTCTGAAGGAAACGGTCACACTCAGGATAGCAGTTGTGAAACTAGGCGGAGCTTCCGGATTCTCGTCCGTAGTATGGGCATTATTAAGCACATCTGTTCTCACGTGAACCTGGTTACGTGCAAATAGCCTGCCTACCACAATAAGGCGGCGGTGAGTATCGATTGGATCTCCCGTAATACGCTGGCCTTATTGACTCGAAGAGGGCCTTGGATAAGTGCATTACTTTCTCTCTTGATACAGCGAGATTGAGAGCATACTTCACATACAACTTTATTGGATGAACATTTCAGAGTCTCTGTGTACAATAGCGGCCGAAATGAAGGAGCATATTACCCACACATTAATACACGGTCACGTTGGGAATACAAAAGGGGAACAGGTACTTATTTCGAGTATTTGAAATGTATATTCTCCCAGGGTGGTAGTATTTTGCTTTACGTCGCACTGGCATAGATAGGTCTTAAGGCGACGATTGGATGGAAAAAGGCTAGGAGTGGGAAGGTGTAAAAATAGGAAAAAACAGAAAACCATCTTCAGGGCTACGGACAGTTGGGTTCGAACCCACTATCGCCCGAATGCAAGCTGGCAGCTACGTGACTCAAATAGCGCAGTCTCGTGCTCCGTAGTAAATAATTATATGGAACATAATCGAATATTCCATAAAGTGAATAATTAAAAGGTTGTTAAAAATCCTGAGCCTTGCAGTCTTTACATAACATTACTTCAAAATTGAAAGTTAAAAACTTTCACATTTGTTGCGAAATAAAGCTGCTTGTAAATAGGATCCGTATAATTTGATATTTGACGTTCATGAATTCCAACATAGAGAGAAGACCCTTCTTCTCTGGTTTCTTTTTTTATTTCTTTCTTAATCCCTTTACCCTCCAGGGTTGTTTTTTCCCTGGGACTCAGCGAGGGATTCCACTACCGCCTCGAGGGCAGTGTCCTGGAGCGTGTGACTTTGGGTTGGGGATACACCTGGGGAGAATGACCAGTACCTCGCCCAGGTGGCCTCACCTGCTATGCTGAACAGGGGCCTTGGTGGGGGATGGGAAGATTAGAAGGGATAGACAAGGAAGAGAGGGAAGGAAGCGGCTGTGGCCTTAAGTTAGGTACCATCCCGGCATTTGTCTGGAGGAGTGAAGAAACCACGGAAAACCACTTCGAGGATGGCTGAGGAGGGAATCGAACTCCCCTCTACTCATTAGTTGACCTCCCGAGGCTGGAGTGGACCCCGTTCCAGCCCTCGTACCACTTTTCAAATTTCGTGGCAGAGCTGGGAATCGAACCCGGGCCTCCGTGGGTGGCAGCTAATCACACTACTATACCGCTCTTCTCTGAATTACTTTTTTTTAACTCGGCACTGCCGAGCTGAGTGGCTCAGACGGTTGAGACGCTGGCCTTCTGAACCAAACTTGGTAGGTTCGATCCTGGCTCAGTCCTGTGGTATTCGAAGGTGCAGAAATACGTCAGTCTCGTGTCTGTAGACTTACTGGCACGTAAGAGAACTCCTGCGGGACAAAATTCCAGTATTATTATTATTATTATTATTATTATTATTATTATTATTATTATTATTATTATTATTTAAACTCAGCAGTGTGAAATTGTTCAAATTTGCAAGGTTCTGGACTTTGGCTCCTCTTCTGATCTGTAGTAGCCTATGTTGGGACCGCCAGAAGTGACCTAATTCAAGACTCTTTGAAGATCTGAAACTTCGCAGTAATAATAGTTATCACCTTCAGTAGCAATATTAAAGAAGTCATCACAGTCCATGGCAGCTACATTTTTTTAAATTCTACCCGCTATTACTGTGGGTGGCACGGGCACTTAAATCGTTCTCTGGCTGATAATAATAATAATAATAATAATAATAATAATAATAATAATGAATAACGTGTGGCAATTTCTAGCAGATTGCAGCCCTTGTAAGGCAGACCCTCCGATGAGGGTGGGTGGCATCTGCCATGTGTAGGTAACTGTGTGTTATTGTGGTGGAGGATAGTGTTGTGTGGTGTGAGAGTTGCAGGGATGTTGGGAACAGCACAAACACCCGTCCCCCGAGCGACTGGAATTAACCAATGAAGGTTAAAATCCCCGACCCGGCCGGGAATCGAAGCCGGGACCCTCTGAACCGAAGGCCAGTACGCTGACCATACAGCCAACACTCTGGCTGATATGTTAGTGCCATCTAATGAAGGCTTTTTGAACCGCAAGGAGAAGTAGGACCATGTATCCTTTACCGGGCTGTTGGTCACGACACGTATATCAATCTCCATGGAAAAACAAGAAGATATTTTTTCGGGCAGTTGTATAGTTTGCCACCGGCAATTCACAATGTTATGGAGTACCGTAGAGTTGCTAAATGCTGCCGTTAACATAGTTCGTTTTTAGAATTAACATTTTTTTTTTTTCAGAACAATTTCGACATACAATCACAAAAGAATACTATTCTACCCCCTGTGGGTGGGAGACGCAGACGAAGAATACACCCATGGTATCCCCCCCCCCCTGCCGTAAGAGGCGACTAAAAGTTACTACCAGGGATGATTGCATTAGAACCACGAGACATGTGATTAGTATCACTAGGTAGGTCACACCATAGGTTTGTGATTATTAGCATCGAGGGTGGGTCACTATGGGTTTCCAATACCCGTGATCAGTACCACTATAAGCGGAATACCGTGAGTCTGCGTTGCCTGTGATTAGTACCGCTGCATGAGGAACACCATGGTTCTACATTACCAGCGATTAGTACCATTATGAAGGGCCGGCGCCTTGGATGTTGGGCCCCTTTAGCGAACAAGCATCATCGATTGAGGATTTTGTTTTGAAAGCAGTCCCTTGTTCAATTATTTAATTGGAAGTTGTAGTATTGTGGCTTGGATCCACTGATTGTTTTACGCTCATAATCATTGTTCATCTTCGTCTTTTTGAATTATTCAGAGGACGGATTTTAGAATTAGTTCAACTTCAAATATTGTAGATTACATAATACATACATACATACATACATACATACATACGTACGTACGTACATTAAAGACTGTCATGCCTTTCAGAGTTCAGTGTGCAAGCCTGTGTGAATTTACTAAACGTCGCCACAATCGTCTATTTGCAACTAGTGTTGTGGCCACATTTAGTTCTATACCTCTTATCTTTAAATCGTTATAAACTGAGTCTAACCATCGTCGTCTTGGTCTCCCTCTACTTCTCTTACCCTCCATAATAAAGTCCATTATTCTCCTAATCAACCTATCCTCCTCCATTCGCCTCACAGGACCCCACCACCGAGGCCGTTTTATGCGTACAGCTTCATCCATCGAGTTCATTTCTCAATTAGCCTTTATCGCCTCATTCAGAGTACCCTCCTGCCATTGTTCCCACCTGTTTGTACCAGCAATCATTCTCGCTACTTTCATGTCTGTTACTTCTACCTTATGAATAAGATATCCTGAGTCCACCCAGCTTTCGCTCCCGTAAAGCAAAGTTTATCTGAAAACAGACCGATGTAAAGATAGTTTCGTTTGGGAGCCGACTTCCTTCTTACAGGATAGTGTAGATCGCAACTGCAAGCTCACTGCATTAGCTTTACTACACCTTGATTCAATCTCACTTACTATATTACCATCCTGGGAGAACACACAACCTAAATACTTGAAATTATCGACCTGTTCTAGCTTTGTATCACCAATCTGACATTCAATTCTGTTGAATTTCTTACTTACTGACATCAATTTAGTCTTCGAAAGGCTAATTTTCATACCATACTCATTGCACCTATTTTAAAGTTCCAAGATTTTAGACTGCAGGCTTTCGGCACAATCTGCCATCAAGACGAAGTCGTCAGCATAGGCCAGACTGCTTACTACATTTCCACCTAACTGAATCCCTCCCTGCCATTTTATACCTTTCAGCAGGTGATCCATGTAAACTATGAACAGCAAAGGTGAAAGATTACAGCCTTGTCTAAACCCCTGTAAGTACCTTGAGCCAAGAACTCGTTCTACCAACAATTCTCACTGAAGCCCAATTGTCAGCATAAATGCCTATAATTTATTTTAATAATCTACTTTTCATTCCTTAGTCCCCCAGTATGGCGAACATCTTTTTTCTCGGAACCCTGTCATATGCTTTCTCTAGATCTACGAAACATAAACACAACTGCCTATTCCTCTCGTAGCATTTTTCAATTACCTGGCGCATACTGAAAATCTGATCCTGACAGCCCCTCTGTGGTCTGAAACCACACTGGTTTTCATCCAACTTCCTCTCAACTACTGTTCGCACCCTCCCTACCAAGATGCCATTGAATATTTTGCCTGGTATACTAATCAATGAGATACCTCGATAGTTGTTGCAATCCTTCCTGTTCCCTTGCTTATAGATAGGAGCATTTACTGCTTTTGTCCAATCTGAAGGTACTTTACCAACACTCCATGCTAATCTTACTACTCTATGAAGCCATTTCATCCCTGCCTTCCCACTATACTTCACCATTTCAGGTCTAATTTCATCTATTCCTGCTGCTTTATGACGATGGAGTTTATTTACCATCCTTTCCACTTCATCAAGCGTAATTTCACCAACATCATTTTCCTTCTCCACATGAGCTTGGCTGTTCGCAACACCACCAGGATGATTTCCTTCTATGTTGAGATGTTCAAAATATTCCTTCCATCTCTCCAGTGATTCCCTGAGATCTATTATGAGTTCACCTGAATTACTCAAAACACTGTTCATTTCCTTTTTCCCTCCCTTCCTAAGATTCATTATTACTGTCCAGAAAGGTTTCCCTGTTGCTTGACCTAGCCTTTCCGGGTTATTACCAAAATCTTCCCATGACTTCTTTTTGGATTCAACAACTATTTGTTTCGCTCTGTTTCCTTCATCTACGTACAAATCCCTGTCTGCCTCGACCCTTGTTTGGAGCCATTTCTGATAAGCCTTCTTTTTACGTTTACAAGCTGCTCTCACTTCATCATTCCACCAAGATGTTCGCCTTTTCCCATCTTTACACACAGTTGTTCCTTGGCATTCCCTTGCTGTTTCTACTACAGCATCCCTGTATGCCACCCATTCACTTTCTATATCCTGAACCTGCTTACTATCTACTGTTCGAAACTTCTCACTAATCATATCCATGTACTTCTAATTTCCTCGTCCTGGAGATTTTCTACCCTTAATCATTTGCAGACAGATTTCACTTTCTCTACCCTAGGCCTAGAGATACTTAGTTCACTACAGATCAGATAGTGGCCTGTATCATCGAAAAATCCGCGGAAAACTCGTACATTCCTAACAGATTTCCTGAATTCGAAGTCGGTTAAGATATAGTCTATTATGGATCTGGTACCCCTAGCCTGCCATGTGTAGCGGTGAATAGCCTTATGCTTGAAGAATGTATTCGTAATTGCTAAACCCATACTAGCACAGTAGTCCAGCAAACTCTTCCCATTCCTGTTAGCTTCCATATCTTCCCCACATTTACCAATCACCCTTTCGTATCCTGCAGTTCTATTCCCAACTCTCGCATTGAAATCGCCCGTTAGCACTATTCTATCCTTGCTGTTGACCCTGACCACGATGTCACTCAATGCTTCATTAAACTTGTCAACTTCATCCTCATCTGCACCCTCACATGGTGAATACACGGAGACAATTATCGTCTTAATGCCTCCAACTGCCAAATCTACCCACATCATTCGCTCATTTACGTGCCTAACAGAAACTATGTTGCGTGCAATGGTATTCCTGATAAAGAGCCCTACCCCAGACTCTGCCCTTCCCTTTCTAACACCCGTCAAGTACACTTTATAATCTCCTATCTCTTCCTC
Organism: Anabrus simplex; assembly: GCF_040414725.1. Taxonomy (NCBI): domain Eukaryota; kingdom Metazoa; phylum Arthropoda; class Insecta; order Orthoptera; family Tettigoniidae; genus Anabrus; species Anabrus simplex. Next base: position 96,232,024 of record NC_090277.1, on the reverse strand, counting down.
TTTATCTCCCCTTACCCGAATATCACTTACTCCTAGCACATCTAGATGCATCCTCTTTGCTGACTCAGCCAGTTCTACTTTCTTTCTTCCATAAGCCCCATTAATAATGATAGCTCCCCATCGAATTCCATTTCGTTCGCCAAGTTGTTTCCAAGGAGTCCCTCGCCTGTCAAATGGGAGTGTGACTCCGTTACTCCCATAGGTCCGAGGCTTGCTTAAAATGTTCTGAGCTCGGTAATTTCATGAAGCAGGATGCTGCCCTACTTGCACATAGCCCAAGTGAGGATCTCTCCTCTAACGGGTTATGGACCACCGGTGGATTGTATAGTCCTAGCCGCCTGAGCACAAGGAGGGCCATGACTCAGAATATGTCCGAGATGCCCACTCCCATTCCGAAGCAAGTGGTATCTCGACTCTCAGGACCACTTACTGAGCCACTCAGCCGTTGCCCATGGTTCACAAACTAGGACGTGACTACAGTAACCCACACCATTGTGGATTAGATCCGCTGATAATTTTAAATTCATTTTTCATTTTTTTTTAAAATTTTGGTGAGACCGGGCGAGTTGGCCGTGCGGTTAGGGGCGTGCAGCTGTGCGTTTGCATCTTGGATATAGTGGGTTTGAACAAAACTGTCGGCAGCCCCGAAGTTTTCGATGGTTTCCCATTTTCGCACCAGGCAAATGCTGGGGCTGTACCTTAAGGCACGGCCGCTTCCTTCCCACTCCTATGTCTTTCCTATCCCATCGTCGCCATAAGACCTTTCTGTGTCGGTGCGACGTAAAGCAACGTGTGTTTAAAAATAATTTTGGTAAGGGGATAAATCTTGGAATTTTAAGTGACATTACTTTTCGTCTCATCTCTTACCATTGGGGCCGATAATCTAGATGTTATGCTCTTTTAAGCAAGCATGATCATCAGAATAAAATTCTCATCTTGAGCCCCTTTTAGTCCCCTCTTACGACAGCCTGGATTCTCCTCGACTGGGGGCTAAAATATCAAGGTCTATATTAATCATGTTATTGCAGTCCTACTTTGGAACGATAAATCTTTCACACCGAGCCGTATCGGGAGTTAAATGTTTCCCAACTCGTTTATAGACTCCGTCCTTGACATAGCAAGTCATGAATAATGTGAAGGGAGCTGAATAAACCGTTGTACTGTTACAGCAAACAGCTGTTGGGCACATGAATGGGAGTTTGTCCTACAAACCCTAACTCTTACTAAACACAACGTGTCTGCAATATGTTTTCAAGTTTCTAATCTGTCTGTCGTGACTCAGGTCTACATTTTAGTAAAATACCTTTGCAACTTGCACAGAAATATCACTTCTGTTACGGAGTGAATTACTGTGTTAATTAAGTCTTCAAATAAACACACCTTCACCGGGCGAGTTGGCCGTGCGGTTAGGGGCGCGCAGCTGTGAGCTCGCATCCGGGATATAGTGGGTTCGAACCCCAGTGTCGGCAGCCCTGAAGATGGTTTCCGTGGTTTCTCATTTTCATACCAGGCAAATGCTGGAGCTGTACCTTAATTAAGGCCACGGTCGCTTCCTTCCCACTACTAGGCCTTTCCTATCAGATCGTCACCATAAGACCTACCTGTGTCGGTGTGACGTAATAAAAAACAACTTCATTATCGTACAGCGCTCAGTCAGTCAGTAAACATCTTGTGAACCAAGTAAGCGACTATTTACCTAATCCTTTTTTCAACCAGCTCTATGCCCTCGTTTAGTGCAATACCTCTTATCTTTCAGTAATTAAAAACGGAGTCCAGCAATCATCGCCTTGGTCTTCCTCTGCTTCTTTTACCCTTATCCATGACGAGCTCCATTATTATCCCAGGTAACCTGTCCCCTTCTATTCGCTTTGCATGAACTCACCCTTACGCCGCGTTTATATACACGATGCGAGTTGACGAGACAGTTGTCAGAAGACAGTTGACTGACTTACCATTATTGGCTACGCGTGAACACTTCAGTCCAGTTCTCTATGCTGTTGCCTGTTGCCTTCACGATTGCCCAGGCATTCGATTGTCTCCAGGAGTAGACCGTTTTGGCAACGAGTAGACTGAGGACAGCCAGCTGCACACCCTCACCACCTGGAGCTCAGTACTGTCGTGACAATTGGCGCTGTGCGAACGTGACCAACCAGTAGCTTTATTTCCCTTGTGTCAATCGAGAGTTGCAGCCGCCTGCGTGGTCTTAATGTAAATACTTAAAATTTTAAATTACATATAAGTTGTTCGCGTAATTATGGCTACAAAGTAGGGTGACTCTCCGAATGTAAAATTTGTTGAGCTGTAATGCGAACGCGCCACGTGGTGTAGGGGTAGTGTCCCTGGCTCTTACCCGGAGGCCCCGGGTTCGATTTCAGGCCAGGTCAGGGATTTTTACCTGAACCGGAACGTGGTTTAAGGTTCTCTCAGCGTACCTGATTAGAATTGAGGACGATGAGATAGCGGCCTCGGTCTAGAAAACCAAGAAATACGGCCGAGAGGATTCGTGGTGCTGACCACGACACCTCGTAATCTGCAGGCTTTCGGGCTGAGCAGCGGTCGCTTAGTAGGCCAAGACCCTTCAAGGGCTGTAGTGCCATGGGGTTTGGTTTGCTATAGCGAACGACGGTGTTCCTGGGACCGGTACAAAGACCTGTACAACGACACAAATGTTCGTCAAATGGCACTTTCTGAGATTACCGATAAAATTAACATTCAAGGATTCGGTGTGATTGATGTCAAAACTTTGTATGACTCAGCAATGAATTCCCGGCACATATAATCTATATATATATAAAATCTAGTTTTGTCTGTACATTGCTCACAATTTAGAAATAATTATTTCTGTATCGGCCATGTCCACAGCAACAAGAAAATGTACTTTTCACTTTTCCGTAATTTCTGTCTGTCTGTCTGTCTGTCTGCCTGCGCATCACGAGAAATCGGCTGAAGAGAATTTAATGAAAATCGGTATGTAAAGTCAGGGGATGAGCTACTGCAATCTAGGCTATATATAATTTTATTCACGCGGAGTGAAATGGTAGTGTAGGGGAAGGCCTAAAATTTAATTCTGAAATATTTATTAGTGGTCCTATCGATTAAATACTCTGCCGGGCTGAGTGGCTCAGACGGTTGAGGCCCTGGCCTTCTGACCCCAACTTGACAGGTTCGATCCTGGCTCAGTCCGGTGGTATTTGAAGGTGCTCAAATACGTCAGCCTCGTGTCGGTAGATTTACTGGCAGGTAAAAAAATCTCCTGCGGGACTAAATTCCGGCACATCGGCGTCTCCGAAAACCTTAAAAAGTAGTTAGTGGGACATAAAGCAAATAACATTATCGATAAATACCACATAACGGACATTATACAGAATTAAATTTGCGATCATTTATGTCATACATTTTTACCGTACCGGTTGTGATAACAGAAATATTCGTGAATTTGTATCCTTGTTCCAAATCCATATCAACGCCGAGCTACGAGAAAATGGGTAAACAGAATTTAATGAAAATGGGTATATAGAGTCGGACAATAAGAGAATAGTGTAAGTTATAAACAATTTTATTCACCCTGAATGAAATAGTAGTTTAGGGGAAAGCGCCTAAAACTTAATTTTTAAATTCATATGTTACTGATCCTATCGAAAAGTACTACATAACAAAGTTATAAAGAATACAATTTTCGGTCATTTATGTTTCATTCAGTTTTACCGTACCGACTGTGATAAGACTGGTATTTCAGATTCGGACGAAAACTAAATGTGAAGGCCTACAATATCGAAAGCTCATAAAATTGATCAACAATAACATTACATTGACCATTGTTTCTTGTGATATTCTTAGTCTCTTATGCTCCCACTCATTTCCGATAGATGGGATTACTGCTGCGTACGGAATATAGCATACATTTTCTGATACTGCTGGGACGTAACACACTGGTTCATCGTAGTAAGAAATGAAATGGCGTATAGCTTTTAGTGCCGGGAGTGTCCGAGAACAAGTTCGGCTCTCCAGATGCAGGTGTTTTGATTTGACATCCGTAGGCGACCTACGCGTCATGATGAGGATGAAATGGTGATGAAGACGACACACCCAGCCCCCGCGTCAGCGAAATTAACCAATTATGGTTAAAATTCCCGACCCAGCCAGAAATCGAACCCGGGACCCCTGTGACCAAAGGCTCAGCACGCTAACCATTTAGCCATGGAGCCGAACGTTCATCGTAGTATTCCAGTTATTCGATCCCTACTCTGTGCTGTGGCGCTGTTTGGAATGAGCAGCGTCCACATTTGACGGAACAATAGCAGGGGAGTCTTCACGGCTGTCTGCGGCCTGGTCATTCTAGCTCTGGAATTTTGGACTGTTAGATCGGCAGCGTAGTGCTGTTCGTTAAGTGAGAAAATGTGTGGTTTTTCATTTGATACAGTATTTCACATTAAAGCGTTACTTTTTTTTTTGTTAGGGGCTTTACGTCGCACCGACACAGATAGGTCTTATTGCGATGGGATAGGAAAGGTCTAGGAGTTGGAAGGAAGCGGCCGTGGCTTTAATTAAGGTACAGCCCCAGCATTTGCCTGGTGTGAAAATGAGAAACCAAGGAAAACCATCTTCAGGGCTGCCGATAGTGGGATTCGAACCTACTATCTCCCGGATGCAAGCCCACAGCCGCGCGCCTCTACGCACACGGCCAACTCGCCCGGTGAAAGCGTTACTTTTAATCTCGACATTCCTCCTGGCTTCATTGTAATGACCTGTGACCTGTGTTGATTTCAGTTGGGAAAACCACTGACATACTTTCTGAGGATGTATAAAAAGGCAGGTGGAGAGTGTCTGCCATTATAATGAAAACTCTCCAACATGATCGTGACTGATGGTAGGCAAGATGGCCTACCATTAAATTCTCTAAACCAGTCTTCACATAAGAAAATACGTTTGACTTCCCTGTCGCGTTTCTAGGGTAATGTTAAGAGCAATGCAATTTAATACGATCTTACAACGTGTACATTACCTAACCTAGAATTATGTATACAATGTAGAATTCCGTAGCGAAGCACGGGTACATCAGTTAGTTACAAAATAAATTTAATTCCTCACGGGATACTACGGACGCTGCTCACTCAGCCATTTCTCGTCGTCTAAAGCTATTTGGCAATAGCTTCCTCGTGTGAACGGGTTCTCGTTCAACTGGAGTGGCCAGCGATTGTTCCGCAATAATTAGAGGACAACTGTCGTCAACAATTATTTCATTAACTGGCATCGTGTAAACTGGGCATACAGCCAATTCATACGCTCATCTCCATCTAAACAAATGTATTATTATTATTATTATTATTATTATTATTTATTATTATTATTATTATTATTATTATTAGAGTGTAGAGTGTCGACATGTTGCCTTGGCCTGCTTGATCCCCCCATCTGTCCCCAGTTGAGCACTTATGGGACATCATTGGACAACTCCAACGTCATCCACAACCGGCATTAACCATCCTTTATTGACCGACCAAGTGCAACAGGCATGGAACTCCATCCCACAAGCTGACATCCGGCACCTGCATGACACAATGCATGCACGTTTGCATGCCTGCATTCAACAGTCAGGCGATTGCACTGGTTATTTATAGACCAGCATGGCACATTTGCGTTTTTCGCGTGGATATTGACCTGTAGCCTTGTACCTTTAATCAATTAAATATGTTACCTTGACAAATATATTGCCAAAATGTCCGTATTTAACATTCCTTATTTTATGGGGTTTGGAATTTTTTTTCCACCAGTGTAGTATAAATTTCCACCTAACTTAGAGCACAAATGTCTTGTAACATCTCAGCGGTACGGACAAAGTGAGAGTACATCCCATTGCCGTGAGAATATAGAGACACTAAAACACTATTGACATGTGTTGATATTCGATTCCAAGGGAGAAATGCAAACTAGCAGTCGCCAAAATGAAGTACGACCATCTTTCAGACTTCGCTTTGTGCGATATAAACTGACAAGTGCTTCTCAGACAGAATCAATAAAGAGAACTTAATACTATCGCCATCCATCAACAGACACGCAAGGCTATCTTGCCGGCTTTGACAGCGGACGTTGAAAGGGAAATTCTCCAAGTCAGCATGGTGAAAACGGAGAAGTGTCTTCGGGCCGTGAATCTCATAGGGTTTAACAGCATTCAGGCTATCAGTAGACCTCGGAGATTCCTAAAAGAGGCTCTGAAATATGAAAAGATAAGTTCTAAAAGTATAATTTAATCAGCTTGTTTTACGTAATTTAATAGATATTTGTCAATTAAAATACAATTTTTATATTCCTAAATCTGCCTGCTGTCATTTCTTGATGGATGCAGTGCTTTAGCATCCATCTCTTGGCACAGGCCAGAGTAATGTGTAGCTTCCACCGAAGTCCCAGTCAACATCCATGGCTGTGACAATATGGAAGTTGCTGGGGTATGGGTAGTGCTGAGTAATGACATTCAGAGCATGACTAGTGCATCTGAGTGTTATGAAAGGTGCTGCTCATAGGGTCAGTCGTGCTGTAATAGTACTTTCTGACCCAGTGAGGAAAGCAGTGGCAAACTACCTCATTCCCCATCTTGCCTAGTACGCCTCATTTTGGTGCTGCCATTGGTTTTTGGGGTTTTCTTATAACCGCATAACCTTTGGTGGTGCAATTTGAGGATCCAACCAGCCTCTGGGCTGATGACCTAACAGACAACAGACAGACATATTGCTAAATTGGTAACTCTTTAGGGGGGAATTGTGACACTCTGCATGCCGTTTTAAGTTAAAAGTTCAGCAGCCTCCGTCGGCATGGAGGTTGAAAAGGGGCGAAAATGAAAATGTACAAAATGATCGAGATGAGAGTTGAATCCGCGGTTTTTTGGGGGGCCGCTAAACTGACAGTTGACAGCTGGAATCGTGTGTATCATATCCATAATGCGTGATGCGTAAGTACACAGTTATAGTTATAGTTATATATATATATATTAATAAGGGTCAGCTACTTTCCAGACAATCTGATCTACCACAAGGACAAAGTTTAACGCGAAACTAAATAATCGCAAACTTACAATTAAACGCATAAGAGTAATTCTAAATCTACAAAACAGTTCCTAAAAGGTCAAATAACGTCACAATAAAGAAATCTAGAAAAATTCTCGTCAGACAGGTAATACAAATCCTGAAAGCAGACGTGAAGAAAACGAGTACCCGAACAAAGCCGGGTACTACAGGTGGTGGTGGTATTTATTCACTTATTACGTTGTTTACATATTTACAGGACTCTGTTTCTTATATGCACAACTCTTCTAATAACATCATTACTTGAGAATAATTAATCTTGTAACTAAACCACATATATTACGGAAGTATTATTATTATTATTATTATTATTATTATTATTATTATTATTATTAACATATTAATAAATTGAACTTGTAACTATCTCTTGCACACATTAAATATATTAATAATAATAATAATAATAATAATAATAATAATATTATTATTATTATTATTATTATACATAACAAAATTACACCAACCTCAACAGAGTCGAGTACGGTATATATCAGTAAAATACCACATAAGGTGAAACCTTGTGTGTGGTAATTTAGTATATTAATTACATAGAAAGAAGTATATTTTTAAATGATGCCTGAAGTACGAGTAAGGGTATGAGTGGATGATGGCTATGATCAACAGCACATGGTGGAGCATCGAATAGAGATTGAATATGGTGACAAGATATTCTCATTTAGTTATTTCTTCAATAACAGTTTTATGATCCCTGACAAAGGATTTAAGACACTTCAGACTCATTTTCTGACTTAATGAAGTAGTTTGTAAAGAACCGGAAAGGACATTAAAGAATTTTGGAATGAAGTACAAGAAATTGCGCTTTATTATGCTAAGTTTGGGTTTGTGTAACATACAACGGTGTTACATCTTACTGAGTGTTGAATATTCATGTTTAATGTTCACAATGATATTTTTGTTTTTAATATATTTGTATATTTCAAGGGCATAGAGTTTTTTTACATTAAATATGTTTGCTTCAGAATATAATTGACTACTTGGGTATAATCTTCCTTTCTGGTACATTTCATAATAAATATGCAGAACATGTAATTTTATTTGTTATATTTGTGAATTTGCTGGCGAGACCTAGTGTTTACAGGCCTGGTACAGGCTAGATCTTCAAATTTGTTACTTTCATTGACTTGCCTCGGTCTGATCCTTGGCTTTGGCGATATGAAAGTGTCCTGAGGTATGAACGTTGCCAGTAATGCCAGACCCTGCTATGAATGGTGTGAAAATATAGCTCGTAGGGTCGGTTAGTGCGATCATTTCGGTGGGATTTACGAACTGATATGTGATGGCAACTTATGGCTCGGCTTGGAAAGCAACGGGAAACTAATTTCCCTTGAAAGCCTGTTCAGTGACGCTTAGGTCATGTATGGACAGCTGATGGCGGAACTGTTGGCGATCAAACCAGCGTTTGTGATGAATACTAAATAAATAAATAAATAAATAAATAAATTATTTATTTATTTATTTATTTATTTATTTATTTATTTATTTATTTATTAATACCCCGCCAATTAAACTTGGCGTTTCCCGCATAGGGGGAAGCTATTGAAGTCTTCGCCTAGCGTTACTAAGATTCTTTGACGCCAGACCGGTCCTGTGTGTTTCACTCCTGGGCGTGTGTTTCAGGGGATTTTTTTTTCCTTTTCCAGCTACTTTAAATATTGAGTTATTTCCTGTTTGAAGTTAACCGCACATGACAGCACGTCTTGCCGGTGAAGACACACAAGGTCAAGCACTGTTCACGGTGGGACGTGCTGCATTAACCAAGGGCGTATGTCGTCACACACCGATACACACCACGTAGGAAGCAATAACTTTCTTTAATGACCGATAGCAGTATAGTCCAGAGGTCTCAAACTATCGTAACATAAGGATAGGACGAAAAAGTCGAAATACGTCAGAATAAGACAGATGTACCGGATCATGGCCAACTTATATTTTCAAGATCCGCTAAATACTACTGAAAATCCGCTAAAATTCCGCCAAGAAATCCGATCTTAAATAATGAGCAATAAAAATTAGCAATAATAATAAATAATAATAAAATTAAATGTCTGCACTCACCTGATCTGTGAGTTTTCACTGGGATTAAACCCCCTGCCTATGTGCCGGCCAGCTAAAACTACCGTAGGCGTTTTACTGCCGGGGGCAAACTAGGTGAATCCCCTATCTCGAGGGCCACACACAGAACAGAAACGGTCTTCCTTCATAGCATAAGAATATAAATGCTACTGTCTTACAGTTTCATTATCTGTCGTCATTCGTCAACTAAGAGATAAGTAACCTTTTCCCCACGCATTACAAATTTGATACCACGATTTCATAACATCAAATCCAAATAACATGTTTTCCTCATGTGACTGCTAGCTCCTGACAAGAAATACGGAATCGCTCAGAGACAGACTGGCGTACAATTTTTTTTAAAGTAATATAAATAAAACGCTAAATTAAGCTATAATAAATCTAGAATTCCGCCAAAAAATCCGCTGTCCGCTAAATGGTATATTTCTCCGCCGACAGTCTTCTAATTCCGCCAAATTTAGCGGAAAATCCGATAAGTTAGCAACACTGTTCACGTCTGCTGACAGGAGAGAAGCGGCAGGCGGAAACAAAATCGGTGGCGTGATTACAGAGGAAAAGATAAGGAAAGAGTTTTAATCTATAGTTCTGGAGCTTATTAGACGAGTAGTAACTACAAATAACACACATGTGATAACATCGTTTACATGTCAGATACCAAGTGTACAGCAACCAGATAAAAAGGCTTGCACGTCTGATTCAGAGGTGTTTTTTCTTCTTAAAACAAAACATTGTGTGAATACACTAGGCCCTACGCACCGAGCTCGATAGTTGCAGTCGCTGAAGTGCTGGCAGTATCCAGTATTCGGGAGATAGTAGCTTCGAACCCCACTGTCGGCAGCCCTGAAAATGGTTTTCCGTGGTTTCCCATTTTCACACCAGGCAAATGCTGGGGCTGTACCTTAATTAAGGCCACGGCCGCTTCCTTCCCACTCCTAGCCCTTCCCTGTCCCATCGTCGCCATAAGACCTATCTGTGTCGGTGCGACGTAAAGCAAAAAAAAAAAAAAAAAAAAAAAACACTACGTATGAAATACTTCCTCAGTTATAATGGATATGCAGCAGTATAATAGTTTCAGGTGATGAAATCAATAGAGCCCGGATTTCCATGCAAATGCATGTTTTTAAATAAAATGGTTACACTTCTCAAACTTTGCAAATATCCGTTTTATGCCAATGATTCTAAATAACCGTTGTTTCTCCCTGCATGTTTTGGCCTTTTTAGGGGAAATTCATGCATAACGCATATTTTAAAGATTTTGGATTTAATAGCAAATATTGAGACTTACATTGCATAAATCACTTTTCTCCCGACTTTGGCGCATATATAATGTTAAGTTGCACTGGACCCTCTTCCGTTGTTATGCTGGAATTGTCTACCCCGAACTATCACTCGTCTTTGTTATCGCAGCTTCCATCTTTAGTAGTTATTGAAGAAATCATCTGCAATCGTCGCACAAGGTAGTACCTGCGGCAGCTAAAGATAAGGTGAACAAAGTGATCCTGATTCTGAGTTCGTCAAACTTATAAAAGACGCCTATCTATTAGGTCATCAGCCCAGAGGCTGGTTGGATCCACAAATAGCACCACCAAAGGTTATGCGGTTATAAGGAAACCGCAAAAACCAATGGCAGCGCCAAAATGAGGCGTACTGGGCAAGACGAAGAGTGAGGTAGTTTGCCATTGCTTTCCTCACTGGGTCAGAAAGTGCTATTGCAGCACGACTGACCCTATGAGCACCACCTTTCATAACACTCAGATGCACTAGTAGTGCTCTGAATGTCATTACTCAGCACCACCCATACCCCAGCAGCTTCCATATTGTCACAGCCATGGATGAGACTGGGACTTCGGTGGAAGCTACAATTTACTCTGGCCTGTGCCAGGAGATGCATACAAAAGTACTGTATCCATCAAGAAATGGCAGCAGGCAAATAAAAGACGTATAAGTTGACCTCACTTTGCCCCGAATGTCTTGCGACGTAGAAAGGTCATTTTCTGTGCTTAAGAAATGTGCTGACAGATAAACGGATGAGCTTAAATCAAGACAATTTGGAGAAATTAATTGTTGTACAATGTTTCAAAAGGAACTGAATTTTGACAATGCATATTTTCCAGTTTGTTGTGCATGTTTTGCCATATGATAGTGCATGAATACATGCATATTTTGAGATTTGATAGTGCATGGAAATCCGGGACTCTCAGACTCCGTGTTGTGGGATGTCGGCATGTAAAGAATCTTTGACCACACATTTGGTGTTTATACGACCAAATTAGTAAAGAATTCCGGTAAAAATGGAACGTGGAAATCGGTTGGTACTGAAGAAGTCTAAATGGCGTTAAATGTCTGTACATACGCATTTGCGAGCTCTAAAACCTTAAAATAAGACACAGTGTGCAAATGGGCATGATAGGCATTGTACGTTCTTATTGACTTTTTTTACAGTTTTCTTTGCATTGGACCTATGCGGATAGGAGAGGAAAGGGGTTAGGAGTGGGAAGGAAGGAAGGAAGGAAGGAAGGAAGGAAGGAAGGAAGGAAGGAAGGAAGGAAGGAAGGAAGCGAACGTGGCTTTAATAAAGTTCCAGTCCCAGTATTTTCCTGGGGTTCGAACCCACTATCTCCCGAATAAAATCTGACTGCTACGTGACCCAAACCACACAGCTACTCACGCGGCCATATTGTTTAAGTTTAGTTCAGCCCTATAAGAATAAAATGCAGGCATTTAGCCTAAAATCCGAAATCATTGAACTCGTTCTCATGTTTGTTCATTCGTGCGCTAATTCTTTTAACATCGCTGCCCTAGATGAAGCTGAAATGCAATCTACTTGAACGGGACCTGCGTGGTATGCAGACTGTGGGCTTCTTGGAGGAATGCGTGCGGTGGTCTTGCTCCATCATGCATGACCACCTAACACGCTGCTGTTTTTACATATCCTTGGTAGAGCTCTCTCTGAGTTAAGGTTAAGGCTTGGGCTTTAGGTAAATACTCTAATTTTTATAATTAATTTACTTCTAATCTTACATTTAAAGCCTAAAGGAAGAAAGAAAAACACTTCAAGGAGAGATCAAAACTCTCGACCGAGCTCGATAGCTGCAGTCGCTTAAGTGCGGCCTGTGCAGTGGTGGGTTCGAACCCTACTGTCGGCAGCCGTGAATATTGTTTTCCATGGTTTCCCATTTTCACACCAGATAAACAATGGTCGGACGCTTCCTGTCCATTACTATCCCTTTCCTGTCGCATCGACGCCATACGACCTATCTGTGTCTTTGCGGCGTAAAACAACTTGTAAACCCCCCCCCCACAAAAAAACCTCCCGAGATTTGCAGAAGATATTATTTTATTTCAGTCTGCGGAAGATCCATATTCACCAGTGCTGAAGTTCAGATAGTTGTATCAAAAATGAAAAGTTGGAAATCGGTGGGACCTGATAACATCGCAGTCGCCATGTAGGAAGTGAAGGAATTAAAGATCCTTGCTGGTCTTCTATGCCGGAGCAATTACGCCAAAGCTTCCTCCTGCCTGTCTTCAAGCAGAAGAGAGCTGTCAGAGAATGTGGGAACTATAGAGGCATTAAACTTGCTTCACACACCATTAAAATTTGGGAAAGTCATTTTAAATCGTATTAGGAATATTGAAAACATCCGTCGAAATCGGTGTGGGTTCGTACCTGGTGTGTCGACTATTAATGCGATTCAGACTTTTCAGATATTGATAGAGAAACACTGTGTGCACTTAGCGGTTTTTGGAGGGATGGCAGCACTGGCCTTCCTAACTCAAAAGAAGGCTGATTCTATCCGAGCTCAGTTCTGTAGTAGTTGAAGGTGCTCAAATACGCTAGTTTTGTGTCAGTAGATTTAAGCCTACTGGTAAGTAAAAGAAGTGTGGGACGAAATTCCAGCCCCTCAGCGTCTCAACAGACTCACGCCAACGACACTGTACCGGTATTACACCAAATTGTTTACTAGAGTGGAGAGAAGCGAGGATTTCATTAAGTTCCAAATTTTGAGGTTTTTAAGGATTTAAACAGAATTTAAACAAATGGTTCTTCGGCGAAGCACTGCTGAGTGAGTGCTATCACTATTAGAAAGTATGTAAGCGATTAGAATGGTTACTGTTTATAAAAGCATATGCTAATGATGTTCAAATGCCGTATCTGCTAAGAAAGTGTGACCAGATGTGATGTGAATGCAGATTTTAATGTGAAACGTTTTTTACTGTGTGTGTGTGGGGGGGGGGGTGTGGAACTAGCCTAAAAGCAGGCTATAATCTAGCACGTCGCAATGGATCTTATGTGTTCACATGTAATTTACTAGGGAACTGTTTGGATCGGACTTTAAAAAAATTCAGTGACTCGGAATATCAAATAAGACATCAGAACATCGCTTCACGGCTGCAGTTGTTACACACTGTGTCCACAGCATTGTAAAGCGAGTGATTATATTATTATTATTATTATTATTATTATTATTATTATTATTATTATTAAACAGAAACGAATAATTTATTATTATTATTATTATTATTATTATTATTATTATTAAAATACCGGGCGAGTTGGCCGTGCGCGTAGAGGCGCGCGGCTGTGAACTTGCATCCGGGAGATAGTAGGTTCGAATCCCACTATCGGCAGCCCTGAAAATGGTTTTCCGTGGTTTCCCATTTTCACACCAGGCAAATGCTGGGGCTGTACCTTAAGGCCACGGCCGCTTCCTTCCAACTCCTAGGCCTTTCCTATCCCATCGTCGCCATAAGACCGATCTGTGTCGGTGCGACGTAAAGCCCCTAGCAAAAAAATAATTATAATAATAATAATAATAATAATAATTATTATTATTATACCTCCGATTTCACTGTGTCTATACATAGATTCATTGGTCTCCCTATTGGTCTCTTCACTTCTCTGTCAAAGTAATTCCTTGCTATGTTCCTTCTATCAATATTCGTTACATGTCCAAACCATTGTAGCCTGCGTCTTCCTAAAAGCTTAGTAACAGGTATTTTGACGTCAGCCTCCTTCATGTTTGCTTCGTTTCTAATCCTGTCTTTCCTGGTCTTTCAGTTCATTGCTCTGCTGAATTTTATTTCTGTTGACTGGATTTTACTATTAACCTTGTTACGTAGGGGACATTTTTGAGTCATAGGTGAGAGAATTGGAAAGAAGTAGATATGAAACATGGTCGTGGGGTATTTGATCATCCCAGAGTACATTTCTCACATAAAAATAAAATTTGAACCTTTTTTGAGTCCTATTGAGTACAGTATTTCTTTCTTATTGTGTTAATTTGTAAAATGATACTTCCTAAGTATTCAAAGTTAGATCGTAAGAGATCCCTCAAGGAAAATGTTTGAATCCGTGCCTTCCCCGGTCATAGTCATTTAAGTTTTTTTAAACTTGTCATTCCAAAGATTTAGTTCCTCCTCTACTTCTGTTTCAGTTTCTTCCAAAATGACATCTGCAAATGTTAGTGTTTGGCTCTTTGTAATATTCTGTAAGTTTCTATTTAATAAGACACTATACGAAGGGTGTTCAGAAGGAAACCGAACTTCTGCTATAACATTTTTAATCGCTTATTATACATTTTAATCACTGTGCTCCTCAAAGTAGGTCGATCTGTTGACGATTCTTCCATTTTTCGAAAGCCTCCTGGAACGCACTTTCGGTGATGGAGCGCAGGTCTCCTCTATGGTTTGGAAAAGACGTCCTTTCAACGTGGTTATACGTTTGGGAAACACTAAAAAAATCTGGGAAACGGGGAAAAAGCCTGCTGGGGCTAAGTCAGGAGGTACGGTGGATGGAGCATAAGGACAGTGTGATGTTCTAGATGGCTGCAGACAGAGGGCCGCGTGAGCTGGCGCATTGTCATGATGCAACATCTAAGTCTGGATTTTCAACAATTCAGGCCTCTTTTTGCGTACAGCATTCCTCAAACGCCCTAGAATTCCGTGGTAGACTTCCTTGTTTACCATCTGACCACGTGGTACAAACTCCTGATGGACAACGTCTTTGCAGTCAGAAAGCACAATCAACATCACCTTGATCTTTTGACGGACTCGTGCGTGCGACCACTGCATCTTAGTTTCAGTATCATGTCTCCCTGAAAGTTTTGCCAAGTTTGTAGCAAAATTTCAAACACACACACACAGTTCTTCAAGCTCCTTCATTGCCACTTTGGCACTATTTCGACGAACAGCTTGTGAACATGCTCATTCAACGGCTGTAGCTCGCCAACTAATTGTCTGAGCGAAACGCGGCAAATGGCAATTTGCTGTCTAAACCTGCCACTACGTGCGCTCAGTAACCACAGCGCGCTCCCTTGCCAGTTGACGCACTATTTCAAAAGTTCGTTTTATTTTTGAACGTACATCGTATTCATCGTGTGTACGTTTGTAAGTTAATTGTATAGATGCCGGAGTTTTCAAACTACGAACATGGCATTTTAGCTTAATTATAATCGATATCAAATTTATTATTATTATTATTATTATTATTATTATTATTATTATTATTATTATTATTATTATTTATTCGGTAGGGTCATCGAGGACTACGTTAAGTTTTGTTACATTTTGCAGTGAAGTCTGCTTTCTTTTGAACCCAGAATTCCCTCATTCTTTCTGAGTGGGCCTGCTTGCGTTCCTCTGTCCAAGGAACACAGTATTTTCGGTTGTTCGTTTCGGTTTAGCCCGTTCGTCCCTATCTTCTAGAAAAGGCCTCTGTCAAACGTGTCTTCCGGTTTGATCTGTAACATTTGATCTTCTTTGGTGTTTCCAAACCAAGGCATCGTGGGTTTAGGTTTTGAATCAAATAGGTGAAATATCTGTTTCGTCAACTTGTTCCCGTCCATTCGTTTGAGCGATTGAGATGACCGTAAGATCGTGCCCGTCTTTTGATGAGCGTGTCTGTAGTTTTCTCTATTTTGTTATAGACTTCCTTACTGGATCTATTTTTTTTGCTAGTTGTTTTACGTCGCACAGACACAGATAGGTCTTACGGCGACGATGGGACAGGAAAGGGCTAGGAGTGGGAAGGAAGCGGCCGTGGCCTTAATCAAGGTACAGCCCCAGCATTTGCCTGGTGTGAAAACGGGAAACCACGGAAAACCATTTTCAGGGCTGCCGACAGTGGGGTTCGAACCTACTATCTACTGGATACTGGCTGCACTTAAGCGACTGCAGCTATCAAGCTCGGTGGATCTTTTTTTATAAATGTCATTCTTGTAGTTGAATCCCATGATTTCCCTAATTATTCTGCGCTCCTTTTTCTCCGGTTCTTCGAGGAGTCCTTCATTGACATTTAGGGATAGGGTTTCGTATGCATACATAGCTACTGGCTTCAGAACAGTTTCATAGTGACGTATCTTGATATTTTGGGAAAGGTACTTTTGTTGTTTTATTATATTATTATTACGAATAAAATTATGTCAGTTTTATTGATGTAATTTATTCTAGGATTATCCAATTAGTCTGTCTGTTAGGTCATCAGCCCAGAGGCTGGTTGGATCCTCAGATAGCACCACCAAAGGTTATGCGGTTATAAGGAAACCCCAAAAACCAATGGCAGCACCAAAATGAGGCGTACTAGGCAAGATAAGGAGTGAGGTAGTTTGCGATTGCTTTCCTTACTGGGTTAGAAAGTGCTATTGCAGCATGACTGACCCTATGAGCAGCACCTTTCATAACACTCAGATGCACTGGTCGTGCTCTGAATGTCATTACTCAGCACTACCCATACCCCAGCAACTTCCATATTGTCACAGCCGTGGATGTTGACTGGGACTTCGGTGGAAGCTACACTTTACTCTGGCCTGTGCCAAGAGATGGATGCAAAAGTACTGTATCCATCAAGAAATGAAAGCAGGCAGATCCAATTAGTACATACACAATTATAGGCCTACTTGAAAATTAATGAAAACTGTTCCTATTTACGAAAATCTTGAGCCCTCACAGCAGGTCTCTAGCTGAGTAATCTTTACGTGGAAAGGGCATTCGTACCGTAATTTTGAATGACAGCTCTTTCACTTTGCTACATAACCATCACTCACTTCACTCAGCAGCTTCTCGCAGACAAGGTTCGAACACACGAACTTGCGTTGTCTTTGCGCATTATACCCTTGGCTAGACTCCAGACAAGTCCGGTACCTAGAGTAAGAGCACGAACCGGCCCATCGCTCCCGAATTATGCGCCCACTTGACTCGATGAATACTCGTTCCTATTCAGCGCATCTAAAAGTGAAAAACAGAAACTGGATATTTTGAACAGTTTGTGTCTGAGGTGAACATGTTTAATAGACTCATCCTGTATATTCAATTATTCACGTAATTATATTCAATCCAGAATTGACCATAAAATGGTACATTTAATTTGAATGCCTCTCTCTCCAGTTGAAATACTACACTAATGGATTTTGAATGCCTCGCTGCAACAACATATTGAGCGCGACATTATGCCAATTTTCACTCAACAAGCCGTCACGGATTCGCTGGACGCATTCTAGTTGTCATGTGGGCGTTGCGTAGGCCGGACCCAGTGTGTAGGACGAGATGCTCTGGTGACCGTTTGCGTTGTGTAGCGGGTTTGTCTCTTGACACACATTGCTACAACTGGACATGTGTCAGGGCGGAAGGGCTTTGGAACGGTACTACACTTCTTAATGCTGAGAACTGCGCTACTATCCACTGACTAACGTTGTAACATTATACGGGAAACAGAAAAGCATTAGAGCAAGCGAGCGACTTAGCTGTGTGGGTCGGGCAGCTGTCAGCTTTCATTCGAGAGGTGGTGGGTTCGAACCCCACTATCGGCAGCTCTGACGATGCTTTTCCGTGGTTTCCCATGTTGACACCAGGCAAATTCTGTATCTTAATTAAGGGCACGGTCGCTTCCTTGCCTTTTCCAATCACATCGTCGCCAAAAGACCTGTCTTTGTCGGTGCGACGTAAAACAAATCAAGAAAAAAAAGCATTTTTATCTTAAAAACAGATGAGGTTGACACACACATTCCTGTGTGTTTTTGTATAGTCGGTAAATAATGACATTAATACGACTTTCGGAGAGGCCGAGGTGCTGGAATGTTGCCCTTCAAGAGTTCGTTACGAGCCTGTGCACCTAATGACAGGAGACTGCCGTATTTCAGCACCTTCAAATACAAAAGTAGCGCATTGAGCCGGGACAGAAGCGCTGATATGGCCATTACTCCGTCTATAATCACAGTGGCCCCAGGGGTTCTTAACTTGGGAGCGGAGGTTGGCGACCACGGGGCCCTCAGCTGGGTCCTGGCATTGCTCCCACTTGTGCCAGGCTCCTCACTTTCATCGATCCTGTCCAACCTCCGTTGGTCAACTCTTGTTCTTTTCCGACCCCGACGGTGTTAGGTATCGAGGGCTAGCGAGTCTCATTTTCACGCCCTTCGCGACCCTTGTCTTTCTTTGGCCGATACCTTCATATTTCGAAGTGTCGGACCCTTTCCAATTTTTGTCTATAGGAGGATGGTTGCCTAGTTGTAGATATAGATAATTTATTTATCCTGGCAAAGTTAGACAGCTATCCCTGTCTTACACTTTACCAGTAACATAATTGGAATGATAAATAACTAATTACTAATCATTAAAAAGTAACGTATCTTAAACTTAAAAACTATGTAGAACTACAGCGAACAGTAACCACTTGTACATTAAGTCAAGGACCGGGAGAGTTGGTCGTGTGGTTAGGGGCGCGCAGCTGTGAGTTTGCATGCGGGAGATGGTGGGCTCGACGCCCACTCTCGGCAGCCCTGAAATGGTTTTCCGTGGTTTCCCATTTTCACACCAGGCAAATGCTGAGTGTACCGTAAGGCCACGGCCGCTTCCTCCCTACTCCTAGCCCCTTCCTAACCCATCCTCGCCTATTACAGAAAACGAGTACAGTTTTGGGGATATAATGGTGGTGGTGATTATTGTTTGAATAATAATACTGTTATTTGTTTTACGTCCCACTAACTACTCTTTTAAGGTTTTCGGAGACGCCAAGGTGCCGGAATTTAGTCCCGCAGTTCTTTTACGTGCCAGTAAATCTGAGGATCCAGAGAAACTGAGAAAAGCCATTATGGTCTCAGTTCCAATGACGGTGAAATCCTGACATTCACCTCCCCGTGGTAGAGAGGGGGCAACGAATGTTTATGACAATTTTATTTGCAGGCGGCTAACGAATGAAGGGACCGAGTATCTTCCGGTATAAGAAGATCCCCTCTACCAAGTGCCAACAGTCTTCTTCAAGGTGGATGAGCGGGTAGAGGTTAGGGCACTCTATTGTCCTTGGGACAGGAAATGGTCCCAAAAGGCGGAAAAACCTACAACTGGTCAACGGCATTAGGATGCAGAAGGCAACGGGAAACCACTGCATTAAAAATCCTGAAGGATATCCCTTTAAGTTCATATAGCATGGCTCTGTTTAACGTGCAGTTATTATCCAAAGTTTCTATTCCTCCATTCGGAACACCGGGGGGGGGGGGGGATGCTTTGAAAACTTTATATGACTAGAAAGCCCGGCAGTTTTGGAAAAGATTACGACAACAAAGTTCGAATTGAAGGACATACGTAAACAATTACACTTCAGAAGATGCTTTCCATGCTGCTACAATCACGTTTGGAGCTGGCTATGTGGACCGCCAACCTCCACTAGGAGAAGGCGCCTTAAGAAGAAGAAATCTACCGACACGAGGCTGACGTATTTGAGCACCTTCAAATACCACCGGACTGAGCCAGGATCGAACCTGTCAAGTTGGGGTCAGAAGGCCAGCGCCTTAACCGTCTGAGCCACTCAGCCCGGCGATTATTGTTTTAAGAGGAAGTACAACTAGGCAACCATCCTCTATATAACACTAATCAGAGAAAAAAATGGAAGGGGTCCGACACTTCGAGAAATGAAGGTATCGGTCAAAGAAGATAAGGGCCACGAAGGGCGCGAAAATGAAAGACTCGCTAGCCCTCGATACCTAACACCGTCGGGATCGGAAAAGAACAAGAGTTGACCAAAGGAGGTCGTCAGGATCGATGAAAGTGAGGAGCCTGGCACAAGTGGGAGCAACGTCAGTAGTGTAAAAATAAAAAGGGATTTTGTTCGTTCGTAATCTGTTTACCCTCCAGGGTCGGTTTTTCCCTCGGACTGAGCGAGGGATCGCACCTCTACCGTCTCAAGGGCAGAGTCCTGGAGCTCCCGACTCTGGGTCGGGGGATACAACTGTGGAGGATGACCAGTACCTCGCCCAGGCGGCCTCACCTGCTATGCTGAACAAGGGCCTTGCGGGGGATGGGATGATTAGAAGGGATAGACAAGGAAGAGGGAAGGAAGCGGCCGTGGCCTTAAGTTAGGTACAATCCTGGCATTTGCCTGGAGGAGAAGTGGGAAACCACGGAAAACCACTTCCACGATGGCTGAGGAGGGAATCGACCCCCCCCCCCTCTACTCTGGTGACCTCCCGAGGCTGAGTGGACCCCGTTCCAGCCCTCGTATCACTTTTCAAATTTCGTGGCAGGGCCGGGAATCGAACCCGGGCCTCTGGGGGTGGCAGCTAATCACGCTAACCACTACACCACAGAGGCGGACAAAAAGGGATTTACAAAACAAAATAAAATAATCTGTGAAATAAGTTACTCTTGTACTATGTGTATCCATCCTAATTGAGAAAATAGGCCTACAGGGGGGAAAATGCAGTAGACGGCGGGGAAAGAGGATTTAAAAGAAAGAGCAGGAAGTAGGAAGGTAGGAAGGTCGAATTGTTCCATTCAAGATTTGCAGTAATTGTAAAGGAATTGCTATATACGGAGAACTTGTGGATGGGTGTGGATGTGGTGTAAAGTGAGATTATAGAAACCTTCTGTAAAGTAAGGAGAATTGAAATTTAAAGTTTGTTGCAGCAAGGTTAGGCATTGAATATTGTTTTAAGAGGAAGTACAAGACACACAATCACGTCCAGCTTACAGAATGAAACCGAAACACAGCCATTGTTTACACATTGTGTACATCCACTCATTGCCATCTTACAGCTGGCGTAGTAAGAAGAACTTTGGACACAGACTCGTGGCAAAGTGACGAGGACGTTTTTAACAACACTTGTTCTATTCTGCAGCCTCGTTTTCTGTCGGCGCTTGCCGCACCTGGTTCGCGATCCGCAGGTCTTGAACCGGTGATGAAGAATTGAATACCTGTTCGCCGACTTTCCGGCGCCGAGGTCAGACTCCCTCGGGATCTTGTCGACAGTGCGTGCGAGCAAGCGTCTTATCGATTCATCCCCGCGTACATTCCATCACATTCTGCTAAGATCCGTCGTTGTTGCTCTGTCGTTCGCACCTCCCGTTTGATTTGACCTAGTTAACTTTTCTCGCCCCTGTGTTTACTTCTGCTAAGCTCCTTGCGGAAATCATATTCAACTGAATGACATAGACATGTCTAATAGTTAATTAAAATTAAACATTGAAAACATAAACAGTTCATTGAAAAGCTGATTTCTCAAACATTGAGGAGGAAATGCAGGGTGGAACATGAAGGTAGGTGAAATTTTCAGGACATTCTTCACACGTAGAACAACATTTCATACTAGTGGTGGCTGGTGGTGTCTGAGGCTTGATGTTGCACCAACATTTTCAGTGTCGCATTTTTGTATGAGAAGCAAAGAAACTAGATTATCGTTAAGTAATGAACTTCATTCCTATCTAAACTGAAATATACCCGGCAATTACACAGGAAATAAAGACCTAATTATACAGGTTTAACTACATTTATTCTTACCGCAGTTGAATTCAAAATTTGCGAGAGGAGAGCAGTAATAAAGTTAACTACGTACAGTGGTGTAATCTAACTGGGGCACTTGGAATTTCTCGATAGGGGGGTTGCTCGTCTCGTGCAACACCCAAGGACCGATACTGGCGAGCGTGCTACCTAATGCTACGTACAAGCTAAGGCTCGTCCGTGTTGAAACCACATTGCCCCGCGCTGTCCGGTTGGGAGTGCCATAGGAGAGCAATCCCCACCCCCCTGGGTCTGATTCGAAGCTGGCAGCGTTTATTGGTCCATTACGAAGCATTAGTACATCGAGTAAGTTGCCTCTGTGGATCCGTGATAGTGTCGGCCTCCGAATCCCAAGATAGCGGGTTCAAACCCGGCAGAGGTAGTCGGATTTTTCAAGGGCGGAAAAAAGTCCATTCGACACTCCATGTCGTACGATGTCTGCATGTAAAAGATCTCTGGTGATACATTTGGTATTTGCTGCTGCTGCTGCTGTTAGTCGTTTAGTCGCTTTCGACTCTCCGTGACCCCATAGACCAAAGTGCGCCATTTCTTCCTGTCGTATACAATTTTCCGAAGTCTTTCTAAATTGAGAGCCGTGGCTTCCTTGATGTCATCAATCCACCTCATCCGTTGTCGCCCTCTTCTCCTGTTACCATCAGTCTTCCCCAGCATTAAGGTCTTTTCCAGTGAATCATGTTTTCTCATGATATGACCGAAGTACTTTAGTTTTTGCCTGAGTATTTGACCTTCCAGTGAACAGCCTGGGTTGATTTCCTGTAATATGGACTTATTAGATCTCTTCGCAGTCCACGGAACTCTAAGGAGTTTTCTCCAACACCATAGTTCAAATGCATCTATTCTTCGACGCTCAGCCTTTCTTACTGTCCAGGTTTCGCTTCCGTACATTGCTACTGGGAAGACCATAGCCTTCACTATACGAATCTTCGTTCTTAAAGTTACGTCTCTACTCTTGAAAACGTTATCAAGGTTGGCCATTGCCTTCCTCCCAAGGAGCAAGCGTCTCTTAATTTCATGGCTGCAATCGCCATCAGCAGTTATTTTGGAGCCCAAGTAGATGAAACTAGGAACAACCTCCATTGTTTCACCATTTATATGCCAGGAGGTGATAGGTTTAGTTGCCATGATCTTTGTTTTCTTGACATTCAACCTTAGTCCAGCTTTTGCACTTTCTTCTTTCACCTTCATTAGTAGATACTTAAGTTGTTCTTCACTTTCTGCCAACAGGGTGGTGTCATCAGCATATCTAAGGTTATTTATATGTATTCCACCAATTTTAGCTCCAGTTTCTGTTTCATCTAATTTGGCATTCCTCATCACATACTCTGCATATAAGTTGAATAAGTAAGGTGACAATATGCAGCCTTGACGTACACCTTTCTCAATCTTGACCCATTCAGTTGTTCCATATAGGGTTCTCACCGTAGCTTCCTGATCAGAGTAGAGATTTGTCATAAGGCAAATAAGATGATCTGGTACTCCCATAGTCTTGAGTATTTACCCGACAAAATTAATTAAATCTCAGCCATAGACGCCCAAGAGAGATCCGGTTTACTCTGTCTGCCATCTAGCGGACCTAGAGTAAAACGGAACGTCGAAATTGACGAGCAGACAGCCAGATGGCGTCAAATCGAAATGTCTGCACACAGTAGCTGAGGCCATACGATTATTATTATTTTTAGTACATCGAGTGACTAAAGATGGTTGACTTTAACATATTTTATAATATGTTAGGTTTATGAAACTATAAAAATAGAAGAAAAGACTAGAAAGGTGACAATTATTGGGAGTTGTGCAACACTGCACTGAAAATTACCCGCCCTTCGTACGGATTTATGAGCAAGGATTAAACGGCGGTTGCAGAGTAGGCTTCAGCCTACAGGTGGTCACGGCTGGTCCGTGGGAGGGGGCGGTACAATAATAACCACGGTGTCCCCTTCCTACCGTAAGAGGCGACTGAAATGGGCTCCAGGGTCTCTTTACTTGGGAGCGTGGGTTGGCGACCACAAGGCCCTTTAGCTGAGTCCTGGCATTGCTTCCACTTACTTGTACCAGTCTCCTCACTTCCATCTATCCTATCCGACCTCCTTTGGTCAGTTCTTGTTCTTTTCCGACCTCGACGGTATTAGAGCACTCGGGGCCTAGGGAGTCTTTCATTTTCACGCCCTTCGTGGCCCTTGTCGTTCTTTGGCCGATACTTCATGTTTCGAAGTGTCGGATCCCTTCCATTTTTTTCTCTCTGATTAGTGTTATATAGAGAATGGTTGCCCAATTGTATCAGTCAGTCACTACTGATCTGCATTTAGGGCAGTCGTCCAGGTGGCAGATTCCCTATCTGTTGTTTTCCTAGCCTTTTCTTGAATTATTTCAAAGATATTGGAAATTTATTGAACATCTCCCTTGGTAAGTTATTCCAATCCCTAACTCCCATTCCTATAAACAATATTTGCCCCAATTTGTCCTCTTGAATTCAAACTTTATATTCATATTGTGATCTTTCGTAATTTTAGACACCACTCAAACTTGTTCGTCTATTAATGTAATTCCACGCCAGTTCGGAAGATGACGCTTAGTCGAGCAGCTCGTCTCCTTTCTCCCAAGTCTTCCCAGTCCAAACTTTGCAACATTTTTGTAATACTACTATTTTGTCGGAAATCACTCAGAACAAATCGAGCTGCTTTTCTTTGGATTTTTTCAAGTCGTTGAATCAAGTAAACCTGGTGAGCATACACTGGAACTATACTCCAGTTGGGGTCTTATCAGAGACTTATATACCCTCTCCTTTACATCCTTATTACAAGCCCTATATACCCTCATAACCATGTGCAGAGATCTTTACCCTTTATTTGCAATCCCATTTATGTGATTACCCCGATGAAGATCTTTCCTTATACTAACACCTAGGTACTTACAATGATCCCCAAATGGAACTCAACCTGACTTTTAACCCCGTTTATCATACCATTGTCTGTCCATCTCACAACATTATCAAGGTCATTTTGCAGTTGCTCACAATCTTGTTAGTTATTACTCTATACGGAAGAACATAATCTGCAAAAAGCCTTATCTCTGATTCCACTTCTTTACTTCGTCTTAAAAAAATAATTACAACTATCAATCGTGTACGTTTCTGGTAATATGTGTTCACCGCTTTCAAGGCAATCTATTTAAACACTCTTAACATGAAGTACAAAGGTATATGTTAAAAAGTATCAAAAACCAAACTGGCTGCAAAGAAATGGTTTCATTAACCGTACGCCGCGGGGAACTGTATGCCGCAAACATAATATTTTGATGTACAGACAGTCGTCATTCGTTAGAATTAGTGCACAATCTGAGAGGACGTATTTCAAAGAAAAATCATGGACGTAGGAGACTATAGGGGTTGCGAACACCAGATTACTTCGAATTAAAAACTCTCTGGTGTAAGATTCCAGCGTTAATAACTCCTCTACCGAGCCATAAGACATATCTGTGTCGGTGCGACGTAAAGCAACTAGCAAAATAATAATAATAATAATAATAACTCCTCTCCCCCTTGCCGCAAAACTCGAACCGGGTAACTACCGAGTCAGACCATGCTTAACGCCGTAACGATTATCGCCACCAGGCGGCCTATTTTAAAATATTTACTACTTTTAATAACCGTCTTTCACAGGATAAAAACTACTTTAGAGCCAGTTTTACTTGAGGATCTGAGTCTATTCTTCGCCCACAAAGGCACAGAATGGGGCTGGGCTATGTGCACGGATGTTCTTTGAATACGCCATTGACCCACTGGGGCTGAGAGTCCTTGAGAGAAGGGGCCCTGCAGCTACGCGTAACAATTAGCTTGGTTGTGCGTGGTCGACGCGTGTACTGTTCGCGATCGTGTGGGATATGTTTCTTAAGCTGGGCACGTTAAGCCACGTTTGTTGTTGCAGTTAAGCACTGTAGGACTTAGTTCTTGCGAAAGAATGCATCGTTACAGTTTTTTTATTTTTCTAGTTGCTTTACGTCGCACCGACACAGGTAGGTCTTATGGCGACGATGGGACAGGAAAGGGCTAGGAGTGGGAAGGAAGCGTCCGTGGCCTTAATTAAGGTATAGCCCCGGCATTTGCCTGGTGTGAAAATGGGAAACCACGGAAAACCATCTTCAGGGCTGCCGACAGCGGGGCTCGAACCCACTATCTCCCGATTACTGGATACTGGCCGCACTTAAGCGACTGCAGCTATCGAGCTCGGTGTGATTAATACCACTATGCGAGAAGCACCATGAGCCTACGTTACGTGTGATTAATACCACCATGCGAGGAACACCATGATTCTACTTTACCAATGATTGGTACCATTATGAGGGGCCGGTGACCTAGCTGTTAGGCCCCTCTAAACAATCATCAACACTAATCAGAAGGAAAATGGAAAAGTTCCGACACTTCGAAAAATAATGGTATTGGCAAAAGGGGTGGGGGGCACGAAGGGAACGAAAATGAAAATTCCTGCGGCCTCGAAAATCACGTACAGTACGGAAAGAAAGAAAGAAAGAAAGAAAGAAAGAAAGAAAGAGAATGGAAGCCGTTGAAATGTGGTGTTAGAGACGTGTTTAGAGGTGGGTAGATTGGTTCAGAAATGAAGACGCATTGAATTAACTCGCGAAGAAAGAACGATTTGGTGAAATGTTTATCAGGAATAACATCGCCTCCTGCTACCGTCTACTAAGTAATATTAAACTGCGTTGGGAATAGACATATACACTAAATTAGTAGGACACGTACTGAGAATTTCCGGAGCTGTTAATTTAGATGTAAAAGGAAATGTAGGGGCAATAACTGAACAGGATGAGGGCGAGATAAGAGTGAAACGAACAGAGTATATATGGGATGAAATAATACAATGTAATTATTAAATTAATGTAGTAATGGTCCACCTTTCAATACTATAATATGTAATATTCTAAATTACATTAATTAGGGACTAGTTTCAGCCTGGGCTGGCCATCTTCAGCCTTAATGTAAAACACCTAATAACTAAACAAATGTACATGCACACAATTGACATAAAAACAAATGAAAACAAATATATACAAAGTGACATTAAAAACTGGGATGGAATATGAATAAATTTGAAAATGAACTAGGTTCTAACATCTTGAGTATGTTCATCATTGACAATAATTTCAAGTATTAAGTATTAATTTATATACACAGAACTGTTAGTTCTAATACTGCTGATCATTTCAATAGGAACTGGTAAATGTTGATCCTGTAGTTTGTCATCAAATCTATATGTATGGTGTTAGCTATATGTAATCCATTGGACACTGCTGTAAATAACCACTAGCTGACAGGGAACTGTTAGATGTTGTTTCATCTTCAATCTAACAGTTCCCTGTCAGCTAGTGGTTATTTACAGCAGTGTCCAATGGATTACATATAGCTAACACCACACATATAGATTTGGTGACAAACTACAGGATCAACATTTACCAGTTCCTATTGAAATGATCAGCAGTATTAGAACTAACAGTTCTGTGTATATAAATTAATACTTGAAATTATTGTCAATGATGAACATACTCAAGATGTTAGAACCTAGTTCATTTTCAAATTTATTCATATTCCATCCCAGTTTTTAATGTCACTTTGTATATATTTTTCATTTGTTTTTATGTCAATTGTGTGCATGTACATTTGTTTAGTTATTAGGTGTTTTACATTAAGGCTGAAGATGGCCAGCCCAGGCCGAAACTAGTCCCTAATTAATGTAATTTAGAATATTACATATTATAGTATTGAAAGGTGGACCATTACTACATTAATTTAATAATTACATTGTACTTGCAATTCAATACGGATCAGAACCATGAAGTTTATAACCTATGAAATAATACAGTGAGATGGAAGATTGAATTGTGCCAGGAAAAGCTTCATCGAACTAGGTTATATACCGTTACAGAAAATGACTACGAACGGTCATATTTTATATTCACTGGTTCACTAAGAAATAAGACGGGAATACAGGGAATCTGTTATATAGAGGAAATGTATTTGCTTGTCGTTCGTGTGAAAAAAAAAAAAAGAAAAAAAAACTGGTTAATACGATAGTCAAAGAATGTGGATACCGTACCAACAAATTTCGTACATGGACCACGGAAAAAATTGAAGGATTTGAAAACCATGAATTATCATTCAGAGACATTGGAATTTTTGTTTCAAGGAATGCAGCCCTCGTGACGCGAATATGAAACTGAGAGGTCAAGAAGGAAAGTATTGGATTCATCTGATATGTCCTTCCCAGTGTTGCTATTTTAATGGATAGATGTGTGCAGTATATTGGGGATATTCTACATTGATGTCGATACAAATTTCAAATCTGAATGATCAAGTGAAGAAATAACATAGGGCTACCCTTAAAAAAATAGGTTCAAAGCTGGTTTTAATGAAAATCCACAGCCTGTTTCCAGTCATTTGACCGGGTCCCATCTGGCGGCGAGGATAAGAATTATACCGTCTGCCGAACCTGCTCCACTCCTCTGGGGGCAATGATTAATGACTGACAGATGAAATGAAATGATGTTGGAGTGTGTTGCTGTAATGAAAACCTAAGAACCGGAATACCCGGAGAAAAACCTGTCCCGCCTCCGCTTTGCCCAGCACAAATCTCACATGAAGTGAGTGGGATTTGGACCCTGGAACCCAGCACTGAGAA
Organism: Anabrus simplex; assembly: GCF_040414725.1. Taxonomy (NCBI): domain Eukaryota; kingdom Metazoa; phylum Arthropoda; class Insecta; order Orthoptera; family Tettigoniidae; genus Anabrus; species Anabrus simplex. The sequence goes on along the minus strand of NC_090277.1, from coordinate 96,203,384 downwards.
GCCGGCGCCACGGAGGCTTCTGGTTTTCAATTACTTAAAATTACTACTTAAGTTGTAATTTCTGAAGTCTCATGACAGCTAAAGGAACTTTACCGTTTGGCTCTCCTACGACTCATCGCTTCCCCTAGACAGTGAAAGAGTGGATTAGGTAGTTTGTAAGGTTTCAGTGCCCTCTGCACTGGGGACTCCCACTATCACCCGGGATGTGTTGTCTTCTAACACAGCAATGCAGATTGTGTTCCTGTCGGTAGTCGAAAAGGCCGAAACCTTGTGGTCTCTCGACAGGAAGAGAAATGTGAAGGTCCCCTATCACATTTCAAAATTTTCAATAATAATAATAATAATAATAATAATAATAATAATAATAATAATAATAATAATAAAAACTTGAACCAACGGGAGGCGAGAAGGCTGCCCAGAAAACTCGCCTACAAAAATTTCGGAAAGCCTACGGTAGGGTTCACAACATATACAATAAAAAGTGCTTGTCCCGCCATGCAAAGATCAGACACTATAATACAATAATCAAGCCCGAAGTTTTATATGCCAGTGAGAACCTTACACTAAATGGGAAAGGTGACCTAGAAAACATTTTAAAAGAAGAATCCTGAGGAAAATTCTCGGCCCCCGAAAAACAGAAGATGGATATAGACTGAGGTCACGCAAAGTGACAAAAGAGCTTTCCAACATTGCAGCAGACATCCGCAAAAGACGTCTGAAATTTTATGGGCACGTTCGCAGACTGCCGGCAAGTAGACACACACAAGATTCTCACCTACATAGAACATCTAAAAAATATTCCATGGGTACTGGAAGTGAAGAAGGATCTGGAAAAAGCCCATATGGACTCAACTGACACCGCGGACAGAAACCTCTACAGGAAAAAAATTAATGGATGGAAAGTGCAACCAGAGAACGAAGTGAAAAAGAAGACTGGAGCAAAGTGGACAGAAAAACGAAAAAGGATCCTCGGAGAAAGGATGAGAGCTGTTTGGCAACTCAGAAAACAGAATCGTTAGAGCTTTGCGTGATCCATTGGGTCCATACGCACATAATAATAATAATAATAATAATAATATACCGCGTTTGAGGTACGAAATAATTCCGTTGGTGATGTGGAATGATATTACAATTTTAAAAATTTTTGTAACAGTTTTCATGAAAATTTCAAGCGTGGAATACGGTGATAACCTGGAAATGTACTCACTCTTTTAAACATGGATATGGTTTTGGGCTCGGGGTCGATGTGGGTGTAAACAATTTTGCGTGGACAGAAAACACCATGGAAACCATTGCAACTCAGAGTCAGTCATCCATCGATACGATGTCTTCATCTCTTTCCTACCCCCTGTGGGTGGGGGACGCAGATGAAGAATACATCCACGGTATTCCCTGCCTGTCGTGAGAGGCGACTAAAAGGGGCGACCAACTGATTTTATTAGAACCATGAAACTACTTTTGGTTAGTACCATCACGCGAAGAACACCATGGGTTGCCTATACTTGCGAGTAGTACCACTATATTAGGTACGAAATAGGTTTGTGTACCCGTGAGTCATACCCTTGTGAGTAACACCACGGGTCTGGGCGTTGCCTGTGCTTAGTACCCACTATGTGAGGAACACCATAGGTCTGCGTTACCTGTACGACGTCCAATACTTGTGAGTAGTACCATCTTGTGTGGAACACCGTGAATCTACGCTACTTTTGATTAGTACCCCAAAAAGACAAATAATATGGTTCTCCTTTACTAGCGAAAAGTACCATTACGCGGGGCCGTTGACATGTATTTTGTACCCCTTAAGACAACAAGGATCCTCTATTCAGGATTGTGCTTTAGAAGTGGTCTCTTGGTCAGTAATACTATTTTTAATGGTAGTTTTTGGGTAGGATCCACTGATTGTTTTAAATTCATATCCATCCATTCATCCTTCATGCCATTTTTTTTATTTTGGTCAGCAGATTATTTAAAACTTTTAATTTGTCATTTCATTTCGTACCATCAGGGGCCGATGACCTAGATGTTAGGCCCCTCAAAACAACAATCATCATCATCATCATCATCATCATCATCATCATCATCATCATCATCATCATCATCATCATCTCCTTCCTCATGTTATTACCGTGTGCCAGAACTCTTCTTCTTTCGTTCCTGCCTTTGTAGGATCACGGGCTGCTTTGTCATTGTTTTTTTCTTTTCTCTTCCTCCCAGTGAGCCCTGTCTCCTTTCCGCTGGGCTGCAAAGGAGGCTTCTAATTATGTGTAGCAGTCTAATGGCCGTAAACGCCTATAATAATAATAATAATAATAATAATAATAATAATAATAATAATAATAATAATAATAATAATAATAATAATAATAATTGTTACCGTGTTTTGGTGGTAGTTATGCATGAAAGAAGGTGCTGGGTGGTGAATGGGTCTCAAGCTACTAAAGTGAAATTAATTTTAAAATTTAACAAGGTTATATTTTCTTTTCAAATTAGGTAACAACAAATAGAACAGGTACTTAGTAGCCGAAACACGATTGACAAATACATTTACATAGGCACCCCATTTGGGGTTTCAAAAGTCAGAAACATAATTCTTGAGCAATGAGCCCAACCTTACAATGAACACCATACAACAAAGGGGCCGAAAACCCCCAAACATGCCAGAAACATCTGCTTCCAATTACATCCAAAAGCCTCCTTGAGGCAGAAACACAATTTTCAAAAAGGGCAACTTCCCCCTAAAATACAAGCCTATCATAGGCCACTCCGAACTCCACCTTTAAGCCGTCCTCAAAGGACATATACACAGGGGCAAAATACCCAACCTACTGAGGTCTGTTAAATAACAAGAAGATTAATACATGACCTCTAAAATACAATTTGAGAGGAGGCGAACTTGTACTCCTAATACACTTTGCTTAAGACCTACTTGGCACTAGGCCGTTAATACAAGGGCTAATCCCATACTACAGCGGTGACTTAATAGCAATTTACATTACATTACGGAAGAATTGGTTGAGAAAAATAAGTTCACCTCAGGACGATGTGAGTGGGAGCTCGAGAGGGTTAAGCACTCTCTATCCCGATATGTCGTTTTAAAAGAGAATATCTGAAAAGAGTAGTTACATTTTAGGAAAAGGTTACATGGTTGAACGCTTAGAACCCGCCCCGAAAGTTAAACTGCTGAGCTAGCAAAGAAAGAAGTTATTAATCGGCCATTACCTTGTTGTTGACCGCTGCCGAAGAAAGAGGCGCTTCCCGCCCCCTGCTATGTACTTAACACACTGAAAGATGGAACACAAGTGGCCCGGAGACCCGAAAATCAGCAGTTTATATCCTCTCGCGGAAGGTTCTAGGCGTTAGGGGAAAGAAAACACCCTCCCACAAACTCTTTATTGGGTAGGACCCCGCAACAGATTCAAGTTGGGGGAAGATACACCAGATTGGTTAGAAATTAATAGAAGAAATTCGGGATTGGATACATTCATAACAAGGAGAAGAAGGGGTAAATATTGCCAACTTAAACAATGACAGAAAGAAATTTAACAAAGAACAAACTCTTGAAATTAAATTTTCTCCAAAAAAAATAGTTCTTTGACTCCGCACTAGGTTGCACTATAGTAGATCTTCAGTAGTGTCCTCTAGAAGAGAAAGTTCACACTTCTTACTTCAAGCGAAACAAAAACACATCAAAAGTGACACAGTTCTAAAACTCCAAAATTTACAGGTAGTGACATCTTCTGAGAAGGTAGAAAATTAATACCGTCAATAAAGTTCAGACTTCCTCCAGCAGAGGAGTTTTAACTGGCGCGCATTTAAATTAGCGGCGTGGAGGTGTACCACCCGGTACAGACCTCCCCCCCCCCAAAAGTTCCTCCAAGGGGTAACACAAAAGAACATAACCTTTTGTAAGGTCCAAGTTTTGATGTTGATATTAAAATAAATTGCAGAAGTATTTGAGAAATTTCTTAATTCAGTTCCAAAATTTTTGTTGTAATTGGTAACGTAAGGTTTTTATGTTTGTAGAAGGCGAATTTCTGAAGATAATCTTTTAAAAGGTGAAGAAAAATTTTGCAATGTCCACCAAATTTGTTGTTGAATTCCCAAGTGTAGTCATCTCTTATAGTGACTGTCCATGTAGTTGATGTAGGCTAAGTTGGATGGCCAGACCGGCCGTTGCAGCTTGCGTCCAAAGGAGGCCGCTCGGACCCCTCAAGTACCCAGAGATACCGCTCGCCCGCACTATGAGGGGAGCAGAGGTGTTGAAGCACGCCGCGCCCGCGGTGAACATATACATGCCGCGGGCAAGTAGCAGGTCGTGCGCCGCACATCAGCCTTGGCCGGGAGGAGAGCTCCGGCTCGCCGTGCACACGTCGTCCTCGCTGGGGCCGAGGGGGCCCGTCCTCTGCTCCAGTAGCTGCACGGCGTCGCGCGGCTGCGGGGGCACTGAAACATTAAAGCTTGGCGGCAGAATTGTGTTGGACTATCATCTTCTTTGAGGGTACAGGCTTGTGGAGAGGTTGAGGGGCCAGCGGCGTGCAAATATCCATGGCATAAGTTAAGCCACTGTGTGTGTTGAAGCAGGAGACGGGAGCGTGGTAATGGCCGAGGTAAGGACAGGATGGCAGTTTAACAATCGGGGAGGTTTACAAGAAATGCTTACATATAAAATAAAATAGAAGGAGCAGAATGCCTTAAGAGTGGAACTAAAAAAAAATATAACCTTCATATTCCTATCAAATTATATGAAGCAAGTTGACACAAAATTTACACCGGTTTCACCTGGGACAGGTGAACCCTAAATATCCTCTCGGTGGCTGGATTGCTTACTAACAATGTAACCGGTGTGAGAAAATCGAGAATGATGCATGGCCCATGAAATCTGGGGGCAAGCTTGCCCGCGGGAACAAAATTTTTGACCATCACCTGGTCACCTACCTTCAAAGTGGTGGGTCTCCGTCCACGATCATACTTTTCCCTAACCTTTTCATGAGACACTTTAAGATTTGCTTTAGCCTTCTTCCAAAGATCTTTAATGTTATCCGGATCTATTGTCTCGGGTAGAATGTCATTCAGAGACCAGAGGTTAGAGAGCGGCGAGTTGGGAACAAACTTGAACATCAAAGAAGCTGGAGTAAACTTGTGAGATTCATGAACCGCCGAATTCAAAGCAAAAGCTATCCAATGCAGGGACGTGTCCCACCTGGAATGATCTTCATGATGATAGGCAATCAGTGCGGACCTGAGATTACGATTAACCCGTTCAGCCAGAGATGGTTGAGGGTAATAAGCAGAAGTAGTTACATGAGAGATGGATAAGTCAAAACAGAATTTACGAAATAAATTAGATGTAAAAGCCTTAGCATTATCAGATACAAGATATTGGCACGGACCAAAAGAAGCAAAAATAGAATTTAAGCAAGTAATTGTAGACTGAGCGGTAGCCAGCTTAGTCGGAAATAACCAAGAAAATCTGGTAAAACCATCTACGCACACAAAGATGAACTTGTTAGCATTACCCTTTGACTGGGGGAAAGGTCCTACATAATCGATATACAGACGTTCCATGGGGCGCGACGCTTGATGCGAAGACAAAAGGCCAACCTTGGTGGACATGGTGGGTTTACTGAGCAAACAAGATTTACAAGCTTTTACAAGTTCACGGATTTCGCCGTCCATACCTTTCCAGATGAACATTTCACGAATCTTTTCACGGGTTTTAAAGATTCCAAGATGCCCTCCTAATGGGGTCTCATGATAATACTTGAAGATCATAGGTACAAGAACCGCTGGAACAACAACTTTCATCAACTTATCATGCCTCGAAGGGCAACATAGAACACCATTCCTCAGGACATAAGGGACAGCATGTTCCCCAGAAGAAAGGGTTTCCATTATCGGAGCCAGCGTCGGATCTTCACGTTGGTATTTCTCGATATCCCTAAAAAGCATGGGAGCATCTGTTAAGATGGCATTAACACCAGATAGTATGGACTCGGAAGGTGATGAACTATCGACCGATTCGTGGGTCTCGACGTCGTTATGAAACATACGGCTGAGTCCATCAGCAACAACATTTTCGGTACCTCTGATATGTCTAACATCAAACTGGAAGGCGGAAATACGAATAGCCCAGCGGGCTATACGACCAGTACGACGCGGCCTACCTAAGACCCAGCTTAGGGCTTGATTATCTGTTTCCAGGTCGAATTTGACATGTTCCAGATAGAGACGGAACTTTTCTAAGGCAAATAAGACTGCCAACCCTTCGAGCTCATAGATGGAATACTTGGCTTCTTGAGCCGATAGAGTCCTAGATGCATAGGCGATGGGTCGCCTCCCTAGTTCAGTCTCTTGAAGAAGGACTGCAGCTACAGCTGACGATGACGCGTCCGTTTGGACGATGAATTTCTTTGAGAAATCAGGCATAGCAAGGACAGGGGCATTACAGAGAGCTAATTTCAGATCTTCAAAAGCGGCTTGTTGAGAAGGTCCCCACTCGAATTTGATGCCTTTCCTACGAAGAAGGTTTAAGGGCGCCGCTCTATTAGCAAAGTTAGGAATGAACTTTCTGAAGAAATTCACCATACCAATGAACCTGGCGATACCTTTAATGTCCTTGGGAGGTTTAAAATCACGGATGGCCTGTGTTCTAGAATGATCGACTGCTACACCATCGGGTGACACAATATGCCCTAGGAATGACATAGAGGGCTTAGCAAAGGCGACCTTGGACAACTGAACGGTTAACCCAGCCTTACGAAGGCGATCGAGAACTTCTCGCAGATGATCTAGATGTTCTTCAAAAGTCTCTGAAAATACGACGACATCATCTAAATAGTGATATAAGTACTCGAATTTGATGTCGGAGAAAACCCTATCTAGTAGCCTAGTGAGCACAGCTGCTCCCGTAGGGAGCCCGAAAGGCACGCGGTTGTATTCATATAAATTCCAGTCCGTGGCAAACGCTGTAAGGTGTTTAGACTCTTCGGCAAGGGGAATTTGATTATAGGCCTGATTTAAGTCCAAGATGGTGAAGAACTTGGCCTTACGAAACCATGAAAAACAAGAATGAAGGTCAGGAAGGGGCACAGATTGCAACACCACCTTCCGATTGAGAGCCCTGTAATCAATGACAGGCCTGAAGCCTCCTTGGGGTTTCGGGACTAGAAAAATAGGCGATGAATACGCCGACTTAGAGGGCCTAATAATACCATCCTTCAACATCTGATCGATAATTTCTTTCAGAGCCTTCATTTTAGGTGGAGATAGCCTATACGGTGGAAAACGAACAGGAATCGAATCCGTGACCTCAATTTTGTATTCAATAAGGTCAGTAACACCAAGAGTATCAGAGAACACCTCGGGAAACGACTGACACAGTTTGCGAATACTATCAGCCTGCTCCTCAGGTAGATGTCTAAGGTCTAACAACATCTCATCCTGGGTAGGCGAAATAGAAGAACATGACACAGAATTACACTTTAATAGTGGTATTTTACAACTAGAAGCAAATTTGAATGTGCACGACCTAGACTGGAGATCGAGCACAAGACCAGTGTGAGAAATAAAGTCAGCTCCCAATATAATGGGGCAAGACAATTGCTTGGCCACAAACAATTTAACTTTCCATGTAAACTTAAAAATACGAATTTTGACCAGTAAGGAACCTAGAATTTCTAATGGAGATGAATTAGCCGATACGTATTGAACAGGAGAAGAGGCATAGTCAGGAAGTTTACAAACCGTTCTCAATTTAGAATACCATTCAGCCGAAATAATCGAACAAACACTTCCTGAATCTAAGAGAGCTGTTATAGGCTCGTTATTTAACTCAATCTTAAGAAAAGGAACCGGTGCGGGGGTATCCGCCGCAATCCTAAGACATTCTTTAGGGCATTCAAAAGATGAATTTGAAGGCTGATCGTTCTCTGCATTTACAACCTGTTTACTAGGGGCTGAGTCTCGGGAAGATGGATTAGTCGACGCAGCCGAAGCCACTAGTCACTTTTTATTATTGGCATAGGTAGAATTTGCACCAGAAGTTGAGCAGGAGGGGGTGCTATTCGAGTTTGGGCAATTCTTGGCGATATGTGAGAAGGCCCCACATTTAAAACAGCCTTGTGCTGAACCAGCTCCATTATTTGCCCTACTACTTTTGACCAATGGACATTTATTGCGCAGATGGTCAGGCGACCCGCAAGCGTAACATTTACGGGGATTGACTGGTCGGCGAGGTGGAGGCCGAGTGTTACTAAAGGAAGGCGGGGGTTCTTTCGCGACTCGCAAGGAATCGGCGTATCTAACTCCTTCCGCTGAGACGGCCAATGCTTCAAGTGCAGAGAAACTTTGCGGGCACGCCGCGAAACACAAATATGACCTATAGGGAGGTGAAATTCCCTCGACAATAGCCTGTACAATCTGATCTTCAGGAAAATGAAGGGCGAACACCCTAGTGTAAAACTTAATGTCCTGTATGAAATCAGCCAAGTTTTCATCCAAGCGCTGTACACGATAATAGTACTTCTGAATAAGGGAGGACCTGGCCCTAGCCGGGATGAAGTTAGCTAGCAAATGGGCATGGAAATCCTCAATAGAAGATTGCTCGGCAATGGCTCTTACGATTTTATCTGAGAGAATACCAATAGCATACGGATAGATAATTTGCAAGATTTGACATGGAGAAAGAGAAAAAACAAGGGCATGATCCTGGAATTCCACTAGAAATCTTAAAAATGAAATTACGTCACTGGTGGTATTAACGGAAAACTTAGATATACCTCTGAGCAACATTGCCAATGGATGAGGCAAGCTACTAAACCCGGGTGACATAGTAGGTAAAGGTTTCAATGGCAAGGAAGTTAATTCAGAACGGATGTTACTCAGCGATGCACGGCGTTGAGACTCGTTGTCCAATGGGGCGGAGATAGTTTGAGCAGAGATGGTTTTCCTATTTACTTCTCCGTTAGCAGGTTCTTCCTCGCTACCTACATTCACTATGGTGGGCTGATCAGATTTGGGAGGAACTTCCCCAGTTAACAATTGAGTGACCTTACTAGATAATTCGGAAATATTTTCCAGGAGCTTACTAGCTTCCTTCCTCTGAACGTCATTCAGTTTTAGAGACAACAGATCGTTAACCCTATTCGAAAAATGATATAGCCTGCCTTGCACACGCTTAATTTGATTCGGAGACGGATCATTTTCATCAAAAAAACTAACTACAGAAGCTAGCCCAGTAACATTCTCCGTGATCGTGGAAAGAGAATCGTCAATTTCTTTCTCTCCCAAATTGGGGATGGAAATGGACAAATCCAGGGACTCTCTAAGCTTGTTAGTGTCTATTGCAACCGTGCCTCCAGATTGCACATTTCTGATAGTTAATTCATAGATCAACTCCTCCTTGCGCAAATAGTTAAGAAGGAGAACATCGCGAGGGCCGGGCATGATGACAGACCAATTTTGAAAAGGTCAAAAAATTCCAGCAACTGAGAAAATGGTTAGAGTTCGGAACAAACAAAATTTAGCCGTCAAAAGGGGCTAAATTGAGACCCATTCAACCACGCTCTGCTACCACTTGTTACCGTGTTTTGGTGGTAGTTATGCATGAAAGAAGGTGCTGGGTGGTGAATGGGTCTCAAGCTACTAAAGTGAAATTAATTTTAAAATTTAACAAGGTTATATTTTCTTTTCAAATTAGGTAACAACAAATAGAACAGGTACTTAGTAGCCGAAACACGATTGACAAATACATTTACATAGGCACCCCATTTGGGGTTTCAAAAGTCAGAAACATAATTCTTGAGCAATGAGCCCAACCTTACAATGAACACCATACAACAAAGGGGCCGAAAACCCCCAAACATGCCAGAAACATCTGCTTCCAATTACATCCAAAAGCCTCCTTGAGGCAGAAACACAATTTTCAAAAAGGGCAACTTCCCCCTAAAATACAAGCCTATCATAGGCCACTCCGAACTCCACCTTTAAGCCGTCCTCAAAGGACATATACACAGGGGCAAAATACCCAACCTACTGAGGTCTGTTAAATAACAAGAAGATTAATACATGACCTCTAAAATACAATTTGAGAGGAGGCGAACTTGTACTCCTAATACACTTTGCTTAAGACCTACTTGGCACTAGGCCGTTAATACAAGGGCTAATCCCATACTACAGAGGTGACTTAATAGCAATTTACATTACATTACGGAAGAATTGGTTGAGAAAAATAAGTTCACCTCAGGACGATGTGAGTGGGAGCTCGAGAGGGTTAAGCACTCTCTATCCCGATATGTCGTTTTAAAAGAGAATATCTGAAAAGAGTAGTTACATTTTAGGAAAAGGTTACATGGTTGAACGCTTAGAACCCGCCCCGAAAGTTAAACTGCTGAGCTAGCAAAGAAAGAAGTTATTAATCGGCCATTACCTTGTTGTTGACCGCTGCCGAAGAAAGAGGCGCTTCCCGCCCCCTGCTATGTACTTAACACACTGAAAGATGGAACACAAGTGGCCCGGAGACCCGAAAATCAGCAGTTTATATCCTCTCGCGGAAGGTTCTAGGCGTTAGGGGAAAGAAAACACCCTCCCACAAACTCTTTATTGGGTAGGACCCCGCAACAGATTCAAGTTGGGGGAAGATACACCAGATTGGTTAGAAATTAATAGAAGAAATTCGGGATTGGATACATTCATAACAAGGGGAAGAAAGGGGTAAATATTGCCAACTTAAACAATGACAGAAAGAAATTTAACAAAGAACAAACTCTTGAAATTAAATTTTCTCCAAAAAAAATAGTTCTTTGACTCCGCACTAGGTTGCACTATAGTAGATCTTCAGTAGTGTCCTCTAGAAGAGAAAGTTCACACTTCTTACTTCAAGCGAAACAAAAACACATCAAAAGTGACACAGTTCTAAAACTCCAAAATTTACAGGTAGTGACATCTTCTGAGAAGGTAGAAAATTAATACCGTCAATAAAGTTCAGACTTCCTCCAGCAGAGGAGTTTTAACTGGCGCGCATTTAAATTAGCGGCGTGGAGGTGTACCACCCGGTACAATAATAATAATAATAATAATAATAATAATAATAATAATAATACACCTCCACGCCGCTAATTCAAACTTTGCGCCAGTTGAAACTCCTCTGCTGGAGGAAGTCTGGACTTTATCTACTGTGTTAATTTTCAAGTTTCTCAGAAGATGTCACTACTTGGAAATTTTGAAGTTTCTGAACTGGGTCGTTTTCGACGTAGTTTTGTTTTGCCTGTAGTAAGAAGTGTGAACATTCTCTTCTAGAGGACACTACTGAAGAACTACAATTGTGCACCCTGGTGCGAAGTGAAAGAACTATGTTTTTGGAGAAAATTTGAATTCATAAGTTTGTTCTTTGTTAAATTTCTTGCAGTCATGGTTTAAGTTGGCAATATTAACCCTTTCTTTCCCCTTGTTTTGAATTTAGCCAATCCCGAATTTCTCGAATTAATTTTCCACCAATAAGGTGTTTCTTCATCTTGTGTAGGGGTTTTCTTGGTTAATCAATAAAATTCTTGTGGGAGGGTGTTCTCATTCCTGAAACGCCTCGAACTTTCCGCGAGAGTATATAAACTGCTGATTTTAGGGTCTCTGCGCCACTTCAGTAACATCTTTCAGTGTGTAAAGTACGTAGCAGGGGGCGGGAAGCGCCTCTTTCTTCGGGCAGCAGTTCATCCACAAGGTAATGGCCGTTTAATAACTTCTTTTCTTGCTAGCTCAGCAGTTTAACTCTCGGGGCAGGTCCGAAGCCTTTTACCATGTAACTTCCCTTAAAATGTAAAAACACTTGGTATCTATTCTATCTTTTTAAACTACAAATCGGGATAGAGAGTGCTTAACTCTCTCGAGCTCCCGCTCATATTGCATTGAGGTGAACTTATCTTCTCAACCTTAACGTAATGTAAATTGTTTCCTTCTATAAGTCACCTCTTTAGTATGGGATTAGCCCTTGCATTAGCGGCCTAGTGCCAGATTAGGTTTTAAACAAAATGTATTAGGAGTGCAAGAACGCCTCCTCTCAAGTTGGTATTTTTGAGGCCATGTAATTTTCATGTTTCTTTACTTAATAGGCCTCAGTAGGTTGGGTATTTTACCCCTGTGTTTATGTCCTTAGAGGACAACTTGAAGGTGGAGTTTGGTGTGGCCTTTGATAGGCTTAAATTTTAAGAGCGAGTTGCTCTTTCTTGAAAAAGTGCGTTGTTGTATGCCTCGAGGAGGCTTTACCGTGTAAAGAGGAGCAAGTGCTCCTAGGCATGATTGGGGTCCTCTGCCCCTTTGTTGACTTCTGTGTATCGTAAGCTTGGGCTTATAGCTCAAGAATTGGGTGTCTGGCTCTCGGAGCCCAAATCCTGTAATCACTGTAATTGTACTTTTTCGAATTGTGTTTCGGCTACTGTGTACCTGTTCAATTTGTCATTTCTTATTCTTGATTTTGAAAAGAAAATATAACCTTGTTAAATTTTACCTTAACTTTAATTTCGTAGTTTGAGACCCGTTCACCCCGGCACCTTCTTTCACCTCTGCTGTTCCACAGATACCTCGGAACAATAATAATAATAATAATAATAATAATAATAATAATAATAATAATAATAATAATAATGTACGTTACGAAGTGTGATTAGAGACTTAACATTTTTCTTCTCTGCCTAAGATGATGTCCATTCGACCCTGTTCACAGTACTCTATATTGATAATCCAGGGAAGGTACAAAGCTTTCACAGTTAACAGGGTGGAGTCCCGCCTAATATACCATGTTCTATTGGTCTCCACACCCAGTCGTTGTATTGTAATGCTTCAAATTGGAGCGAGCCGTACAACGAAAATTTCTCTCTTGTTAAAGACTTCTCCTTTGTTTATGCTCGTTGCCCATCAAATTTCTTTACCAACAGCATTCAGTCATTGTTACCACCATGATTGGTGGCTATGTTCAGTTTAACCTTGGTCAGTCCTTACGTTCGTTAGCTGTTCATAAAAAAAAGTAAGGCAATTTATATAGGCATACATGATTTAATTTTCTCTAATAGCCACTGCTGTGCAGCCAGTCCCTGCTATGAATGGTGTGAAAATGTCACTCATAGGGTCGGTTGGTGCATGCATTTCAGTGGGCTTGGCAGACTGATGTGCAATAGCAACTTCTGGCTCAGTGAGGAAAGCAACGGGAAACTACCTCACTCCTCATTTCCCTAGTACGCCTCTTCAGTGACACCTAGGCCATCTATGACAGCTAATGGTGAACCTGTTGAGGATCCAACCAGCCTTCGGGCTGAATACCTAACAAAAAAAGCCACTCGTGGTGGTGGAGGAGTGTTTTTTTAAAAATTCACTCCCACCGAAAAATGTTGTTTTTTGGACATTTATGTGATGGATAGATTAGGAAAAGAGAAATAATTTTCTCATCCACACGCTGAAACATCGAATCATGTATATGTTTTTAAGCTCTCTTCATAAGTCTAATAGTCCAAAATTAACATCTTCCTAAAACATGCCTTTCTGTCAACCAAAATGGCGTCGTTCTTCAGCTATATGGTTGCCTGGTTACGGTGTCGGTTCTTTTGGTCGACTCAAAACTGTACACGCTAATTTCAGATAAAACACCAAGGAATTAAAAAAAAACAGAGCTAAACTTTTATTTTCTTTAAAAAGCTAATGATCACGAACTAAATCTTTCGGTAAATGAAACTGAAATATTGATAAAGAACCATTTCTTTGCATCACATCGCAGAGCATCTTTGGCGACCAAGGCCTACGGTAACGACTAATGTGACGTCACTTGTCACACAAATTTTCGGATGACCCCCCCCCCCCCCTCCCCAGCCATAAGACATATCCTTGTTAAGTCTTTCTGCCGTACGTCTTGTGGAAACTGGAAAGTTCTACTGGTTAAGTGTTTATCGAGCAAGTTTCCCCAGTGTCTGACACGAAGAGTGATAACGTTAATGACAGCAAGAAGAAAGTGGATAAAAAGCACGAACAGTGAAGAAAGGTCCTAGAAAAAAGGACTTAAGATTAAAATACGGAAGACTTTATACATGTGGTTCGGAGAAGAAAATAGAACAGGAAATGTAAGGATGCTAGGGGACAGATTATCACGAACTAGTGTTTTTCAGTATCTTAGGACTCGTACATAATGGAAAATGAAGGATTGGACAGAGAAATCAAATCGCAGGTTTCAGGCTGGATGGAGATACCGGAGGAGGAGGATCTAAATTCTGAAAAAAAATCAGATCGTAAACATTTCTACAGAACAAAAAATCCCGTTCTAGCCGTTCTGGCAAGCAACTCAATGTTGAAAACATCCTAGGGATATAAGCTATGAATTTTAGGTAAATAAAATATAATAAAGTATGAGAATATATTATTTATTCCTAAAAATTACAGTCCTTTTCTCAATCATCGTTATTCGGTCGATTAGATTAGCAGTTTGTCTTTTTTACATTGCGAGCGCTAATGTGAGTCAATGCATTGGTTCACTTAAGCGCTTATAATGAGATTTTTCAAAAAATCAAACGCCTGAGGGTATTGGACCAAGGAACACAATACAGAAAGAATTATGTAAATATGATGATTTGGCTAGGATTTGAATAAAAAAGACTAATAAAGATACAAGCGATTTTAAGATGTTTTTCCGGAACTTCATTTAGAACGGAAGTGATTATCGAATTTTTTATTTTATTTTTTTAGTTTGATAGAGCTATCCAAGACGCATGATTTGAAACCTTTCTGGGCCTTTAGCCCTTCAACTTGCGGCACAATTGAGAAGATTGGTTAATTTTAAGTTTTTTCGTGGTATGGGGGACCCTTGCTTTGTCAGACGTTTTCAACATAACATTACATAGTGCGCAGCGATCAAATATAAATGCATGATGAAATAAATAATGAATGAAATGACGAAATAAAAATAATTTTATTTTAGGCGTTTTTTTCACGCATTGAGAAAGAACTTCGCCAGGGGAGTTATTTGAACACGGAATTCCGAACTGATAGGATCACGCCATAACGGTGACATCGATGCTGACTTCTAGGTATAGAGCCAGTAGCCGATTAGCGGGGGCAGTCTCCCCACCACTTTGTGGATAAAATATTTTTTTCCCCCCACTGTAATTGGCTGAAACTAGGAATTATTAAAACAAGCAATTTGTATATATATAAGTTCTGTTATCTTATCAGCTAATTATTCTCTTTAATCATTAATATTTTATTAGCGGAAATACGCAAAAAATGTCGTTCGTCGCGGCTAACCGATTTGTATAGCGCCACAAGAAGTAGACTTTGCATGTGCTGTGACTAAGGGTAGCGGGGGTATATTTTTTTTGCCAAGGTCATGGACGCAGATTTGTTTTACCCGCTTGCCGCGCGCATTTGTCAGTTTGGCAGTCTCTTTATAGTGTCTGTTAGTTTGTAGTCAAGTACGAAGACAATCCCAAAAATAAGGTCTCCTATTTTTCTTATAAATTCACAGACCTGTTTATTTGTACAATGGTTCGCCTCATTTTACAACTTGAACATTTAGCTATTTTTCTACATAATCACCATTTCGGTCGATGCATTTTTGTAGACCTTGTGACAGTTTTTGTATGCCCATGTCATACCAGTTCGCCGCCATGCTGTTCAGGAAGTTGTGAGCGGCGCTTCGGGGAACCTCAGGAACCAAAGTGCAGAGATCATCCAGGGTGATCCGCCGATCTTCACGCATAATTTGCTCAACCTTCACGACTGTCTCGACGGAAATTGACGGTTTTCCGCTCCTTTGTTCGTCAATTGGCGATGGATTTCAATCGGTTCAGTACCTTTAGCGTTCTAAAACCGAATAACTGCGCGCACTTCGCACTGGGCGGTAACATCCAACGGGAGCTCCATTCTCAACGGCTCCCAAGACCTGAGTGCCTCAGCGCGGCGTGTTCATGTTTATATGCGAAACACTCTTCACAATATTGTGACAAACAGTCACACGAACAGTGTTCTGTATTTATAAAAAAAATAGACCTTATTTTTTGGGATTACTTTCGTACATTATTTTTAATTGTGTAATCATGCCGTACTCGCATTTACCTGTAATACATTTGTAAAACTGCTCCTTTGGTGAAAGTTTTATTGTATAGTATCGAATCAAAGTGTCGAAAAACTATCATTACCGCACTTAAGTTGGTAAACTGTCAACCTTTAACCTTTACCTCACATCGAAATTCGCTCAGAGAAGATTAAAAACTTACCATTTTGTAGTCTTTTTATTTATTTTTTAGGTTTTGATATACATAAACCCCCTCCGCCGCCCGCCGCGATATTCCACAAACCGGGTAGTTTTTGTTGCTGTACATTATTTTGCCCCTCGTCTTCTAATACCCAATCCCCCTGTGGGTGGGGGCGATAGAATAACACCCACGGTATCCCCTGCCTGTCGTAAGAGGAGACTAAAAGGGGCCTCAGGGGCTCTGAACTTTGGAGCGTGGGTTGGCGTCCACGAGGCCCTCAGCTGAGTCCTGGCATTGCTTCCACTTACTTGTGCCAGGCTCCTCACTTTCATCTATCCTATCCGACCTCTCTTGGTCAACTCTTGTTCTTTTCTAACCCCGACGCTATTAGGTTTGCGAGGGCTAGGGAGTCTTTCATTTTCACGCCCTTCGTGGCCCTTGTTTTTCTTTGACCGATATCTTCATTTTTCGAAGTGTCGGATCCCTTCCATTTTCCCCCTTGATTAGTGTTATATAGAGGATGGTTGCCTAGTTGTACTTCCTCTTTAAACATTAATCACCATCACCACCACCACTCTAATACCCAATCGCCGCTACTGGGTATAGTTCTTAAGCCACAAACATTTTGGCAACACCGCCTCTCAAGGCCCATTCAGATTCGCCCGCGAAGCGATCTGATTTTTATTTATTTTTTTATTGAAATGCTATTTGTTCGGGGCGTCGACCCGTGTGGATCTTTTGCCCCTACTGGCACCATATTGTATGAACCTGCGTGTAATTGGAATGGCTGTAGTGTGGAATGTTGTGTGTGAGGAAAGGAAGATGAAAGACGTCACAAACGCTCAAACATCATTACAATTAAAATCCCCTGACCCTGCCGGGAATCGAACACGGGGCTGCCGGGTGAGAGGTGGATGCGTTGCCCCCTACATCGCGTTGCCGGACAAGCGATCTGATAGGGTAACTTCAGCAGGTGATGAAATGAAACTGCGCGCGATATCGAGTAATGTTTTGAATACCCGCTTCATGCTGTTTCCGTCCACCCTATTTATAAATCCTGAGCATGGGGGCCTCTGATTGTAGAAATGCATACAGTATTTAACAATTTTTTGCCATTTGAGTTTATTCTTGTTTCTTTTACCCCATCAATCAATCAATCAATCAATCAATCAATCAATCAATCAATCAATCAATCAATCAATCATTACGGATCTGCATTTAGGACAGTCGCCCAGGTAGGAGATACCCTATCTGTTGTTTTCGTAGCCTTTTCTTAAACGATTGCAAATAAATTGGAAATGTATTTAACTTCTCCCTTGATTTTTCAATTTTGCCTCGTTATTTTGCTATTTTCAACGATTCGTTACATTAAATTCTTGTTTTAAGTCGTCATTATTTGTTTTGCGTTATTATTTACTCATTCTTATGCATTTAATTTGGATAATCAACATATCTGAATATTACCTGACCTTCAATGAACGAGAATACTCGAAAACTTCGAAAGTGTTTACTGTTTTAAGAGGAAGTACAACTGGGTACCAATCCTCTATTGACACTAATCGGGGCGGGGGGGGGGGGAGGGGCCGACACTTCAAAAATTAAGGTACCGCCCAAAGGAAGACAAGGGCCACGAAGGGCGTGAAAAATGAAGAAAATGAAACACTACCTAGGATTCGCAAACGTAATGCCATCGGGGTTAGTAAAGAAGAGGAGTTGACCAAGGCAGGTCTGTTGCGATAGATGAAAGTGAGGAGCCTTGCACAAGTGGATGCAATGTCGGAACTCGGCTAAAGGCCTCGTGGTCGCCAACCCACGCTCCCAAGTTACGAGCCTCTGAGGCCCATTTTACTCGCCTCTTATGGCGGGCAGGGGATATCGTGAGTGTTATTCTACCACCCCCACCCACAGGGAGATCATATGGAGTTAGGGCATATGATGCTGGTGGTGCTATTCAACAGGAGAAGGGTATGTGCCAGCACCGGATGATCTCCTGGTGTTCATACAGTTCATCATTATGGCGAATTCCGTAAATGCCTCCTTCCTTTCTGATTGGTCCTAACATCCTCCTCAGGATCTTCGTCTCTTTTAACTCCAGCTTTTTGACCATTACAGGACACTCAGAAGCATACTGAACAGATAGTTTGATGACAGAGTTGTAGTGTCTCAGGTTGAGGTTCTTGGAGAGGCACTTAGTGAATAGATACTATCACAGGAGTATAAGCCTATTCAAACTTGGTACATCTGGCATCTATGGCTAGGTTCTCGCTCTGGTTCGCAGAGTTCCATTCTCCCAAGTTATTATTGAAAATCCACAGCCTGTTTCCAGTCATTCGACCGGGTCAGGAATGGGATGAATAGAGCCCCCATCTAGCGGCGAGGATAGGAATTGTGCCGGCTGCCGAATCCTGTCGCACTCTTCTGGGGCAATGATTAATGAATGACAGATGAAATGAAATTATATTGGAGAGTGTTGCTGGAATGAATTATGACCGGAAAAACCGGAGTACCCGGAGAAAAACCTGTCCCGCCTCCGCTTTGTCCAGCACAAATCTCACATGGAGTGACCGGGATTTGAACCACGGAACCCAGCGGTGAGAGGCGGCGCGATGCCGCCTGAGCCACGGAGGCTCATAACATTATTATTATTATTATTATTATTATTATTATTATTATTATTATTATTATTATTATTATTATTTAATAGGTCCGACTATTTGGCTGAATGGTCAGCGTTGAGGCCTTCTGTTCATAGGGTCCCGAGTTCGGTTCCCGCCCGGATCGGGGATTTTAATCGCATCTGATTAATTCTTCTGACTCGGGGACTGGGTGTTTGTGTCTGTCCCAACACTTTCCTCTTCATATTCAGACAACACGCTATGCTACCAACCACCATAGAAACACGCAATAGTGATTACATTCCTCCATATAGGGTTGGCGTCAGGAAGGGCATCCGGCCGAAAAACAGGGCCAAATCCACATGTGGGGAAAGGCGGAAGAAGATTGTTATTTGATGGTATTTTCCAATAGTGTTCGCTTCATCACAAGTTGAAGGTAATGTGGACAAAGCACGTGGGCCTACTTAATATTTTGGGTACACGTATATTTTCCTCAATATTTTGGGTCATTCTCCTGCTATTTTTAAGTTATTTTTTTGAGGATTTTAAAGTCATATTATAGGTCATTTTCGGGCCTTTATTAGGTCATCATTATCCGGGCCCTGCTGCGGGCAATTTGCAAGAGACCGCAGCGTTCCGCCGCAACCAGTTGGCAGTGACTGCACGTTAATCATGCGACCCAATTGCTAATGAAGTTGTGTCCACGTGCGAGACGGGGAAGTCCGGTAATCCCGATCAATGGCCGATCTCACCTTTCTGCCCTTGGAAAATTACTGTATAAGTGTGGTGGGAGGCGGCGAACTTGCGCTGCTTGTTTCATATCATTGCCTATAATTTGAACAGGTTATCCGCTTCCACAATGTCTGTAGCGTGTATACTGCGGAGCGTTTCGACATCTTTTAGAATCTCTGCAGTTTGCAGTGGGTGTCGAAAGAGAGCACTTAACCAAGTCATTAAGTTCTCTGCAGTTTGTTCACATCTCCTTTCCACAACACCCACTGATGCGGCGGATTTATGTCATTCTGGCTAGGTTGTGAAATGCTGGCATCGGAATCGCTTTCGCGGCGGATTTATGTCATTCTGGCCAGGTTGTGAAATGCTGGCATCGGAATCGCTTTCGCGTGGCTCCCAAGCCCGTTGGGTTTGCGGGAAATGAACTAGCGGATGAAGCTGCAAAAGAAGCGGCACTTTTACCGCCTACAGCTATGGACCTATTGTACCTGCTACGGATATTTCTCGGCTACGTCGACCAGTCTGGGCGTCCTGGGAATCGGAGTGGCCAGCTATACGAGCTCCCAACAAGCTGAGATGAAGTAAGAAAATTGCCGTGTGGCGGTCCTCTTTCCGGCCTTTACGGAGAGAGGCCATAGTTTTATGTACGCTGAAGACAGCGCACGTAGATCTTCCATGACCTTATCTCCTAAAGATGTTCTTGTGGTGCCGACTTCGCCGTGGCCCACATCCTCAGTGTGTGCCGATCTCGCTGGCCTAAGACGAAGCCTCGGCCTGCAGGGGTCACTCGAACTCATGCTAGCCGATGACTAGAATACTGCTGACCTCGTCATCCGCTTTGTGTGAGAGTAGATTAATCAAGGGCTTCTAAATTTTCAAGTTTTCAGTGTCCTTTTCGGCTTAAAATTATTATTTTACATCATTATGCCCTATTTAGGAGCTCAATTGAACCAGTTTTGCTAATGTGTTGGCCTCCTCCTCCCATAATTTCTTCATCCTCTCGCTGAGCTGCTTCTTTCGTTCTTCTGTCCAAGTAATGGTGGCCCTGGTGTTGGGTGTCTTCAAACTGGTGATTGTCGATTTTAGTTCTGAATTTACATCTGTCCTGTACAATGTCTTCCGAGATGTTGATTTCCTGGAGATCTGTTTCAATTTCACGAAGCCGGCTGTTCTTGGTTTTAGATGAAAGGGCCAGGTAGAGAATTTTTAGTTAGTCTGTTACTGTTCATTCTGATAATGTGTCCATAAACTTTCAGTCGTCTTTTCCGAAAAGTGTGAGATACTTTTTCAGAATGACAATATATTTCCTACGTTGATTTTTCCTCAACATTCCCTCTATACAAACTGGTAAGGTAGGTAAAGGTTATTCTGCCCGAAGGCAGGTCCGAACCTCCGCAGAGGTGTTCCTGAGCCGCAGTTTACGTGCGGTAGGGTGGCCAGTTCCTTTCCGCTCCTCCATTCTCCTACCCCCACCAACAGCGCGAGGCAACCCATTCTACTCCTGACCACGCCCAATGTTGCTTAACTTCGGAGATCTCACGGGATCCGGTGTTTCAACACGGCTACGGCCGTTGGCATACAAACTGGGCGAATGTTAAAAAAAAAAAAATCCTTTCCTGTTTCTCTGTGTCTTTGGTTAGAGACCCGCCACCAATGATTAAGGTTTCTGGAGCATATAACGCTTCAAGTTTGATTACTGTATTATTATTATTATTATTATTATTATTATTATTATTATTATTATTATTATTATTATTATTTCTTCTTCTTTCTTCGTTTCGGCCTGCTGTGGACCACGTTATTTCAACCGTTTGCATCCTTGAGCTTTAATTCTTCCCCAGTACTCACGCATTCTCGTTCTGTGAGCCTCCTTCCTTTCATCAGTCCACTTCTTGCCTGTTTTCAACTTTGGCCTTTCTTGGAACCTCTTGTATCTCTGGAGCTTTTTCTGGAGAGGAGCACGTTTCTGGATGTCTTCGAGTGTGATTCCTATTTCTTGAAGGTCTTTTTCAACTTCGATAAACCAGGGTCCCTTGGTTTTCTTGTTAAGAAAGTAGGAAAAGATCCTATTGGTTTGTCTCTGTGTGCTCATGCGTGCTTATTATTATTATTATTATTATTATTATTATTATTATTATTATTATTATTATTATTATTATTGTTGTTTTACAAACTGCTTTACTTTGCTCCGACACAGATAGGTCTTACGGCGACGATGGGATAGGAAAGGGCTAGGAATGGGTAGAAAGCGGCCGCGTCCCTAATTTGCCTGGTGTGAAAATGGGAAACCACGGAAAACTATCGTATTATTATTATTATTATTATTATTATTCCATCGATTTCGACCTACTTTGGACCACGGTAAACAATTGACTTGCTGGTTAGTCCTTTTTCTTTTTTCCAGAACTTCGTCATTTCGCTGTGGTTCTTCTTTCCTTCATCTGACCACACGTTCTTGGACTTTTCATTTTGTTTTCCCAGAACCCCTTGAATTTTAGTTCGAAATATATCTCTATTCCAGATTTCTTTTGGACTGATGCCAACTTCCTCCATGTCTTTTCTTGTTTCTTCTACCCATTTAGTAGTTGCTTTTAATTTGAGGATGTAGTTCAAGATTTTTCTTTGTTAGTCTACTCTTGTTCATTCTTGTGAAGTTCCCTCAAAACTTCAGTCTCCTCTTACGTATGGTGTCTGTGATCTGTCTGTCTGTATAGATCTTCATTTTTCCTATTCCTCCATGTACTATCCTTTCTCTTTTCGGGTCCTAAGATCTTTCTCAAGATTTTCTTTCTTTCTTTCTTTCTTTCTTTCTTTCTTTCTTTCTTTCTTTCTTTCTTTCTTTCTTTCTTCTGTTGCTCAACCGTTTTCCCCTCTTTCTTATTCAGTGTAAAGCCATTTGAACGGTATAGTCTCTCTGGCTTTATAACCCTGCTATAGTCCGACTCGTTGGCTGAATGGTCAGCGTACTGGCCTTCGGTTCAGAGGGTTCCGGGTTCGATTCCCGATCGGGTCGGGGATTTTAACCTTAATTGGTTTATTCCAACGGCCCGGGGGCTGGGTGTTTGTGCCGTCCCCAATATCCCTGCAACTCACACACCACACAACATTATCCTCCACCACAATAACACGCAGTTACCTACACATGGCAGATGCCGCCCACCCTCATCGGAGGGTCTGCCTTACAAGGGCTGCACTCGGCTAGAAATAGCCACACGAATTTTTTTTTTACCCTGCTATAGTGTCTATAACCCTGCTATAGTGTCTGATCTTTGCTCTATAAGGCGTCGTTCTTTTATTGTATTCATTCTGTACTAATCTATAGGTTAACTCCACCTTTCTGTTCTTTCCCTTATTTGCCTCTTTATCAAGCCCATTCGGATGGATCCATTCACCAAGATATTTAAATATATTAATATTATTAAAACCGGGCGAGTTGGCCGTACGGTTAGGAGCGCGCAGCTATTAGCTCGCATCCGGGAGATAGTGGGTTCGAACCCCACTGTCGGCAGCCCTGAAGATGGTTTTCCGTGGTTTCCCCATTTTCACACCAGGAAAATACTGGGGCTCTACCTTAATTAAGGCCACGGCCGCTTCCTTCCCATTCCTAGCCCTTTCCTGTCCCATCGTCGCCATAAGACCTATCTGTGTCGGCGCGACGTAAAGCAACCAGCAAAAATATTATTAAAATCATTTTCTAATTCCTCCGGTTTAATAGTTAGTTTTCAATTGCTCATTTTTGTTTCCACTTAATTTGTTAAGAGAAGATAGTTACGTAGTTGTACTTTTTCTTAAAACAATCACAATCACCACTTTCGGGAACAATTGTAGCAGGGAGACAGAGATCTCTACCTTAAGACAGTTCCCGTTAAATAGAATAACTGATGCTTGATCTACTGCAGTAATATTATGCTTGGTCGATAGATATCGCATGCTTGGCGTATAAACAGCCTGATTTTCGAGGTTAACATCTTAAATCTATTGCAGGTCCCTTTCTTCGCCTTATAAACAGCTCCGATTGAGATGAGTTTGAAATTCACTTTCTTTTATTACGCTCTCACTGGTTTTTAACGAAGACTTCACTTTCTTTGTGTGTTTCATACACTGGGCCGTGAAATTGGTGTGGGATAACTGGACCTTAACAGGAATGTGTTAAAGTAAGGTCAATTATCCCCGGTTTGTAATTATCTATCATTATAGTTATACTTAAATCATTAGTGCCAATTTATGTTCTACACTAGACTTTTTCTTTATGCCCACAAAGTGTTTAAGAGTGTATAAAAACACGCCATTAACTCATATCGTGTGAGATGGCTCGTTAAAGGTTTGAGATTTGAACTGAAGATATGGCACCGAGAAATAATCATGTAAGGGACTTTTCAACTACTCTGAATCTGATTAAATATTAAAACTTTATTCACCGCTTCCGGTTGCGGACATTAAAAAAAAACTTAGGTAGCACGATCGTAGAATTACCAGTGTCGTGAATTTGTGTTCATCGATATTGAAATCATGCTGATTCTGTCGACGCGAGACAGCCATACACTTCAGTCTTTTTAACGTTGACTGACAGCCTTACCTTCCTTGCTTCTGTCATAGACACGTGCTTGATACAAGAGAAAATGCCCCCGAATGTCGCTACTAAGAGAAACAAAGAAATTTGAGAGGAAGTTCCTCTGTAAGATAATGGGGCTAAATATCGTGGCTGGTCAGTATAATAGGTTACGAGGAAATCGAGAACTATACCAGGAAAGCGAAAGATTGGTCGAGTCAGTTAGAAAAATGAGACTCAAATTTTATGGACGTCTGTTTAGAGTGGATGAGAAGGTGACGAAGCAGATTTTTAGAACGCTTGACAGTAGACCTAAAGTTTCCCGGTAAATGGCTCCATAGCTAAATGATTAGCGTGCTGGCCTTTGGTTACAGGCGTCCCGGGTTCGATTCTCGGCAGGGTCAGCAATTTAATCCACCATTGGTTAATTTCGCTGGCACGGGGGCTGGGTGCATGTGTTGTCTTCATCATTTCATCCTCATCACGATGCGCAGGTCGCCTACGGGACTCAAATCAAAAGACCTGCACCTGGCGAGCCGAACTTGTCCTCGGACACTCCCGGCACTAAAAGCCATTTCATTTCATTCTTTTCCCAGTAAATGGTTCAGGGGGGGGGGGGGTAAGAAAGGATCTTGAGCAGTCTCGATTAAATCGGAAAACATCCTAAATCGAACAAAGTATAGATCAGTGAGGCTTCCCACGAACAGAAACTGAACAGGGGATTGACAGACGAAAGAAGACAGGCTACCAGAGAAAGAATCCAAGATTTTGGGCTGCAAAGGCGGCTTTCTGTAATGCGTGACTGTTGTTATATGTAGTCTCAATTGGTCACAAACTAATCTAATAATAATAAATGAATACATACATACATACATACATACATACATACATACATACATACATACATACATACCGTTATGCCTTTCAGCGTTCAGTCTGCAAGCCTCTGTGAATTTACTAAATGTCGCCACAATCCTCTTCTTGCAACTAGTGCTGTGGCCTCATGTAATTCTAAACCTCTTATATTTAAATCGTTAGAAATTGAGTGTAACCATCGTCGTCTTGGTCTCCCTCTACTTCTCTTACCCTCTACAACAGAGTCCATTATTTCCCTAGGTAACCTATCCTGCTCCATTCGCCTCAACATGACCCCACCACCGAAGCCGGTTTATGCGTACAGCTTTATCCATCGAGTTCATTCCTATCGTAGCCTTTAGTTCCTCGTTCCGAGTACCCTCCTTCCATTGTTCTCACATGTCCGACTCGTTGGCTGAACGGTCAGCGTACTGGCCTTCGGCTCAGAGGGTCCCGGGTTCGATTCCCGGCCGGGTCGGGGATTTTAACCTTAATTGGTTAATACCAATGGCACGGGGGCTGGGTGTGTGTGTTGTCTTCATCATTTCATCCTCATCACGACGCGCAGGTCGCCTATGGGAGTCAAATAGAAAGACTTGCACCTGGCGAGCCGAACCCGTCCTGGGATATCCCGGCCCTAAAAGCCATACATTTCGTTTCATTGTTCCCACCTGTTTGTACCAGCAATCATTCTCGCTACTTTAATGCATCTTACTTCTAACTTTTGAGTAAGATATCCTGAGTCCACCCAGCTTTCACTTCCGTAAAGCAAAGCAGTTAGCTCGCAGTTACGATCAACAGTATTCTGTAAGAAGGAAATAATAATAATAATAATAATAATAATAATAATAATAATAATATGGCCTCAGGGATAGTGGGGCAGACCTTCGGAATTGGTGCCTTCTAGGCGATCTGCCTTCTAATTTAGACATTCCGATTGTGCTGCTATCTAGCGGGACTCTCCTGAACGGATACTATGAGCCAATTAATTTTTCTCAAATGACTGAGTGACGTAGCAACAACAGTGTCATGGAGTGCCAACATTTGAGACCGCCAAAAAAAAAAAAAAATCGAACCCGCGGAACTTGAGATCGTGAGTCTAACACACTACCACTGACCCACTGAGGCAACTTCAGTACACATGCCCGATTATCGGGTCTTTACACAATTCGTGGCCAAAATATTAGTGTCACCACTGCGAGATTTTAGTGTGAGAATGCAGTTTCACCTGGCACGGCAAAATCTCAGCTGCAGAGATTTCATTACCTCATGGCCTTGATAACTCACAGTTCCGTGGGAAATAGAACATACATTATCAGCACTATTATCAAAGAAATCTGTATTGAGTGGCCACATTACCACAGTATAACGTAACTGATAGAGTTGAAATGTATGTGAAAGTTGATTGCTATATGCCTGAATACTGAATTCAACAGACCTGGGTACCATGTTGAGAAATCGGGGATCGTAATCTAGGGTTGCCATATATCATAGATTTCGCGGATATTTTGTGATTTTATACAGTAAGAACCTCCGGGTCAAAAAGGTAAAAGTTACAGATAATTTATTTTAGTAGTAACTTGTAAAGTGGATGAGTCGATTCTCCTTGACCAAATTATAAAGCTGGTATTTTTTTTTTTTTGGCAGACACAAAGGTCGAAAAGTTGTGGAATATGAAGTCCAACGAGAAATGGATAGTATTTTCATGATTATTACCTGGAAAACGGTGTTCTGGACTGCTCAAAATTGCACAGCATTATTGATTAATAATAATAATAATAATAATAATAATAATAATAATAATAATAATAATAATAATAATAATAATAATAATAATAATAATAATAATTTTTTTACGTCCCACTAACTACTTGTTGACGGTTTTCGGAGACGCCCAGGCGTTGGAATTTTGTCCCGCAGGAGTTCTTTTACGTTCCAGTAAATCTATTGACACGAGGCTGACGTATTTAAGCACCGTTTAGACTTCAACATCAGGCGAATCTTGCGAATATCTATGGCCACAAAATTGTGTGCTAAATCAGCGACCATTTTGTTGGACGTAGATCATGCTGCTACCTATTCCTTTCGATTGATCGAAACTCGTCTCCCCTATGGGTGGAGTGAAAGGATGCATTATCTGTACCCGTTGCATGCCGTAACAGGCTACCAAGAGGGGAAAACCAAATAATCTGTACTGTCTCGTCTCCTAAGCCCAAAACATATCCATGCTACTATGTTTCTCAGTGTAGCGAAGAAATGACTAATGCCAACGACATTAAAAATCTTTCACGTCATTGACCGTTCTAATACATAAATTATCCTGGTTCTGAACAGTCAAATCGTCGGTTTGTATTTTTGGTTTATGGTAACCCTATCATAATACCAAATTCATTTATATTTATATATTGTCATCGAGTTGTCCGACTCGTTGGCTGAACGGTCAGCGTACTGGCCTTCGGTTCAGAGGGTCCCGGGTTCGATTCCCGGCCGGGTCGGGGATTTTAACCTTAATTGGTTAATTCCATTGGCACGGGGGCTGGGTGTATGTGTTGTCTTCATCATCATTTCATCCTCATCACGACGCGCAGGTCACCTACGGGTGTCAAATAGAAAGACCTGCACCTGGCGAGCCGAACCCGTCCTGGGATATCCCGGCACTAAAAGCCATACGACATTTCATTTCATCGAGTTAAGTTAGTCTGCATTCTTTTGTTACAGAAAGAATCTCCGTCAGATATTCAGCTCCATCTTGCGGCGCTCCATGGAGACGAGCATAGAATTCGGCGTCTTCTCGATACGGGGAAGATCCATGTTGATAGTAGAGATAAGGTAAGTTGTTTGACGAGGATTGAATATACGTTCGGTCAGAAAGTTCGTGATCTAACCGCAGTTACTCCCATCCTGGTACTGCAGGACACTTTCGCACTCCATCCATCCCTCCCACCCTCCAAAAAAAGTAAGCTTCTCAGAGAGAAAGGAGTGAATGGTGATGACGAGGATATATCGGAGTTTATACTAGAAGCGTAGAAGTTTGCTCTAATACGTAATAGTACTGGAATTCAACTCATTTTTTCAATTCTCTCGCCCCCTTAAGTGGATTTTTCGAAAACAAAAGAATACCTGTTTATTTTTAAAGACTAGTCCGTTTACAAATGTTCATGTCTGTAACATCTTCAGTTTTTGAGATATAAGTATTAACGTATCCACACAGACGCACACGAGATGCTGTCAGTTGGTACAATTATTTTATTTTATTCACATCTATTTACAAATTAACACACACACAACCTTTCTCACAGTATCGCAAACAAAACACTTCACTCCGAGAACATCAACAAAGCCGCCATTTTAAAACAGCTGAATAACACAAAACACGGAGGTTAGAACCTTGAACCACAGTTGAAACAGATGACTTCTGACTGCCTACATCGACATGTCAACCTAACCACAACACGTGTTCACCACTGAATTCACAATAACTCGTCAACCCATAACTCCTTCCAACAAATCACTTAACAGTAACTAACTTTACCGTCAAGATCGTCTCTTTATATAGGTATCCTGGTCAGGCTTCCAGAAAGATACATTACAAGCAATACCTTCTCGAAAACTCGAGGGTGCATAATACATGGATTATAATGTATGGAATATTCTCAATCGTTCTCGCGCCTATACCATTCCGGAAGTTACAGTGTATTTCACAATTATGGATGACAATTCATATATACAGGTAAGAATAAATTATATACAAGTTCTTAGATTAATTGGTCTGATAAAAAACGTGTGGCGGCCTCTAGTATCAATATGTGTGTATAAACTCATATATGTGTTATAAACTCTTAGAACTTTGTTTATGTTTCGAAGACTTTTATATATTGATTTTCTGTGCTTTTAATATTATCTTTATTCTCTCTGATTATTATTCATGTTTTTACTTTCGTCCCCACGATAGTTGGAGTGTTAATTAAACACATTAATACACCATCCCTGTTCTATTATTCAAGTACATAATCATCATCAATAACTACAAACGTCTACATACAGCACATGTTTCAGGACATAACCTCACAAACAGCGCAGTCATATCGTATGTACATATGATGTAATAATACTAATATTAAATGGATGTAACACTTCATAGCTATTCATACAATAATAATAATAATAATAATAATAATAATAATAATAATAATAATAATAATAATAATAATTCGAGCCCTTGGGTGAGAGAATATTGTTTTCAAGTTATGTCTGTTATCGCACTTGCGTCAGTATCCTTATAAAGAGAATTCTACCCCTTGTTCAGTCCTTTTTCACGACCTCCTCCCCATTAAATGGATTTTCCGAAAACAAAAATGTACACGTTTCTTAATTTTTACAGGAGATAACAAATACCAATTTTCACGCCTGTAGCATGTTAAGTTTTTGAGATATACTGTATACAATATTTTAAAAATGCATCCCCTTTGTCACTCCTGTTCACCCCCTCAAGTGTCCGACTCGTTGGCTGAACGGTCAGCGTACTGGCCTTCGGTTCAGAGGGTCCCGGGTTCGATTCCCGGCCGGGTCGGGGATTTTAACCTTAATTGGTTAATTCCAAGGGCACGGGGGCTGGGTGTATGTGTTGTCTTCATCATCATTTCATCCTCATCACGACGCGCAGGTCGCTTATAGGAGTCGAATAGAAAGGCCTGCACCTGGCGAGCCGAACCCGTCCTGGGATATCCCGGCACTAAAAGCCATACGACATTTCATTTACCCCAAGTGGATTTTCGAAAAACAAAAAGGAGATTCCAAATAGAAATTTTTACGTCGGTATATCGATAGATATACTCATTTAAACAATTCACCTCACTTTTAACCCCCTTAGCGATGGGATATAAAAAAATCCCCGCTTAGTGAGGACTTGCACTGTTGTATAAATGTGTCCCCAATATTTAATTTCTTTATGGCATCTTATTTTGGCTCGGCGATGATGAATCGGTCAGTCAGGACATGTTATTATATATGCACAATAGCTCATTTATATATAACTATACAAAGCATAGAAAACTGTTGTCTTGGGGACATTGTAATGATGAAGAAAAAAGTAAGGTGTATACTTGTATTCTGAATGATGTAAAAAGTTATATATTGTAAAAGGGAAAGTAAGATAAAGGTTTAAGTGGATTGAGAAATTGATGTTACAGAAATGGAATTTAAGCATTAACGTTGATAAAATAGGCCAAGAAGTGTTTTAGTTTATTTAGATAATAAGGAACTTAAGAGATTAATACTAAGATGAGTATGTCAATATTGAAGTACCGTAGTATTAAAAATGTGTACAGTAGAGGAAGAGATTATTAATAAGCAGAAGATTGGAGAAATATTAAGAAGAGATTTTAAAATAACAAGTAGATGGGAGAATGTTAAGAGCAAAGAACTTAAGAGCAGTGGCGTGCGGTGAACACGTTCGTTACCCCAGCGGCAAAAATGATTTTTAAATATAAGCATCGAAGCCCCGCTACACTCTCTAAAGTAAACCTTAGCATTTTATAAGGCTGCATTTTTCGCGGAAGGGTCTACCTCAGAAAGGTCTTTCAAGAATATTTTCGACCACAAACACACACATATTTCCGAATTGACATTCACGGCAGTGACGACACCATCATAACTTTATCTATAGCAGTTTTTTACAGTTTTACCCGGTGCCACTTTTCGTGAGAGTACAGTACAATCATGGTTTTCACAAAAATACACTGGGACTATTTGTTTTTTTAACTTGATAAGCAGTGGCGTATACTGACGGCTACCAAGGCTATCGGTGAAGCCCAAATCTCAAATGAGAACGATGGAAATCTAAAGCACATTATAATGTAAGTATCTGATACATTGTTCCATTCACAAAACTTGAACGCACTGAGGAAAAACGTCGCACGAGAGCAAAGCATCGGAGACTGATATCGCAGCCCGGACTCTCGTCCCTCTCCCCTCGACTCACCTCTCGTGGCTTGTTGCTGTACAATATATCGGATGGCAGCGGGCACTGGGGAGTAGGCGTGCTAGGCTTTAAGGCTCTATGAAAGATCTTTCATGGTTCATACATCCGCATTGAGCCACGTGATCAAACTCTAGTTTCTCCTACGAGCGCTCTGTTCGTCACATTGGACATATTGCTTTAATCATCGCGTGCAGGGACAGAATAGTGTTATATTTGTGTGGATAATTTTTCATATTGTGGTGGGTTGTTCTGCACCTAATTGTAGTAATGTCTACTGCGGGATACAGGTTGTTTAGATTCCCTTCTGGTGCGTTACGCATCCACTGCCTCTGCTACACCTACTTCCGCTACTGACTTGAACCTGCATCCAGCTCCCACTGACTTTACTACACCCCTTATTTTTTAATTTTTATTGTTTGCTGGTGGTTTGACGCCACACCGACTGTCCGACAGGCATGTATTATTTTCTATTAAATGTTCGGCTTTTTGCATATTGTGTTCATAGTCATTCAGTTGTCTCTGTTGCAAAGCTATTTTTGTTGCACTTCCTCTATCTCAATCCATATTCTGGATAACCCTGTCAGACTACGTCATTTACTCACTTAATAATAAATCATATCATTCTTAAGTAAGAGCTGTCTGAAGGGCCTGACACCAACGCCCGACGTGATCTGAACGTGCTCGGTCGGGGCCGGGGAATTCTCGGCGGGGATTCACCAGTCAAGTAATGCTGGCTGCGGTATTACGTAGTTTTGTTTATGTGCTACTTGAATTCGGAGCTTCTGAGTGATTGGAGTGTTTGTGTTTTGATTATGAAATTTGAATAATATCAGTACGTAATCACTCAAAAGTGGCGAGGCACAAAATAGGAAATGTAAGTTCTCGGAGAAACTGAAACAGAGTACCCGTGGTTTTAGAGAGGGACGTAACGAAAGTGAGGCGAAATGTTATATTTGTGACTGTTACGTAACTGTTGAAAACAAAGGTGCAGGTGATCTCGAGAGATATATTGCTAGTAATAATAATTTCGTGTGGCTATTTCTAGCCGAGTGCAGCCCTTATAAGGCAGACCCTCCGATGAGGGTGGGCGGCATCTGCCATGTGTAGGTAACTGCGTATTATTGTGGTGGAGGATAGTGTTATGTTTGGTGTGTGAGTTGCAGGGATGTTGGGGACAGCACAAACACCCAGCCCCCGAGTCATTGGAATTAACCAATGAAGGTTAAAATCCCCGACCCGGCCGGGAATCGAACCCGGGACCCTCTGAACCGAAGGCCAGTACGCTGACCATTCAGCCAACGAGTCGGACATATTGCTAGTGAAATGCATAGAAAAACAATTCGAAGCAGTTCTAGCAGTAATATCGGTATCTGTATTGTAAGACAAATAAGATACTTTGCCCCTTAGAGACATTTACACGATATTTAAGAAGTAATTTTAATCTCACGTCGCTGCGTAACAGAAGAATTATTATTTCGATAAAAGCGTTTAAAAAATTGTAAACAATAAATCTGATCCCTTAGGACTGTTGTATTTTATCCCCTTTTATGTTCCCACGTTAGAACTCGCAAGAACATAGTATTTCACCTTCAAGATCCAGAAAATCTCATAACTTGAATTCACCATTTATTGAAATGCTACGTTTTTATAACACATTTGCTGCAGGAATAGATTTAATAATAATAATAATAATGTCCGCCTAGTGGCCATGAAGGCGTTGAAGTCTAAACGGTCTGACACCGTGGTTAGCCGGTTCGAATCCCGTTGATTGAAAGAATTTTCACCATCAGAATGTTGGTCGGCAGGGTAGGAGAGGTGGTGGTATACAATTTCTAACCACTAGATTGCGTGCCAAAAGCGTGGATTAAATTGCAAACCTCTCCGCAGTGCTCATATAGAGTGAGGGCATATGACGATGTTGATGGCGATTCGTCCATCAGATGGGGACGTTAAGCACTGAGCAGACTAGTTGATGCGGTTCGACAGGAGTAGGCTATGTGCCGGCACCGAGTTTCAGCCTCTCTCTTTGCTACTATCACATATCACGCCATTCATTTCATCTCATTAGCTCCTCTGATTAGGTTAAGGTCAGGAAGGGCATCCGGTCGTAAAAATCCGCCATGATTCATCTCACTTCATACCCGACCCCGTAGAGAAACGGGAGAAGGGCTGAACAAATAATAATAATAATAATAATAATAATAATAATAATAATAATAATAGTGGTATCTACATTTTACGGTTTTCGGAGACGCCGAATTTAGTCCCGCAGGAGTTCTTTTACGTGCCAGTAAATCTACTGACACGAGGATGACTTATTTGAGCACCTTAAAATATCACCAGACTGAGCCAGGATCAAGCACGCCAAGTTGGGGTCAGAAGGTCAGCAATTTATTTTCAGAATCACACACTGGTCCGTCTCTGTGGTGTAGTGGTTAGTGTGATTAGCTACCACCCCCGCAGGCCCGGGCTCGATATCCGGCTCTGCCACGAAATTTGAAAAGTGGTACGAGGCCTGGAACGGGGTCCACTCAGCCTCGGGAGGTCAACTGAGTAGAGGGGGGGTTCTATTCCCTCCTCAGCCATCCTGGAAGTGGTTTTCCGTGGTTTCCCACTTCTCCTCCAGGCAAATGCCGGGATGGTACCTAACTTAAGCCCGCGGCCGCTTCCTTCCCTCTTTCTTGTCTATCCCTTCCAAAACTTTCCATCCCCCACAAGACCCCTGTTCAGCATAGCAGGTGAAGCCGCCTGGGCGAGGTACTGGTCATCCTCCCCAGTTGTATAGCCCGACCCAGAGTCTGAAGCTCCAGGACACTGCCTTTGAGGCGGTAGAGGTGGGATCCCTCGCCGAGTCCGAGGGGAAAAACCGACCCTGGAAGGTAAACATATAATAA
The DNA here is from genome assembly GCF_040414725.1 of Anabrus simplex. NCBI lineage: Eukaryota > Metazoa > Arthropoda > Insecta > Orthoptera > Tettigoniidae > Anabrus > Anabrus simplex. The sequence goes on along the minus strand of NC_090277.1, from coordinate 96,169,536 downwards.
TAATCACACAGTCATTAAAAAATATTTAAAGGCCTGTGTTTCTAATTTATAAATTCGCATATTATAGTGTTTTTTCCTATCATCGGTGCTCGTTAATATTATTATTATTATTATTATTATTATTATTATTATTATTATTATTATTATTATTATTGTCACCACTTATACTTTAGTTATATCAGTTTTAATTCCAATATTTTCACAATAAAGAAATAGCCCTGATATACTGATAGTTATTTTCTCTAAATTTTTATTCTTATTCCTTGTCTTGGTTTTCATTGTTTTATTTTGTATTATTTTTACTTGTGTATTATTAAGTATCGGTGCATTAAGGTGGTAGTAGTAGTAGTAGTAGTAGTAGTAGTAGTAGTAGTAGTAGTGTATGGGGCCTACTGCCTCTGTATTTTAATAAATAAATAAATAAATAAATAAATAAATAAATAAATAAATAAATAAATAAATAAATAAATACGAACAAATCATGCCTCTAAGCTTGTTATATAAAGAGCTGCCTGTATCAGCCCAACGCGAGCACGCTCGTACAGTTTGCAGTATTATACAGTTTAGATGGTTCATGTTAATCTCCCTTAATATAATCTCAGCAGTAGCCTGCGACATTTCTCTCCTCAGCGCCAACTCGGTAAACACTCTAAACGTAAACAAACTTGTTATCTTTGGGAATAAACATCCTTTCTCTAATTAAGTCTGTTGTGAAGAAATTACTGCCATAACGTCTGCTGACATTGTTTGATGTAATATTGACAAAACTTGAAATACATCACCGTTCCATGAGGGACTTAAAAGTTTTAAAACTTAGATGCGCCTTTAGAGGGTCTACTTCGTGGCTGAATGTTCTTCGGGGAAGTCTTCTGTTCGGAGGGTTCAATTTGTGGGTAGGCTTGATGTTTTAATCGTGTCTGGTTAATTTACCTTTATATACATAATTGCAGGGTTGGGGAGAAATTGAGTAAAACTAACTAAAGTAACTAACATCTCTGCCACGAATATAGTTGCTACAAGGATGTGAGCATCTATAACAATAATTCTGAAATAAAATGCAGAACATAGCATGAAACTACAGCATGCACTACTCTCCATGTGAACAACCACTCATACAATTACTTTCATGAAATCTGTTTCGTAAAATTGGTTGCACAACCTAGTGCCGTCATGTAAAACAAGTCAGGAAAATCCGAGCCGTGCTGATCACTGCTCTACTACACGCTGCTTTATCTCCCTCTAGGAACCCAGAAAGTACCGGTGATACAGCAATTCCTCAAATAAACAGGCGCTAAATCTGAGATTTATAACAGAAATGAATGCACTTTAGCAAATAATTAATTTGTACTCTTTTATCTCTTACGACCCCCCCCCCCCCCCCTTCTTCGTCGCTTGTAGAGGTTGCTACTTCCTACTTGTTTAGAACAGGAAGGTGATAAGACTGCTGTACTGTAGCTGTCCAAAGAACCCAATTCTGTCCACTGTAACGCATGGAATTTTGTGATAGCGACAACATTTATCCTCATTCTTGAGCCCAAGTCACACACATTCAAAAGGGAATGCAATGTCATATTTTTCACTCTATTTCTTAGTTTTGTCTTTATTAAATTTAACCAAAAGGAAACGCTCTGGATATCGGCGTTTGATTGCGGGAAGAAAAGTGCGATCTTCGCTATATCGGCAAAGGTTTTTTACTCAACTTAAATCTCGAAGTGCTTCCACCTAGGACTAAATTTCGACAGCATCTCTTACTTCGATTTTCAATAATAATAATAATAATAATAATAATAATATAATAATAATAATAATAATATTTTCATTATTATATAGACGATCGTATCTCAAAGAAAAAGAAAATCTACAAGAAGATATGCATCTCATGGAATATCAAAATAAAGCATAACAACACTGTAGTAAAAACAGAATGTCTGCATGCCAGCGAATGCCTCTCGATGAAGTACAAGTTGGAGAAGCTGGAGATCCTAGAAAGAATGATATGGAAAATCTTGAGCCCATTTCAGACTGAAACCGGCTGGAAATTTCAGAACAACAATGAAGTCTACAAAAATGTGGAGAAAATTTCAGAGCGCATGAAAAAGAGATGGTTATCATTTCTCGAACATTTGTAGAGAATACCTGTGGGACAAGACAACGACGGCATGGATTTAAGGAAGTTCGTAAAGATCTAGAGAAGTCTAACATCCAGGAGGTTCAGATGTTGGACAGCAAAACATTTCAGACCATGATTCAACATTTGGAAGGGTTTAAAGTCGAAAGAACTGTAAGGACGGGAAGAACCTGGACGGATGAACAGAAGAAACAGCATAATGCAGGAGTACTGGAGGAAGAGGAAACTTCAGACAAAGAAAACATGAAGTTGTAGCGTGATAATCAGTGGTAAATTCGCAAATAAAAACAACAATAAATTAAAGACTGAAAATGGGGAGTTCAGACATAGGAAGAATGCAGACCTCTACAGAAATAAATAAACTGAAAGAATGTCTGATAGGATCAGGCAGAGAAGAGTTTTAAGTTTTTGTCACATAATGCGGATGGATAATGCCAAACTCGCAAAACAAATTTTTGATCATGTTTGCAAGAGTAATAATGGCAAACAGTGGATGCAGAGTGTAAAGAGGTATATGGCAGAGATGGGAATAACAGCAGATATAACACAGGGCAAACCAACTTTTAGGAGATTGATACAAAACTTCAAGGGTTTCCGGCAGAAAGAAACGGAAGAACGGAATAACATCTGAACAGAAGAGGAGGATAAATCAAAGTAAAACAATGAAAAACAATTTGAAAGCAGGAAAGGAAGCCGGAAACAAACCTAATTTAATGCAGTGGATTATTTTACGTGGTCTTAAGATGGCCAAAATTGATGACGATGATGATGATGATGATGATGATGATGATGATAAAAGAACTCGGTTGATAGATAAAACAATTCGTGAATTTGGAGTGAAAACTAAATTGGCAAACGTAATACGTGAAACCTTACTGACACAATTTCAAAGGTGAATTTTATGGGTGAGAGATCCAAACCTATTAAGATAAATACAGGAGTACGGCAAGGTGACGGTCCCTCACTCCTTCTATACAACTGTGTTCTAGAGAAAATTGTAAGAATTTGGAACGTAAAGCTTAAAGAGCATAACATTTTTCCGGTAACTTTGGGGTGAAAAAACAAATTGCCTAGTATTTGCACACGATTTCGCTATATTGTCAGAAAACCTAACAAGTGCAACAATACAAACCAGTCTCTTGGAAGAAATAGCCAACAAGACAGATTTGAGAATCTCCATACAAAAAACATTTATTACAAATATCAAGAATGCTCCAAAAGTTTTGGCAACAGATATTGGTCCAGTGGAGAGAGTAACGAAATTCAAATATCTGGGAGAAATAATTCAAGAAAATCTGCAGTAGAAGAAAGGGTACACAAGATGGAAAGAGCATATGTTATCACAAAATAATTTTTATAACAAAAAGTGTCTATCTAAAAATCTTAAAATAAGGCACTACATTACAGTGGTGAAACCGGAATGTTACAGTATATGCAAGTGAATGCCTGGTACTAAACTGTAGATTAGATAAACTTGAGGTACTAGAAAGGAGAATCATGAGAAAAATCTTAGGCCCTGTGAAAACAAGAGAAGTATGGACATTAAGATCTAATGATGAAATATACAGGAACATAGAAAACATAACAGGAACCATAAGAAAAAGGAAATTGCAATTTTTCGGACATATTTACAGAATGGATGATTCCAGATTAAGAAAAAGGCAACAACTAGCTGGATTTAAGAATTATTTATTTATTTATTTATTTATTTATTTATTTATTTATTTATTTATTTATTTATTTATTTATTTATTTATTTTCCAGTGAGCTAATGGCTCGAGAAGGGACTGCCCTTTACAATGACAGCTTGGCGGCTTTTAGTTTCAGTTAACAGATAAGGCACAGGCCTAAAAATATAACGAGGATTGTTGTACAAATATTGATTTATATCATATCATTATTTTACATCGAAAAAATAAGATATTCAAAATGGAAAAATAGGTACACAGTGGCTGTCGATTTATTCTCCAACATACTGTTTAAAATCTGTACAACTTACTGATTTGTTTCAATTTTGGAGATAGATTGTTAAAGACTGTGCTTGCTGAATAAGAAATGCTATTAACACCATATTTAGTAATGTTTGTGGAATCTTTGTAAAACTGGTTTGATGATCTTGTGTTATGGGTGTGAATATCTTTGCTGTATCGTAGTTCTGTATTAACAGAAATCATTATTTTTATACCTGAACATAAATAAAGCTTGAGAGTATTTAATCTGGCATTGTATTGGCATAGAAAGGAATAATATAAAAGAAGAAACTATGGACAGAGAAGTTTTTAGAAAGAGGTAGTAAGTATGGAAGGATTCCAAGGAAGATTGAACAAGAAGCCTGGTGCGAAGTGGTCCGAGGACAGAAGGAAACAGCATGGTGAAAGGATGAAAGAATATTGGAAGGAGCGGAAGAGAAAACAACAAAGTATAAAGAACTGAATTGAAATTGGCACGTGGTCCTTAGCAGGCCTCATCGGAAAGAAAACACAAGACATGGCGCTACATGTCAGATATTCTGCACCATATGAGTTTCCGAAGCACCAAATTGGCAGGGTAGTTACCAAGCTTCTTTTTTTCTTGTTGACCAGTTGTCGGATGGTCCGTTATTTTCTGCTCGGATTTACCCATCAGATTGTGCAGTTCCAGGAAGAAGTCAGTCAGGTGGAAAGGTGCAGTGACCTTTAATGGTGACATTTGGCTCGTAGTCTCTGTGTGCTACTAGCATTTCAATAGATCGTGAACTGGAAAACCTGGCTGGCACGTTCGTTACAGACAACTCTACGTCAGAGCAACGGAGGTCATTCTAGTGTAGAGAAACACACATTTAAGAATATTTTCCTGGCTATCTGCAGCAATTGCATTTCACGAAAACTCAGGGGGCTCGTAACTCAAGGGGACGTGGGGTAAGGTGAGCTAGTTATGCTTCCCCTTGTGGCAAGCTCGTCCGGCTCTATGGCTACATGGTTAGCGTGCTGGCCTTTGGTCCAGGGGGTCCCCGGGTTCAATTCCTGGCCGGGTGGGGTTTTTTAACCTTCATTGGTTAATTCAGATGACTCGAGAGGTTGAGTGTATGTGGCGTCTTCATCATTAGCATTCATCAAAGGTAGAGCCCAATTCTCACAGACCTGTACCAGGCCACACGCCATTATTATTATTATTATTATTATTATTATTATTATTATTATTATTATTATTATTATTATTATTATTATTATTATTTATTTCGTTTCAGCCATCTATGGACCATGTTTGAGAATCTTTGCAGTATTTTTAGCCTTGTCTACCTTCACTCTCTTACGATAACTTTTCATTATTTCTCCTACTTCCTTCTTCTGTTCTGTATAGGACCTCCCTTTTCTCACTGGTGTTCCCCAGTCTCTTGGAAACCACGGAACTTTTGGCCGAGTTGCCTAAATCTATTTCTGTCCGTGATATAATATTCCGCAAACCCAAACTCAAGAATTCAAAGATTCGCTTCATTTATTATTATTATTATTATTATTATTATTATTATTATTATTATTATTATTATTATTATTATTATTATTATTATTATTATTATTGCTGCCTCTGAAACCTTATAGCGCCATGATCGGAAGAGACTGAAAGTTACTAAGTAATAATGGATAGGAAATATGGAGTGAGGAAATTGGTACGGTTGGAAGTAATGACATACACGGCGAAGGGTCGTGTGGTTGCCACATCATGAATTTTGTTGAGAGTTCGTGGGGCTGGGGTCTATATAACCTCTCTGTAAGAACAGACCTTTCATGACAGTATTTTAATTTCCCAAACGTCAGTTGTTTAGGTGTATCTATGATTGGCGTATATTGCTTTTAACTATCACATCCAAGCTTTACTTTTAACACGCGTTTGATGCTCGTGATGTGGGAATGATTCTAACCTAATACGAATAGGTATTATAATCTCTCGAACATAGCTGATGAACAGAGCCTGAAATGGTGTAAAAAGTGATCTATAAAATGACGACAAAAATCCAGTAAAATGATCCGAAAACTTTTTAGAAACGTAGATAAATTTAAAGTGAAAAATTACAGTAAATTTACAAATCGTCTTGGTACAGCGTGTATTTATGATATAGACTTTATATTAAGCTCTTGAGCTGTTGTCATGTGAAGAAAATCAGGTGAAATTCGCTCCGCGTCTTCAGAAGAAATTCTTTGCTTTTCCTGAGGAAGACTTCTCCAATTGGAGGTATCTCTCCTGGAAAGTGGACATTCTCAAGAAGTGAATGAGGTTTCTTTAGTCCCCAGATTGTCAAAGCGTCGTGAAGGTTCTCAAGTCTCCGTATTCATACTCACTAAAGCTGCTATAATATCCAATTCCACACATGTAAATGCTTCAAAACCTTCAAACATGTAAGAAAATGACTCAAAAAGTATAAAATAGTCTGATAAATTCCACAAAATGACCAAATAATGACGTATAATTTTAGTAAAATTGCCATAAATGATTAATAAATTAGCATTTCTGTAAAAGTCAGCAATGTCCCTTGTGAACCAATTAAAAGATGACACGTCAACATCCTAGCCCTGCTAAAGAGAAGGAAACACCCACATTATTGTAGGTACGGTAATCGTAATCATGCTGATATTATCAAGATGCACCTTGTATTTGTAATTCTGTTCATTTACTTTCCCGGTGGACTTTTACAATCACCGGGGATAATTCGTACCGCACAGGATCCGTTCTAACGGGTGGACCCGGGTTGGAGGTCAAACACAATATGGCTACCTGGAGAAGAGGCGCGTGCACGCGGGAACCGGTTTCCGTGAAGTCACGAGCGGCTACTGCATTGTTGAAATGCAAGGGAAAGTAGATCTGGACAAGCGCAGAGAGGGGTCATTGAACTGTATGCGAGCTGTGACCGGCAGAGGCTGGGATATAGTCGCTGTAACCATTAAATAGAACATCAGTAAAGATACATTGGAAACAGTTCTTCAAATCTGTAGGTTTTTTCCTAGTAAGAAATCTTGACTTTAAAATATTTTGAACTTGATGCATTACTGTGAAGTAGGATGCTACACTACTTACACATATTTCTACTGAATTTTTACTCGAACGGTTTAGGGTTAGCTGTAATGAGAAATTGTGGGATTAGGGGTATTACAGGCAGTCAAGAGTTTATGCTGACAGTCGGACCGCAGTGAAAACTGATGGTTGAATGAGTTTGCCAGAGCCCAACAATTGTGAGCAATCCACTCTATTCGTCAAACCCATACAAAGAAAGAGGGCATTGACACATCTGCGGCGCAAGATTAGTGTCTTCCTACTCATAGTCTCAGAAAGACTCGTAATTTGACGAAGAGAGAGAAACACACAAACCTTTGTAGCTGATCCATTTCAGAAACCTTATTTGGATGTTTTCCAGCTTCGGTGTTAAATACTGCTGAGAAGATAGCCACACCTCCCAACAGCATTCCAACGATGGTGTAATCGGATTGAAAAACGAAGTTTTCTAAGTCCTAGGAGAAACAAATTCGGCGCAGTTTCTTCTCAGAAACAAAGTAATTATTTTCCCCAAAAAATCTTGTCTGAATGTTTCTGAAAGAAAGATCTCAAGAGAAAGTGTCTCACAAAGATAATTTATATAATTCCCTCGAGCTGTTTTAAAATTGCCTAAATGGTAAGGGTAATTTACAGGTTCCAATTTACGTGAAAAACTGTGTTGCATTTCAAAATATTATAAAGTAGCCACTTTTGACACCAGTTACTTAGGAGTTTTAAGTCAGACTAGCACATTCCAGTCAATTCACTATTTAAGCAGTCACCTCCGTACAGGCCATGAAGGCCCTTGGAGGAGTGGAAGGTAAAGGCTTCCACCATTGTTAACCTCGGCACGTGATGGGGTAGAGTGGTTAGCTCTACGCCCGGCCGCCTTTGCCCCCAGGAATTAACCTGGTACTCATTTTTGGTGTAGGCTGAGTGAACCTCAGGGCCATATGCACCTTCGGAAGTGGAAGTCTCGTTTCTTAAATTTTACTTCCTGACGGGGATTCGAACCCACGTCCTTCCGGGCGAACCGAGCACGCCTTTACCGCCTCGGCCAGGCAGCCCCTCAACTCACTATTTACCACCCTAAAATATCTTAAGATCGTCATCATAGATAAGGGAATTGCTATGGTGTGTGTGTATATATTATCATTTATGAATGTAACAAAACGAGGACCCAATGAAGAGCCTTGGGGGACACCGGAAGTAAGGTGATATGGCTTTGACATAATAGCATCAGATTTTCCTACGCAAACCCTATTAGTGAGATGGCTTCTTATACATTCCAAAGCTCTTCCTGCTATCTCGTACGTTGATAATCTAATGAGCAGAGCGTTATGTTCAACTGAATCAAAGGTTTTGGAGGAGTCCGTATAAAGAGCATTCACTTGTTGCCTCCTATCCAGATATTTTTAAATGAAGTTTACCTCACAATATTAGATACGGTAGAGCCTTTCTGTACGAAACTGTCCTGAGCTACATTAATATACTGAAAAGGCGGATTTTTCCTGGTACTTAGGATGGATATTCTTTCAGGTGGTACTGTAGAATAGAATCAAGATGTTACAAGGCTAATGGTGTTGCTATCAACGGTACTCTGTATGAGGTACAATATTCATTTCAGAAGTCGTACATGGTATGAAGGGACTAAGTGTGACTACTGTGGTGACCTCTTCGGGGAGTTTACGTTTCGGGGGTACCTGATGGACTCGCCGGACTGAATGGCTTAGACGGCTGAGGCGCTGGCCTTCTGGCCCCAACTTGGCTGGTTCGATCCTGGCTCAGTCCGGTGGTATTTGAAAGTGCTCAAATACGTCAGCCTCGTTGTGGTAGATTTACTGGCACGTAAAAAAACTCTTGTGGGGAAAATTCCGGCACCCCAGCATCTCCGAAAACCGACAAGAAAGTAATTAGTGAGACGTAAATACATAACAGTATTATTCTGATAGACCACTATAGAATGTCCGAGAAGTTTCATCTCTTACAATAATGTTTCTAATTCTCCTTTCTGGCCATTTTTTTCATGTTCAATTTCTAAAGTACTCACAAATGTTAAATTTATGTTAAAGATGTTTTCCGGACACCTTACTCTTTATTTGTGCTTTTACTGCGTGTTTTCCAGTAATGCTATAGGATATTCATTTTCGTAAACTGTAAAATTACAATAAACAATGCACTCTCCCGGACTTACGAGTTTCCGAGAGTATGGGAGACGAGTACGAGAGTGAAAGCTAGGTACTCAGGATATCTTACTTCTGAGAAGTGACGGACATGATTGCTGGTATAAACAGATGGGAACAATGACAGGAGACTGTCGGAATGAGGAGATAAAGTCCAAGTTAGAAAATAACTCTATGGAAAGAAGCTGTATTCTACACATAAAACGGCTTCTGTGATTGGTTCATGTGAGGCGAATGGAGGAGGATAGGTTATCCAGCTGAATATTGGACTCTGTTATGGAGCGAAAGAAAAGTAGAGGCAGACAAAGCTGAGGATGGTGTTTAGTGTTGAACTAAACGAAACCACAGAGCTAGTGGAGGCGGTTCGAGGTTTACAGACTGAACGTTGGAAGGTGTAACTTAACAGTCTGGATATATTATTATTATTATTATTATTATTATTATTGTTGTTGTTGTTGTTAGAAGAAGACGACTTCACGGCATCACTATCACCTCAATATGAAGTTCAATAAACTCCGCAATTCTTTATTTAGCATTTTACGAGCTGTACATCAAGTTATATTTCCAAATTTACTTCTGAGCCGTGTGATTTTTGCTATTTCTGTTTTCAAAGCTTTGATAGAAGGTTATCGTAACCTAGCTTTATTTCAAATACAAATTGTTTATTGTACAGTTGAAGTGAATTTGCGGGAATGTGCCGTGTGGTTGTGGAATATTGGAAGTAGAAAGTGCATTGATATTACTATGTGTGTCCGACATGTTTGATTTTGGAAACAAGTGCGAAGCTAGTGCGTTGTGCGCAGGTGCGATGCTATCCTTACCTAATTGGTGGAACGGTTGTATCATGGTGAAAATCTGAACTCTGATTGGTGGAGAATGAGTCATTTACCAATGACTTGGAAGACATGATATTTTGTAGTCTATATAATTTGTTAGTGATGGGCTAGCGACGGAATCGAGTAGACTCGAGTAATGTGCTCTTAGAATCGGTATACTCGACTCCAGACTCGAGTCCAAGCATACTAGTGTCGCTATCTGTGGACATATCTTAGAACTATAATCTATTGTATTGGATTGCACGGCATTCAGGGTCACCCACAGAATATTTTTGTGATGTGGATTGCGATATGTTTGCTGATGATGATTGGTTTTATTGAGTCATCGGCCGTCAATAATTTGATTGTTACGATGATTATCATCATAGGCAAAATATTTGACATACTAACAAACCGTCAACTTGAAAAGATAGACAGACACATAGGACCGAAGATGAGCGTAGGATGGGGACAATTTCCACACTGTGGTGGGGACCTTTTCTAATGTCGATAACGGCAGCGTTCTATTATTATTGTTACTAGTAGTATTATTACTTTTATTACTGTGCAGCCTGGAAGTAGCCACCAGGGATATGTTGATAGCTATGAAATATTATTCCCGCGACGTCCTTGTAGGAAAACGTGTAATAATATTGTGCGAAATAATGACAATATTACTACCAGAGAATTTATTGCAAAGACGTGTACAGCGTTCAGAAACATACATGTGCTGTAGTATCACTTATTGTTATTGTCCAACTCGTTGGCTGAATGGCCAGCCTTCGGATCACAGGGTCCCGGGTTCGATTCCCGGCCGGTTCGGGCATTTTAATCGCTTCTGATTAATTCTCCTGGCTCGGGGACTGGGTGTTTTTGTCCGTCCCAACACTCTCCTCTTCATATTCACACAACACACTACACTACAAATCACCACAGAAACACAAAGTTCGGTTAGGGGCGCGCGGCTGTGAACTTGCATCGAGGAGATAGTGGATTCGAATCCCACTGTCGGCAGCCCTGAAGATGGCTTTCCGTGAGTTCCCATATTTTCACACCAGGCAAATGCCGGGGCTGTATCTTAATTAAGGCCACGGCCGCTTCCTCCAATTCCTTTCCTATCCCATCGTCGCCATAAGACCTATCTGTGTGTGTGTGTGTGTGTGTGCGACGTAAAGCAAATAGCAAAAACGAAAAAAAAAAAAAGTACTGCTTACATCCCGCCGCTATTCTTCGACCTTCGGTCAACTTCTTAAGACTACACTCGGTTTTGTTCCTTTGCACAGTCATGTGTTGCAATGATAAACGTCAAAACGGAGGGTGTATTTTGTTCATTGCGTTCATTGTTTAGCTAGAACAGAACGACGTTCTGTCTGATGATTTGCTTCGTGTACATACATCTCATTCCGGACGCCTAATCTTAATACCCTACATTATATCTGCCTAAAATATGATGTAAGTACAGTATAAACTATTCACCTGTCCCCTTGGACGATTGTAGGCATACCGTGACAGTGACAAAAATGAAATGGCGTATGGCTTTTAGTGCCGGGAGATCCCAGGAGGGGTTCGGCTCGCCAGGTGCAGGTCTTTTGATTTGACCCCCGTAGGCGACCTGCGCGTCGTGATGAGGATGAAATGATGAAGCAACACATACACCCAGCCCCCGTGCCAGGGAAATTAACCAATGATGGTTAAAATTCCCGACCCTGCCGGGAATCGAACCCGGGACCCTGTGACCAAAGGTCAACACTCTAACCATTTAGCCATGGAGCAGAACACCGTGACAGTGATTTTAAATAACAATAATGTTAGGAGTTTTACGTCCAACTACGTACATTTTTATGGTTTTCGGAGATGCCGAGGTGCCGGAATTCAGTCACCCAGGAATTCTTTCATTTCCATCAATTCTACGGACACGAGGCTGACGTATCTGAGCACCTTCAAATACCATCGGACTAAACCAGTATCAAACCTGCCAAGTTGGGCTCAGAAGTCCAGATAACTATGCTATCATTATTAGAATCGATGGCATATTCAGTGGAATGGGTGAGAGACGCCGTGAACGGATATTTTCGTACTTTATTATGCGTATGTAGTTGTAGTATTACCTTTCGCAAGTCATCATCAAATTCAGATTATTTATTTTGCTCACTCATTAAGAATATTTATATCGTACCGGTCTATCGCAATCCCATAAAACCTCGGCGACCACTTGTACATTATGCTCCATCCATCCAACAGCGGGCGAGAGAGCGAACGTAGGGCTCGAACGTGTGACGTCATGCTGTCATCTCGTCTTCGCAAGCGAAACGAGCCCGAGCCTGGACTCGAAAGAGTCGAGTACCGCGATTCCAGGCATCACTCGCGCACATTGTCATTGTGGCAGCCTCCTCACGGGGAAGCTTTATTGTTTCTGGAAATTTCCAAAATCAAAATGCAGCTGTGAGAATCAAAAACCTAATGTCGGAAGTGTTCCACATCCAGTAAGGAGTCCAATAAGGATCTCCACTGCTTTTGAGTGCACGGCAGAAGCAATCTTCAGATAAGCTTTGGAAGGCTTGTATCGTAGTCCTAAGGAGTGTCTAGATTTTTGCCTGCCCTCCTCCCACCAGGAATGTGTACATATTTCGGGGATCAAACACGCGATAGAATAATCTACACCAGGGCCTCTCAAACGCTCAAAATCTCACGCGTGCATATCGAGGCGCAGAGACCCCGTACACTGTGCATCGTTCCGACTCGACTCAATTCGGCTTGACTCGGATGGTGTAGTGCGCTGAGAGCGACGAAGCGTTCGGTGATAGACGGCTTGTTTATCAATGAAATAGATAAGCGCAAGACAACATAATAATGGAGCAACCTGTTTCCTTGAAAGCAAAGACTTCCGAAACTCCATTTCAATCGAACTGGGAACTTTCGCATTTCTTTGTCAGTCGTGACGATGAAGCCAAATGCTTAATCCGTGGGACAATACTTATGTGATAAGTTAATCGAAAAGATCTATTTTCCAATACAAGGCTTTGCTCAAATTCTACGAGAATTTTTCTAAGGAAGATTTTCCTAAGCTGCATCGAGAAGCAGCTAAGATTATTTCTATGTTTGGTTCCTCATGCATATGTGAAAGGTATTTTTTCCTGCTTTGACTTGTACGAAAACTAGATTGCGTGTGAGTAGGCCTATTTCTGATTGTAATTTAAAGTAGGCTCTCAAATTGCTGGCAGCCGGTCCCTTGTTCCAGGTATAACTGGTATCATTACAAAGATAAAGGAAAAGAAGAGCTAGAAAAGATAAATTGTCTGCTCAAACCAAATTGAAAGAAGAGTGTTTTAACACCGGTAACGTTGTCCCATACAACAGTGTCACCGCTCATCGCACATAAACATTTCTCAGGGAGGGGAGGATCAGCAGGGAAGGTGAAGGCGAAGACAGGCCGAACGGGTGAGACAGGTGTAGGGGAAGTGGAGTGGTGGTTTTCACTCTGGTCAACCTAGTGAAGTCGTCTCCTGCACCTTGCGCCCGTGCACTGCACGGCGCATGCACCGTGAGAGGCCCTGATCTACACCAAGGCAGCAGGTGAGCTCTTGAAACTCACGTTACGCAGCCTAAAACTTGGTCGAGTAATACCTCGTCGTGACCTTGACAAGGCTGAAGGGAAATTGCTTCTGAGAGGGAGCGTATCAGACTGCGTTATAACCGGTGTCCGCCTTCGTGGAGTAACGGTTAGCACTATTAGCTGTCGACCTCGGCGGCTCGGGTTCGATTCCCGGTACTGCCAGAGGTTTAAAAAAATTGTCAATAGGGTTGGTGTGTAGAACTCTGCACGGACGATCCGCGGACAGCTGTATGACAGTGCGGTTCATCTTGCTGATAATTTCTAAATAATGACGTTGAATGATTTTCACTTTTTTTTTTTTTTGCGCTGAGGCGACCCTTGACACTAGTATGATGGGACTGGTGATATTGTATCAAGAACTTTGAATCCATAAAGCCGTAAAACTGACTTAAGCTTAACTAGCTCCTTTCCGCAATTAATGGAAGGAAGGAACAAATGTTCCGAAAGAGACCGCTCAAAATGTCGAAAATGTCGCAATAGGTAATCCTTCATAAATCTGTCACTGTAGTGGGGCTCGTGCCAGTTATCAGATCTGTTGTATTATGTTAACAAATCCATCGTCTGGTTCCATGGCTAAATGGTTAGCGTGCTGGCATTTGGTCACAGGGGTCCCGGGTTCGATTCCCAGCAGGGTCGGGAATTTTAACCATAATTCGTTAAGTTCTCTGTCACGGGGGCTGGATGTATGTCTCGTCTTCACAATTTCATCCTCAAGACGCGCAGGTCGCCCATGGGAGTCAAATTAAGACCTGCATCTGGCGAGCCGAACTTGTCCTCTGACACTCCCGGCACTAAAAGCCACACGCAATTTTTTAACAGATCTATCCGTTTCAGTATCCTGGGTGTAAAGCCTAGTCCACAGCAAACATAGTTAATACACTTATGTTAAACTTCTTTAACATTATGTCCACAAAAAAAAAAAAAAAAAAAAAAAAAAAAAAAAAAACCCGCTGTTTGTGAGGTCACAGAAAAAGAGGAAAATACAGCTGCAGCTTTCATTAGTTTAGTGAGTAGAATTGGACAAAAGCGCTGACTCAAGTGTGCCGTTTAGAATGAAGTTTGGGGAGAACACTCATAATAAGAAATTATTATATTAATAAAAACCACCTTTCCAATACACAATGTCCTTTATATTTAGCATAAAACCATTTAATTACAAGTAGGACATGTTTCGCTCAATCTTAGTGAGCATCATCAGCTATAGATAACATACACCATGGTGGGCCAGTGCCCTGATCCTGGTATATATAACGAAAGAATGTCTAAGATACATTGATAAAATATGAATTTTAACAATTTAAAAATAATCAATAATCAATGGCGTTTTCAATTTGGGAAGTGTACTCAGATCGACCTGAATACTGCATGTAAACGTACTGTGTATTTTGAGTACGGTACTTGTGTTCGGACAGGTGCTTCCTGGAAATGTGCGGCACCGCTTATTTCACGGAAATACTCGACCGAGGTATTACCATTAATCTCCATGCGGAATTTCCTCTACCGGTTATGAGGATGTCGGATACGCTTCTTCCTGGAAACAATTTCCTTCAGCCTTGGCAAGGGAGGTCGTGGATTGCCTTCATCCACATCTGTTAACCGTCTTCCGCATCAGATGGAGATAGTTATCATTTCTACAGTAGCTCGAAGACTTAATGGGAAGCAGTGTGCCAAAGAATTACGGTCAACCGTTTAAGAAGCAAATTTCATGTGCAGAAAGATAGAAACATGAACAGGATTCGGATGTTAAGGACCAAACAATCTCAAATATGCAGGCAATATGCTAATAAAAAATAGCTAAAGATAGAGGGTAAGGGAAGTACAGGTAGACCAAGACGACGATGGTTAGACTCAGTTTCTAACAATTTAAAGATAAGAGGTATAGAACTAAATGAGGCCACAACACTATAAAGTTGCAAATCGAGGATTGTGGCGACGTTCAGTAAATCCTCAGAGGCTTGCAGACTGAACGCTGAAAGGCATAAGTCTATAATGATTATGTATGCATGTACGTATGTAGCCCGAAACAATTGAACAAGTGGCTGTGCTGTTTGCGTCACGTAGCAGTCAGCTTGCATTAGATAGTGGGTTCGAACCCCACCGTCGGCAGCCCTGAAGATGATTTTCGTGGTTTCCGATTTTAATGCCAGACAAATGCTGGGGCTGTACCTTAATTAAGGCCATGGTCGCTTCCTTCCCACTTCTTGCTCTTGTCTATCCCACAGTTGCCATAAGACCTGTCTGTATCGACGCCTTCAGGTCTTGAACAGTCGAGATTTTCTTCTGAAGACTCAGAGCGAAGTTCTCTGTGAAACGTAAATTATTTCACCTTGTTTTCTTGACACTGCAAAAGAGTCTCATTTGGAGGAATCATTAAAAGCATCGTTGGACTTGATAACCGCCTGGATTCGGTGAGGAAGAGAGTCCACAAGGTTGTGCAGGTACGTCGCATCAAGGTTAAGCTACTCCCTGATTTGATCGCGCAATGCTGGTGTCTACGTTTTACCTGCTGTTCCAGGATGTCCCACAGATTTTCAATGAGGTTCAAGTCAGGTGATTTTGCAGGCCAGTGGAGATGTAGTAGGGTGGGGGTGTGTTCATAAAACCAGTCACATATGCGTCCATCCCGATGAACTTTGCTGCTTTCATCATGAAAATTCGGGATATCAATAGCATACTCATCGTGCAGATGTTGACTGAAAGGCAACACTTGATCAGCCAGAATGTTTAAATAAACATGCTGGTTCATGTTAGTGGTCACCCCAGTGACATCACAGACCCACCTCCGGCTTGAACCTCATCTTGCACACATCCTGGATGAATGGTTCATTTGGCCTTCGGTGCACTCGACGACGTGCATCACTGGAATGCGGGCAAAACTGTGATTCGTCATACCACATTACGTTCCGCCAGTCAGCTACTGTCCACGTTCGATGATGTCTAGCCCATTGTAGACTCGCGGCTTTCTGAGCTTGTGTGAGCAATCACCTCTTGAGAGGTGACAGACTCCCAAATGTTCAGTGCATGTAGTTCCCGTCGCAACGTTCTCTCGCTAATAGGTTGGTTGTGATGGATCTTCATTTACTGTCGGGGTTTGGAAGCGGTGTTGATTTACAAGCCGTGAAACCCGTCTCAGTCAGGATCTTTTTTCCGACCACAATTCTGACGACGTGTTTCGTGGTCACGTGTAGTACAGCACTGCTTGTTGACAAGTTGAACAGACCGCTGCGAAACACCAACAAATCCAGCAACTTCACGGACCGTATGGCCGTGGCCACGGCCAAACACGATTGCCCCTTTTTGCCACTCTGTCATATCCTTACATCTAACCGTGTTGACGAGCAATGCCCGCTTGAAACATCAATGATTCACTGATCGCTACTGCCTGATGCTCACGCACTACGGTGACTAATTTATCTAGTGAACTTATCATGTCTACAATTCGTATATTGTTAGTGTTATAATAAAATGGACTGTTCAATTTCTCTGAGGGGGGCCTTATTTTGTTTCTTTGCAGGCGGGCCTCCGTAACGTATCGTTATGTCTTGGGGATGATTCCATGATCCTCTCTCACCAGCGTAATCCACCAGCGATGAGTACGATTGCTAGCAATCTGATAAAGTGATTGGTCAATCTGTTCAATAATCGTGTAGAATCTTAAGTTGCAATGCAGTTACTTCGATGATTATCCTGATAATGCCAATCATTCTGTCAGGAGATGATATCGTTGAACGCGGATGAAAGTTTTCTGTTACTTTCTGTCGACATTTCGCTGACATTCCAGAGTAACGATCAGCAGTGCGTTGTAAGAACTAGGTTAATGATACACTGGCAAAGAAGCGAAAGGTTCCGTTCCAAGCAGATGGCCATGGAAGTTTATCACGTGAGCAATGTATTTCTAGCTAGACACAGGAAATACAATCTCAACCGATGTAAGGTTTCTTTGCATTTCACGGTAGTGATATACTTTCTCTGCACATAACGATTGTTGAGTGTCGAACACTTTTTTCTTATTGCATACTCAACATTCTTACTTGCGAGAGTCTGAAGCTCGAAGAAAGTGAAAAACGCACGGGCTCGCATACTGGGCTATAGTTCTTTTTACTCACTAATTTGTAGGCAGCCCTTTGAGGTGCCGGTTGTCACAGAGGCTGCTCTGAGTGGCTCAGACGCTTGAGGCGCTGGCCTTTCCAGTCCAATTTGGCAGGTTCAATCCTCAATTTCGGCTCAGTCCCGTCCATTTAAGTGTTAAAATACGTCAGCCTCGTGTAGGTAGATTTACTGGCACATACAAGAATTCCTGCGGGACAAAATTCCGGCATCTCGACATCTCTTCGAAATAGTTAGTGGGACATAAATAATATTTATTATTCGCTAATCTGCCAACTAGGGACCATGATAAGTTTCATTATACAGTCTGGCATTTATTCTGTTTTCGATTGATCCAATATGTTTTCATTAGCTCGCTGTGTCGATCACTTTGCTCCAGTTGTCCACTTCACATCCCGGAAAGTCCCAGAAGTCACAATGCTTGTTTTTTTTTAAAGGCCTGGTTTATGCGCGTCTTCTGGTCGTAGGTCCATTTCTTCAAAGTCTTTCTTGACGTTAACTTACCAGGGATTTTTTTTTCTTTCGGTTTTGAGTCAAAACTGTTAAAAATGCGCTTTGTCCATGAGTCGGCCATCCGTCGTAGGTGACCGTATAATAATAATAATAATAATAATAATAATATAATAATAATAATAATAATAATAATAATAATAATAATAATAATAATAATAATAATAAATACTAGCAGTTTGCCGCTGGCTCCGCCCGCAATGTACAAAGTATGGTGGTGTTCGTCACCATCCTCACGGATGTATTTGCAAACTTTCGAGTTAATGAAATAAAGCACATTATCTGCTGTGGTAATAGAATCTAATATTATGTCAACAAAACACTAATTGAAATTGAATTAAACGTTCCTTGGAACAACACTACGGGCCGAACTGTTAAAGTCCTTCAAAGATCTTCGTCATGGAGACATAACTTCTTCTCAGAATCTACCAGTTTTAGTTATTACCTAAAAAGAAAGTGCTTGATCCTCTGAGTGTTTTTAGACCAAAACGAACTACGTACCTTAATTACAACGAAAGATATGAGTGCTTCAATGACAAAAAATGTTGAAGAAATGAGACTTCAAATTAAATGTGCACTCATAACTTTCCTCAGAATCAACCAATTGGAATAGTTAAGAGCTGAAATGAAAGAGCTTGATCCACTGAGTGTTCTTAGGCCAAAACGAACTCCGTACCTCAATTAGAACCAAAGATATGATTGTTTCAAAGAGACAAAAACTTGAAAAAATTCAAATAATTTGAGGAAGTTAAGTGATTTATAGTACGTGATGACAAATCTGTGCATGAATACCTTTAAGTTAAAAAATGAAGGAAATCGACCGGATAGAATGGCCGGACTGACTGACTTTAGTTTTAATAATTTTTTAAAATATGTAGATGGTCGGGCTGAGTGACTCAGACGGCTGAAGGGCTGACCTCAACCTGGCAGGTTCGATCTTGGCTCGGTCCGGTTGTATTTGAAGGTGCTCAAATACGTCAGCCTCCTGTCCGTAGATTTATTGGCACGTAAAAGAACCCCTGTGGGACTAAACTCCGGTATCACGGCGTCTCCGAAAACTAATAGTGAGACGTAAAGCAAATATATTATTATTATTATTATTATTATTATTATTATTATTATTATTATTATTATTATTATTACATCATAGACTTGCTAACTTAGTCATTTGGACATTCTGGTTGTGTTGTACCGAACAAGTGGCCGTGCCGTCAGGATCGCGCAGCTGTGAGCTTGCGTTCGGGAGATAGTGGCAGCCCTCATGATTCTTTTCCGTGGTTTCCCATGTTGACACCAGGCAAATCAGGGGCTGTACCTTAAGTCCATGGCCGCTTCCTTTCCATTCCTAGCCCTTTCTTATCCCATCGTCACCATAAGACCTATCTGTGTCGGTGCGACGTAAAGCCACTAACAAAAATAAAATGAACTCAATTTTTCGGTTTAAGTGTGTCGGATGGAAAATCGATTGAAATAAGCGAATAGATGAACTCTTATGAACAATATAAATACGCCCTTTTCCAAACGTATCTCCAAATGTTGAAACTAAATGAGTACATTAACTGTCTTAACATCACTTCAATCAATCAATCAATCAATCAATCAATCAATCAATCAATCAATCAATCAGTCAGTCAGTCAATACTGATCTGCATTTAGAGCAGTCGACCAGGTGGCAGATTCCCTATCTGTTGTTTTCCTAGCCTTTTCTTAAATGATTGCAAAGAAAGTGGGAATTTATTGAACATCTCCCTTGGTAAGTTATTCCAATCCCTAACTCCCCTTCCTATAAACGAATATTTGTCCCAATTTGTCCTCTTGAGTTCCAGCTTCATATTGTGATCTTTCGTACTTTAAAAAAGACACCACTCAAACTTATTCGTCTACAGATCTCATACCACGCAGTTTCTTCCCTGACAACTCGGAACATACCACTTAGTTGACCAACTCGTCTCCTTTCTTCCAAGTCTTCGCAGCCCAAACTTTACAACAATTTTGTAACGCTACTCTTTTGTCGGCAACTTCGGTTATTTCCAAAGCATTCGCCATTCAATTGCCTCATTCACTCGAATGCAGTTCCGAATGAATGATCGAAAAAATAATCGAATGGAAAAGATCACTATTCGATTGCCTCAGTCATTCGAATGAATAATCGAAAAGTAATAGATTGGGAAATATAATTGAATAATAGAATAAGCTATTATTTTGTATTAGATTTTCCCATCACTACCAAAGACTTGCCGGTCGTTAACAGGGATAGTGAAGCTATAATATCGGCAGAAGTGGCTATAGTATTGAACCTTGAAGAAGTACTGTAGTTACCACTGAATTTTCATTTCAGAAATCTGCATTAAACCAAATACATTTTAGTGATAGCGAGCTTGAAGTATTTTTTTGTAAACCATTCCTATAGCTTTTCTCTCGTGTTTCAGGACGGGACAACACCGTTGATTCTCGCTGCAGCCAGCGGCAATGTCAACTGTGTGCGTGAACTGCTGGATCAGGGAGCGGATCCCAGGGCCCGTAGAGTGGTGAGTATATTATACACCTTATAACATTTATCTTCGTTTATGACAAAATGTCCACTCAACAGTACAAAACTTTGTCTGGCAAAGCAGTATATAATTGTATACATTCTGTGAACTGTGGATAGCCAGTGGTTGAAGAAATGATACTTGGAATCCTACAAACTGAACGATATGTTCGTCCTATTTCAAACAAGACGACTTTGAAAGAAAGTAATCTTCTGTGACGGCCAGGGAAGAGATGTCCTATTAGAAAATGTGCCGTGCATGACACCTGAGCATTGCGGCTAGCTGCGACGTAGCTCAGCAGTCTGTCACAGACACCAGTGTCGTGAAGATGGCAGCACTTCGCGAGTTAACAGACTTTGAACGTGGGATGATCGGGTCATAGCATTGCGGAGATTACACGCTAATTCGGGTTTCCGAGGTCAACAGTGTCGAGGGTGGATCTTCAGTATCACAGAGAGAATGTTACCACCCGCGTAAACCGCCGCACGGGAAAACCATTAGTGTTCAACGAACGGACATCACGTCGCCTTCCCAGAACCATACTGGACGCTCGACGGGCTACTGTAAGTGAAATTACCGCTCAATTGAATGTTTACGCCCGCGGTATCCCCTGCCTATCGTAAAAGGTGACTAACAGGGGCCCAAGGGGCTCTCAACTTGGTAGTGTGATTGGCGACCACGGGGCTCTTAGCCGAGTCTTGGCATCGCTTCCACTTACTTGTGCCAGGCTCCTCACCCTCGTCTATCCTGTCCGACCTCCCTTGGTCAGCTCTTGTTCTTTTCCGACCTCGACGGTATTAGAGCATTCGAGGCCTAGGGAGTCTTTCATTTTCACGCCCTTCGTGGCCCTTGTGTTTCTTCGTCCGTTACTTCATTTTTCGAAGTGACGGATCCCTTCTTTTTTCTCTTTCTCTACCCCTCTGGGTGGAGGTTGAAGACGTAAAATACACCCACGGCATCGCCTGCCTGTCGTGAGAGGTGACTAAAAGGGGCGACCAAGTGATGATGGTCTTAGAACCATGAAACTACTTTTGATTAATACCATCACGCGGGGAACACCATGGGTCGCCTTTACTTACAAGTAGTGCCACTATATTAGGTACGAAATAGGTTTGTGATTAGTAGCAGCAGAGAGTGGTTCCCCTGTGGGTTTCCAGGACCCGTGAGTCGTACCCATGTGAGCAACACCACGGGTCTGGGTGTTGCCTGTGATTAGTACCCACTATGTGAGGAACACCACGGGAATACCGGCGCCCGTGACTAGTACACCTAGGTGAGGAACCTCATCGGTTTGCTTTGGCTTTGAGTGGCACCATTGTGCGAGAAACACCATAGGTCTGCGTTACCTGTACGACTTACAGTACTTGTGAGTAGTACTATCATGTGTGGAATACCGCGAGTCTTCGCTACTTTTGATTAGTACCCCCAACATGACAAATACCATGGTTCTACTTTGCTAGCGATAAGTACCATTCTGAGGGGCCTTTGACCTGGATATTGGGCCCGTTTAGACATCAAGCATCCTCGATTCAGGATTGTGCTTTATAAGTGGTCCCTTGGTCAGTAATACTATTATTTATGATATTTTTTGAGATGGATCCACTGTTTTTTTATTTTTTTGGGGGGTTCATGTCCATTTATTCATTCTTCATGGCATTTTTTATTTTGGTCAGTGGATGATTTTGAACTTTTTGTTTGTCATTTCATTTCGTACCATTAGGGGCCGATGACCTCGATGTTAGGCCCCCTTTAAACAACAAGCATCATCAGCATTATCAGTTGAATGTTGGAAACCCATTTCTGCCAAGACTGTGTGGAGGCAACTGCACCGCATAAGATCTGTGTCGGTGCGACGTAAAGCAAATTGCAATATACGTATATAGGCCTATATTTTTTTCTTCTAGCAGTTTGCCGTTTTCTACCACTATGAGCGCTACCGTGAGTCAATGCAGAGTTTCACTTAAGCCCTTATAACTAAATTAGGTGTGGACATTTAAAAAAAATTCAAAAACCGCCTCAGAGAATTGAACCAAGGTACACATTACAGAAAGAATTTTGTAAAAAAGTTAATTCGGCTAGGATTTTAATTTTTAAAAACGAGTAAAGAAACGAGCGATTTTAGGCTGGTTTTTTTCGGAACTGCATTTAGGCCGGAAATGATTTTCGATATGTTTTAGTTTTATAGAGCTGGACTCACAATTCGAAACCTTTCCGGGCCCTTTAGCCCTTCAACTTTCGGCACAATTGAGGAAATTGGTTAATTTTACGTTTTTTGTAGTAGTAGTAGTAGTAGTAGTAGTAGTAGTAGTAGTAGTACTATGTCTGCTAACAAATGACATTATAAAGGAACCAACTAAACTGATAACAGGATTTACTCTTCGAAGGATTTAAGCAAATTTTTCATCGTCCCTTAACGAACGGGATCTGCTGTTAATGAAGATAATTTATTATGCTATTAACTTGCTTGTCGTGCCGCTAATTCGTGCCCCTCCCAAGAATCGATCTCGCGCCGAGAAGACATACGAGCTGCGTGGGATATCCAGTCCAATGCTCATCTCAAGGAAAACGCCTTATGTAACATATGGAACGGAGTCGCACAAAGGAATACTGTTAAAGGTGACCGAAACGCATCAGTGAGGCCCATGAGGCTCCGTATCGTGAGTGGAAGTTGGTCACTCAACGGGAAATTGCAAGATTGTATCTTGCTCATTATTACACATAAACTTCATGCTGAGTCCGTATTGTCATGAGTATTAACTTGGGAATCGTCTTTATTGTTAAGATTACTGCACATTAAGCTATAATAAGGAGACATGTTTCGTCCCATTGAAAAATATATTAAGGACGAAGTTCACCTATTTGATAAATATAATAAAACCTTTGGTAAAAAAAAATATCTTTAAATTAACCTGCACATGGGTGTAACATAGCTCACAACATCAAAGTATTGCATAATAATGTTTTAACTGTATCACTATGTCCGTGGACTGCACAGATTTAATGCAACGTGCCTTATAAAATAAATTGATCACCGAGCTCGATAGCTGCAGTCGCTTAAGTGCGGCCAGTATCCAGTAATCGGGAGATAGTGGGTTCGAGCCCCTCTGTCGGCAGCCCTGAAGATGGTTTTCCGTGGTTTCCCATTTTCACACCAAGCAAATGCTGGGTCTGTACCTTAATTAAGGCCACGGCCACTTCCTTCCACTTCCTAGGCCTTTCCTATCCCATCGTCGCCAAAGACCCATCTGTGTCGGTACGACGTAAAACAAATTCTAAGAAGAAGAAGAAGAAGAAGAAGAACAAGAAGAAGAAGAAGAAGAAGAAGAAGAAGACGGAGAAATAAATTGATAGTGCTGATGTTGATGACCCAGCTTCGAAATTACGAATTATTTCATTTTCACGCCCTTTATGGCCCCTGTCCTTCTTTGTTCATTAATTGTTTGGTTCCTCTACCTTGTGTGAGGCTCCTCCCCTGTGGGTGGGGGCGGTAGAATAGCATCCACAATATCCCCTGCCTGTCGTAAGAAGCTACTAAAAGGGGCCCCGGGAGCTCTTAACTTGGAATCGTGGGTTGGCGGCCACGGGGCCCTTAGTTGAGTTCTGACATTTCTTCAACTTATGCCAGGCTCCTCACTTTCATCTACAATGCCCGACCTCCCTTGGTCGACTCTTGTTCTTTTCCGACCCCGACGGTATTAGGTTACGAGGCCTAGGGAGTCTTTCATTTTCACGCCCTTTGTGGTCCCTGTTTCTCATTGACGAATACCTTCATTTTTCGAAGTATGACGTGATTACTGCTGATCTGTGCTTTCTGGGTGACAGTGGATTAATGAAGGATATGTAAATTTAAAGTGTTCTGTTACTCAGGGAACTTACGTTCCTTTTTGATTCGTTAGTGCCTTTTTCGCCTCGATAGAATAATTGAGGACCGTTTTTGCATAACTTGCTTTCTGCAAAAAATTGGAAATTTACTTTTTTATTGATTCACATTCATATTGAAGTCCTCTATAGGATGGTGAAACCTGTTTTTGTATAACTTGCTTCTTGCTGCAGTAATAGTCGATAAAATTTAGCGAGCTTTTGCAAAACTAGCTTTCTACTACTTTAGAGTTACAGCAAAACTTGCTTTCTACAGGAATGATTTTCATTTTGAAGTAATTGAAACTGTTAATCTTTATAACTGCATGGATTTGGTTTAAAATTAATACGACAATGGTTCTCTTGATGGTGTTAATAAATATCTGATAAAATTAGAATGATACTATTTTCCTTTCTTTTTGTGGTTTCTTTTATATTCATATAGCGTATATGCCAAAGACAATGTTTAAATTATTTTGAAGACTATGATATCGAATGACTTTGAGTGAAAGCTGGATAAAATGTCCATGTAAATAAATTTCATAGAACAAGAATAACATTCTCTTCTGAATTAACTGATGGTGGTGGTGATTATTGTTTAAGAGGAAGTACAACTAGGCAACCATCCTCTATATAACACTAATCAGAGGGAAAACTGAACGGGATCCGACACTTCGAAAAATGAAGGTATCGGCCAAAGGAAGAAAAAAGCCACGAAGGGCATGACAATGAGAGACTCCCTAGGCCTCCATACGTAATACCGTCGGGGTCGGAAAAGAACAAGAGTTGACCAGGGGAGGTCGAATAGGATAGATGAAAGTGAGGAGCCTGGAACAATTAAGTGGAAATAATGCCAGGACTGAGCTAAGGGCCCCGTGGTCGCCAAACCACGCTTCAAAGTTCAGAGCCCCTGGAGCCGCTTTTAGTCACCTCTTACGACAGGCAGGGGATACCGATATTCATCAGAGTGTACATATCAGAAATTGCAGGAATGGTGTACTGTAAAACTTACACTGTTATTAAATACGTTTAATTGATGGAAAAACCAAGATAACTCATGTTTTAGTAAAATTACTAACACTTTCTTCACTAATATTTTGTGTAGAATGCAAGTTTTGAAAGAACTGTTGACTTTTGAACCCTCATACAGTGTACAATTTTTAAATTAAATAAAACTCAAAGATCACCCTGTAATAAGCACTAATTATAAAGTTGATCAACAAAAAAGAAAGTTTATAACTGAAAAGCCCTTCTTGGAAAACAGATTTTTGTCTCCTGAAAAATTTCACTTTTTCACAAAGCAAGTTTTGCAAAAACGGTCCTAAATTTTTGTTTTATTTTGTAATTCATTTCAAAATTGTTTCGTTGAATAAACAGTAGTTTTATTGTAAATTTATTTTCCACTTCATTTCTTCAGTTGTACTTTATCTTAAAACAAAAATCACCACCACTGTCATTGAGATGTGTTTTAAGCCAGGAGATCCCAAGGATTGTCTGGCTGCCAATGTTGTTGCTTTCTTAGCACCACCCAGGGGTCACGTGTAGGGAACTTTGAGGTTAATCCTACGGACGTGAAGCAACAGCGTACAATGTAGGAACCTAGGTCGATATGTAATGTGATGTGTTAGCGATACGCTAAATAAATAAATAAATAAATAAATAAATAAATAAACCACCACTGTCGGACCCCCTCCCATTTTTCTCTCTTCTTAGTGTTAATAGAGGATGGTTGCCAAGCGGTTCTTCCTCTTAAAGCAATAATCACCACCAATCGTGTCCGGCTCCATGGCTAAATGGTTAGCGTGCTGGCCTTTGGTCACAGGGGTCCCGAGTTCGTTTCCCGGCAGAGTCGGGAATTTTAACAATCATTGGTTAATTTCCCTGGCACGGGGTCGGGGTGTATGTGTTGTCTTCATCATTTCATCCTCATCACGACGCGCAGGTCGCCTACGGGTCTCAAAAGACCTGCACCTGGCGAGCCGAACCCTTCCCGGGATCTCCCGGCACTGAAAGTCATAAGACATTATTATTATTATTATTATTATTATTATTATTATTATTATTATTATTATTATTATTATTATTATTATTATTACCAATTATCTCAAGAAGTCCCCAAAATTACTATGCTTGTTTTGAAAGTCTCGTTCGTGTTCGTCTTCTGGTCCTAGGCCTATTTCTTCGAGGTCTTAACGGTAACATACCAGGGAATGGTTTGGTTTTGAGTCAAAATTGTTAAAACTGCGTTTTGTCATAGTTGTCTCTCCGTCGTAGGTGACTTCGGAAGCGAGCCCTGCATTTGCGCGTTGTGTCCGTGATCGTCCCATTCTTAGAGTAGATTCCTTGTCTGGATACATTCCCTGTGGTTGGGGGACGCAGACGAAGAATACACCCACGGTATCCCCTGCCTAAAAGGGGTGGCCAAGGGATGATTGAATTAGAAGCATGAAACTACTTGTGATTATTACCATCACGCGGGGAACAGCATGGGTCGCCTTAGTTTGCGAGTTATAGGCTACTACTAGGACGACTTCACTTCTCTTGGGGAGCGGACGCATACTTCCCGTCGCAGCAACTTCAAATCTTTTGCTCGGCCGGGTGGCCTTCATCTATATTCGCTACCCAGCCGACCTCAATTCAAACATATAGGCTGGCACCTAGTTGGAGGTCAGCCTTCCCAACACCACCATGCACACCTGTCTTCTCAGCGGTGTTGATCCCGCTCTCACCGATACTGACATATATCACGAACTCCGCTCAACCGGCGCCCCCGTCTACGATGCCTGCAGACTGTTGGATGGCACTACTGGATTACGGTCATCAAAGGTTCTTCTTTATCTCCCCAGAGTGGACGATGTGACCCGTCTCCTCGACACCGGCGTTACTATCTATCAACGCTTTTACCAAGTGGAGCCTACCCCTCCGAACATCATCGCCCAACTCAACACAGATCCTGCTAACCTGCTCGCCGAAGCTGATTCTCCACCGAGGACGCCGCAAGAAGAGTCACTGCCCCCTTTTCCCACTTCCACGACCACCACTACCACCACCACCATTACGACTTCAGTCTCTACCCCTTCCAATACTCCCCCCGCTACTGTAACAACCTGTCATCCTTCGTCAATAATGATATCATCCCTTCCTCTTACTTCACTTCCCGCACAATCTATCCCCCAGCAACCCGCTACGAACGTCTTGGATTCCCACGCAGCACCGCCACCGCCACCGCCACTATCTCCATGCCCTGACGCCGCAGCAACCGCCGAGTCTCTGTCATCGCCAACGCAACTACCACCATCATCCACAGCTATGCCTAGCTGTGTACTTCGCGGCATCGACCCTACAATCTCATCACAGGAAATACTCCGGGAACTTCAAGCAGCTGGTGTCCCCGCCCGCCGTGCGTCCAGGATCCAGAACGACTCCGGTCCTACATACATGGTCAGACTACACCTTCCAACTGCCAACGATGTACACCATCTTATTCACAACGGAGCAACTATCTACCGCCATCGGTATAAAGTGGAACCCTCTCGTTCATCGCCCCTACAACTTCGTAATTCCCTTCCCAACACGTCTCGTCGCCCCCGGCCAGCCCCTCCATCCTTCGAACCTCGTCAACCAGCCTGTCCGCCCCTTCCCCCGACAAGTTTCTTCGCTACACCCCTTCCGACGTACGAACTCCTTCGTCTCCTCACTACCTCCCTTTGTAATCTCACCGCTACCCTCAATCTTCTAACCTTTCATCTCCACCCAGGCACACCGCTCTAACCTTCACACCTCGTACATAGCCCATCTGTCCTTGTAAATCTGTCATTAAAACCATCGATAACCGACACGTC
Source organism: Anabrus simplex (assembly GCF_040414725.1). Classification (NCBI taxonomy): domain Eukaryota; kingdom Metazoa; phylum Arthropoda; class Insecta; order Orthoptera; family Tettigoniidae; genus Anabrus; species Anabrus simplex. Next base: position 96,140,945 of record NC_090277.1, on the reverse strand, counting down.
CTTTCTTCTCATCTCCATTACTTACTCACATCGCCTTTTTCCCCATCTCCCTCTTTTTCTCACTTCTTCCCAACCCCGTCATCTCTCCTGGCCAGAGAGAGGGCGACACCCTCTAGGTGGCCCGCCCCACCCCTTCAGGGTGGGGAATGAAAGCATTGAAACAACAACAACTACTACTATGTTAGGTACACAATAGGTTTGTCATTAGTAGCAGCAGAGAGCGGTTTCACTGTGACTTTACAGTACCTGTGATTAATACCACTATATGCGGAACACCAAGGGCTTACGTTGCCTGTGATTAGTATAACTATGTGAGAAACACCATGGGTTTCCGTTGCCTATGAGTGTCGCCATTATGCGAGAAACACCATAGGTCTGCGTTACCTGTTCGCCAGGTGCAGGTCTTTTGAAATTAACCAATGATGGTTAAAATTCTCGACCCTGCCGGGAATCGAACCCGAGACCCCTGTGACCAAAGGCCAGCACGCTAACCTTTTAGTCATGGAGCCGGTCTGTAGGAGGAGGAACATCATGGCTTGGAAACATCAAAGAGTGAACTGGAATTAACAGTGTTGAAAGACTTTTTCATATAGCAAGAGATCGCACATTCGCTGCAGTGATCACCATCGTAAGGGGAACCTGATATGGTACTTTGATGAAGTATACCTCCATTTCTTTTAAAAGCCAGGTCTAGGAAGCCAAGAACGTCAGAGATGATTCGTCGTGCTGACCACATGACACATAATCTGCAGGCCTTTGGGCTGAGCAGCGGTCGCTTGCTAGGCCATGGCCCTTCGGGGTTGTTTTGCCATGTGTGTGTGTGTGTGTGTGTGTTTTTTAACAAGTATGTTGGCTCTTTTGAGGAAATTCACCTTTACAATACTAACATTATTTATTCCATTTAGAATAAAGTTTATGGGACATGTTTCGTCTCGTCAGTCACTAGAAGGAACAAAAACCAAAGAGCAAAGATACATATACATTACAAAAAAACACTAAAATATTTTTTATATCTTAGTCTTTAGTGATTACCTAGTCTTGAAGACTGTAGTCAATGAGCCACCATGGAAACATATGAAATGTATTGAAACATGCATTCAGTTGAAAGGGATTCACACCATTAAGGTGTTTTTTCACAAACTGTGTCTTAAATGTTTATAAAACCTTGGTTATAAGTCTTTTTTTTAAAAAAAAGGGGGGGGGGGCTCTTATGGAGCACTGCTGTGTGAAACAGGCTATATCAAAATGTTACTCTGTCCTTAAAGTTACAATTCTTGGATTTGTTCCAAAATAATAGTACTGTTTCATAATTGCCGAGTTAAAATATTAAAATGCCAGTTCTAACATACGGCTAGCAAGCTGTAATTTTAACATTCTTGTTGTTGAATAAATTGAGTTCCGGGCCAGTTGGCCGTGCGGTTAGGGGCGCGCAGCTGTGAGCTTGCATCCGGGAGGTAGTGGGTTCGAACCCCACTGTCGACAGCCCTGAAGATGGTTTTCCGTGGTTTCTCATTTTCACACCCGGCAAATGTTGGGGCTGAACCTTAAGGCCACGGCCGCTTTCTTCCCACTGCTAGGTCTTCCCTATGTCATCGTCGCCATAAGACCTTCCTGTGTCGGTGCAACGTAAAGCAAATTAAAAAAAAAAAAAGCTTGAATTTCTTTTGACATATCAACGAATGAACCTTCTCGATTGCGGTTACTTTTAAAGTATTAGGCTCAGTGATGATGACTCTATCTTGACCTTTTCTTCTCAAGGCAGACTTGCGATCATAGCTTGTCCTGTGTGACGGGTTATAACTCTGTCTCCTGTCTCGAGTAATGAACAGTCATCTGCATGTATTACAGGAACAGTGTGACACGAGTCCTCCATTTCTCACACGGCGTGAAGCTTGATATTAGGAACAGACCACAGAATTTTAGGCGTGAGGTTCCTAAAAATACTAAATAGGCGCTAACATTAATTAAAAACAGACTTCACAAATGTTAGGATCAAATTAATTTCAACACAAACATCAGTTTGACTTACCATTTACAATACTAGCTTGTATATCTGCAGTTGACGGGATTTTTTTTGTAATTGCAGCGGTAATTGGAAATACGTGGCAGTAGAAGAGACATGAACTAAACAGATCAGGGGGTTCTCAATCTTCTTGATTTTGAGAACTACCCCACACGTCATACTGAAACAGGACTATGGGAATGAATAGATTTAATAAATAGATACCGTGCGAGTTGGCCGTGCGGTTAGGGTCGCGCAGCTGTGAGCTTGCATTCGGGAGATAGTGGGTTTGAACCCCACTGTCGGCATCCCTGAACATGGTTTTCCTTTCCCATTTTCACACCACGGTCGATATTTTCTCATATAATATTGTTTCTACGCCCCATTAACTACTTTTACGGTTTTCGGAGACGCCGAGGTGCCGGAATGTTGCCCCTCAGGAATTCGTTTACGCGCCAGAAAACCTACAGACACGAGGCTGATGTATTTGAGCATAATCTTGACTGAGTCAGGATCGAACCTGCCAAGTTGGGGTCAGAAGGTCAGCGCCTCAACTGTCAGAGCTACTCAGCCCGGCTAGTAACGTAGAAATGAAAAGTTTATCACAGGATAGGGTGACATGGAAACAGGATCAAACCAGTCTATGGCCTGATGACTCCAAAGAACAGTAAAATGTATAAATATTTACATTATTACATGACAAGGAGTCTTTATAGCCTCAGATCTAATGCACTTACCACTTTCTAGGGCTGCAAGTTTTGTCAGTACAAGCCCCTTTGATATCCCCCTGCCTTTCCCGTCCTTGGCTCACCAAAAACCTTAGATGTGTTAGCGAGACGTAACTACTAACAACAATCTTTATATATAAATGAATGTATGTCTCGAATGAACTCAAACTACTGGAACGATTTCCCTGAAAATTTCACAATTTGTTCTTATAACCTCGGGGAGGGAGGGGGGGGGGAGAGGAAGTGGTTTGAATGAAATCTGATGGGGTAGTTCATCCAAATGGCACTGTATTTGGCTCGGCATAGGAGCTGAGAAGGGTGAGAAAAAATAGGGGAAGGTAAGCAAACCGCATGACAAGTCGGATTAGCGGGTTGCCTAACCAACAGTATGTAAAGATTATGTTGTGTTTCTTAAAACTTATCTTTTTCTACTTCTTCTATAATCAGTATAAATAAAAATATAAAGTCCATGGCATAGGGGGTGAGAAGTAATGAAGAAAGAAAATATCGAAAATGACAGATTACGGGTGAATGTGTGTGTGTGTGTGTGTGTGTGTGTGTGTGTGTGTGTGTGTGTGTGTGTGTGTGTGTGTGTGTGTGTGTGTGTGTGTGTGTGTGTGTGTGTGTGTGTGTGTGTGTTCAGCGTAGCTCTCAACCAAACTAGATACACATATAACTTAATATCTGGAAAATTTACTGTAGAGGCAAAAACAAAACAAAAAAAAAACCCACCCTAGCACCCGTAAAGGAAGGGGTGAAATGTAAAAATGTAAAATTGAAAAAAATGACTGATATTAGTGGCGAGGGACCCTCCGTGGCCCAGGCGGCAGCGCGTCGGCCTCTCACCGCTGTATACCGTGGTTCAAATCCCGGTCACTCCATGTGAGATTTGTGCTGGACAAAGCGGAGGCGGGACAGGTTTTTCTCCGGGTACTCCGTTTTTCTCTGTCATCTTTCATTCCAGCAACACTCTCCATTCTCATTTCATAGCATCTATCAGTCATTAATAAATCACTTTCGGAGTGGTTACCCCATCGTACTAATAGCCTATATCTGCTTCCCTGACCCGGTCAATGACTGGAAAACAGGTTGTAGGTTTTCATTTTCATTAGTGGCGAGTTCATAGACTTTAGGGTAGCTGAGATGAACCGGGACACTCTGGATGCCGTTTGAGCCAAAGTTCATTCCCAATCGGGATGCGAGTGAGGAGTGAAAGGAATGTCCGAAATGACCGAGATCATGGATGTACGTGTGGATATTCCAGCATAGCTCTCAACCAAACATGATACTCATGACTTACTGTTTGGGAAAGAAAACTGTAGAATAAGACACCCCTACGGGCGGGGATTGAAAGGGGGGTGAAATATTAAAATAATAAAAAACGACCAATATTAAAGGTGAAAACTATGTATGTTAATATAGTTTTTCTTTTAAATTTAATTAAACGGTTTAGAAATATCTAAACGGCGGGCGAAGCCGCGGGCACCTGCTAGTAAATATATAAATAGATTTTCAGTCACGTCCAGGAAAGTTTTCGTATCTTCTGCTCCCCAAAGGGCTATGAATTTCTACTTTTAGAACAATTACAGTATTTCAGCGCTATGAAGGTCTGGAGATCTAACAGCTCAAGTTCTACACGAGCAGCCATATTATTTCAAAAATATTTCAAAACATAAGAGCGCCGCGCTGAGTGGCTCAGACGGTTGAGGCGCTGGCCTTCTGACCCCGACTTGACAGCTTCGATCCTGGCTTAGTCTTGTTTTCCTGTATATGGCGGGACCAAGGCTATGAAGCCTGCTATTCTGTCCGACCATACATACACCTACATGAAGATTTAAATATGCACTAAATAATCTACAATTTAATATCTTAAGATATCAATTACATGTTTTAATTAACCTAATAACTTAGCTATGATCTAATCCTAGTATGTTATGAATAATAATTATTTATTAACCAGGTTTGACAAGAGTTTCTTAAAGCGGAGGTGGTTTGACACGCTCCTAATTTCAGCAGGTAGGGAATTCCAAATTCGGCTGGCGGCGACTATGAATGATCTACTGTAGCCAGTTGAGCGGTGAATTGGAATGCTTAGTATTGAGGTGGTGGATGATCTGGTAGGAATACTAGGTGATGCTAGGTAATGGAATTGTGTGGCAAGGTATTCAGGAGTGTTAAGGTTCAGTGTACGATGTAACAGGGAAACAGTGTGTAAATTTCGTCGTTGTCTTAAGCGTAGCCATGAAAGTCTTATCAGGTGCGTGATATTTATCGGTAGATTTACTGGCACGTAAAAGAACTCCTGCGGGACGAAATTCCGGCACCTCGGAGTCTCCAAAAACGGTCAAAAGTAGTTATTGGGACGTAGAAACAATAACATTATTATCAAAACATAGAGTGGTTGATAATGTTAGGCTATTGGTATCATAACCAACTTAACGACTTGAAAGTTGCTACATGCTGAAATATTGTAAAGGGCGCATGGCGCATAGTAGTACTATTATTCAGATTCGTACAATAATGTTTGAACAAAAAAATACTTGCAGGATGACGGCACCAAATGGCATTCAAAAAGCGTCCCGTCTCCATGCATAAATGGTTAGCGTGCTGGCCTTTGGTCACAGGGGTCCCGGGTTCGATTCCCGGCAGGGTCGGGAATTTTAACCATAATTAGTCAATTCCCCTGGCATGGGGACTGGGTGTATGTCATAATTTTATCATCACGACGCGCAGGTCGCCTACGGGAGTCAAATCGAAAGACCTCTCCGGAGGCCTCATGCCATTATTATTATTATTATTATTATTATTATTATTATTATTGAAAAAGCACAAATTTTAGAACACCAAAAGTGGTTTTCCATTGTATTTCACTAAGCCGGAACAGTTCCTTTATAGACCACGGCCGCAGCCACCTTACCTTCTCTGTAAATCACACCACCAACACAAATTTCCGTGGTCCGAGAGACTGGGTAACCCTCCAGGAGGCCCTCCGTACCCTGTCTGGGTACAGATTGAAAACTTCGCCCCCCACCCCGCCAACATCTAGTAGGTGGAGATTACTGTTTTAAGAGGGAGTACAAGTAGGCAACCATTATCTTTATAACACGAATCAGAGGGAGAAAATGGAAGGGATCCGACACTTCGAAAAAGGAAGGCATCGGCCAAAGGAAAACAAGGGCCACGAAGGGCGTGAAAATGAGACTCCGTAGGCCTCGGAAGCCTAATACCGTCGGGGTCGGATAAAACACGAGTTGACCAAGGGAGGTCGGATAGAATAGATGAAAGTGAAGATTCTGGTACAAGTGAAAGCATTGGCAGGACGCGGCTAAGGGTCCGGCGGTCGCCAACCCACGCTCCCAAGTTAAGAGCCCCTGGGGTCCTCTTTAGTCACCTCTTACGACATGTAGGGGTAAAATAGACATTTGATTGAATCACGCGGTCTAAATGACCGATAGGTAATTTAATTTAGGAGCGTTGATATCAAAATTATCAAATGCGAGAAACAATGAATTACAGTCCTTTGATTTTGACTCATTGGGCACGCCTCATTTTGACGTCCAGACCTAAAGAAAGCCCATGCTACAACAGTCCCGAAGGGCCATGGCCTATCAAGCGACTGCTGCTGAGCCCGACGACCTGCAGATTACGCAGGGAGGTTATGTCTTGTGAGGGGCCCATGGCTGTCCTTAATTCAGCAGATGAAGAGTGATTTTACATACTGATAAAGTTACAGCACACAACACAGTATTATTTGTATCACAGAGGGTTATTCCAAACTTTGGCAGAGCTTCTTTCGTCAGTAGGAGTGAAAATCCACAGCCTGTTTCCAGTCATTCGACCGGGTCAGGAATAGAATGAATGAATGAATGAATGAATGAAGCCCCATCTAACGGCGAGGATAGGAATTGTGACGGCTGCCGAAGCCTGTCGCACTCCTCTGGGGCAATGAGATGATGTTGGCTAGTGTTGCTGACATGAAACATGACAGGGAAAACCTGTCCCTGCCTCCGCTTTGTCCAGCACAAATCTGAGTCACGGAGGCTGTCAATAGGAGTACGGTACTTATTTCTGAAAGAATGTGGGTTTCCCAACCTGTTCTAATAACAACCATCCCTTGCTGCCACTCACAACAATCAACAAGAATTTTGAAATAATTACCCAGTTCTGAGAACCCAGTAGTCAGCGAAGATGCGATAACATCCTCCTCATCTAAACCCTAAAGTTTCGAGGCTGTTTTATAACTATCAGCAGTCAGTGTAGATAAGTAGGCCTACAATGGACGGTTGAGTTGTAAATAGTAATAAATTATTTGGTCCTAGGAACGAGATTATTTCTTAATGTTGTGACAGCGTCTTTGCTTACTATAATTAGAATATACATTTCTTGTGTGTGTGTGTGTTCGTACCATTTGGATTTGAAATTAAACTGTGTAACTTACTATTATTATATACGGTATATATATATATATATATATAATTCGCTGGGGTCATCAAGGACCACGTTAAGTCTTGTTGCATTTGACACTGAACTTGGCCTTCTTTAGAGTCCAAATTTCCCTCATTCTTTGTGAGTGGGCCTGCTTACGCTCCTCTGTCCAAGGGGCACCGTGTCTTCTCTTCGGTTGCTCGTCTCGGTTTAGCCCGTTCGTCAATATTTTCTTGCGGAAGCGATCTCTGTTAAGGGCGTCTTCAGCTGAGATATGTAGCATTTGCAGGTCTTCTTTGGTATTTCTAAACCAGGGAATTGTAGTTTTGGGGTTTGAATCAAAAAAGTGAAAGATTTCTTTAGTTAACCTTCTTCCATCCATTCTTTTCAGATGACCGTAAAATCGTGCCCGTCTTTTTCTGATTGTGTCGGTAATTTTCTCTATTTTGCTGTAGACGTCCTTGTTGGATCTCTTTTGATGAATTCCATTTCTGTACTTTGATCCCAAGATTCCTCTCACAATTTTGCGTTCTCTTTTCTCCAGTTCTTCAAGGAGTCCTTTGTTGGCATTTAGAGACAGGGTTTCGGCTGCATATAGAACTACTGGCTTCAGAACTGTTTCATAGTGACGTATCTTGGTGTTTTGGGAAAGGCATTTTTTGTTGTAGATTGTGCGGAATATTTGGTAGGCTATTTCCAGTTTGCGTACTCGCTCCTGAAGTGCTTCTTTGTCCAGTCCATTTTTCATGATCTCACCCAGGTATTTGAATTTGTCCACTCAGGTGATGTCCCCGTATTTTGTATGGAGTTTTGGTGGAGCCTCTTTGATGTTAGTCATTACTTCTGTTTTCTCAAACGATATCTGCAAACCAGTTTGTTCGGCAATTTCCTTTAAAATTTCAACTTGAGCTCTAGCGGTTTCTATGTCGTTTGAGAGAACAGCAATATCATCGGCAAATGCTAAGCAGTCTGTTGCGATCCCCTTGGATTTTGTTCCTATTCTCAATGGACTGTAGTTGGTTTCCTGTAATCTCACCCGCCAGGTTCTGATGATCTTTTCAAGAACACAGTTGAAGAGTATCGGGGATAGCCCATCACCTTGTCGGACTCCTGTTTTGATGTCAAAGGAATGCGAGAGACATCCGTGGAACTTCACCTTGGATTTTGTATCGGTCAGGGTGGCTCTATAGGCTATTATTATTATTATTATTATTATTATTATTATTATTATTATTATTATTATTACCATCGTTGTTGTTCATTGTAGTAATGTACAACCTTGTACTACGAAATAAACTTGTAACTTTCAGGAAACGAGGGGCCCATTTTCAATTATTGCAGTGTGGCCCAGAGCTTCCTTTTGAACATAATGATAAAGAGCACTAATAATACAGATCCTGAATGGTAGGCATTTATAAGAATGTAAATAATCCAAGCACTGCAAAATATCTTTTCCTCTTTCAGACGGGAACAACGGCACTGTTCTTTGCAGCACAGGGTGGATTCCTGGACATTGCTCAGATTCTGCTGGACAGCGGTGCTCCAGTGGATTCTCCAAGTGTGGTGAGTTGAACAAAATCATTTAGTCTGGTTTTCGTAAGAAAGAGCATGGCAATGTTTCGGGACTAAATAAAATGACTGCTTGCTTCATTCCTGTTGGTTAATAGGTGACAAATGTTGCCAGTGCCTGTTGATGGTACCGTGTTAAGACTTCCTATTTGTTTACATACTCAGAATACAATTGCACTTGGGGCGAGGCAGCGTTAGGCCCCATTCACAATGAAAAACATTAACATATATAATATAATAACTTGAACACATACAATTATTGAGATGTAGATATTTAAAATGAAATGAAAATCCACAGCCTGTTTCCAGTCATTTGGCCAGGTCAGCAATGTAATGAATGAAGCCCCCATCTAGCAGCAAGGATGGGAATAGTGCCGGCTGCCATAGCCTTCGTACTCTCCTGGGGCAATGATTAATGACTGGCATATGAAATGAAATGATAATGGAGTGTGTTGTTGTGGGAATGAAAGATGGCAGGGCAACCTGGAGTACCCAGAGAAAAACCTGTCCCGCCTTCGCTTTGTCCAGCACAAATCTCGCATGGAGTGACCAGGATTTGAACCACGGAACCCAGCGGTGAGAAGCCAGCGTGCTGCCGCGTGAGCCATGCAGGCTCATTTACAACGAAATATGCAAACATAAATGTTAGCCAATGATAAAAGAGAACAAGCTGACAGCTGATTCAGAATGGTTGCTTGTAACCAGATGGAGAAAAATAGGTTATGTACGTATAACAACCGAAACCACTGTTTCTATTTACTTTCCTTTGCAATTTAATTATTAAATTGATGCCCATATGTTAGCTTTAAACACTCTCTTACCGAGCTTGATAGCTGCAGTTGCTTAAGTGCGGCCAGTATCCAGTATTCGGGAGATAGTAGGTTTGAACCCCACTGTCGGCAGCCCTGAAGATGGTTTTCCGTGGTTTCCCATTTTCACACCAGGCAAATGCTGGGGCTGTACCTTAATTAAGACCATGGCCGCTTCCTTCCCACTCCTAGCCCCTTCCTGTCCCATCGTCACCATAAGACCTATCTGTGTCGGTGCGACGTAAAGCAACTAGCAAGAAAAACAAAAACAAAAAAAAAACCTATCTCTTTGTATGATTGGTTTTTTCTCGTACAAACGGGGATGAGTTTGATAAATTGCAACCAGATTTTCATCCGACATCATTGTGCAACTACGAATCGGACGATTTCTTATGTTCTCCATAAATGTAAGTTCACAAGCTTGGACCTTGCGTTAACATTTCACATTTTTATGTTTATGTGAACCATCGTGAATGGATCCGTTATATTGCACGGCATCTAGTTCTTATGTTGAAAAATGGAGCCTTAGTGTTTATTGCAGTTGGTACATGACGGCACGATAAGCAGCGGACATGTCATTGGACCGAGCGCAGTTGTCGCATTGCCAACAGGAGAATGCAAATTTTAAAGTAATGTATTTTGCAAGTGCTATAAATACAGAAACAATAGGACCAATTTAAAATGGAATGTGTGTTTATCAGTCATGAGCTAGCAAAGGGAACCATGCATCATCATGCACCTGGGATAACCTGTAGGATACTTATAATGCTGTCACTGAGAGAGGCAACGCATGAAGGAAAATGTGAACAAAGTCAGAACAAATTACCTAGGACCTTTAATAAAAGTGAATACACTGCCTAAGCAGTTTCTCCTGCTAAAAGACGGTGCTACCAAGCAGTGGTAACGTGTGGGTAAAACATCTGAGGGGTTCACTGCTTTGAAAAAAGTGTGTTCAGTTACCTGATGTTTACATAAATGTAAAATAGTGACATTGCTTAATTAAATGTATGGTAACTTAAAGGCTTTTCAGTCCGTCGAACAAACAAGTTAAATATTGATCTTACTCTATAATGTACTTCTAAAAAATCAATGAACAAAAATACACATTAAACAAAGAATGACATGTTTTGCTCTTAAAATTCATCATCAGATTCTATCAAGTCACATTCATACGCGTTTGGACAGAAATAAACATAAATACGAGGGTTGGAACTTAAATAGTGGCAACACTGCTGTGCAGACGCTATGCAATGGAATCTAATATTGTCGCTGATAGCACACGTTGGTTACATATCTACCGTACCTCAGAGCTAATGGACTCGCCCTTCCCACATCACCTGCGTGCGCACAAGCGAGAGAAAGTTACTTGTGAGCTAGCGGTCTAATGTAATGTTGTCGCTATGTTTTCCAAACAGGAACAACTGAGTTGGATCAAGATTGAATGTGCCAGAGGTCATACAGCACGACAGTGTCATCAAGGTCTTCAAGAGGCTTGCGAGGAATTTTCATTGTCTTACAGAACAGTGGCACGTTGAGTAAAAGCTTTCAACGATGGTCGGCAAACTGTGGCGAACATTCATCTGGCAGGTCGTCCTACGAGCGAAGAAGTAGTGCATGCTCTTGCCGAAACCAGACGATTCGTGAGCATTCGCTTCAGAACTGTTGCAGAGATTCGACAGGCAGTAGACCGCTCCATTCGCACCATCAACAGAACAGGCTCTGCTAAAGGTATACTACGACTTCCACATCGCTGGCAATGGGTTATATACAATGCTGGTGACTACAATGAAGGACAGTAAAGGTTGCTAACATGTAACTGTTTTGTATCTGTTGTAAATAAATAGCTTCCATTATTTAAGTTCCAACCTTCGTATTTCCAAATATTGAGGTTGATTTGATAGAACCCAATGATGTCCTTTTAAGAACGAAACATGTCATTCTTTGTTTAATAGTGTGTATTTTCATTCCTTCTTTAATGATTTTTTTTAACAGGTAGCCTATGTTGTAATACTTGCATTTGACATGTATATATGACAGACTTAAAAGCAATATTAATAATAAAAGCTTTTTAGTTACATTTAACAGTCAACACTGGAAAGTATGGCTTCCTTCTTCACAAAAAAATTGCTTCATTAGCAACGAGACTTTCTTTTGAATTTATTATTTTAACAATTATGGCTTGAAGGCACATGGTTCCAGTTCAAAGAAGTACCAAAACAAATGAGAAATAAAGAGAGAATGAGGTGTAATCACTATAACCTGATTGTTTCATATGATGTTGAAAACAATGGCACTAAACAAGGCCACACAGCTTGTTACAAATAGAGGATTTTGGAGACATTTATTAAATTCAGAGGCTTGCAGACTGAACACTTAAAGCCACAATAGTCTATAATGAAGATATAAATATATATATGTTTTAAATTTTAGGAAACTATGACCTCATGGGTTTAGCTGTGGGTAGAAGCTACTTACAAACATTAAAAAAAAAAAAAAAAAATCTTTATTTGTAGATTAATTTTTAGATTTCGCTTGTGAGGTAATGAGCTGACTAGTGTTAATGTAAGTACATGTGTAGCTATTTTCTATGTTTTAAATGTTGACTGTTTCAGGATGGCGGTACTCCTCTGTTTGTAGCCTGTCAGTGTGGCCATATGGATGTCGTCCAGGAACTCGTGAAGCGAGGAGCCAAAGTCAACACTCATATGAAGGTAAAACTCGAACAAACTTATCTTCCTATTTAGATGTGGCTCTTGAGATATTAATTTATTTCTAATGTTTGCTATTAATGCCTGTTGTACACCATCACGTTTTTCAATTCAATATTTCACAAGAAATGTTAAGCTCATGAAAGAATTGTCTCATAGAAGTTCACCTTTTCGGGACAAGTTTCGCCTATAATATAATAGGCATCTTCAGCCGTATTATCCTTAACGTAAAAATTACAGAAGTGAACTAGACTTCAGGTTAAACTTAAAATACTTCATAAAGTGGCTTATAACATTAAAATAAGTATTACAAAAACACTCTTGTTTAGATGAAATAAGCACTTGAGTGAGATTGACATTTGTGTTGTCATTAAAACATCATAGTGGGTAAAATAAGATTGGTTGTGTATGACGGTTAATATTTAAAAGCACTCGGGTAAACTTGTTTTTGTATTGAATATTGAATTTTCACGACCCACTGGTGTCCGGCTGGCTTTTTGTTCTGTACTTAACATCTCTTTAACACGTACTACATGTACGTAACACGACCTAATACATTGAAAGTCTGTTTCGATTGTTTTTGTATTCTTAAAACTTCTATCTTCCTAGGGTAAAACTGCTACTGCTGATTAATGCGATGATCAAATCAAATCAAATCAAATCAAAATCTCTTTATTTGCAAATGAGGTGTCTACCTCGGTGGCAAATGGTACACTAAAATACATTATTGTCAAGCACTAAATATTAAATTAAAAACAAGAGAAGAAAATAAGAGATTGTGGCAATTCAAAATCGTGAACTTACGAGTCGTGGTAAATGGGCTTTATCTGTGTGCATATTGAAAACTGAGCAGCCCTATATGGCTAGAGTAGAAGAGGAGACTTCAAGAGAAAGTTCTTCCCGTGGCTGGATATTATGTTTAGTGTAAAAGAAAATCCATTTATGGTGGGAGAATAGTCCACTTGTCATCCGCACTTGGCTGCTGACAGCCGTGGCCAAGGCTGCGTGTCTAGTATTCCATGAGACAATTCTTTCATGAGCTTGTACGTAGTTCAATACGGATCCCAATATTAAGTTTATTTATAACTTGCAACAAGAAAAGTTGTTGAATCTTGTCAAAGATTGTTCAGCGTTCGACAAGATCTGAAAAGATTTGGCAAGGTTTGATAGCATTTTGTTTTAACATGGAGGAAAGGCAAACAGCAGTTGTGGTTCTTCGACTAATAGTGGGGTGCACTCTTAAAAAGGAATAGAAACATGCAGTAAACCATAATTTACATGGGCAAATATATTAATGAGGTTATCTTCAATGTAATTTTTGCATTTGCAGATGTTATATTGCATTTCCTCACAATAATTCAATAAAAATTATAGCAGTGCAATAGAAATTCATATCTTATTACACAAAAACATATTAAGAGTTGCATAATAATAATAATAATAATAATAATAATAATAATAATATGTGAAGATCATTATAGTCGTGGGTTATGATTTATATTTCCGTGTTGACGTATGACTAATACACGGTAATAGTTTGAGGGATGTTCCACCATTCAAAACAATGTAAAATATTTGAAATTTATTAAGTGAAGACCAGTTTCGACTCCCTTGTAGTCATCATCAGTTCTTGTAGATAATTAAATCAATGGGAATCTGATAACAATCATCATGTGGATTGCCTACATACATCTCCATAGGTTGACAAAAAGTCATGACAAAATTATACACATAATGACAAATTATGTACACAATGACATGAAACACTTGGCACTTTAAGAAAGATTTGTCATTAGGTTTTATTTTAATGGTTCACATATTTTCCAGTTGATTGTAAGAAGACTGACAAGTTTGTTCGGTGTTCTACAAACACACGACGGTATACTTTTAACCCAGATCCAAGATCTGGAAAGGATTTTATATGAAGTGCTACATCATCATGTACCATATTTTATTTAATATTCATCTATGCAGGTGTTACAGGGCGTTTTAAAGTTGTATTGTGTTTGTCTGATTTGACTTGTTGGCTGATGATGGCACAAGTTTAGTGCCAAAACTAGTACCTCATGTTAATGACATGTGATTAATTCACATTAATAAATGTCTTTGTATTGAATAGGAGAACCCATATTCATTTCCATTATTGTGGTCTCCTAGTTAAATGGGAGGGGAAAGACACATACTATAGATAAAACTTTTTTTCTTTTCCTTAGATAACATTAAAACTCTGTTGTAGGACCGAGCGACTCCTCTCTTCATTGCTGCTCAGAATGGCCACCTGAAGGTCTTGTTGTTCCTGCTGACCCAAGGAGCTCAAGCCGACCCCAGGAGAACGGATGGTGCCACGCCTCTCTGGATTGCTGCTCAGATGGGGCACGACCACATCGTTAAGCAGCTACTCAAAGCTGGTGCTAACGTGGATGCAACTCGACACGTAAGTCTGTGCTCGTGTACATCTTGCAAGATGTCAATTCTGCGCTGTAAAAATTCATGAAAGATCAATTGTTGTAGCCATTACTGTTTCTGTGATTTGATGATCTGAACTCTTTTTCCAAAGGAGTAATAATACCTATAAACTTTTAAGACATTTTGGACTTCACCCAAAGCTAATCATATTGATTGAACTTACTCTAATACAATTTCTAAAATTAAGTTCAGAGGTAACTTCCTGATCCATTCTTGGTAACAACTGGTTTAAGACAGGGTGATGGATTGTCACCTCTTCTTTTCAACTGTGCACTAAAGTACATGGTACAAGAACAACTCAAAAAATATAAAAATTGGAACCCAGTAGGACAACATACATTTGAACTGTCTAGGATCTACTGATGATCTGCTCTTCTGGCCAATGATATTCAGGAAACAAAACAACAAATAAAATATTTACAGGAAATAGCTCAAAATATTCATTTGAAATTTCATTCGAAAAGACAGAAATTATGCTAACGGAACTTCCGCTTGCAAACAAAATTAAGCTGAGAGATCAAGAAATAAAAATCGTAGAAAAAATTAAATATTTAGGTGAAATAATCACATATAATGTGAACGAGAAACCAGCATGGGAAAATAGAATAGATAAACTGGTTACAGCACAGCATGTTGCCAAGAATACGGTATATATAATAAAGTGTCTCAATAGCAACCAAATTGAAACACTACAAAACAGTCACCCAGCCACAAATTACATATGCATGTGAAGCATTAATCAAAAGAACAAACACAGTTGCAATAGAGTACTAAAGTTAGAATAGTGAGAATGTGTTTAAATAAACATTATCAAGTAAGCGGAGTCTGGAGACTAGATTCCAATAAGACAATTTATAAAGAAATAGAACCTGTGACTAGCACAATTAAAGAGAAACTAATATCATTCTTAGACCATCTAATACGGTCACCAAAAAATGGAATCAGTAGAAAAATAAAAATAAAAATTATGGAAGAGTAAGAATAATATTAAATGGATCACGGAACTTAGACATGAGAGAGTTCCATATTACAATAGAAGATTTAAAATAAAAATCGTATGCATTCAACATACTGAAAGATAAACACACTAGACTAAAGACAAAAATCAACAAGCAGAGAATAGGAAAAGTGATTCCAGAAGCAGAAAGAAAATTACGTTCAGAAAAGATGAAACAGTATTGGGCTGACAAAAAGGAAAACCTCCATAAACCTGACTAAGTAGTCCTATGTTGGCTAAAAAATTGAAATATATGTGGTCATAGAAGGAGGAGAAGAAGAAGGAGAAGGAGGAGGAGAAGATCCTCCTCGGAGTTATGTTCTGCTACAACAACTATCAGTGATCACATTGGTTCTAAACCAACTACCATATTGCATTATGGTGTTATTATAATCAGGCATTGGCCCATTTTCATCATAGGGTTAGGAAACTCCCTCCTGTGGGTGGGGGTGGTAGAATAACACCCACGGTATCCCCTGCCTGTCGTAAGAGGTGACTAAAAGTGGCCTCGGGATCTGAACTTTGGAGTGTGGGTTGGCGACCATGGGACTCTTAGCTGAGTCCTGGCATTGCTTCCACTTACTTGTGCCAGGCTCCTCACTTTCGCCTATCCTGTCTGACCTCCCTTGGTGAACTCTTGTTCTTTTCTGACCCCAACGCTTTTAAGTATCAAGTACTAGGGAGTCTTTCATTTTCATGCCCTTCGTGGCCTTGACCTTTCTTTGGACAATATCTTTGTTTTTCGAAGTGTCAGATCCCTTCCATTTTTTCCTCTCTGATTAGTGTTAATAGAGGATGGCTGCCTAGCTGTACTTCCTCTTGAAACAATAATCACTACCACCCATTAGGCAACACCTAACACTAGTGTTCCATGAGCAATGGATTGCTCGGGGAACGCCAGTACCTTGGCCTGGGGCTTTGAGGACATGTAAAGAACATAGTGTATGTGGTCCCATAAATTATGTGGATATACTACGAGAATGCATGTTCAAAACCTGTGATACAATCTGGCAACAGCCAGGGGTGTTCCAGCGAACGCGTGATTCCATGCGACTTAGGGTGGAAGGCTGCACTGCAATGGATGGCGGTCACATAGAGCACATGTTGTGAAGAGTAGATCATGGACATGGTGATGATTGATGGTAGTGGACCATAACTCCGAAGACATTGGGTTTGTGACCGATGTTCTACAGGACCTTTTTTTCTTCGTCTGTTGTGTGCTGCCTCCTGTGTAAATATTGGAACATTTTCCCCTGTATAAGAAGGGGACAAGAAGTTATGTTATAATTATCGAGGAATCATACTCGTATCTCAGGTAGCTAAAATATTTTAAAGGGAACTAGGACAGCAAATGAAAAGAAAGGTGGAAGGATAATTACGAGGAGAGCAATAAGGCTTTTGAAGTGGAAAATCAACACTACAGCCCATCTTCAGTACGGGGTAATTAATAGGAAAACATTGGAAATGTGGAAGAGATATGGAGATAACGTTCCACGATTTAGAAAAGTCTTAAGATAGTTTACCCAGAGCAAAGGTATGGATCTGGAAAACAAATGATTGAATGTGAAAGAAATGTACAAAAATTGTTGCACCAGTCTGTGGGAAGGACAGAGTGGTTTTGGAGTGAAACTGGACTACCACAAGGAAGTGTGTTGTCGCCACTGTTATTGATAATGGTTATGGATGAAATGGTGAAGGAAATGAAGGTAGAATATGGTACGCAGGTGATATTGTGGTGTGGGGAGTAAACAGATAGGAAGCTAAAGAACAACTCTTACATATTGATTTAGATTATGGAAAATGATGGAATGAAAATCAGTATGGAAAAGAGTAAGTGTTGACCTGAGGAGAAAGGAAATCATAAAAATAAAGGGACAAAACCTTGAAAGTGTGGAGAGCTTCAATTTGTTGGGAAGCAAACTGATGCAGGATGCCCGTTCGCCTGACCTTAACACACAAACGTAGACGTGATCACTGAATGATACAACACAGACGCTAGTGTTTGGCGGACTCAACTTGTGTGTGTTGGTAGCTTAATGTCAGACGAACAGACAGACGTATGTGTCGATTTCATATGCTGCGACATCTCTTAGTGAAACGGGAAAAAACTTATGCATACACCTGGTATGTTAATGTCTGTACGGAGGATGATAAACGAGTAGATCAGTCTCAGGATGTTTGCGATCAACTTAAACTTGGAAATCTAATTTTTGATATGCTCTATTGGTGGAAAAGAATCTAATTCCCTCCATGAGAACTTAGAATTTCCATTTGGAATTGCTAGGCGGGCATTAATTCCATTGTGGAGTTTTATCTCCCGTATGCAGTTATCAGACTGTGCTTCATAAATAAGCTTCTGATAAGTTCACCTGCATACACCCCAGCGTCAGTGGGTAGGGTCTGACACATCCCACTCTGAAGAGTCTAGTGTCAGACCTAAGACGAAACGCTGGTTAATAGAGCAAACGCCGGACAAGCCATCCATCTAATTTTTGATCCAACTTAAACTTCACGATAAACTGTTGCAGGTATGTTTCGAGCTAGACTGTAAACCTGTTCCAAAAGAGTTTGTTTTAGGCACCCTGTGATTACCTGGCAAGCCTCACTCAGAGCTAGGTCCATACTTCTAGCATGGGATGAATTGTATCATGCAGGGCAGGCATATAGGGTTTGTGCCTCTTAGTTTCCTTAAAACTTTTCTTTTTTTTTTTTACTAATACTGACTTTCTGCTTGATGTTATTGCACTATGTTTTTCTTTCAGGATGGTGCCACAGCTCTGTTCAAAGCTGCTCACAAGGGTCACACCGCAGTGATCGAGGAGCTGCTCAAGTTCAAACCTAACCTTGGTCTTCTTCCTGTACGTATATATTTTTACATTATTCTGATACCACTCAAGCTTGAAAAATAGAACATATACAAGGGTAATTGTAATGATAGTTTGGGGAGGGGGGCACTAGAAAGGAAAGGTAAGAACAACTCTCAAGGAGAGGCCAGACCCTGTGCCCAACGGATTTCAACGAGCTTCACTGTACCTGCAGGATCCGCCTCGAACCAAGTGGAGGTATAGAACACTGAAAGGCGAACGCGTTTTATTTAAACATGTCATGTTCGCAATCTAATTATTTCCGAAAAATTGATGAATTCCCCGATTTCAATGCAACGCATGTATACTTGGGGAGTTTCAAGCGGGTCGGTAGCAGAGTGGTCACCATATTTGTCTATGAACTTTGACGATGCTGTATGTCTCGCTGTATGTATACTTTTTGTACAAAATAAATTATTATTTAAGGGAACGTAAAGATACAAATGCAGATAAAAATATTATGCAAACTGTGCTGAACTTCATTTTCTATCACAAATAAATAAACAAACAAACAAACAAACAAACAAACAAACAAATCCAGCATAGTAACTAAGAGAACGTTTGAGCCTATATTAATTTCAGTTAGAAAATAGTGTACTGCAATTCGCATAATATTTTTGTTTTCATGTTTATCTTCACGCTCCCTCAAATATTAATTTATTTGTACAATAAATATAGCTGCCATGAGACTCGAACTCGCATCTTCCTGGTTCGCAGACAAGTACGGGGACCACTAGGCCACCACCCTGTTTGACTGTGATGTAACTCTTCAAGTATATACGCGTTGCATTGGAATCAGGGATTCATAAATTTTTTGGAAATGATTAGGTTGCAGACCTGACATGTTTAAGTAAAATGTGTTCACCTTTTAGTGTTTTAAGTGTTCTATCTGAAGTGGATCCTGCGTCATGACATTTAATGTTGGGTTTTTTTTTTTTTTTTTTTTTTTAAACAAAAGCATATTGACCTAAACCCTTATTACCGCTGAGTGTCCCCCTACAGGTACATTGAAGTTTGTTCAAATCTTCCGGCTGCAGGATCTGGCCTCGCCTTGTCAGCCACAGACAAGCTTGTTTCTATTTCCCAACTTAATCAGGATGGCAGCCACCAACACTCAATGAGTAATCATCTTGAAAAGTCTTTCATTCTTGAGGCAAGATATGTAGGAAAAGAAAGATAAACACAGGAAACATGAAGAAAACAGAGGAAAAAATCAAGACCCCTCCATCAGTGTTGAAGGGTAACGTTTTGATGAAACTGGGAAGCAGGAGCTACATTGTTGCAGGCTGAGATGAATGGTATTGACTAGAAGGGAACCGATGAATGTTTGTGATGATGTGAAGGATAGTACAAGTTAATGTTCTCTGTGTACTAACAGGTTGAGTTGAACTCAGTGTTTACCGTAAGTTTGTAATTACACTACTTCAGTGCATATTTTGTTAAAATATTTGTATGGTATCCAATATTTTATAGTCGGCCACTGTCTTTTCAAGTTTCTTCATCATAACGTTGTTGATACTGTCCATAAGCGCATTAGCTACCTCACCGCAGACTGCACGCTGCTAGCCAACCCACTCAGTCGACCGTCTGAGGTTCGAATGAGCATGAGTGAAGTGAACAAACTGGGTCATTTGCAGACCGATAGTTCGTAGCAAAAGTTTCTGTTCTACATGCTTGCCTTGTATACCTTGTAGACAATGGTTGCACTGCTACTGGGAAAATGTGCATGAAAGAAAACTGGTACAAAGACAAATGAAAATATGACCTATCAGTCGAATCATATGATATAAACTTAATGATCTGTATTGACAAACATTCACATTAATAAGAAATTGAAATGAAGGTCCACCTATTCGGTACCACTTTAGTCAGTCCATCGTTCAGGTCTCTTTGAAGGGATTGTTCAGGCTTTGCGGTCCTCCCAGTACTTCTTCAGATGCTCCGATCTTTGAGCCCTTTCCTCGGTTGAAAATTTGCGTGTTGTTGGTTTGTTTCGTGTAAGGGTAAAGCGGAGGGTTTTTTATTAAATTTTATCTTATTTGTGGTGTCTTATGTTGTAAGGCCTATTTCCCTCAGATCCTCGCTTACTTCTCTGATCCATTTACATCCTCGTGTGGTATTTTTTTAAGACAAAATTGTGTTGTACTAGTTGTTTCAGAAGTCTCGAATCCTGCATCCTCATGATATGTCCAAAGATTCCCAGTTTCCTCTTACGCATAGTATCTGTAATGGGTTCTAGCTCTTCGTACATGATTTTGTTAGGTATTATCCACCACTGTCCATGTTTCTGGTATGTTTTGTTGATGCAGTTTCTTCCAATCCTTATTTTTGCATTTATTGATAGACATTTCTTTTTGTAGATATCCCATGTTAATTTTTGTGCTTTTGTTCTTGTTTGGATTGAGATTTTTTCATTTAGGTTATGTGTTAATCACCTTTTCTCTGTTTCTTCTCCTGCTATGGTCCATTATCAACTTAAGGCTCATGATCTGATCAGGACAGCTCCCCCAGGGTCTGAAACCTCCATGATACTCGCCTAGTTTTTTTTTTTTTTCTTCTTCAAGTTGTAAACTTACCCTATTGAGGATGATTATTGAAAATATTTTGTATGTTATGTCTACGAGTGAGATTCCTCTGTAGTTATTAGGGTCGGTTTTGTCTCTGTCTATAATACTATAATTAGTGAACTTAGTCATATATTCAAATGAAGTTACAGCTGACATGATTAAAGCTGCTGGTTCCGCCAGGAATACAATGGCTGTGTAGAGTTCTCAGAACAATATGGAAGGAGAACAAAATATCTGAAGATTGGACAAAAGGGGTGATAGTTCCTATCTTTAAGGAAGGAAAGAAGGAAAAGTGAAAATTACAGAGGCATTACGCTCTTATCACATGGCCTTAAAATTATGGAGAAAATCATTGATGCCTATCTTAGAAGAGGAACAACATGGCTTTAGGGCTGGAAGAAGCACAACAGATCTGATATTTGCTTTGAGGATGTTGGCAGAGAAACACCGGGAAGGAGGAAAAGACCTAATTATTGTGTTTATGGACCTTGAAAAGGTGTATGATAATGTTCCTAGATCAACTATTTGAAAAAGTCTTAAAAAAATTGGTGTACCAGAATACCTTATTAGGAAGATCCAAATGCTATATACTAATTGCAAAAGCTGTGTCAATATTGGAGATGGTCACTCTGAATGGTTCAATATAACCAAAAGAGTACAACAGGGGTTCCTTTCTAGGACTGTTCATCATAATTTCTTATTAAAGCTATCAGTTTAACCTAAAAAAATTAAGGTTCAACTTTCTTTTTAGTGCATATGACTTTCTTCTTCTTTTAGTATTAACCCCGTGCATCTTCTCCGTTTCAGAATGGAGAGACAGCACTTCACGCTGCTGCTCTGTTTGGTCACCTGCCGATAGTGAAGCAGCTGATGAACGCGGGATCAGATCCCACGTTGCACAATCAGGAGGGCGCAACTCCTCTCCAGCTGGCGAGGGACGCCAAACACACGGCTGTAGTAGAGTACCTGTACAACGTAGCTTTCAGGCCCAAGAGTTAGAACCTGCAGCGCGGAGGTGGTAATATGAGACTGAGTCTCTGGTAACACAAGGACCAAGCAGATTATATTTACAGGATTTGGTACCAAAACTGGTCATTTGAAAAGTTTTGTTTAATACGCTTTTGAAGCAACTGGTTCGTTATATAGTCATTGTAACTCTAAAACTTGACAATATTGTGCATTATTTTATTTCTCACTGATTACTGGCATAATTTGATGTCTAGAAAGTGAAGTTTTGATTGACTGTCAAAAGAAGAATTCTTATTTTTAAAATATTATATAAAATTAGATTCTATATTCCCAACCTACTTCTCTATTGAAGTTACCAGTCTTATTGAGATAACAAAGTGCTTTCTTATTTTTCTATCCTTACCTGCTGTATTCTCTAAATACAGTGCTGGTAATATGAAATTTAATTAGGAATAAAAGTTTAAAAATAATGCCTAAAGAGTAATGAAATTTAAAAAATGAATTTGGAAATAAAATTATTTATAACTTCATTATTTATATATTATGATGATTTCTTGTTTAAAGGGGCCTAACATAAAGATCTTCAGTCCTTATTTATGTATGATATCAACATCAAGTAATAGTGTACACTGTTCTATTTCTTTCTTAATCCATTTATGCTCTAGGGTTGGTGTTTCCCTCTGACTTGGCGAGGGATCCCACTTCTATCACTTTGAGGGCAGTGTCCTGAAGTGCGAGACATTTGGACGGGGGATACGGCTGGGGAGGAGGACCAGTGCCTCACTATGCCGAGCAGGGGCTTTGTGGAGGGATGGGAAAATTAAAAGGAGTAGACAAGGAAGAGGGAATGAAGCAGCCGTAGTCTTAAGTAAAGTACCATCCTGGCATTTACCTGGAGAGATGGGAAATCACTTCAAAGATGGCTGAGGTGGGGAGTCAAAAACACCCCCCCACCCCAAATATTCATTTGACCTCCTGAGGCCGAATAGATCCTGTTCCAGCCCTCGTACCACTTTTCAAATTTTGTGGCAGAGCCGGAAATCGAACCACTACACCACACTGTGTTGTATCACTCTGCTATTATGTTGTTCTTTCGAACTTGGTCATCGAAGAACAACGTAAAGTACACCTGTTGCACTTAATTGCATCGCTTTCTAATATCAACACATAATGAAACCCTTTAATATCTCCAAAACTACTCGTCGGATTTGCAAAATAAGCACGTGACTGAATTTGTCGCTCGAGTCTAAATTGTTCTGGTGGATGACGTAAGTAGAGAGTCCCATTTAAAAACACACAGTTGCTACCTGTTTCTTGATAATTATATATGTGACTGAGAGGAATAGAACAGTATTTTATGATCCCCTTAATACAATTTAAGAATTTGAAAACACAATGTCTATCAGAAGATATTTGAGGTGCACAGCTTAGCTGAATCACTCTGTATAACTTAATATAATGATTTGGGCTTAAAAATGGTTATTCTCATTAGACAAGAAATCAGATCTTGAAAAATTTAATTTTGAAGGTTACCCTGTTTTTCTGGACATGTCTTCAATTCTATGAGATTAAAAAAAAAATTTTTTGAATATCTTGTGCACTAATTACTTTTGGTATAAAATATTTCTACTTGATAAAATATCTCTCATTATCCTTCTATGAAATTAGAAATTATTATGATGAGATTTCCATTTTAAAGAAAATATACAATACATCATTGTATAGTTGTAAGTTTAATAGAGGTTTATTTTATAATGAATCTTTCTTTAATTAAAAGAAATGTTCCAGATGGAACCTCATCTCACATGGAGAAAAATCTGCTTTTGTTTCTGAAGCGTAAGAAACAGAATGCATGAATACAAATACTGTATTTAAATGTAGATAATGATTTTCTATAGCAGTGAGAACATACTGCAGTTATCATTGACAGTTCTATTTATCCACATGCTGGCATGCTCCTACATCTTCACATTGGTTGCGACTTTTATGACCTGAATGGAAATCGGTTAAGTAAACTTATCAGTTGTCAATTTTTGCTGCGTTGAAATAATGTTATTTTCTTTTGACCAGTTTTCATACCACGATTCTTTATTCTTATGGACGAGAGAGGTACCCTATTCAAAGGAATCTTTGTATTTTGCATTGTTTTATAATCTGACCTTCTTGTGATGTCAAATTGTTACATCATCATCTTAATGACTTTGCGCAGAACTAAGTAAAAGCTCAATTTAGTGGATTTCAGATGAGTAGAAATCTTATTGCTTATATTATTATTATTATTATTATTATTATTATTCTTTTATTTTGGTCTTCTATGGACCATGTTTGGGAATCTTTGCATTATTCTCTGCCGGTGTCTTTTCATCCTTTCTCCTACTTCCTTCTTCTGTCATAAGTGTCTCCCTCATTATCCTGGAAACCACGGAACTTTTTGATGAGTTGTGTAAATCAATTTCTGTCTGTGAGATCATCTTCCATAACTCCCCATCTTTGTCAGTTCCAACCTCAAAACCCTTTCAGCTCTGTCTTCCTGAAGAATTCAAAGATTTACTTCTTCAATCTGTTGTTACTGTCCCTCCTCAACAGGTGTCCATAGAACTGTGCCCTTCTCTTCCTCCTCAATTCAACCACTCATTCTGTTCTGTGATACAATTCTTTGTTAGATTTGAGTCCCCTCTTTCCATTTTTAACATGTGGGCCTGGAATTTTTCAGAGTATTTTTCTTCCTCTCGTCCAGATATCTTCAAGCCCATCATTTCTGCTGCATGGAGGTACTTGGGTTTAACAACTGTGTCTAGATGCCTCAGTTTAACTCTATACGACAGAACCTTTTTGTTGTACGCATTCTTAGTCGGTTGAAATGCCTTTTTTTTTTTTAAATGCATTCTGTTGCAATTTTTCTCTCAAATACTTAAAGCTTAATAATAATATCAATGATGATGATGATGATGATGATGATGATGATAATAGTAATGTAGTTGGATTAGTGGCAGTGTCACTCTCTGGATCTCAAGATAGCAGATTCAACTAAGGAATATATTAAATCAGAATATTACCTGTATGTGAATATGTGTATAAAAATGTATGTTGTTATTGTCCTTCATAAAATACAGTATTAGTATTACTCTTTATAAGCATGATCTGTGATAACTGAAAACTGTTAAACAATGCCTAATATGGAAAGTTAAAAAATGTAAATGTTTTAGGAGATCAATGATTCTTAAGGAAATTATTGCACAGTACATGGATGACATATCTGGAGAAGACTTTGTAATTTCAAATACATGAAGACTCCTACCTTTCTCACTGAAAGGGGAAAGTTCAGGTGTGAATGATCCTATAGAGAATAATAAATCACTTGTGTTGGAGGCTGAATATACTACGGTGAACACTCATGGTCACAGAAAGACGACCGTTCAAATCTTTCAGAAAGTTGACCCTTCTGCTGCCACTATAAAGCCTAATTTGCGCAATGCCAGTTGGTGTACCAGTGTGCCAGCAGCTTTCTAGGCCAGTGAAATCTAACATCTTTGAATTGACTGGCAACTCGCACCACTTATCTTGGAAGTTTGCACCTTGTGTACGAAAAAAGACGGTGACAACATTAAAAAATAATTGGCTCATGAAGCTAGTTTCATTCTTGCTGCCAGTGCATCACAGTACTGTATCGGATAATAATAGGCATCGTTAAATGTAACAGTACCTCAAATTTGGTTTACGTAAACCGCATCACAGCTTTATACTCCTGATGATGTTGATAACTGAGACAATCGTCCGACTCGTTGGCTGAATGGTCAGCGCACTGGCCTTCGGCTCAGAGGGTCCCAGGTTCGATTCCCGGCCGGGTCTGGGATTTTACAGTAACCTTCATTGGTTAATTCCAATGCCTCGTGAGCTGGATGTTTGTGCTGTCCCCAACATCCCTGCAACTCACACACCACATAACACTACCCTCCACCACAATAACACGCAGTTACCTACACATGGCAGATGCCGCCCACCCTCATTGGAGGGTCTGTCTTACAAGGGCTGCACCCGGCTAGAAATAGCCATACAAAATTATTATTATACTGAGATAATCTAAACAAAATGCATTCATGATCTTACTTTCAAATGTGTTTATGTGCTATTAATCTTAAAAACGTTTAAGCTCTCTGCTTTTTCAATCCTGAAATTACCAGCGTTTTGCTCCAGTGTAGCAGTGGGCTCATCAGGATTGCTACACCTTTCCAAGACGCTGGCAGCTAGTGCACCATTGAGACACCACTGTAGGACAATGCAGTGACAGTGCACTAGGGGAAGCATGTGCCTCCACTTGTATAACTGCCTGCCTTTGGCCTTTATATAAAAAATAAGGTTCCTAGAAGGAAACCATAATTTAATTTCTTTGAATGCAAATGTTAAAAACATTTAACCTCTTTTAAGTGTTTGTGTGCAGTCGATGGCTTCTAGAGCCAAAACATGTCTGCTTTTATTTTATAAATAATATTTTTAAATTATAATATTGTTTATTGATTAGCCAGCTCCGTGGTGTAGAGGTAGCATGCCTGCCTCTTACCCGGAGGCCCCGGATTCAATTCCCGGCCAGATCAGGGATTTTTACCTGAATTTGATGCCTGGTTCGAGGTCCACTCAGCCTACGTGATTACAATTGAGGAGCTATCTGACAATGAGATGGCGGCCCCGGTCTTCAAAGCCAAGAATAACGGCCGAGAGGATCCGTCGTGCCGATCACACACAACACCTCGTAATCTGCAGGCCTTCGGGCTGAGCAGTGGTCGCTTGGTAGGCCAGCCCCTTCGGGGCTGTTGTGCCATGGGGTTTAGTTTTGTGTTGATTAGTTGATCTCTATATACAGATTTTATTTTTCTTAAGTTATATAGTCAATACAGACTAATATGAACACGATTACTTGTTATAAACTCGGGCAAGTTGGCCATGCGGTTAGGGGCACGCAGCTGTGAGCTTGCATTCGGAGATAGTGGGTACAAACCCCACTGCTGGCAGCCCTTAAGATGGTTTTCCGTGGTTTCCCATTTTCACACCAGGCTGTACCTTAGGGCCACGGCCGCTTCCTTCCCACTCCTATCTCATCGTTGCCATAAGAAGGAAAAAATTGAATAACATGAATTGAGTAGGTTGAAGTGTTGTAAAAACTGACTTCTTCAGATATGTAATCCATACCTGTGTACTATTGAAAGTTAGAAGTATATAACAGAAATATATTCTGACAGTGTTACTAGATAAACTTGTCCATTTTGCAAGATATTTTCCTAACTGTGACCTTGTGAGCGTTAACTCTAACGAAAGTCTTCCTTGTTCAAATGAGTCCACAATATTGAGCTTTTACTTTGTAAGTTGAAAGCTGAAATACCTCACAGTATTGTCCATGAAAGGTGTGAGAACACAGTTGAATGTATTACCACCTCCATGGCAGACCAACATTACAATCTTCAAATATTTCTAATGGTAAATAGAACATTTCAAAAAGAGGTGTGCATTGTGTGATTTTGTGTATGCTCTGATTTTTCTCTTCCCTAGGGGACGACAGGAATGACGCTAAAATAATTTAAGGAAACTGACAAGAGGACAAGAACATAATGTGTAAAACAGTCGGTAGCACACCCCACACACTTTCTCGCTGACGTTATATTCTTGGCTAGTTGTAACGATGCAAAAAAAAAAAACACACACACACACAGATAGTGTGTGTGTCAAGCCAGCAAAAGAAAGGTATAAAAAAAAATTGGCTAGAAACTTATTTGCTCACTTTCATACATTTGAATCCTCCAGCCTGGCAAATATTTTTCAATTAAATACTCGTTTTAAACTTGCATAATTTTTTATTTCACTATATTTGAGATCATACTTTCTACTTCATATCTGTAAACACTGTAATACAATCGACAGATCTGTTACCATGGAAATAGTGGATTGAAATTAGTAGGTTTTTAATTTCTTTTAAAGTTCAACGTATACCCTTAACTAACACAATATGGTTGATATTGAGTTTATTTGGACTAAGCTTGATAGCTGCAGTCGCTTAAGTGCGGCCAGTATTTGGGAGATAGTGGAATCGAACCCCCACTGTCGGCAGCCCTTAAGATGGTTTTCCATGGTTTCCCATCTTCACACCGGGAAAATGCTGGGCTACACCTTAAGACCACAGCCACTTCCTGCCCTCTCTCATTGTGTATCTTCTATCTGTCGGTGCAACGTAAAGCAACTTTTTTTTTTTTTTTAAATTGAGATTTTATTTTAGGCCATTCAAAATTGTTTGTACAAGAGATAAATCTACATAATAATTAGTACATATATATATTATGTGTAACCTGTTAGGTTTGTTCAGTTAGTATAAGTCGCTGTCGTTCAATTCAGTCTATTTTCACATACGGCCGCCAGTGCGTGAGCACTGCTGTAGAGTTGACACAGCTACGACACGGTTTGAAAGGAAGGATATAATGTGTAGAGCTATAGTTTGCTACCATCTATAATTTTTCAAGAACTACATGAACCAAATCTTATACTGCAGTGCTGTTTTATAATGTGCACCAAGACAGCTGTGTCCATAGAATCTGTCAAAGTGAGCAAAAGAGTTAACTGCAATGAACAGATTATTGTAAATTTTCAAAAGTAGTCTATTTAGAATCTCAAAACACAGTGCCAAATTTTCTCTCGTAACAAAAATAAAAATCAGAAAACATACGCCGTGCAGGCTTTGATTTCCACCATAAATGACACAGCCCGTACGGCATTTAACCTCAGTGTGTTAATTCGTAATTAAAGTGCCTGTTTGCTGAAAAGAGAGCTTGTTTGTTTTTGCAACTGCATGCATCTATTTATTTATTTATTTATTTATTTATTTATTTTCCTTGTTGCAGACTAGATCTCAGGAATGACATTTAATAAGACAGCCAAATGGCTATGAGGGTTTTTGTCTGTATTTCTTATATACATTAATATTAAATAAACAAATAGAACTAAATGTAAAATTCTTTAAGAAAACCTTCAGAACTGAGGTGAACTGAATTTTCTTTCTGTATGTGTGCTATCGACATGTGCTTCTTGGTAAGTTACTGTTCTCCATCAATTTCCTTAAATTGTATGCTGTCAAGTAGGCCTATATATGAGAAAGCTACACACAGCCAATGCACTCTCAATATATTTTTTCCTTGAAGAGAAATAGAAAATTCAGAACAAATTAAGATCTGTAATGTTGCTTATTTAAAAGAGAGGATAGCTTTGGAAAATTCTGATGTCAAAATGACAACAGTGAAGAAAAAAAAAAAAAAAAAAAAACTCATTTTAGACATTGCAGAAAAGGTTAGAGCAGCATGGTAGTGATAGTATGTGAATCTCAGAAAATGAAAAGATGCCTTTGGATTACTGATGCACTCAGATGAAGGCAAGAATATTATTGTTGTATAGTGGTTACAGTGACATATGGTGTCTAGTAGCTCATTAAATTGTGCTTGACAGGAGATGAAACAGAAAGACTTAAACATTCAGAATAAGTGTAAAATTTTGTGGTATTCTGGCAGATCACTTATTGTAGACATCTTAAGCAAACTGGCTGTGCACCCTACCACCTGCAGCTAGCAAGCTTTGATCTTTCGATAACAAACACAAGATGCTGTTTTATAACTTGCACCAAGACAGCTGTGTCAATCGAATCTGTCAAAGTGAGCAAAAGAATTAACTGTAATTAACAGATAATAGTAAATTTTCAAAAATTGTTGTGATTTAGAATCTCAAAACACAGTGCCAAAATTTTGTTTAAATTTTAAAATGGTATTTTGATTTTATTTGAAGATGCCAGATATTGCTGATTAATAAACTATAGCAGCAGAGAGAATACTGATTGCACTGTAAGATGTTGGGAGAAAGTGAATGTTGGATGTAACTTGACAAACAGCTCAGTTTACTTAACATTACAATTGATTGAGATCAAAAATGTTCAGACATTGGTAAAACTGAAGTGTGAATACATAGGGAATTCAGGGTAATTCTGATTATTATACAACATTCAACATATTTCCCCAGTCTGCAAATAAAACCTACTTTTGGCTTTAAAATCTGAATTTGTATTATAAGTATTGTATTTGTACTAAGAAATAAAGAGCTAAGTTTTGTTATTTAGAATGTGTTAGAGATTTCTTGTTTCCAGAAAATCCTTTCAGAATTAAATTTGTCCAGGGTAAATAAAGTTCCTGCATTTTCCTTTCTTGGACTGTTCGGTGTACAGAGTATGTTATAAATAAACTATTTTACAGTAGCAGCTATTGGATTGACACTGTGCATTGGGAATTACCTAAACAATTCCTTGGTGTTTCAAGTTCTGCCCTATCAATCTTTCTGGAACTGGAAAAGATTTGAAGGAAAGCAGCACAGTTTGTTCTGGGTAATTTCTGATAAGACTAGTGTTCCAAAAATGTGGCAAATTTTGGGTTGGGAAGACCTGGGAGTATACAAAATTCCTTGTACTTGCAGTATGGTGTACATTGGCCAAACATGCCGGTCCATTGGTACTTGTATCAAGGAACATGAACACAATATTTGTCTCAACCAGCTAGACAAATCAGCAATAGCTGAGCACGCTCTATCGTCGGGTCATGATGTCATGTTTCAAGATGCTTAAGCTCTTACTCACACTAGACACTACAGGTCCAGGATTATATGGGAAGCTGTTGAAATACTTAGGAATCCTAACAATTTCAACAGGGACCGGCTATCAATTAAGTAATACCTGGTTGCCAGCCATTGACGATTTACGTAGGTAGTTCCCTTCCCTGTCCCTTCACTATTGTTATTTCGTCTTGGTGTTTTCCAACTCTGTACGTTTCTCATCACCAGATGTTTCATTCCAGGCTTCTGTCAATGTCATATGTTACGTACACATGTTATGTGACCGTGTTAGACTGATTCTGATGGTTCGGTCAGCTTCCGCTTCGAACGCTAGCACTGTGCCCCCGTCCGGGGAGCCTTCTGGTGATGATGAACGTACCATTTCCACTTCTATTTTAACATCTGTAATTTCAAAATGTCATTGTTTAAGAACCCTTTCTTGTGGACAGTCAAGATTTTCTTCTGATGACGCAGAGCAGAGTTCTCTGCGAAACTTAAAGAATTTCACCTTATTTTCTTGACACAGCATAAGCCCAAAAGCCTATATCATGTCAAGGTATTTGTTTATTTACAAAGTGTTCATCACTGTACATAGATTATTGTTAATTTAAACAAATGATTTGACAAATCCTTTACTCTAGGCATATTTCATAATATGTAATTGTGCAGTCTATGGAAGCTAAATAAACAGTGCCTCTCATCCTCCAACGCTCCATCAAGATCTTGACACATCATATCTACAGCACTGAAATGCTGCACTAATTATACTGTTTACCATTTGCAGATGATGTTGCAATCTGGAATGAATTAGAAGAGGAATTGGGAGAGAGAATGCAAAGCTGGAGTGAGGAGTTTAAGAAATATGGTTTAAACATCAGCAAGACGAAGACGGTGGTGATGAAAGTGTATGGGGAAGGAGCAGAACCAATAGTCATGTTAAATGAAGCTTAACTGGGCAACGTTCCAGTTTTCAAATACTTGGGTAGCGTTTTATCAAATGACAACCTAGCAAAACATGAGGTGAACAATTGAATCAATAAGGCAACACAATTTTACCACCAGGTAAGACACCTGCTGTGGGATGAGCAAATACCCATGAAAACAAAAATGACATTGTACAAGTCCTATTATACACCAATTCTTACATACAGTCTCGAAACCATAACACTGACCAATAGACATAATTCCAAACTTCAGGCAGCTGAAATGAAATTCCTACGCACTATGATCCAGAAAACCAGGAAGGACAAGATTAGGAATGAGAAAATTAGAAAAGTAGGAATAGATGATTCTCTCCTCAACAAGATTCAGATATCAAGACTGAAGTGGTTTGGTCACATGAAGAGGATGCCAGTAAACAGAACTGCAAGGAAGGAATTTGACAGAAAAGTAGAAGGAAGATGACCCGTGGGAAGGCCACAAAGGAAATGGATAGATTTAGTTAAGAACGAGGTACTACTGAGGTCATGCATGATTGGGACAAGTTGGTGAAGGAAGAATGGTACAAGGACAGGATGAGATGGAGGAGGCTCATATACCACACCCAGGAAACTGGAGATGGTTTAGGATGATGATGATGATGATGACCATATCTCCTTTATAATTTAGAGTTTCCTTTCTGTAACAGAACTTTTCTTTAATGGCAGCCTGTAAATGCAGGTGGTTGTTCCTAAATAAATGAAAATATAATAAATACATTTTTAAAAAAGTTGTTTAAGTTGCACCGACACAGATAGGTCTTATGATGGCGATGGGATAGGAAAAGAAGTGGCCATGGTTTTAATTAAGGTACAGCCCCAGCTTTTGCCTGGTGTGAAAATCGGAAGCCATGAAAAACCATCTTCAGGGCTGCCAACAGTGGGGTTTGAACCCACTATCTCCCAGATGCAAGCTCACAGCTGAGTGCCCCCAACAGCATGCCCAGTAAATAAATAAGTGAATGAATGACCAAATGCCATTAAAATCCCTGATCTGGCCAGGAACTAAACCAGGGGCCCTCAGCAAAAGGAGCCAGACCACCTATTCTCATTTTTGTTTTGACCTGTATGGGACTAGATTTTGACTTCCATTTATTAGTATAAATACTGCTACAGTATAATGCTTTACAGGTCTTGTAAATGAACCAAAAGTCCCTCCTTTATAAGAAGAAGAGACAACATGCAACCAAAATTTAAAAATTCAGTTCATTCTCTTGATGTTATCAACCTCTTATCCAGCCAGGATTGTTTAATCAATTAGATAACACAATTCCCTTTCACTTGTTATTGATGAGCCTCTCTTATCAGACACAGAGATAATGGTGACTTGCCCATATCAGTCCAGTTCACGCCTTGGATCGATCAAGTCAGCACCATGCCGGTACGCGACAGGCTACCAGAACTGAGGGCGGTGAGTTAATATGACCAGAACATGGCTTCAGTGTGTTGTTGTTGTTGTTGTTATGGTCATCAGTTCATGGACTGGTTTGATGCAGCCCCCATGCCAGCCTATCCTGTGCTAACCTTTTCATTTCTACCTAACTACTACATCCTACATCTACGCTAATCTGTTTGTCGTATTCATACCTTGGTATAACCCTTCCACTCGTTATCACCTACACTTCCCTCATAGACCAACTGAACAAGTCCTGGATGACTTACGATGTGTCCTATCATTATATTTCTTCTTGAATTTTGCCAAACCAGTCTCCTCTAATCAGTTTGATTCAGTATCACTTCATTTGTAATTCGATCTACGCATCTCATCTTCAGCATGCTCCTGTAACACCATATTTCAAAAACCTCTATGTTTCTTTTTGAGCTAGTTATTGTCTGTTTCACTTTCATGCAATGCCACGGTCCAGACCAGAGTTGCTCACACTGGGCAGACTGGCAGACGATGAGCGCAGTGTATGCTATTCGACCACAAATGTTGTGGTTACGTCACAAGCCATGAAGGCTGGGCGAAGTTCTCCCAGTAACTCTTGATCACTGCGGCGATATCTGAATTTAAAATGGAGGCAGAAAATAACGAATGAAAGAGCAGAAAACCACGTCATTTTCAAATCACGTCGTAAGAAATAAGTTATTAATGTTCATTGCAGTTTACATATTTCGACTGGATAAAATAAAGAGTTAGGCCTACAACCTCAAATAGTTTTGTAATGTACGTAATAAATTAAAATTTTCACTATTAAATTTTAAGAGTGCTTTAGAAATATTTCTAATATAATATAGTTAAGGTAGATAAGCTGTGACTTGTGGTTGCTTCGGTTTAAATTATCTGATAAACTCACCAACAATCCAATCATGCTTACTGGAAATATCAGTTAGGTTATTTATCTGAAGACTTACTCTATATCTATTTGGTATATACATTTGTTCTTTAATCTTGGACAGTAAATACAGTGTCTATGCCTCCACTCGTGATGAAACTCCCTCACCATTCAGGGGCTAGCTATTATCATCGGACGCCGGATAAAATCAAATCAAAATCTCTTTATTTGCAAATGAGGTGTCTACCTCGGTAGCAAATGGTACAATAAAATACATTATTGTCAAGCACTAAATATTAAATCAACAAGAGAAGAAAATTTTCCTATAATAAAATATTATACAATTCACACTAACAATTTTTTCTATTAAACACACAGCACATCTTTAATAAATTTATATTGTTTACAAAATTCTACTTATAATATCTCCTGTACTACTTACCAATATAGTCAACTGATATACAGTATGTGGAATTACTTCAAATGATAGTATACAACTCAAATAAGATTAAAATTTACATTGCATTTATTTACTTTTTTTTTTTTTTTTTACCCATTCTGGAACCTAAGTAGCATAATGACCTGCTGCGTCTTAACCAGAGCCCCTTTTGCACCACTTTTCAGAGTTCCTGAAGGGCCTTCACAGCTACCGTAGCGGTCCTAGGGCCCTCGAAGTCCCCACTGTACTTCACCCCTACAGCCAGTCCCCTACTTTGGCTGTCCAAACTCCTTAGACCAGGGGATGGAATTAATTTATTCACACACATTTTTTATTTACATTAACCTGCACTGGTCGAATGCCCTCTAACATTTATTTTCTCTGTTGCTGTTTATTCTCTTCTTGAATATCTGTACAGATTTTGGAAAAGGATCAAACACTACCCCTGGTAAACTGTTCCACTCCTTCACACCCTTCCCAATGAATGAAAATTTACCCCAGTCGCTTCTGCTAAAATTCCTTCTAATTTTATATTTGTGGTCAGTCCTGCGGATATAATTATTTTCCAACTGAAGCCTCTCACGGATATCTCCCCATGCTTCTTCTCCTGTATAGGCTCTATATAATCCTATAAGTCTAGTTTTCTCCCTTCTCTTAAAGTTTCCCACCCAAGTTCCCTTAACCTTTCTGATACACTACTCCTTCTCCTGAAATCCCCTGTTACAAATCTTGCTGCTTTCCTTTGCACACTATCTATTTTTATCTATTTCTTAGTTTTAAATACTATTTTCAAATTCAGAGAAGAGGAAAATTCAAACATCGCTGTTCGAAATCAGGCAGTAAACTTGTTGAATTACGTAAATACATTACTTTTTCTGCTGAATGAATGACAGGAATTTTACTTTTTGAGAAATGGAAATACTGTCATTTCCATCCAAGGAATTGTAGATCGTAACTTGTACGCTTAAACCATGTACCTTTGTAAACTGTAAAACAAAAATTATAACGTGTTAGTTTTCTTTGAACGTATAAATATAAGAAAATAAAACTGACTGTTTACATTGAGTGCAATATAAATCAAACAGGAATTTATTGAAAAGATCAGTTTTCTTGCAATTATAGATTTTTTTTTTTTTTAATACTGTACCCCATTCAGCATTTCGCTCAGTAGTGGAGGAGAGCTTCATAACCACAATCAAATGTTCACCGTTCCCTTCCTGAAAAGTGTGTTCGCTCTCTCGCTTCCCTGTGACGTATGCTTGCTACTATAAGCTGCCCGCATTTACGTCACGCCAGCCCGACTGTACTGGGCTAGCCTCAACAGGTGCCCCGCCGAGCACTTCTGCTACAGACGAAAGCCTTCAAAAACATCTTTCTTATTCAATGTTCAAAGTGAGCAAATTTCTTAAGAATGGTCCTCCTTGCTTGTGTTGTCTGCATTTTATAATGTCCTTACTTCTGCCATCATTAGCTATTCTGCTAGCTAAGTAACTTCCTGTAAGACTTCATTTCCTAGTCTAATATTTCCTGCACCAACTGACTTCATTTGACTTCTCTGAGAAGATAGGATGTTACTGGGAAAGAAATTCATCAAGGGATGACAGGAGATTCCATAAGGAGGTAGTCCAAAGAGTGAAAGATACAGAAAGACAAATAATAAGGATAAAAGGTAACGGCAAGAGAATGCTAATAGAATTTTACAAAGTAAGTGAAAATATGACAATAACGACGCAAATTTTAACAAAAAGGGAAATGAGAGGAATAATTTGGTAGCTGAAGGAAGTTTACAAAATTAAGCTTTAATAGAAAAATAAGGAAAATTAATGTATTTTATGTAATACACACAAGGAAATGGCACATCTGCTCAAGGAGTGTAAAGAAATGATAAATATTGGGGAGAAATATATAGATGGAAAAGAGATAGGTAAAATATATGAATATGAACCCGAACTTTACACACTTTGTTAAACTATTAAACATAGAATGGAGGAAGAACAGCAAAATTATATATTATTATCAGAGGAATTTGGGGAAATAAATGTAAATAAGGCAAAAACAGATAAAATTACATATACAGTAGTTAAAGGAAGAGGTATCCTGGACTAGGTAACTTAGTTACAATCCAGGAAATACCTAAAAAGGATAAGATTGTCTAACTTACAACAGTCAGAGAATATGTACTGTAGCAGTAAATTATAGTTTAATCATGTGTTATGACAGTTTCTTAGTTGAAATAAGTTTGGTATTTATTTTTTAAAATTTATTTTATTTTATTTATTTTTGAAAACGAACAAAACCAATGGCATGTGATAATGATCTTTGCAGTTTGTTGTCATCCATGACTGGGGGTGTCTCTGTTTGCGGTTTTCGTTTATTCATATGTAGTAGGAATATGTTTGGTATTTCCTAAAACTAACAACACCAGCTGCGTGCGAGTGCAATGATTCCGATGGACGGGTGCTCACTCCTACGGTTGATGGTCATCTGTGACTGGGGGGGAGGAGGGAATCTGTTCATTGTCTTTGTCCATTCACATGTACTTCATATGTAAATATGTAAATAAGATTGTATAATATGTATTGGGTATGTAACATACACAGGTTGGTTTTTAAGTTTTGGCAAACATGCTCCAACA
Organism: Anabrus simplex; assembly: GCF_040414725.1. Classification (NCBI taxonomy): domain Eukaryota; kingdom Metazoa; phylum Arthropoda; class Insecta; order Orthoptera; family Tettigoniidae; genus Anabrus; species Anabrus simplex. The sequence goes on along the minus strand of NC_090277.1, from coordinate 96,103,889 downwards.
CAGCCATGCAAGGTGCCTGGCTCTGTTATTCTTACCAAAACTTGCTGACCTGCGTCTCCTACCTCAGAGCACATGACCTCACTCCTCCCCCTCCACATTCGTTTACAGTGGCCAGGTGAAGATGAGCAGTTGTGAGCAAGCGCTTGCGAAGGACAGTCACCATGTTTTCCAAGCATGAACAGAGAAGCTGGTTAAACATCCAGTGTGCTAGAGGTCGCACCAAGGACGCGATCACGTGTTGGACATGTCTCGATCTTGTCGCCCACCAGTAAGCAACGAACATGTACAGACTGTGTCCGGATATGGGGAGATCCATCGGATGTGATCTTAACGCAGGCCGTTAATGCAGCGTACTAATGTTCATATCTGCGAAACAATATGCGAGCAGCTCTGAGAAGAAAACGGCGACACTTCATGTATAACCCCCCATCGTTTTGTATGACAATGCTACGGCACACACAGCAGGAGTTATGTCTGAATTGTTCAATTGCTGGGGGGTGCACTATTACCCCCATACTTTCCACATTTAAGCCCCTGTGACTTCGATCTAACGTTTAAGATGAAGGAGCCATTACGCAGGAAGCGCTTCCGTACAAGTGAAGACGTTTTACAGGCCAATGACCGCTCTCTTCGTACCACTGAGAGACTGCGCCGTGCCAATGGGATCCGACGGGTTTAGCAATGCTGGGAACATCTACGTAACGCTGGTGACTATATCGAAGGCCTATGGAACTTAGAACCATGTATGTATTAATAAATAAAATTGTTGCCAAAACTTAAAAACCAACCCTTGTATATATCAAACATTAATTGTAATATTTCACAAATTGGAATATTTTTGGTATTTTGTAGTACTTTCAAAACTAACTTCATGTAGTAATTTAGATTACAGTAAACAAATACTCTGTCCCTAGTTGTTGGTCATCTGTGACAGGGAAAAAAGTATTCATTCATATTAATAAAATAGTTTCCTTTTGATTTTCAGTCCCTGCAATGGAATTCAAAACCTGAACCCGTCATTGTACTCCTAGGAGAGAATCTTCAAGACATCAATGCATATCTCAGTGAGGTCAGTTATAACCTGGGTTTCAATTTAAAAAAAAAAGTTTTTGATTTAAATCATATTTAAATTAAACCATAAAAATTGTCATTATTTATCACATATATCATTTAAAATAAATTTGAGTAACACAATTACAGTAGAACCCCGCTTAACCAAACTTTGATATAGATGTTGATTCCCATAGGGAATCTGAAATATTTGTTCCGAATGAGTAATTTATAATACGAATATAAATGGTCCGTTATTGGACATTATAAATTTTCCAGCTAACTCGCTCCTGGTTGCCAGCGTTTCACCCCCATGTGCTAGGCTGGGCTCATCAGTTGGTACCTAGCACACCTACCAAGACGCTGGCCAATGCATACCGTGGAGGCCACTGCGTAGGCTAATTGTAGCCACCGGCAGCGCCAATGCACTATGAGAGACTTTGTCTCATTATCATTGTCAAAGACATAGTAGATTTAGTTTATTTTTATGTTTTAAGGGTGGCACTTGCTTGTGGCCTGGCTATCTGCCCATGTGAGTGTCCACATTGTAGACTTAGTTTATTTTTATTTTGCATCCACATGGTAGATTTAGTTCCTATTTTTTATCTTTTTCTCTTGGTAATGGGAATATGTATTCGGGCCGAAAGCCTGTAATGTTCTTCAATAAATATTAATACTCCTTCATCCATATCTGTAGGAAATCATTTTGTATCTTCCGCCTTTGTCCGACTTCTTGCTGAGCTCTGGACCAGTAGGACAGACTGTAAAGCGTTCGCCATTAAAGAAATGACTTGGCGTTAGTATGTCAGAGCCGTCTTGTGTGATGGGTCTCGAGTTAATCAGCGAACCCACTTCTACGGGCCATGTTGTCAGAATATCATGGTGAACCGGGGACTTCCCCACCATCCTCTACACCAAGCAGCCCATGGTGGTGGAGAACCAATAAAGACAGTTCTGTGCATATGTTCTCTATCTTCTTTATTTGCTTTATATATTGTGATCAGATTTGGGAAGTAATTGAATTACTTGTAACAATTACATTCTTAGTAATTTTTACTTGTAATCATTAATTTTTACAAAATATAATTTACTTCTTGAAATAAAATTGTAACCGTTACAATTAAGATGCCAGATACCACACCACCTGTACTACATTTACGAAATAAAAAACAGACACCTCAACGCAGGATCGACCCCTCGACCTCCTGCATGCTAACCCAAAACTTTATCCACTGCACCAACTGTACAGCACGACTAATATGTGCTGACAGAGGTAGTTACCCTACATGTGGTTACAGTATTGCCAGATTGCCACTCTTCAACGTCCTTTTTCTGCCAGGTATACTCGCAGGACAAACTTTTGTGAGAGACATTTTTTTATTGCTGGCATGTGAGGAGTCGCGCTGCGACGCCCGAGTACACGAATTTCGGTTCACCCTGTAGAAATTTATTATACATACATACATACATACATTATCATTATAGACTGTTATGCCTTTCAGCGTTCAGTCTGCAAGCCTCTGAGAATTTACTAAACGTCGCCACAATCCTCGATTTGTAACTAGTGTTGTGGCTTCATTTAGTTCTATACCTCTTATCTTTAAATCGTTAGAAACCGAGTCTAACCATCGTCGTCTTGGCCTCCCTCTACTTCTCTTACCCTCCATAACAGAGTCCATTATTCTCCTAGGTAACCTATCCTCCTCCATTCGCCTCACATGACCCCACCACCGAAGCCGGTTTATGCGTACAGCTTCATCCATCGAGTTCAGTCCTAAATTAGCCTTTATCTCCCCATTCCGAGTACCCTCCTGCCATTGTTTCCACCTGTTTGTACCAGCAATCATTCTTGCTACTTTCATGTCTGTTATTTCTAACTTATGAATAAGATATCCTGAGTCCACCCAGCTTTCACTCCCGTAAAGCAAAGTTGGTCTGAAAACAGACCGATGTAAAGATAGTTTCGCCTGGGAGCTGACTTCCTTCTTACAGAATACTGCTGATCGCAACTGCGAGCTCACTGCATTAGCTTTACTACACCTTGATTCAATCTCACTTACTATATTACCATCCTGGGAGAACACACAACCTAAATACTTGAAATTATCGACCTGTTCTAACTTTGTATCACCAATCTGACATTCAATTCTGTTGAGTTTCTTACCTACTGACATCAGTTTAGTCTTCGAGAGGCTAATTTTCATACCATACTCATTGCACCTATTTTCAAGTTCCAAGATATTAGACTGCAGGCTTTCGGCACAGTCTGCCATTAAGACCAAGTCGTCAGCATAGGCCAAACTGCTTACTACATTTCCACCTAACTGAATCCCTCCCTGCTATTTTATACCTTTCAGCAGATGATCCATGTAAACTACGAACAGCAAAGGTGAAAGATTACAGCCTTGTCTAACTCCTGTAAGTACCCTGAACCAAGAACTCATTCTACCATCAATTCTCACTGAAGCCCAATTGTCAACATAAATGCCTTTGATTGATTTTAATAATCTACCTTTAATTCCATAGTCCCCCCGTATGGCGAACATCTTTTCCCTCGGTACCCTGTCATATGCTTTCTCTAGATCTACGAAACATAAACACAACTTCCTATTCCTCTCGTAGCATTTTTCAATGACCTGGGGCATACTGAAAATCTGATCCTGACAGCCTCTCTGTGGTCTGAAACCACACTGGTTTTCATCCAACTTCCTCTCAACGACTGATCGCATCCTCCCTTCCAAGATGCCAGTGAATACTTTGCCTGGTATACTAATCAATGAGATACCTCGATAGTTGTTGCAATCCTTCCTGTTCCCTTGCTTATAGATAGGTGCAATTACTGCTTTTGTCCAGTCTGAAGGTACCTTACCAACACTCCACGCTAATTTTACTACTCTATGAAGCCATTTCATCCCTGCCTTCCCACTATACTTAACCATTTCAGGTCTAATTTCATCTATTCCTGCTGCCTTATGACAATGGAGTTTATTTACTATCCTTTCCACTTCCTCAAGCATAATTTCACCAACATCATTTTCCTCCTCCCCATGAGCTTGGCTGTTTGCAACACCACTATGATGATTTCCTTTTACATTGAGAAGATGTTCAAAATATTCCTTCCACCTCTCCAGTGATTCCCTGGGATCTATTATGAGTTCACCTGAATTACTCAAAACACTGTTCATTTCCTTTTTCCCTCCCTTCCTAAGATTCTTTATTACTGTCCAGAAAGGTTTCCCTGCTGCTTGACCTAGCCTTTCCAGGTTACCAAAATCTTCCCATGACTTCTTTTTGGATTCAACAACTATTTGTTTCGCTCTGTTTCTTTCATCTACATACAAATCCCTGTCTGCCTCAGCCCTTGTTTGGAGCCATTTCTGATAAGCCTTCTTTTTACATTTACAGGCTGCTCTCACTTCATCATTCCACCAAGATGTTCGCCTTTTCCCGTCTTTACACACAGTTGTTCCTAGGCATTCCCTTGCTGTTTCTACTACAGCATCCCTGTATGCCACCCATTCACTTTCTATATCCTGAACCTGCTTACTGTCTACTGTTCGAAACTTCTCACTAATCATATCCATGTACTTCTGTCTAATTTCCTCGTCCTGGAGATTTTCTACTCTTATTCGTTTGCAGACAGATTTCACTTTCTCTACCCTAGGCCTAGAGATACTTAGTTCACTACAGATCAGATAGTGGTCTGTATCATCGAAAAATCCGCGAAAAACTCGTACATTCCTAACAGATTTCCTGAATTCAAAGTCCGTTAAGATATAGTCTATTATGGATCTGGTGCCCCTAGCCTCCCATGTGTAGCGGTGAATAGCCTTATGCTTGAAGAATGTATTCGTAACAGCTAAACCCATACTAGCACAGAAGTCCAGCAAACGCTTCCCATTCCTATTAGCTTCCATATCTTCCCCACATTTACCAATCACCCTTTCGTATCCTTCAGTTCTATTCCCAACTCTCGCATTGAAATCGCCCATTAGCACTATTCTATCCTTGCTGTTCACCCTGACCACAATGTCACTCAATGCTTCATAAAACTTGTCAACTTCATCCTCATCTGCATCCTCACATGGTGAATACATGGACACAATTCTTGTCCTAATTCCTCCCACTGACAAATCTACCCACATCATTCGCTCATTTACGTGCCTAACAGAAACTATGTTGCGTGCAATGGTATTCCTGATAAAGAGCCCTACCCCAGACTCTGCCCTTCCCTTTCTAACACCCGTCAAGTACACTTTATAATCTCCTATCTCTTCCTCATTATCTCCCCTTACCCGAATATGACTTACTCCTAGCACATCCAGATGCATCCTCTTTGATGACTCAGCCAGTTCTACCTTCTTTCTTCCATAAGCCCCATTAATATTGATAGCTCCCCATCGAATTCCATTTCGTTCGCTAAGTTGTTTCCAAGGAGTCCCTCGCCTGTCATATGGGAGTGGGACTCCATTACTCCCATAGGTCCGAGGCTTGCTTAAAGTGTTCTGAGCTCGGTTAATTCATGAAGCAGGATGCTGCCCTACTTGCACATAGTCCAAGTGAGGATCTCTCCTCTAACGGGTTATGGACCACCGGTGAATTGTATAGTCCTAGCCGCCTGAGCACAAGGAGGGCCACGACTCAGAATATGTCCGAGATGCCCACTCCCATTCCATAGCAACTGGTATCCTGACTCTCAAGACCACTTACTAGCCACTCAGCTGTTGCCCATGGTTCACGAACTAGGACGTGACTACAGTAATCCACAAACATGAACCATAATTTATTAAGGTATGAAAAAAAAATCTCCCATCTTCCCTCAACCATAATCACCTCAGTATGTTTATCCTACTTGAAGCAGAAATGTTTGGAAACATGGCTGTTTTTTTTCAATGACCCTGTATATAACTTGGTACAGCAACTCAGTGTTGGAGAAACTTTACAGTAAGCTTGTCTCTTGTTAAGGTAGAAATGGTTCGAGAAATGCTCGACACGATCAAGACCAACACGTCGGAGATCAGGAGGCTGTACAGTATAATGCTCTCTTACCCGGGACGCCATCATGGTATGTACAGTGCTGCAATGATCATTTCCAATTTATTGCTCTGGGAAAGCATTCTTTCCAATTATACTAAGACATGTTTGTGAAATTACTAACTGGTTTGGGTAGAAGGCAGTTTGGATTTAGGAAATGTTATTCCTGCGAGGTTCAACTTGTAGGAATGCAACAAGATTTAACAGATATTTTAGATTCAGGAGGTCAAATGGACTGTATCACTATTGAACTATCCAAGGCCTAAATCTAAAATGCTAATAAAAATGAGGGGTACTGGACCTGACAAAAGAATGACTGAATGGGTGGCAACTCTGGCTGCAGAGAGTAGCTTAGTTGAGAAGAAGCTATTCAGTGCAATGTTACTGTCTCTTTGTAGGTCTCCCTATACGGGTTGTATCTGTGATGATGTTGCAAACATTTAGGGATGACGCAGGACGGCAAATGGATCAATTTGAGACAAGGAACCGTAGTCCGGAAACGTTTGAGTCAAAAGTGTACAGCAATGTACACAGTGATGCTCTGAGATGTACTACCCACATTCCTGAAACACAACCCACTTGCCCTTTGTCAACGGATGTAGTTCCAACATGATGGAGCCACACATGACTTTGGACTGAGAGTTAGTGAACACCAGGATCAGACATTCCCTGTAAAGTGGATGGTAAGAGGAGGTCCTGTTTCATGGCTTGCTCATTCACCTGATCTCACCCCCACTTGATTTCTTCTTGTGGGGCCATGTGAAAAGCCTTGTGTATGAGACACCTGTCAAGACTGAAGAGGATCTCGTGGCAAGAATTCTCACTGCCTGTGATGCTGTCAAACAACACCAGGGATATTCGAACAGGTATGACAGAATTTTGTGCGACGATGCCATGCCTGCACTGACACAGGGATGTCATTTCAAACATTTGCTGTAGATGGAGCAGCTTGTGGAACTTGATCATGTAAAAGGACTTAAATGAGCAGAATTTTGCTTAACTTTTGACTATCATTTCCAGACTACGGTTCCTTATCTCAAATTGATCCATTTGCCATCCTCCATCATCCCTGAAAGTTTGTATTATCATTAAATTGCTAGACTGAAGTGATGTCAGAGAAATGTAAAAGTCCTTTTCTCCATGTCATAATTTCGACACTAAGGTTGTGAACTTCTTCCACTGCGGTAGTTAAGAAAGTGAGTCGTTCCTCTGTGTCACAATTTACTGTCGTGGAAACCTGAAGGATTGTACCTTTACTACGAGCAAACTGCTAATGTGCCAATTTTGATTTGGCCGACATTGTGCTCATAGCAAACCACGAACCCAGTGCACTGTATATTCAAAATAGGCAGAGAGCTATCATCCCTTGAGATGATTAAAACTCCATCAGATACAAAACACTTCCATTTTCTTTTACGTGGCACCAATTTCCAGTTCGCTTGGCATTTTGTATCATGATCAATAAAGCTCAAGGGGAAACATTAGAACGTGCTGGTATCAATTTACCTCCATCAGTTTTCAGCCACGGCATATGTTGCAATACTGTCAAAAAGTAATTGTACAAAGAATGTCTTATACATGGGTTGATTTTTTAATAGTGGCAACTATTTTTTATTTAGATACATAGCATTCTTACAACGTTGGGCATTTTACAGGCCTTCGAAGTAATCACCACTGTTGAGTATCACTCGTTCCCAGCAATGTGGAAGCAGATGGATGCCATTGAGAGTGTCTGATCTCTAGAGCGGTCGGTGGCCCAGAGAATGTCATCCACTGTGCGGAATTGGACCCTTCAAAATGGCGCTTTCATTTTAGGGATAAAATCATAGTCGCAGGGGCTGAGATCTGGAAAATAAGGAGGGTAGTAAAGCACTTCCCAGCCCTAGCAACTGAACAACTAAGTCACAGCTTCTGCTAAATACGGCCTTGCATTGTCATGCAGAATGATGGGTGGGTTATTCAGGAAGTGCCTTAGTTTTCTTCTTAGAGATGCTACCAGGTTCGTTTGAAAAATGCACAGTAATATTCTGCATTAATGGTATGGTCTTGGGGAATGGTATGTTTTATGACAACAGCACCCCAGTCATAGGCAGCAATCAGCATGTGGTCTTCACATTGGTTCTGGTCGGCCAAACCATTACTTTTCGCTGTGACCCATGATGACAAAACTTGTTTGATTGGTTCATAAGCTCTGGCCCAGATCTCGTCAACAGTGATTATCCGCCTAAGAAGGCCTCGCATCATATTACAGCCATTTTTGATGTTTGGTCAAATCATGTGGAACCCATTTGGAGGCAATTTTCCGCATTCCCAGCCGCTAATTCAGGATCTGCAGGACAGTCGAAGGCGCCACCCTGTATTGTTGGCCAATTCATGAATTGTGGTGTTCCGATCCGCCAGCACTAATGCGTTCACATTCTGCACATCATCATCAATTACTGCAGGATGACCAGGCCACAGCATGCCTGTCACATTCTGTCGACCATCTTTGAAGGCCTTGGCCCACCGTATTACAGTACGATAAGGTAATGCACCTTCACCGTAAGCCTCCTGCAATCCTTCGTAACACTGCCTTGCATTGCGACCTCTAGCGCATTCAACCTTCAATCAGATCTTCTGATCTTGCTTCTAAATCATTACAGCTGTACTCCACGAGCGCACGCTCAAAATTGCGTTCTTGTTGTTGTCGCTACACACATGTGGAGGGCAAGTTCATTTACGCTGAGGGAGGTCGGGTATCTAAGCTACCTCAGGTATACATTATATTGCCCGGCTACGTTTTATGGCATTCTTACAGAATTAAGTTTCCACTACTAAAAAATCAACCCATACATATGGAAATCCTTCTCTAAATATTTACCCCACTGACCGACATGGATGGGTTTCGGCTATTTGGTGTGATGTTTTTAAAAATCACTGGTTAGCTAGAAGGCAGTTCAGGTTTAGGAAAGGTTATTCCATTGAAGCTCAAATTGTAGGATTCCAGCAAGATATAGCACATATCTTGGATTCAGGAGGTCAAATGGGCTGTATCATGATTGACCTATCTAAGGCATTTGATAGCGAAGATCATGGGGAAAATACTGGCAAAAATGCGTGCAATTGGACTAGACAAAAGAGTAACTGAATGAGTGGCTATATTTCTACAAAATAGATCTCAGAGAATTAGAGTAGGTGAAGCTTTATCTGATCCTGTAATAATTAAGAGGGAAATTTCTCTAGGCAGTATTATTGGACCATTATGTTTTCTTATGTATATAAATGATATGGAAATGGAATCGGAGGTAAGGCTTTTTTGCAGATGATATTATTCTGTACAGAGTGATAAATAAGTTGCAAGATTGTGAGAAACTGCAAAATTACCTTGATAATGTTGTGAGATGGGCAGCAGGCAATGGTATGTTGATAAACGGCGATAAAAGTCAGGTCGTGAGTTTCACAAATAGGAAAAGTCCTCTCAGTTTTAATTACTGTGTTGATGGGGTGAAAGTTCCTTTTGGGGATCATTGTAAGTACCTAGGTGTTAATATAATAAAAGACCTTCATTGGGGTAATCACATAAATATGATTGTAAATAAAAGGTACAGATCTCTGCACATGGTTATGAGGGTATTTAGGGGTTGTAGTAAGAATGCACAGGAGAGGGCATAGAAGTTTCTGGTAAGACTCCCAACTAGAGTACGGTTCCAGTGTATGGGACCCTCACCAGGATTACTTGATTCAAGAACTGGAAAAAAATCCAAAGAAAAACAGCTCGATTTGTTCTGGGTGATTTCCAACAAAAGAGTAGCTTAAAAAATTGTTGCATAGTTTGGGCTGGGAAGACTTGGGAGAAAGGAGATGAGCTGCTCGAATAAGTGGTATGTGATTGAAATAATAACATTAAGTTATTTATTAGACCACCTAATCAATACAAAATCGTCTTGGATGATTTACATAAATTTGTTAGCTAATAGTGGTACATGTTTCGCCTTCCCTGAAGGCATCATCAGCCATAGTCTTAACCTTAAATTAAAAATAAGCGTCTAAATAACATGTAGTAATGAAATGAATTTTAAAATCTTGAAGAGATTTGAAGTGAAATAACATTAAAAATAACAATGATGGTTTGAAAATACAATGTGATGAGATACAATAGTGGCAGTATTAACAAAATTAACATTAGAAGGCTGCTAAAATGAGTACAATGGATAAAACAACAGATTGTTATACAACAAGTAGTAAGATTGTATAAAAGTAAAGTTGATAGTCTGGCTGTTATAATTAGACGATGGCGGAAAATCTTATATAATCAAAGTAAAGAAGAGAGAATAAAAGTCAAAGTTAGTCGAGAGATCCGAAGTTAATCATGATCATGAAGATAAAAGACAAAGTCAGATGCATATGGTGAAGTTGTAGAACACGTTGAGGATATGAAGTTGGTGAATAGAAGTTGAAGAACAGTTTCGAATAGGATCACTATGGACCATCTCAAAATTTGAAGTGATGTTTGAATGTTGTAAATTGTGAGTTTGTAGATATTTTAGTTGAAGAAGCATATAGAAGTGGAATCATTTGACGGTGACAAAGATAGCTTGTAATATTATGAGTTAGAAGTATTTGCAACAGTAGACTTCTTGCTACGTGAGTTATAACACACGTAGCAAGAAGTCTACTGTTGCAAATACTTCTAACTCATAATATTACAAGCTATCTTTGTCACCGTCAAATGATTCCACTTCTATATGCTTCTTCAACTAAAATATCTACAAACTCACAATTTACAACATTCAAACATCACTTCAAATTTTGAGATGGTCCATAGTGATCCTATTCGAAACTGTTCTTCAACTTCTATTCACCAACTTCATATCCTCAACGTGTTCTACAACTTCACCATATGCATCTGACTTTGTCTTTTATCTTCATGATCATGATTAACTTCGGATCTCTCGACTAACTTTGACTTTTATTCTCTCTTCTTTACTTTGATTATATAAGATTTTCCGCCATCGTCTAATTATAACAGCCAGACTATCAACTTTACTTTTATGCAATCTTACTACTTGTTGTATAACAATCTGTTGTTTTATCCATTGTACTCATTTTAGCAGCCTTCTAATGTTAATTTTGTTAATACTTCCACTATTGTATCTCATCACATTGTATTTTCAAACCATCATTGTTATTTTTAATGTTATTTCACTTCAAATCTCTTCAAGATTTTAAAATTCATTTCATTACTACATGTTATTTAGACGCTTATTTTTAATTTAAGGTTAAGACTATGGCTGATGATGCCTTCAGGGAAGGCGAAACATGTACCACTATTAGCTAACAAATTTATGTAAATCATCCAAGACGATTTTGTATTGATTAGGTGGTCTAATAAATAACTTAATGTTATTATTTCAATCAAATATCATCAATACGGACCAAAAATGATTTTTATTACATGTAAGTGGTATGTTCCGAGCTGTCAGTGGAGAGATGGCGTGGAATGACATTAGTAGACGAATAAGTTTGAGTGGTGTCTTTAAAAGTAGGAAAGATCACAATATGAAGATAAAGTTGGAATTCAAGAGGACAAATTGGGGCGAACATTCGTTTATAGTAAGGGGAGTTAGGGATTGGAATAACTTACTAAGGGAGATGTTCAATAAATTTCCAATTTCTTTGCAATCATTTAAGAAAAGGCTAGGAATACAACAGATAGGGAATCTGCCATCTGGGCAACTGCCCTAAATGCAGATCAGTAGTGATTAACTGTTTGATAATAAAAACAGGCATTTTGCCTAACATTTGGTCTGTTCTTACTAGTGACCGAGCAGGTTAAACCCAGACCTTCATGTGGCTATTAAATTCTCTGCCAGACAAAGAGCAAGTATATCATTCTTGTTTCAGTATGTTCCTCTGATTACTTTATATTTTCTGCGTAATTTGATCAAAAATAAGAGATACGAGTATTTTTTTTTTTTTTTATGAAGGATTCAAATTTTTTTCAATGTTAACACAGTTAATGGAACTGAAAAAGCTTTTCAGTCTTTTGAAACAAAGTGTAGCATTTCATGTTCTGGGCAGACTGAAAATCTTGCCAGTTGTGTTGTCTCCTAAAATGAACAAACATTAAAATGAGAATTTACAAGAATATCACATATACTTCACTGTATTCTGGAGAAACTCTCATAATTGTTCCCTGAATTTCCCTAGTTTTGAGAATCTTTTAAAACAGTTCCTTCCTTATACCTTATCTTTCAGTACCTCACCAACGGGTAACTTGGGAAACATTTGGGAAGTTTTTTCCGTAGTGATATTATTTTCTGTAACTGAAATTTCAGCAGTAATAAAAAAAAAAAAAGAAAGGAATCTAATTCATGATGATCATCTTTTCAGAGGCAAACTCGGAAGTGCTGACCAGAAGAGAGATAGTCGAGAAAACGATTCGGAATGTGCACAACAAACTGAAAAGTAAGTACCAAAGGTTGATTTAAAAATAAATGATCTCCATCACCGACATCGTCGTATTATACAGGGTGGCGCACGAATAATTGACACATTTGAAAAGCAAATATAAAATGCAACTTATGTACTATGTTGTTAAAATTTCGCGCACGCCTTCCCCGTTTCATGGAAATATCTGTAGAGGTGATACTGCTGCTTTGTCTCCAAATTCCTGCATTCCAGTGAGCTTTCTTCCATGGCCAACCACGGCCAACTCTCCGTTCTGCAGCGCGCCAAAACAGTTATCTTTTATTGTGAATCAAAATGTGTTACGGCGACACAAAAAAATTTCGTGCTGTATTTCAGACTAGGTGGGCACCAGCAAGGAACACCACCCTTCGCTTATACAGAAACTTTTGAAGGACAAGGCAGTGTGAAGGAAGAAAAGCGACAACGTGCACCAACAGTTCAGTCTCCTGAGGGTCGCCATGCAGCGCAGCCCAAACAAGTCAACACGGGGGGCTGCAAGAGAGAGTGAAATATCACCCCATTCAGTTCAAAGAATGTTACCCGGGTATCTTCAATTGTACCCGTACAAAATGTCTGTGCTACACAAGCTAACAGCTCTTCACAGGCAGAAGAGTTAGCAGTACACCTTATGAACTCAAGATAAAGATGAAATACTGTTTAACACTTGGTTCTCTGATGAAGCCTGTGAATTCTTTTTATGGGGCTGTTTGAAAAAAAAAAATCCTTTTCTCTTCAAGACCTCAAAGCCGCATGGAAATGCGTGCTCGGTTTGTGCAGCTCTCCAGTGAAATTCATAAAGACATGTGCCGCAAAGTCGTCAGAAACATACGTACTGGTCTCGAAGAGGTTATCCACCGACGTGGAGGCCACATTGAACATGTGATATTGTGAAATGTATTTCCAGGTTCCAAGCTGCCTGTGTCTAAAATTGCATTAGTGTTCTGTGAAAAATAAAGTTGTTATTCTAAAATTAAATGTGTCAACTATTCGTGCGCCACCCTGTATGACTTTACTGTCTTCCTGTGTGTGGTGGTGGCAGCGGCAGTGGTTGAAGTGGTTATTCATTATTGTTTAAAGCAAGATTATCAAACCAAGCCCCATGGTGCTATAGTCCTGATGAACCATGGCCTAATAAGTGACCGCTGCTCAGCCCGAAGACATGCAGATTACAAGCAGGCGGGTAGTCATTGCGACGAAACCTCTCGGCTGTCCTTCTCGACTGAGGCCACTATGATATAGACGTTGATTCCCATAGGGAATTTCATCTGATGGCCAAGCAGACATCAATTTTTGGTAATGAGTCTACAAGTCTCTCATAATGCATTGGCAATGCCGGTGGCTCCAAGTAGCCTACGCAGTGGCCTCCACGGTATGCACTAGCCAGCGTCGTGGTGGGTGAGATAAGTACCAAATGATGAGCCCAACTTAGCACATGGGAGCGAAATGCTGGCAAGCAGGAATGAGTTAACTGGAAAATTTATAATGTCCAGTAATGGACCATTTATATTGGTATGAGGCCACTATCTTGTTGCCTGATAGCTCCTCAGATGTTTTCAAGTTGTCTGAGTAGACCTCAAACCATGCCTCAAATCCAGTTAAAAATCCCTGATCTGCTCAAGATTTTAATCCAGGACCAGAGGTGGGTTTACCACCCCTAAACTGTGAAAATGGCAGCAAGATTATCAGCCCATTCTATAATCAAATCAACGTGAAACCCCAAAAGCTGAAGAATAAGAAGTTGGCAAACCTTGTAGTGCTATATAAAAAGGTTACTTGCTTTAACTTATGCCCCACTATCTATTTTTATGGTTTTTGGGAAACGCCGAGGTGCCAAAATTTAGTCCCACAGTTCTTTTACATGCCAGTAAATCTACCAACACGAGGCTGACGTATTTGAGGAGCTTCAAATACCACCGGACTGAGCCAGGATCGAACCTGCCAAGTTGGGGTCAAAAGGCCAACGCCTCAACCAACTGAGCCACTCAGCCTGGCAACAAGTAATGGATTCCCTGCAAGATTCTATACCATCCCACACTATTGGTCGGAAACTACCAGCAGCTGGACTAGGAATTACCGACCCATGCGTCGGCTGCTGTTAACAGCTGTATTTGGAGTGGTGTCGTGATTGGGAATCCTGGACTGCTGATGAATGGCATCGCATTGTGTTCAGCGGTGAATCATGGTTCTACACTACCACGGATGACCATCCTCTGCGAGTATGGCGTATAGCAGGGACGTGGGGAGAAGTCCTATTCTCCCAATGTCTAGGAGGTGGTGTTGGTGGTGGTGTTTATTGTTTTAAGAGGAAGTACAACTAGGCAACCATCTTCTATATAACACTAGAGAGAAATAAATGGAAGGGATCCAATGCTTCAAAAAATGAAGGCATCGGCCAAAGAAAGACAAGGGCCATGAAGGGCGTGAAAATGGAACACTCCCTAGCCCCTGGAACATAACAGCATTGGAGTCAGAAAAGAACAAAAATTGACTGAGGAAGGTTGGATAGAATAGATGAAAGGGAGAAGCCTAACACAAGTTAATTGAAGAAATACTAGGACTCGGCTAAAGGCACCGTAGTCGCCGACCCATGCTCCCAAGTTGAGTGCCCCTGGGACCCCTTTTAGTTGCCTCTTACAAGAGGCACTGGCTATCATGGGTGGTATTCTACTGCCCTCACCCACAGGGGAAAATTTCAATTACGATTCCCAACCACATTGAAAAATAACTTCTAGACATCTTTTCAATCCCGAATTGACTACATACAAGATAACATCATATTTATGAATCAAAAACATTTCATTGGATGGAGTTAACAATTTTTTACAAGATTTTCATGCCATTTCACCATATTTTACCTGTATTGTCTGTAATACATGTTTCATATTAAGTTATCTCCTAATAGACAAAACAATATGATTTTTGGTATTCATTGAATATACAAGCTATTTTTTCAATAAATTACATTCATTTTAATGTCTTTTCAGTGCTTAATTTCATTTCTTGCAAATACTGGAATGTCACAATTGCCATTTTAATTCAATAGGTTCTTTCTTTCATTCTTTCTTCCTTAATCCGCTTAGCCTCCAGGATTGGTTTTCCTCTAGGACTTAGCAAGGGATCCCACCTTTACTGCATTTACAGGCACTGTCCTGCAGCATGAGACTTTCAGTTGAGGGAATACAACTGGGAAGGAGGACCAGCACCTCACACAGCCGGCCTTACTTGTTATGCTGAACAGCGGCCTTGTGTGTGTGTGTGGGGGGGGGGGGGGAGATCGGAAGGGATACATACGGAGGAGGGAACGAAGCTGCTGTGGCCTTAAGTTAGGAGAAGTGGGAAACCATGGAGAACCACTTCGAGGATGGCTGAGGTGGGAATCGAACCTTCCTCTACTCAGTTGACCTCCCGAGGCTGCATGAACCCCGTTCCAGTCCTTGTACCACTTTTCAAATTTCATGGGAGAGCCGGGAATCGAACCCGGGCCTCTAGGAGTGGCAGCTAATTGCACTAACCACTACACTGCAGAGACAAATCAAGAGGTAAATTACAAGTAAAAATTTCTAGAAGAGTATTCATTACAAGTAATTTGATTACTTTATTCAATTACTTCCCATCTCCCCAGATATGTTAATATTGATGCATTTGAATCTCATCATAAAATGTATCCCTTGCAGGTTTAGAGAGTTCAGTTGACGAGACTTCAGCTCCAACTCTGTACAGGATACAGTGCATTCAGAATGCTGCTCACATTAGGATGTTCAAACAAGTCACCGAGAACTACCACCAGGTGCTACTCAACTACAAGGACAAGTGTACCGCCCTCATTAAACGACAGCTCTCGATAAGTAAGTCCAACTTTAACTGTAGTCTTTTGATCCAAGAGCTGAAACTTCTCTCATCCCTCACAATCTTACGAGCTGAATCACCTCTGTTATAAAATGTTACCTTCCTTTCTCCCTCTCCTTCTTTGTTTAGGGGAGACATGCACAAAAATTAACTGATTTTCTAAATTCTCTGTAACTTGGACATAATGACATATTGATTTGAGAGATGACATATTTGAGTTTGAATCGTGAAACTTTGCACACTCATTCGAACTACATTCTTCTTAGCTATAAACATTAATCAGTTAGATAAAATATTTTTGAAGATTTTTTTATTTTTTATTTTCATATCTGAATTTTGGTTGTATTGATGTACCTTTCCTCAGCAACACTGAGGTCTTGGACCTTGTGATCTTTTTTGAGGATTTCTAAGAACTTGATGATTTAATGCCTGCAGGCATTTTTATTTAATACATATTTCAATTCTTTAAAATAAATTAAGTTTCCAATTTGAAAACTTCACAAAATATTAAATGTATATAAAATTCTAAAGTCCATAAAATGACATATTTTGTAATGTCCTTGCAGAAAAATGTGTGACAGTGTTTAGCCTGCCTGTCTATCAAGTTTTAGGTTGATATCTTTAGTATAAATTAAGTTTCCAATTTGAAAACTTCACAAAATATTAAATGTATATAAAATTCTAAAGTCCATAAAATGACATATTTTGTAATTTCCTTGCAGAAAAATGTGTGACAGTGTTTAGCCTGCCTGTCTATCAAGTTTTAGGTTGATATCTTTAGTATTTCCAGAGAAAAATGTACCTTTGTCATGGACAAAGGTAGTCTAGGAAATGACTATTGAATTTCACAACATGAAACCTTGCCCTGTATCTCTCAAATCAAAATAAACTTTCCGCAGTGATCACCACGCTTGACCAACCAGAAATTATACTTTACAGGCTTCTTCAATATGGTACTCCAAAGTGTGACATTGCCAACTACCTGCCAAGACAGATGCTGTAAAGAATTCAGCAAAAATGAAAAACAGTAATGCAAGAAAAATAAGGGTCATGGCATCTGACTTAGCTATAGAATTCAACATTCCCTAGATTCCCTACATAATAAGCTAGAAATTTCAGTAAAAAAAATAGTTAAGACAAAACATTACACTATACAAAGGCGTTTTGGTTTTATGATAATGTTAAAATATAAGATTTTATTTTTTACAGGATGATTTTTTTAAATTGTAAATGTCTTCTGTTAATTGATAAGCCAGTTCCATTTTCAGAGTTCTGTTTTTGTTTGCCTGTTTATCCTAGTCATTTAGCTGTGTCATTTCCCCCCAGGTAACTTACTTGAATTTATTTATTCTACTGATTCTGCCATACCTTGTGTTTGGGAATATTGGAGTATTTACTCATGTTCGTTACAAATTCCATCTTCTCAAAAGATATTTGTAACTCTGCCTTTTCCGCTATCTCTTTCAAAAGGTTCATTTTTACAGTTGCTGTTTCAATGTTTTCTGAAAATATGTTTTTTTGTTTACAATTTGTTTTATATCACACCGACACAGATAGGTCTTATGGCGACGGTGGGACAGGAAAGGCATAGGAGTGGGAAGGAAGCGGCCGTGGCCTTAATTAAGTTTCAGCCCCAACATTTGCCTGGTGTGAAAATGGGAAACCATGGAAAAACATCTTCAGGGCTGTCAACAGTGAGGTTCGAACTCACTGTCTCCCGGTTGCAAACTCACAGCTGCGCGCCCCTAACCGCACGGTCAACTCGCCCGGTGAAAATATGCTTAAGTCATCTGCAAAAGCTTATTATTTTTCCTCCTCATCATCATCGTCATCATTTTCATTTCTCCTTATCCAGCTCCTGCCAGGTCTGGGTGTTGATGGCACTTCTGCCCTGTTGCTTCTTCCTCCACCACTTCTTTTCAGTAATTGTATTCCATTCCAAACTTCCTTTTCTTATACTGTTCTTATCAGAGTCCATCCATCTTGCTCTGGGCCTCACTCTTGCCCTCTTTCCTTCTATCTTAGCCCCCAAGACTTATTATGGTATCCTTCCCTCCTCCATCCTCATGACATGTCCAAACCATCTCAATTTATTCTTCTCCATCCTATCACTCAGTTTTTCTACCCCTATCTCTTGTCTGACCTCAACATTTCTTACTCTGTCTCTCCTTGTCTCCCCTACTGAACTCCTCAGGAACTTCATCTCACTGGCCTGAAATTTACTTTCATTTCTTGTTGTCAAAGTCCATGTCTCTGATGCATACATTTCTTACTTTTGAAGCTAGAGATATTTACCAAATATATTAAAGTCCATTTAAAATAGTGTTTATATTAGGATATTTATTTTATTCAAACTGCCTCAGTTAAAATGTCATAATAATAAAAAGGGTTGTTTTCTCAAGATTTTGAAAAAGAAAAAAAAAAATCATGAAGAAATCTTTATTACAACTTAAGTTATAGATTTCTGATTGTACTTCCCTCTTAAAACAATAATAGACTTCTGAACAGAGATGTGAAAAACATGCCTTGAATGCCTTGATCTTTTCAACCACACCACATGCTAAACAGCTGGTCTTCTTAGATTGTTCTGAAAGGGTTATGCCATGCACTGCTCAAGTGGTTAGAGATTTCAGCACTGAGTGTTCTGTCATCAACAAATTTTAAGCTAAGGTATTTAAGAATCACCATCATTGGTAGGTCGCCACAAGTGATTTTGATGGTTTCCAAATCACTTAGATCTGCGGTCAGATATTCAGTTTTCTTTACAATGAACTATAGGCTGACCTCCTGCAAGGGCATTGTTCCGTGTTTTCATTTGATGTTCATGGTTAGTTATATCTCTGCTGGCTCCACGGTGTAAGGGTAGTGGGCCTACCTCATACCAGGAGGCCCTGGGTTTGATTCCCGGCCAGGTCAGGGATTTTTACCTGGATATGAGGGCTGGTTCGAGGTGCACTCAGCCTAAGTAATTAAAATTGAGGAGCCATCTGATGGTGAGATGGCAGTCCTGGTCTAGAAAACCCAGAATAACTGTCAAGAGGATTCATCGTGCTGACCACACGACACCTCGTAATCTCCAGGCCTTCGGGTTGTGCAGCGGCCTCTTGGTAGGCCAAGGCCCTTCAGGGCAGTTGCGTCATGGTTTTTTTTTTTTTTTTTTTTTTTAAATCTTCAGAGGCCAACAGCTCATTGTCAGCATATAGAGTCCAAAATGCAGTTTTCTGCAGATCTCTTGATGGACCCCCAAAGAAACAAGAAAATATTTTCCAGCTTGATTTACTTTTCCTTGTATCATGTCTGTATTGATATAACAGTAACACTGAACTAAATCTTCCTCGCTCAGAATCTAATTTGTGAAACACTGACTTTTTAATATTTTGCAGGTAATCGCAATGAAGAACTGGAAGAACTAATAGAAAAAGACTCTGCCATATTTGTGGACAATGTAAGTAGTTTAGTGCAACACATATTACAGACAAAAAAAAATGTGACCATCTTTGAGAGCATTAAGGATCCCATCTATGTACGTGTCCATAACTCATAATGGTCCAATACATAAAAACATCCTATCAGAAAAAAAAAAAAAAGTCCAAACTGGAAATGTCCTCTTCAAATAAATTAGAAAGCACAGTGATGTAAGGGATGTAAGGATGTACAGGAGAGGGTGTATACATCTCTGGCAAGAACCCAATTAGAGTATGGTTCCAGTGTATGAGACCCTCACCAGGACTTCTTGATATGAGAAATGGAACAAATCCAAAGAAGAGCAGCTTGATTTGTTCTGGGTTATTGCCAACATAAGAGTCGTATTACGATAATGTTGCAAAGATACTACTTAATAATACCAATAGAAATGGTCTGTTATTATAATAATAATAATAATAATATATTTAATGCAGCCAAATAGCCATAACAAAGAATATAGATTACATTGATGGGTTACATATTTGCATATTCACTTATAGACATTGTTCTTCTTGTACAGAATTCAATGCGGTACTGTTCACACGTTTTTCCACATAGTGTGCACTCACAGTCTATACTTGGGTCATGGAAGTATTTTGATTTGCAGAGTAGGTGATGAAAACCGAGAACTGCTAATCTTGTAATGACACGTCTTAATTCAAAATTAGCTTTTGTCCACGAGCGATGTATCAATTCCCCCTGTGCCATAGAAGTCTGGTTGGACTTCTTCTCTCTTCTCTGTCAGTTTTGCCAGCAGTTTCTCTGATGCACCGGTGTTCGGTAGGGGCATACTTCTCCTGAGATCTTCTATGAGAAATGATTCCCTTACCAGGAGATATACAAGTCTAGATGGTGTCGATTTTAATATACCTATCACCTTCTTTATATAGTTCACCCTTTCCTCATGGTCCGTTATTGGACATTATAAATTTTCCAGCTAAATCATTCCTGGTTGCGAGCGTTTTGCCCTCGTGTGCTAGGTTGGGCTCAACAGTTGGTACCTAGCACACGAGGGCGAAATGCTGGCAACCAGGAATGAGTTAGCTGGAAAATTTATAATGTCCAATAACGGACCATTTATATTGGTTTTATAAATTTACTCATTCGGGACAAATATTTCAGATTTCCTATGAGAATCAACATCTATATCAACATACCAGTTAGTCGAGCATCTCGTCTCCTTACTCCCAAGTCTTCCCAGCCCAAAGTTTGCAACATTTTCATAACACTACTCCTTTGTCGGAAATTACCCAGAACAAATTGGGCTGCTTTCATTTGAATTTTCTCCAGTTCTCGTATCAATTAGTCGTGGTGTGGGTCCCATACACTGGAACCATACTCTAACTGCAGTCTTACCAGAGACATATACGTCGTCTGCTTTACATCTTTACTGAAAATGAAAACCTACAACCTGTTTTCCAGTCATTGACCGGGTCAGGGATGGAATGAATGAAGCAGATATAGGCTATTAGTACAATGGGGTCGCCACTCCCAAAGTGGTTATTAATGAATGATAGATGCTATGAAATGAGAATGGAGAGTGTTGCTGGAATGAAAGATGACAGGGAAAACCAGAGTACCCAGAGAAACACCTGTCTCGCCTCTGTTTTGTCCACCACAAATCTCACATGGAGTGACCGGGATTTGAACCACGGTATCCAGCGGTGAGAGGCCGACACGCTGCCGTCTGAGTCACGGAGGCTCTACATCCTTACTATGACCGCTAAATACTCACATAGCCATGTGAAGAGATCTGTAACCTTTCTTAACAACCCCGTTAATATAATTACCCCAATGAAGATCACTCCTTATATTAACACCTAGGTACTTACAGTATTCCCCATGAGGTACTATCACCCCATCAACACAATAATTAATACTGAGAGGTCTTTTCCTCTTGGTGAAACTTACAACCTGACTTTTCACCCCGTTTACATTCGTACCATTGTCTCCTGCACGTCTTGCAACTTTGTTTATGTCCTCCTGCAGTTGCTCACAGTCCTGCAACTCATTTACTACTCTATACAGTATATCATCTGCAAATGTGATTCCAGATCTTTCCTCATATCACTTATATATCTACAATAATAAAAGGAAGTGTTTGTCTGTCTATGTGTGCGCGATGCCCAGCCAAATCTTCCGCACGCAAAATCTGAAATTTTGAACATAGGCAGATGGAATGGGGTCCAAATGCAACTCAAAGGCATATCTTTCATTTCCACTTTCGTTGATTAGTTATGAACGAAAAACCGTTGGAAAACGCATGTTGGGATATGACAATCCAACATGCTGTCACCAAGATTAAATGTTTAGATTCAGTGTTGCTAGGCAACATATGTAAGATATGTAGAGAACACAAGTCAAGGAGCCATTTTATATCCATGGTGTAGGAAACCATTTTCGGTCCCAGACACGAGGAGCCATATTCAGTCCGTAATATCCGGAAGAGTTTGTCTGTGTGTATGTGTATGATGCCCAGGCAAATCTACGCCACACAGGTGTATTGTTCGATGAATATTTATACAGGTAAAGACCTGTTTTCATTAATTGTTTATATTACTTTTAATTGTTTTATTTATTTCTTTATTTATTTACCCATTATTCATTTCATTCATTAAAATGTCAGGGAATACGAGGATTTAACTATACCAGCAATAATATGTGAACCGTATTTTCTTTCAACTAACTCAATCTTATATTTTATTATTTTATTCAGAAAAATAGAAAGAATGCCAAAAAAAGGTGATGGAAATGCAAATCCAAGGAAGGAGAGGCCGTGTACGACCACGATTGAGATGGAAGGATACCATCCAATGCAGCATTATAGAATGAAACCTGGACTGGGACACAGTGTTGGAGGAGGAGTGGTGGAAAGACCAAAGAAAGTGGAGAGGAACCATATTTGCCCCTACCCGGCTACAGCTGGATAAAGGGAAATGATGATGATGATGATGATGATTTAGAGGAAACATATGACAGATATACAAGAAATAGTAAACCGAGGGAGTAGGCCATGCGGTGAACTTCCATTCGGGAGATAGTGGGTTCGAACTCCACTGTCAGTAGCCTTGAAGATGGTTTTTCATGGTTTACCATTTTCACACCAGGCACCTTGATTAATGCCATGGTGCTTCCTTCGAATTCCTAGCCCTTTCCTATCCCATCGTCGCCATAAGACTTACCTGTGTCGGTGCGACCTAAAGCCAATTTTGTAAAAGGAAAATGGTAGTACATATATCAGTCAAGATGCCATTTTAAGTCTATGCTATAGGAAGCTATTTTTGTTCTTTCCATGATATCCGGAATTGTTTGTGTGTATGTGTGCGATGCCCAGACAAATCTATGGGACGTAGAGATCTGAAATTTTCAATATACATGGGTACAGCATTTCACTGATCACTCATAGCTGTGTGGAAGAGTGATTTTTGCTCCAAGAAATGAAGCTGTCAGCATCATCAGCGAGCAACTTCTACGGTTAAATAACATCTAATGCGGTTTAATTAATAAACACAGGCACATGCTAATATATAAGAAAATACAAAGGACCAACAATAATGACTAGCTTATGCACTGTAAACAATACTGTACATATATGCGCATGATTTAAAGTGACTTGATAGAATATGAAGATGTTCTATTTAATAGAGAGTATATTTTACAGGTATGTTATAGCGTTGACTGTATTTTTACTAGTGTGTTCGAAAGAGTGGAAAGCTTTTAAGTTAAATTAACTGAGTCGACACTGAAAGTTATGTCTTCCTTCTTACTCTTGTGTTTCAGATTATAGCCGACACGTTGCAGGCACAATTACAACTGAGTGCCGTGAAAAGCAGACATGAAGACCTGCTGAAAATAGAGAATTCCATCCGAGAAATGAGAGATATGTTTGTTAACCTGGCAATACTTGTCGAACAACAGGTCAGTAAAAGCTAGGAATTGCAAGATGTTTTTCTACAGAAAACATCTAAGCCTATAATGTCATCTATATATGTAAAATAAAGAGTTTTGTCTGTACATTGCTCAGAATTAAAAAAAGAATGGTATTTCTGTATCAGTCACGTCAAGATAAACAAAGAAATCCATTTTTAAAATTTTCTGTCATGTCTGTATCTGCATCACGAGAAAATGGCTTGAAGAGAAGTTGATGAAAATCAGTATGTAAAGTCGGGGAATAAGGAACTACAATCAAGGGTATAAAATATTTTTATTCACGCTGACTGAAATGGTGGGTTTTTTTTTTTGCTATTTGCTTTACGTCGCACCGACACAGAGATATGTCTTATGGCGACGATGAGACAGGAAAGGCCTAGGAATTGGAAGGAAGCGGCCGTGGCCTGAATTAAGGCACAGCCCCGGCATTTGCCTGGTGAGAAAATGGGAAACCACGGAAAACCACCTTCGGGACTGCCGACAGTGGGGCTCGAACCCACTATCTCCCGATTACTGGATACTGGCTGCACTTAAGCGACTGCAGCTATCGAGCTAGGTGAAATGGTAGTTTAGGGGAAGTTCTAAAATTTAATTTTCAAATATTTTTGTCATTAATAGTCCTATCAATAAAAACTACATAATCAAAGTTATGTAGAATTAAATTTCTAATCATTTATGTCTCATGCAATTTTACCGTACCAGCTGTGATAACAGAGATGTTCCTGAATTTTGATTTTTGTTGCTAAGTTCATATCAGTGGTAATGGGTGAACAGAGTTTAATGAAAATTGATATGTAATGTCAGGGAATGAGACACTACAGTCAAGGCAATTAAATAATTTTATTCACACTGAATGAAATGGTAGTTTAGGGAAAGGTGTCTAAAATTTGATTTAATTTTTAAATACCTATGTTATTGGGCCTAACGAAAAGTACTAAATCACAAACGTTATAGACAATAAAATTTCCGGTAATTGTTACAAGAAATTTATCTTTCAAGGAGCATATTAATACAATGGTTAATGATTCCTATAAGAAATTGGGTTTTATAATTAGAAATTCAAGAGATTTTTCTAACACGTATGCACTCACCTTATTATTCAATAGTATTGTCCGATCAAAACTTGAGTATTCATGTATAATTTGGTCTCCATGTTATAAATTTTACCAAAATCAAATTGAAAGGGTGCAGAAACACTTTTTAAGATATATTTATTATAAAAAATATAAGATATTCCCCTTTAGAAATTATGTTTCATATGAATTTTTGTTGAATGAATTTAAATATGTATCACTAGCCAGTAGGCGTGTAATAGCCCAACAAATTTATCTCTATAAGATGGTTAATGCATTAATTGACGATAATAGTTCGCTTCACGAGTTATGTTTTAATGTTAGAAAAGGAAATTTAAGATTTCGGCAATTGTTTATTACTCCAGTCTCCAAAACTGTATTTTTTAAGAACTCTCCGTTTATCAATATGTGTGAAACATACAATAACTTAGTTAATAAGTATCATATAGATCTTGACTTTGCTTATGAATATGACACATATGTAAATATATTAAAAGAATTTTTCTCGTCAAAGTGATTTGTTTATATGTATAATATTTAGATGATTTTGTTACAATTTTTTGTTTGATTTATTAACAGGCTTCTGTATACGATATATTGTTTCATCCATTTCATACAGAGCATTATCATCTCATTTACATAGCGTTTTTACATTTTTTTCTTTTGGTATTTCTATGTTATTTGTTCAAATAATTTGTAAAAGCCACCTATAATTGGAGCGTGTCTCTGTTGGTGGCACATGTATTAAATAAATAAATAAATAAATGTCTTACACAGTTTTACCGCACTGTCTATGGTACAGAATACATGAATTTAGTCTTTTGTTGCTTAGTCCATATCAACGCCGAGCATTGTTAACACTGATCTTAAGGTTTTAAAACTGTGAGGTCACTGGTCCATATCGAATTGTGAGGATGATTATAAAAAATAAGAAAAAAAAGTAAAGAACGATCGCTTGAAAAATAACACAAGACGGAATCATGAAAGAAGAAAGGACTTCCTTTACATTAGATGTCCTAATATCACAGAGTCAAAAGGCCTACAATATCAAAAGCTCATAAAATAACATTATATTGTCCACTGATTGTCGTGACGAGCTTTGTCTCTTATGCTACCACTTATCTCAGATAGATGGGATTATTGCTACTGTGTCCCAAGTAGATGAATATTGTTACTTGGGTAGTAAAATAACTAACGATGGCAGAAGTAAGGACGACATAAAATGCAGACTAGCACAAGCAAGGAAGAGCTTTCTTAAGAAAAGAAATTTGCTCACTTCAAACATTGATATCGGAATTAGAAAGATGTTTTTGAAGACTTTTGTGTGGAGCATGGCATTGTATGGAAGTGAAACATGGACGATAACTAGCTCAGAAAGAAAGAGAATAGAAGCTTTTGAAATGTGGTGTTACAGAAGAATGCTGAAGGTGAGATGGATAGATCGAATCACGAATGAAGAGATACTGAATCGAATTGGTGAGAGGAGATCGATTTGGCTAAATTTGACGAGAAGAAGAGATAGAATGATAGGACACATCTTAAGACACCCAGGACTTGTTCAGTTGGTTTTTGAAGGAAGTGTAGGTGGCAAGAACGGTAGGGGTAGACCAAGGTATGAATATGACAAACAGATTAGAGCAGATGTAGGATGCAATAGTTACGTAGAAATGAAAAGGTTAGCACAGGATAGGGTGGCATGGAGAGCTGCATCAAACCAGTCTATGGACTGATGACTCAAACAACAACAACGTCCCAAGTAAAACAGCCTGCCTGAATATTAGCAGAAAGTAGCTGGGGATTTAGATAACTCTCCACATTCTATATAATTGTGAAGTGATAGCAACTGCTGTAGCTTCAGAACCATGAAGTCGACAGGAATAGTTCATTACATGTAACAAGCTTTAACAGCTTCATTTTAGATAAAAATCCATATTGGCCATCAAATCAAGTAGCGAATATTTAAGAATAACTTAAATATTACATTTGTCATCCGCCTATTCAATACATATATAATTTATTACATCTAGTACATATTTCTTCCCCTGAGGGTAATCATCAGCTGGAATAAATTATAACAATATATCAGAATATAAAAAAATTACATTACTAGATTGGAAAGATAAATTAAAAACACTTTTATGTGTAAGGACATTTGAAAGAAATTATTAGCAAAACTTTGTTAAAGTTGCAAGTCATAGTCAATAAAATTGGTTGAATTGTTCATTAAACTCTTGATGATTTTATGAATACAACTGTTAGTTCCCACGAAGTTTTATCACTGTCAATACGTACCATAATGAAATTCATAATTTATGATGTTTTGTATAGGCAGACCAGTTAAATATAATGTTTAAGCTATGCTTAAATATTCTCTACTTGAGGAATAGTTCATATACCATTCAACAGTGGCGGATTCAAAAGTACATAACACATTCGTTTGGGCCAAGTCCATTATGTCATCACAGTGGCGTTGTGTATGTTAGGGCCATTTCTAACTGTCCTATTATATACTTTTTGGTCCAAAGTCAGTTACCACTTCTTGTTGCTTAGTATATGAACGATGTGCAGTGATGAGTGAAGCATCATTTGATTTGTACCGGCACATTCTACCGTTCAGTACTGGACAATCTGAAATTGAGTTGTTGATGAGGCTTGTTGTTTAGAGACCTAACATGTAGGTCATCAGCCGCTAATGGCAGTAGCAGCGATTAGGAGGGCCGAGGGGAGGGGGGGGGCAATCGCCCCCACACTTTGTGCAGAAAACATTACATTCTTATTCCATTTTAGCAGGTTGAAACTAGGAATTATTTTAAAATTTTTTTTATACAAGCCCTATTGTCTTATTAGCTAATTCTTTCCTTATTTCCTTTAATTATTAACGGAAATATGCATAAAATGTATTTTGTTGCGCTAACCGATTTGTATAGCACCACAGTAAGTAGTGGAGACTTTGCATGTGCTGTGAGGAAGGGTAAGAGGGGTATAGTTTTTTGCCAAGGTGTGATTTGCCTGCTTACCGCGCGCATTCATCAGTCTGGCAGTCTTTCTAGCATCTCTTAGTTTCTTAGTGTGTAGTCAAATACTAAATGATGTTTAACTGTATAATCATGCTGTACTTCTATATCATCATCATCTTCCTACCAAGTGTTGGGCCATTTGTCCCTTTACGGTCTTGCATTTTTCTTTTTACAAGACTTGAAAGCAATCAAATGTCCTTCCGATGGGTTGCTAGCCTAAAGGAAGCTGTACTTCTATTTAATTGTAATAAATGTGTAATATTGTTCCTTTGGTGAAAGTTTTATTGTGTATCATTGAATCAAAATCTCAACAAATCGATTATTACCACACTGTCAACCTTTACCTCTCTGTGGAAATTCGCTCAGAGAACATCAAAAACTTACCATTCTTTTCAGTTCTGATGCATATAACCCCACCCCCTCTGCCCGCTATATCCCATAAACCAGGGTACTTCTTGTCTGTATATTTTCTGCCCCTCCCCCCCCTCCCCACTTTTAATTGGGAACATGCATCATTTTCAAAAATATTTTTTTTGAAAAGTACACCAATGAAATAGTACGGAAACGTATTACATTTTGGTATGTTGCCTTGTTTTCTACCATTAAAAAAATATTTAATAGTGCCTTTCCGCAAGGCGAGTGAAACGACCTCTGACGTAAGCGGCGCGCTGTGACGTCACGATCCAGTACCGCATGGAGCTCTACCAGCCGTTGTGCATCAGCCGTTGCTAAAAGCCGATTGTTTATTATTCATGATCGCGAATAACTTCAAAATGACAGAAGAAAGGTTCAAAACAGCACAATTAGACAATCTATCATGTGTAGATGTCATCATTCTTGAAAAATAGTGACTTTTGTGGCCGCAGAATTTCGCGGATAAAAAACAAGTTTGTAAGTGGCGTCTTTTATATACGTGCAATGTACTGTAACCCATAGTATTAGGATAACAACGAACCTGGATAGATATCACATCACTTTCAACATTTCCTTCTAGACTGATTCCCCTATTAAAGAATAACATTACATTTTCGGGCTTTCAGCATTAGTAAAGTAAGAAATCGGATTTCAGCACTAACATAAACCTATAGGTAGCATTATAGTACTAGTCCGCTTCTGTGGTGTAGTGGTTAATGTGTGCCACTCCCGGAGGCCCGGTTTCGATTCCCGACTCTGCCATGAAAGTTGAAAACAAATAGTACGAGGGCTGGAACGGGGTCTACTCAGCCTCGGGAGGTCAACTGAGTAGAAGGGTTTCGAATCCCACCTCAGCCATCCTCGAAGTGGTTTTTCGTATTTTCCTACTTCTCCTCCAGGCACCTAAGGCCACGGCAGTTTCCTTCCCTCTTCCTTGTCTATCCCTTCCGATCCTCCCATCCTCCAAAGGCCCCTGTTGAGCATAACAGGTGCGGCCTCCTGGGAGAGGTAATGGCCCTCCTCACCAGTTGTATCACCATACTCAAAGTCTCACGTTCCAGGACACTGCCCTGGAAGTGGTAGAGGTGAAATCCCTCGCTGAGTCCGAGAGAAAACCAACCCTGAAGGATAAACTGATTAAGAAAGAAAGAAAGAAGGAAAGAAAGAAAGAAAGATCATAGTACTATAGGGCTATAATCTATCATTCCCCCAAAATATATATATTTATGGTTGCGACAACTGGCCTACCCACTTCCGGGGCCCATGAAAGAGAATTAAATATCTTTGTGGAGGGAAAAAGTTAAACATGATAAAGGTAAATATGACTTCATCTAGTTTTCACAAGTCGGGCTGAGTGGTTCAGACTGTTGAGGTGCTGGCCTTCTGACCCCAACTTGGCAGGTTCGATCCTGGTTCAGTCCGGTGGTAGTTGAAGGTGCTCAAATACGTCAGCCTCGTGTCGGTAGATTTACTGGCACGTAAAATAACTCCTGCAGGACTAAATTCCTGCACATCGGCGTCTCCGAAAATCGTAGAAGTAGTTAGCGGGGCGTGAAGCCAGTAACATTAATTACATTTGGCTTTTAACAAGCTGAGCATATCAGGAAAGAAAAGTGTCCTGGTGACATTTTAGTCGCTCAATACAGGAATGTCTTTGGGTGCTGTGACTTTAATTTTTGTTGTTGTTGTTGTTTGCTTTACGTCACACCGTCACATATAGGTCTTATGGCGACGATGGGACAGGAAAGGCCTAGGAATGGGAACAAAGCGGCCGTGGCCTTAGGTACAGCCTCAGCATTTGCCTGGTGTGAAAATGGGAAACCACGGAAAACCATCTTCAGGGCTGCCGGCAGTGGGGTTCAAAACCCACTATCTCCCGGATGCGAGCTCACAGCTGCGCGCTCCTAACCGCATGGCCAACTCGCGCGGTATTTTTACCCTTCGGTTTATTGACTTGGCTTGTATAACCTAAAACTTAGGCTAAGTTGGATAATATTTTAAACACCTACATCACTATTTTCACCTGTATGCAATTATGTTATTTATTTCATTAATATTATGATAATTATTATAATTTAGCATTGTTAACTTATAAGACTCCAACAGACAAGCATTGGTTTTGTGTAGAGTTATACATTTGTTAAATTCACGTCGTTTCCTTTCATGATGTACACGCCTATTCTTTGTTACATTATAGGGTATTTAGATATAGCCTTAAATTTCTTTACCAATTAAGCTCTTCAATAATAGAAGAATAAGCCCATGCCAAGATATATTGGTAGAATTAGAGCTGTCAAAATGGTGCATAACCCCTTTGATTTATTATCTTGACATGGATCACCTAAAACATAGGTTAGGTTTGGAGAATACTTTAATAATCAACATTATTTAATGCACCGTTTATTACTTTCATATTCCAAGATGTAATTGAACCATTTAAATAAAGCATCATACATTAAAATTTAAAGTTTTACCACTAGAACAGCTGACATGGAAAAGTGATTTGAAAATTCAAACAAATTCATCTTACGTTAAAATCTTCAAAAAAATAAACTGTAGACTTTTCCGATATATCACCAGCATTTCTCCAGCTCGCCAAAATTCATTTCTCCCTAGTTTTAGCGTCTTTGGAACGTTTATAAACAATTTGTTTGGGATGGTATGCGATGTGCTATTGCACATCGGAACTCTACACCATTTATAAGTTTTCTGCCTCACTGTCTGCGCAGGATTCATTTTAAGTCTAAAATATACCACTCAGATTATTATTATCCAATGTATAGACCTCGAATTTAACCATACTAGACACTAACGTAAAGTAGAAATACGCGAAGTGTATCCTGCTTCTCACAGCACACTACGTGTTATTTCGTCTGCTAATTCAGTCAACCTGTACGATGACGTCAGGCCAATGAGATCGCGTACTTGCGTGACGTGACATTTTCGTAGATTTTTATCATGTTTGGAGTTATTATTTGTACATTCTGATCACATTTTTGAATTCTGCATGCAATTTTGTATCAGATTATCATATTTTTAATTAAAACCCCGAATCATGCATGTTCCCTATTGTTAATTGCCGCTACTGCGTAATGGCACGACATGAAACAAAATGTAATAATAATTAAAATTTTAACATTTATCCATATGAATTTAAAATAATCAGTGGATTTAATTTGCAATGCATTATTTCCTTATAAAATGATATTAAAATGGATTGAAATAGGATAAGGTCTTGCCTCTGAAGTAATATCATATATATAAAAATTAAAAGTTAAAATAGCATATCAAATACACAAAGACTAACTAAAACAGAGTGAATAGAATACAATGAAGTAAACAATAAAATAAAAATTAAAAACGAATAGAAAATACACTTTCATACATCACTACCCCTCATAAAACAGATGACAAGGTCTGCTGACTGCTCATCATCCCGTAGGATGAGGGAGATAGTACTCTGAAGCTTAAGCTATGGCGCAGATTGGCCAGGTCTAGGCACTCCGTAAAGATGTGTACCACGGTAAGATGACCACCACAAGTACACACCGGGGGAGGGGGACTTCCCCCTTCAGTAAGCAGGAGTGCATTCTGAGATTGAGTGTAAGATTCAAAGGTTATAGACAATTTAGTGCTTGAAAAG
The DNA here is from genome assembly GCF_040414725.1 of Anabrus simplex. Lineage (NCBI taxonomy): Eukaryota > Metazoa > Arthropoda > Insecta > Orthoptera > Tettigoniidae > Anabrus > Anabrus simplex. The sequence continues at coordinate 96,071,967 of NC_090277.1, read as the reverse complement.
CGGGAGTAGTAAGACTACCTCCCAAAAGACTGTTCATCTTCTGGCAGAACTGACAGAAACTGAGAAGGACATTAAAGAACTGGGAATATCAGATTTTCAAGATAGACGGTCTGTACAACATACTCTGAAAAAAAGTCCATGGATTTCAGGAAAGATGAAAGAAAGGAGTTACACCAGCAGAAAATGCAAGAATACTGGGCAAAGATCAAAGCCCAACAGTTGAACAGGCCAAGACGAAAAAGAATCACTCATCAATGACCTGCATTTAGAGCTGTCATCCAGGAGGCAGATTCCCTATGCATTGTTCACCTAATATTTTCTTAAATGATTTCAAAGAGCTAAGAAATTTATCATCAAACATCTCTTTAACTGTGCTTTAACTGTTGTAAGAAATGATACCTCAAACTCATCGTTATAAAAGAATTTCACACACAGTGTTTAATGAAATATCACTGAATTCGTTTGTGCTTTTTAGGGGGAACAGCTGAACTGCATCCGTTATTTGGTTGAACATGCAGAAGGATATACTGATCACGGAAGGACCAGACTGGAGAAGGCAAAGAGAAGGGCAAAGAAGAGAAGACGGAGATGCAGAAAGGTGAGATACAAATTATAAAGATCAATACTTATCTTACTAACACAATGAGAACGTGTCTGTTCATACATTTATTTCTTTGTCAGGATTTCCAGATGATTCAATCAATCTCACTCAGTCATGAATGATCTGGCTGCCGCCCAGGTGGCAGATTCCCTACCAATTGTTAATCTAATCGCTTCTTAAATGATATCAAAGAACTTGAAAATTTATTGAACATTTTCCGTGATAAGTTAGTCCTGTCCCTTTTCTTGAAGAAATGGGAAAGTCACAAGAATACGGAACTATTTTCTATGATGGAGTGGGGAGAAAACAGGACTTAATGAAGATAAGTTCCATATTTTCAGGTTCATAAGTATTTAAACAGTAATTAAAAAAACATAAATACTTATAATGTTGCCATTGATACTTTCACGGCTCGTACTCATAGACATGATATAGGCTTTTCGGCTTACTCCTTTCTTGTGGTAGTTGCTTTACGTCACACCGACACAGATAGGTCTTATGGCGACGATGGGACAGAGAAGAGCGAGGAGTGGGAAGGAAGCGGCCGTGGCCTTAATTAAGGTACAGCCCCAGCATTTGCCTGGTGTGAAAATGGGAAACCACAGAAAACCATCTTCAGGGCTGCCGACAGTGGGGTTCGAACCTACTATCTCCCGAATACTGGATACTGGCCGCACTTAAGCGACTGCAGCTATCAAGCTCGGTTCCTTTCTTGTGAACAGTCAAGATTTTCTTTTGAAGATGCAGAGCAAAGTTCTCTGCAAAACATACAGAATTTCACCATATTTTCTTGACACGGCATAAGCCCAAAAGCCTATATCATGTCTATAAATATGTATACTTTTCTAAAAATTTGAGTGTGATTTGATAGAATCTGAATGTTCATACAAGAACGAAACATGTTTTTCTATTTTAATTAAGTTGCTTCTTTTTCAAATATAATTCTGTTACCATATGTTTTCTTTTTTTTTCCAGGCAGTTTATAAATTTATTACTCAAAATTAGTTTTGGCAGACTGAAGAACCTAACAGTTATAAAATAAACTTTTACCGTGCCTAATGTCTTGTTCTATTCAGTGCATTTTGTACATACAAACAACATGTGCAAAGTAAATACGGTTAATTATATTCATTTCATTAGGTTATGCATAGGAAACTAAATTATTTTGAGATGTGATAACTATTATATATCATCATAATCATCATCATCATCATCATCTTCTTCTTCTTCTTCTTCTTCTTCTTCTTCTTCTTCTTCTAGGACCACGCGGAGTCAACATTTTTTGGCCTTCTTTTTTTGCCCAGTAGTTCCTCATCTTCAGTGAATGTGCACGTCTCCGGTCCTCCAACCATGCCAATCGTGTGGTTTTTTTTTCTTATTCTTCAAATCCCAGTGTTTGACTGATGTTTTGTATTTCCTTTCGATCTTGTACATTTGGCGATCCTAATTCAGTGAAGTCTTTCTCTAATGATTTGTACCACTTTGGTCTAGTGGCCTTGTTTTGTAGAAATTTGTAAATCTGATGTGAAAGTCTGTTAGGGTTAATTCGTTCCAAATGCCCTGCAAATTGGATTCGTCGCATTCGAATTTCATCTGTAATTTTGGAAATGTGCTTGCATATTTCACTATTAGGGTAATGAGGTTATTATTATTATTATTATTATTATTATTATTATTATTATTATTAGATGCGAAAAAGACCAGAAAACGGATCACGCAAAGCTCACTTAGAAGTTGTGCATTTCCTTCTTTGCCAGGCAGCCTTCAGTTTTTCTCTCATCGTGGTTCTTCGTTCTTCTGTCCACTTAGCTCCTGTCTTCTTCTTGTGGTTTCTCTCTGACTCTACTTCCCACTTGTTGATTTTCGTTCTGGAGCAGGTTCGGCTAGCAATGTCGGCCACTTCGATTCCTGATTTTTCCAGGTCTTGGCGGATTTCCGTTGTCCACCTATTTGTTTTGATGTTTTCTGTTGCCTCAAGTAAGATTCTTGTCAGTCTGTTTTCTGGAAGGCGGTTGATGTGTCCGTAAAATTTCAGCCGTCTTTTTCTGATGTCGGCCGCAAGGTTTGAGAGCTCCTCGGTTTTTGTACGAGACTGCAGTCTATATCCTTCATCAGTCAGTTCTGGGCCGAGAATTTTTCTGATGATTTTACGTTCCTCTTTCAGGATGTCTTCGAGTACTGTTTTCCTGTGGAGATCCAGTGTTTCACTCGCATATAGTATTTCAGGTTTGATCACAGTGTTGTAATGTCGAATTTTGGTGAAGATTGAAAGGCATTTTTTGTTGTAAATGTTTTGCGTTCAGCTGAGGGCTCTCTTCATTTTCTGGATGCGGACCTCGAGGGCCTTCTGTTCTTTTCCTGTTGGTACTATAATTTCTCTGAGATATCGGAACTCAGTTACTTTTTCGATTGTGCCAAATTTCGTGTTCAAATTCTGGAGGCTGCAGTGGTTGCACATGACCTTGGTTTTTGAGAAGGAGATTTGTAGGCCGAATTTTTCTGAGCATTTCTTGAGAGTTTCGATTTGGCTGATTGCCTGTTGTTCATTTGTTGCAAGGATCGCGAGATCATCTGCGAAAGCGAGACAGGAGATTTTTACATGTCTTCTTGTCATACTTAATGGTTGCCAATTTCCTTGAGCTTTTAGAGCTTGTTCCCATTCTCTCATGATTTTGTCCAGGGCTATGTTAAAGAGTAGTGGGGAAAGTCCATCTCCTTGTCGGACACCGGTTTTTATCTGAATTATTATTAATATTAAATATTATTATTATTATTATTATTATTATTATTATTATTATTATTATTATTATTATTATTATTATTATTATTTAGCATATGGCTTATACAGACATAATCAGTAATATACATATTTACAGCTGAGAAACAAAGCAACTTGAGCTTCACAATTGAATGTCTAATTCTTCGATCCAGCGTGCAGCATCCGGAGTTAGCAGCAGGAAGTCATCCTCATCACCGTGATAGGCTCGAATCCTACATTCCCTGACGATATGACGAACAGTCTGGTGTGGAGCTCCGCAGTCACAGTCTGGATTAGGTAGCTTTTTCCACTTATGGAGAGTGGCTCTGCACCGACCATGTCCTGTTCTGATTCTATTCAGGGCAGTCCAGGTCTTGCATGGTAGGTGGGATCCACTTGGAAGTCTGGGACCTGAGAAGAAGGTATGAAGGCGCACATCAGTTGCTGCTTCCCATCTACTTTTCCACTCATCAAGAGATTTAAAATCCTTAGCATCCATGTTAGAGGCATCACGCAGAGTAGGATGGCGTGATTTTAGTCTGTTAAGATTCAGAAGTGGCAGGTCACTATTCACGGGTAGACTAGGATTTCTTGAGATCTTGTGAAATTCCATCATAAGGGCATTAGATCGGCGTAGATCAGGTGGCATTATACCAGTTAGCAGTGGAAGCCAATGAACTGGAGTAGATGTGATTGCGCCAGAAATGAGGCGCATTGTGGTATTAAGCTGGGTGTCAACAAGCCTTTTATGATGACTGTTCATCCAAACAGGTGCACAATACTCGGCACTTGAATACACCAAACTCAGGGCTGAAGTTCGCAAAGTGGTTGCTGAAGATCCCCAGGTAGTTCCACACAGTTTATGAAGGATGTTATTTCGAGACTTCAACTTTTGTGCTAAGTTCAGGAGGTGTTGTTTGAAGGATAGTGTACAGTCCAAGATGACACCAAGGTATTTTGGGTTCCAGTTATGATGAAGAATTCTCCCTCTGAAACTAACATTCAGTTTCACGTTCGCCAAACGATTATTTAAATGAAAGCAAGACACTTCTGTTTTACTCGCACTGGGTTGGAGTCTCCAGATTTTGAAGTAATCTTCCAGTAAAGACAGGTCTTTGGTCAGAATCTCTTCAGTCGTCTCCATTACCTGATCTTGTACAGCTAGAGCCAAGTCGTCGGCATAGCAGAATTTTCTGGATGAAGTGTCAGGAAGGTCAGAGAGATATAAGTTGAACAATAATGGTGAGAGAACTGATCCTTGGGGCAATCCGTTGTTTAGCTTCGTCTCCTTGCTTATCTTGCATCCAGTGATTACTTGGAACTTCCGATCACTTAACATGTTGTTAATCAGTTGAGCCATCTTTCTGCATGGTATGATACGAAGAAATTTGTAGATAAGGCCTTCCCTCCATACAGTGTCAAAGGCAGCAGTAAGATCAACAAATGCTACAGATGTTTTCAGCTTCATTTGATATCCTGCCTCAAAGAAGGATGTAAGAGACAATGCTTGGTCACAGCAGCTACATCCTGGTCTGAAGCCTGCCTGTTCAACTGGAATATGCTCTAGGATTGCGCTACTTATTCTGTTATATATCAACTTTTCAAAAAGTTTGTAGCAGCAGCTAAGAAGGGCAATGGGTCGATAGCTTTCTACCTTGTTGCTGGGTTTGCCAGGTTTCAGAATAGAAATTATCTTTGCCTTCTTGAACTCCAATGGAAGTTGACCAGTCAGCAGGGTGTCAGTGAAGAACTCAATGAGGTAATGAGTTCCGTTCATGATTCTCGGTCCTACGATTTTTCTCATGATTTTTTTGTTCTTTAATTTGTAATTGTTCTTTTAATCCCTTTTGTTGTAGATTATCTATATATTAAAAGAGTTTACTAAAGACAGCTTTGGCAAATCTGCCCATCCATTCTGCTGGACTGATTTCCTTAACCCTGGAACCTGCAGTCGTTGCGATCGCAACTCATTTCCCTGTTACTCAACCGGCAGAGTCGTTATCGAGATGCATTACGCCAGCGCTTATTTCGAGATAGCGCCTTGATACTCAACATCCTTATGACATATCTTGCATCATGTTGAAGAGGAAACTCTATAAATACAGCACAATTCTGAAGTAGTTTAGTGTGACAGAGTGTGCGGTATACACGTGAAAAAACAAGAACGCTTTGCAGATGGCCATTCCGTTGTGCTAGCCGTGGTTGTCCGATGTGCATTAGGCTTTCGTGGCACAAAATGAGTGAATTGTCAGGAAGTAGTGAAATTTGTAATTTGTTTGTTTGATCCGGATGGTGAAGTTGATAGTGATGTATTTTTAGAAGGGATTGAAGATGATTTTGACAATAATTCGTCAGGCAGTTGCGAGTTATATGAGCCTAGGCTAAGTGATTTCAACACTGTTATTGACAATGATGTGGAGCACAATGAACCAGCCACTGATGATAATAATGATAATGATAGTAATGCAGTTGACCAAACAGAACCGAAGTGGACAAGAGTTTATTCTCCAGAGCCAGAAATAAAAGTGGAAGAGAAGTTCAAAGTTTGAAATGCAGGTGTATGAAATTGCCCTCCGAGAAACAGTCCTCCTCTAACATATTTCTATTTGTTTTTCTTCAACGCTACCTGGAATCTTTTAGTGACTGAAACTAATAAATACGCACAGGGAATTATTCAAAATAAAACAAATTCTTGAAATATGGGTCCGTATTCTCGTCTGCAAAGATGGGTTGACGTTACAGTATCAGAAATGAAAAAAATTAATTTCTCTAGTTATAAATAAGGGTCTGAACCCTATAACAACATTGAATAATAGTGTTGCACTTCAAAATCGCAAATATTTCCATATTTTTCTAAAGTCATGTTACTAAAACATTTTGACTGGAAAGAAATATTCTATAACCTGTCGGTAATGGTAATCTTTGATGCCTACATACTCTATAGTTTGAACAGTAACAAACCCCTTGAACATGAGGAATTTATGGTTAGTATTGTCGAAGGTCTTGTAGATGATGGGACTCTTCAAAACATTCCATCTGGACCTACAGGAGAAATGGGACATCAGCTGGTACGCCTCCCAGGAAAGAAACTGCGGTTGTGCTTGTCTATTCGACTGAAGAAAAAAATCACGCATCCACTTCTGGTGCCCAGGATGTAACTGTGGTGTCCATCAACAGTACTACCATAAATTAGAACATTTTCGGAGGGAAGAAGAAAGAGGAGCCACCCCGACGATAGCGAGGATGAATTTAAGTCGACTCACGTGTTGGTGCGATGTGCTTGTGTTATTTCAGTTCTATTTAACTTGACAATACTTCAATGTAGTGAAATCTTTCTAATCAGCATAAAATTGTGCAAATTTTGTATATAGTAAAATCGTCATATAATATGACTTTTTACGTACACGTTGCCTGGAACTTTCGGATTATTTTGGAATACTTAGCATGTGTTGGATACTTCACCCATTCTGCTTCAGGATACTAAATTAGTAAGTTTAATTTCCTACTATAGTATAGTATTCTTTGTCCTTTTCTGAATAAAATGATGTGTTATACATAAAAATAAATTGAAAAACAAAATTTTTATGAATTTTTTAAAAAGTTGCTTGCAAAACTCGCCTAAATGCTTACTGCTTGCCGGTTGCAGGGTTAATTTTTGTTCTATTCTCCCTGGAATTACCTGTCGGTGAATCATGAGACATCGATAGGTCTCTAAGTTCAGCCAGCTTTGAGTAATCATAAAATCACATCATTAAATGATCACTCTCATAATTGCAGGCAAAGGCTTACCCTAACCCGCAATACATTTTTTACTTTGCAGGTTGCTAAGCGACTAACACTTTCATTAATATTCTGATATATGTGATTTTCATCCTTAGTAATGTCACTGCGATCAGCCATGTTTGATTACTACCTGTCAAGCCCCTGATCATGGAAGAATACTATTCCCTGCTAGATACTCTTTGATTCTCCAACCTTTCCCAGCTTCCAAATATATTCAACAGATGGCAGAGCATTCCTAATAACTTACATGCTTCTAAGAGAAAAAAGTCATCATACAAACAGACTCCATTATGATATATGCCTTAGACATTATCTGGGAACACCTAGTGAAAGATAACCTAGTTACACTAGAAAGAGTGAAGGCTATGTATCTTTAAGAAGTTCTCTGCCTGGCAAAAAATGCTCCTTCAAGACTAACCTATTAGCTCTCAAGCCAACCGTTCTGTATAGATGAACTGCGATTGGTGGTGGTGGTGATTATTGTTTTAAGAGGAAGTACAACTAGGCAACCATCCTCTACATAACACTAATCAAAGGGAAAAATGGAAGGGATCCGACACTTCGAAAAATGAAGATATCGGCCAAAGGAAGACAAGGGCCACGAAGGGCGTGAAAATGAAAAACTCCCTAGCCCTCGCAAACCTAATAGCGTCGGGGTCAGAAAAGAACAAGAGTTGACCAAGGGAGGTCGGATAGGATAGATGAAAGTGAGGAGCCTGGCACAAGTAAGTGGAAGCAATGCCAGGACTCAGCTGAGGGCCCCGTGGTCGCCAACCCACGCTCCAAAGTTCAGAGCCCCTGGGGCCCCTTTTAGTCGCCTCTTACGACAGGCAGGGGATACCGTGGGTGTTATTCTACCGCCCCCCACCCACAAGGGGATGAACTGCGATTAAAAAACACCACATTGTCTTCTACGACACAATACAAGCTACATCAAGAACTGCAGGATTAAAGAAGCGAATATATGGATAGATTTTTACCAAACAAATGGATGAATTCTGACTATGAACTGCAGCATACCATAACGCCTATTAAATGTTCATAAAACCATTGAAAAGGGCAGCCAAAACAATATGACTACGACAGGCATATCAAAACGAGTTATCTGATCTATTTATAACGCATGGGTCCTCTAGTTATTATTTGTCTTTTTGTATGGCTGTGAGACCTGGACTGTGAATGCTAGAGGCAAAAATTGAATTGATGCCCTTGAAAGGTGGTGTTGGCGGAGAATGCTGCATGTACGGTGGATGGAAAGAAGAACCAATGTTTCCATTCTGAATGAACTGAGCATCAAGAAACATCCATCTTCCTGTGTGATTGAGTGTTACCTCCAGTTCCTTGGCCACATTTTCAGAAGAGAAGGAGAGAACTTGGAAAAGACCAAGGCAAAGTTGAAGGCTGTAGACCACGGGAAAGAACAGCAAGTAGACGGTTAGATCAGGCGAAGAAGATCATTGGCTTGCCTCTTCAGATCATGTTAAGGAAAGCTGAAAACCACTCTGGATGGAGGGATCTCGTCAAGGCTGCAGAGTTATGAGGTCTCGACACTCAAATGCAACCTTTGTAATGATTTCTTACAAATATTTCCAATATGTTCACCAAATGATAAGTTATAACTGAATAAAAACACCAAGGTTGTTAACTTGTGAAACAGGAGATTGAATATTATCACTAAATCTGTACTGAAATGATATTTTCATTACCACCATCCCATTGATACCTACTCAAGAAGCTCCTTTTGGTGTGGATGTGTTAAAATGGAAAACTAATTTTGGTGAAATATTTTTCAAATAATCCTATTTTTTCTTTTTTATCTGTTTACAGATCAAGATTGCAATTGCTATTGTTGTTATAATCATGCTACTCATCCTCCTTGGACAATTTGTGTGAGTATGGTACAGAACGGAGAGAAGGAAGTCTAATCTAGGATACCTTGTGGTTACTTCACAGAAGAGGGCTAAACATGGCAGTACCAAATATTAGCTCCGAGAAGAACAGCTGAGAATATTTGAAAAGGGAATACGTAATTCTATCCTTGTAAACTCCACAGATCACTCTTCAGACCTTGGAACTTTTATATTCAACAGACAAAAAAAAAGTTTTTGTTTGTTTTCATTGTTATTTATATTATACGTAGTTTGTACTTCTAAGCTAGGATTCTATACTTGATAATAAATTGACTCATATATTTTTAGGAAGCTGTTATTTTTATTAAACCAACAATCTAACCTTTTGATGCCCACGGCTCCCTCTCCCTGTTGGTCAATCACAAACTCAACGTCAGTTGGGAAGGAAGGCAACGTGGGTTCAACCCGTTTATCAAATACCTTAGAGTTCTGCTTGGTCAGTCCCTTACTTTTCAGACAACATTGACATTCTGTCAGTTTAAAGGCGAGAGCCAGGAATAGTTAACCCTAGAACTGCTAAACGTCGCACTTGCGACGCAATATAATATCATTAGAATGCCAACGTCACATGCGCAACGCATAGTACATGCATTTGATTAATCAGCTATGTTGTTGTTGTTTGAGTCATCAGTCCATAGACTGGTTTGATGCAGCTCTCCATGCCACCCTATCCTGTGCTAACCTTTTCATTTCTACGTAACTATTGCATCCTACATCTGCTCTAATCTGCTTGTCATATTCATATCTTGGTCTACCCCTACCGTTCTTACCACCTACACTTCCTTCAAAAACAAACTGAACAAGTCCTGGGTGTCTTAAGATGTGTCCTATCATTCTATCTCTTCTTCTCGTCAAATTTAGCCAAATCGATCTCCTCTCACCAATTCGATTCAGTATCTCTTCATTCGTGATTCGATCTATCCATCTCACCTTCAGCATTCTTCTGTAACACCACATTTCAAAAGCTTCTATTCTCTTTCTTTCTGAGCGAGTTATCGTCCATGCTTCACTTCCATACAATGCCACGCTCCACACGAAAGTCTTCAAAAACATCTTTCTAATTCCGATATCAATGTTTGAAGTGAGCAAATTTCTTTTCTTAAGAAAGCTCTTCCTTGCTTGTGCTAGTCTGCATTTTATGTCCTCCTTACTTCTGCCATCGTTAGTTATTTTACTACCCAAGTAACAATATTCATCTACTTCCTTTAAGACTTCATTTCCTACTCTAATATTTCCTGCATCACCTGCCTTCGTTCGACTGCACTCCATTACTTTTGTTTTGGACTTATTTATTTTCATCTTGTACTCCTTACCCAAGACTTCATCCATACCATTCAGCAACTTCTCGAGATCTTCTGCAGTCTCAGATAAAATAACAATATCATCGGCAAATCTCAAGGTTTTGATTTCCTCTCCTTGGACTGTGATTCCCTTTCCAAATTTCTCTTTCATTTCCTTTACTGCCTGTTCTATGTAAACATTGAAAAGGAGAGGGGATAAACTGCAGCCTTGCCTCACTCCTTTCTGGATTGCTGCTTCTTTTTCAAAGCCCTCGATTCTTATCACTGCAGACTGATTTTTATACAGATTGTAGATAATTCTTCGTTCTCGGTATCTGATCCCTATCATCTTCAGAATCATAAATAGCTATAACATCATTGATATTTCACTTATGCTATTATAAGTAAGACATTGAAGACAAAGCTTCAAGTCTTTCATAAACATTCCTCTCTAGCTGCAAATGACTCAGGCACGGTCAGGGTAGGTATAAAATCAGCTGCCCTTTCCTCATCCCCGGGTGGTCTTCCCTCAATCGCTGTTGCTGTTAGTTTTTGTGAATAAATCTCGTTATCTTTCAACTGATTATTGAGTTCATTTTTAAATTGTTTGTTTTGAAGTGAAAATGTGTGGTGCAGCACGACTCCGAGTAGTGTTCGGCGGCTGATGGAACTATGGGCAGCTCAGAACTTTTAATTCTTTTGTGTTTTAGTTTCCTGTGTTTACCTAGGAAGAAATTTTGCTTGCTTTGTATACAGTAATTTGTAAAAATAAGTATTCTTTATCATTAATGGTGAACTTGAAATTATGAAAAACAAAACTTATTTAGTTTTCCGATATTTCGATCGCCTGATAATCACCAGATAAGTAAGTAACATATCTAATACTTATATGAGCATGTTAAATAAAGTTTTCTGAGTAGTATGGTGTGCTGCATGTATACCTTTTCTCTAACTAAACATGCTTAAATTTGTTTAAAAAATAATTGTGCAATGCAGAAGTAAATGGCCTGGTATTTAGGAAAACCGTCAACAGTGTCGCAAGGCTTCACTCCATACAAACACTGCAGAGAGGTTTGGAAATAAATCCAGGCTTCTGGCATGCAATCTAGTGATTAGAAATAATATACCACCACTTCTCCTACCCTGCCCGTCAACATTCTGATGGTGAAAACTTTTTCCACCATTGAGACTTGAACTGGCTAACCACAGTGTCAGACCCTATGGACTTGGTGTACTAATGTTCATTGCTAGCAGACAGGCTATTATGAATGGTGGCTGGTTCAGAACTTTTTGAAGAAAATAGAACAAAATATGCTTTCTCTCCTAAGAGCAGCATACCAGTATTATGAGAACAGGTTCTTATTTAATAGTATTGGTGCCCCAGGAAGTCAGCTATGGCACTGTTTAATCAGCTGAATTAGGTGTTGCAGCAGTTTGACTTACTGGACAAATATTATACAAGTCCAGAGAATAAACTTGTCCTTGAAATTGTGAGGTAGAAATATGAACATCGGGTCACTTTTCTCTTCACACTGGTGTGTTATTTAACTGTATACTGCCTCTCCCTCTCATACATACTCGTGTGCAAGGAGCACAACTAAGTAGTTATACCTCTTAATCCCACCTGTCACAATAACCTTCCCCCTTCTCTTCCTGTCAATTTGCCATGCACTGCCTTTCATACACCACTCAAAGTCACTCTTAAAATCAAAGTCTGTCTTGTCAATACTATAAAGAGTATAGTATAAATATATCAGTAAAATGCTGTACATGTTTCCAGAACCACTTTTGTTCTCTTTATCTGCGACCAAACACCCAACCAATAATTTTCGTACTTGATATTTAACCTCCTCACAATATACTCTGTGTTTGATTGAAATACAAGAAATGTCAACTACATAAAATATTTAAAATTATCTAAAAACCAAAAAGTTCATAAAATAAGTTATACTTAAAATAAAAGATTTTGTGGTAATGATTATTGTTTTAAGAGGAATTACAACTGGGCAACCATCCTCTATCAACACTAATCAGACAGGAAAAAAATGGAAGGGATCTGACACTTCAAAAAATGAAGATATCAGCCAAAGAAAGACAAGGGCCATGAAGGGCATGAAAATGAAATACTCCCTAACCCTTGGAAACTAATAGCATCAGGGTCAGAAAAAAAAACAACAGCTGACCAAGCAAGATTGGATAGGATAGACAAAAGGGAGGAGCCAGGCATGAGTAAGTGGAAGCAATGCCAGGGTTAAGCTACAGGCCCCGTGGTCGCCAACCCCAGCTCCCAAGCTGAGAAACACTGGGGAATACAAGAATTGTCAACTAAATTAAGTATTCAAAATTACATTTTTTTAAAATCCACAAAATAAGCATTTCTTTCTTAAAATACTAATGACATCACTAAAAACCAATTTAAATCTTTGTTTCAGCCTTTTCTGTTTGAAAACTTCTTCCATATGACTAATCTCTTTCTGGTCAGGTGAGATTTAGCTACTGTGCACTACAAAAAGGAAAGAAATGCAAGTCTTATATGCAAGAACCAAGAAAAAGATCTTTGAATTAAAGATTAAAGTTGAATTAATAAAAAGACTTACTAATGTAGGCTGCTTGTATACTTATCACTTTGTGAATACATATGGCTGATCTTGACTCCACCGAGCTCGATAGCTGCAGTCGCTTACGTGTGGGTAGTATCCAGTAATCGGAAGATATTGGGTTCGAAACCCACTGTCAGCAGGCTTGAAGATGGTTTTTTTGTGGTTTCCCATTTTCACACCAGGCAAATGCTGGGGCTGTACCTTAATTAAGGCCACGGCTGCTTTCTTCCCATTCCTAGGCCCTTCCTATCCCATTGTCGTCATAAGACACAACTGTGTCGGTGCAACGTAAAGCAAACAGCAAAAAAAAGAAAAAATCTTGACCCATGATTGGATTCCTTTTAAGAAACATGCGAGCCAGTTTTTAACTTACTCTTGTGTCCTATAAATTCAAAAAACGAAAAATGAAATCAGATCCACGATATGGTAAGATGAAAAAAGACTTTAATCTAGAAAAATGCACCTCCTACAAGCTGTCAAAACTTGCTTTGTTCTTTATTTAACAGCAACATCGGTTGTTGTGAAACTGGAAAACACTTTTAAAGGAGCTTGTTTACTTTAACTTCAAATATGTACAAGAGAATGCACACACACAAATGAATTAAAATAAAATACTCACCATCAATAGGTGTTTGATAGTTTTGAAAGTTTGCAAGCAGATTTCTAAATCTGGAAGTGTCTCAGGAAGGCTGAAAGAAGGCGTAATTCCCGTTACTTTATTGCATCCCCAATGTACAACCTGGAACAAAATACAACAGCATAATTATAACACTCTCACTAGGTACTTGCCAACGGCCGTAGCCGTGTTGAAACACCGGATCCCGTGAGATCTCCGAAGTTAAGCAACATTGGGCGTGGTCAGGAGATGGATGGGTTGCCATACGCTGTTGGTGGGGGGTAAGGGAACGGAGGAGCAGAAAGGAACTGGCCACCCTACCGCACGTAAACTCCGGCTCAGGAACACCTCTGCGGAGGTTTGGACCTGCCTTCGGGCAGAATAACCCTTACCTACTAGGTACTTGATATCACGTACAAGAAACATTACCAATACTATATTCGTCTTTTGACATGGATAGAAACACAGCTGAAGATACTTCACACCGTGTACTAACTTATCCACCAAGGAATGCAAACAAGTGTTTGTTATTCACCAGCATCTTTAATTTCTTTTTAACGATTTGCTTTACATTGCACAGACACAGAGAGATCTTATGGTAATGATGGGAGGGGAAAAGGCTAGAACCAGCTGAGGCCTTAATTAAGGTACAGCCCCAGCATTTACTTCGTGTGAAAATGGAAAACACCGACCAAGTTGGCCATACGGTTAGGGTACCACAGCTGTGAGCTTTTATTCGGGAGGTAGTGGGTTCAAACCCCACTCTCAGCAGCCCTGAAGATGGTTTTCCATGGCTCAAAACATGAAACTATTTACCCTTAAGCAAAATCACAAAATATGTATAAATGACAAAATTATGTAGAGTCACTCTTTGAACCAAGAAGCATAATGAAAGGTGACTTCACAGATGGCTCTAAAATCGGGGAAAAAGTTGGTTGCTCTTTCATCACCAATGATGTAAGCCTGAAGATGTCGCTTCCTAACATACGTAGCGTGTATACTGTAGAGCTTTACGCCATCTTAAAAGCTCTGCAGTTTGCACTGGGTGATGAAAGAAAGCATTTTCTCATGTGTACCGACTCGTTAAGTTCTCTGCAGGCTATTGAAACCTGTTTCTCGCAACACCCACTGGTGCAGCACGTTCATGACCCTCTAGCCAGGTTAGGTGATGCTGGCACCAGAATCACTTTCGCGTGGCTTCCAAGCCACGTTGAGATTGCAGGAAATAGACTTGCGGATGAAGCTGCAAAGGAAGCAGAACTTTTACCTCCAAGATCTATCAATGTACCCGGTAAAGGTATTTGTTCTTTGCTGCGTTGAACCATCTTGGCGTACTGGGAATTGGAGTAGCTATCTATCCAAACTCCCAACAAGCTGAGAGCAATTAAGAAGACAGCTACCGTGTGGCGGTCCTCTTTCTGGTCTTCAAGGAGAGAGGCCATAGTATTGTGTAGGCCGAGGATAGATCACGGGTGATCTACGCACTCTTATCTACCAAAGAGGGAAGACTCCCCAGTGTTTTCTTGTGGTGCCTACTTCACCGTGGCCCGCATCCTCGCAGAGTAAGCCGATCTCTCTGCCCTAAGACAGAGCCTCGGTCTGATGAGCCCAACTTGGCACACGGGGGCGAGGCGCTAGCGGCCGGGAATGAGTTAGCTGGAAAGTTTTTAATGTCCAATGGTGGACCATTTATATTCGAATTATGAATTTGCTCATTCGGGACTAGTATTTCAGGTTCCCTATGGGAATCGGCATCTGTATCATCTGATAGCCAGGCAGGCGTCAATTATTGGTGGTGAGACAGAGTCTCTCATGGTGCATTGGCACTGCCAGTGGCTCTGGGTGCCTATGCAGTGGCCTCCACGGTATGCACTAGCAATGCGTCATGGCGGATGTGCCGTGTACCAACTGATGAGCCCAACTTGGCACACGGCGGAGAGACGCTGGCGGCCGGGAGTGAGTTTGGAGTGAGTTGGCTGGAAGGTTTGTAAAGTACAATGGTGGACCATTTATATTGGTACTGTAGGCGACATTCGAACACATACTAGCCAATGGCGCGACCACTGCTTTATATGCGACAGTGGATTAGTGAAGGGTGTGTAAATTTCAAGTGTTCTGTTACTCAGGGAACTCGCATTCCCTTTTGAATCGTTATGACCTTTTTGGCTTGGTACAATACTTTTTTTGCTTTATTTTGTACTTTGTTTTGAAATTCCATTGTTGAATAAATAATTTTGTTTTATTTTAAATTTCTTTTCCACTTAATTTGTTCAGAGATGATGGTTACCTTGTTGTATTTCCTCTTAAAACAACAACAACACCCCCCCCTTATCTAACAAAGCAAAGTCTCGTCCTACGAGGATTTTCAACATCAGAGTATCTTGAACCATACACAGTGCTCAGGTGACTAGTTGTTAGTTAATGTACAAGCAGGTAAAGATTATTGATCTGATTACTGTTCTTCGTCCCCCGAAATCAGGAAACGGGCATTTTGTGGAAGCTGCAATGAAGGTTTTATGGATCCCAGTCAGTAATGTTGATAGAGGCCATTCTCAACGTATTTTGACAAGAGAACAGGCTCTGCCTCCCAGTGATATGGAACATATGGCATCTCTCCTTTTTGGACTCATGTATACATTACGTACATAGGCTGGGCCCTACTTGTTAAGTGGTAGGATATAATTTTTTTTAAACATCCATGGTTAATGGATTAATGATCCAGTATTTTAATGTGACCCCACCCCTGACCATAAATTAAATGTTAAAATGTTAAAAATTAACATAATTCTACAGTTTAAATACCTTGGAAAAATCATCACACACAATTTAAACAAGAACTTAAATAAGAAAGAAACACGGATAAATAGAACTAACAAAATTAACAAAAAATCCTAATTCCGAACCTGGTCAATGTAAAATAAGAAATACCTGTCAATAGACACTAAGATCTAACACTATACAACCATAGCTCTCCAAGAAACCATTTATGCTTGTAAAACCATGTTCCAAATTAAAAACGAAAGAAGAACTGATCGGCTCCTCAAAACTGAAAGAAGAATTATCAGAATCTGCACATATAAAAATCCACAGTTCTAGCTCTTCAGGCAAGCAACTCAAAATGTTAAAAACATCAGCTACGAATTTTAGGTAAATACAATATAATAAAGTATAAGATTATATTCTTTATTATTATTCCTAAAAATTACATTCCTTTTCTTCATCACCGTTATCTGGTCGATTAGTTTAGCAGTCTGCCTTTTTCTACCACTACGATCGCTAATGTGAGTCAATGCAGAGTTTCACTTAAGCCCTTATTCGGTGTGGATATTTTTTTTCAAAAAATTAAAAACCGCCTGAGGGTATTGAACCAAGGAACACATTAGAGGAAGAATTATGTAAATAAGTTAATTTACCTAGGATTTGAATAAAAAAGAAAACAAGTAAAGAAACAAGTGATATTAGGCTGTTTTTCCGGAACTGCACTTAGGCCAGAAGTGATTTTAATTTTTTAAAATAATTTTCTTAGAGCTAAGGCCCCATTCACAATGCAAACGTAACCGTAAACTTAACGATGTAACGTAAGCGTAAAATTAACGTCAAATTTGTGGTATTCACAATGGAGGAACGAAACATTAACATAAAGAGTACACAGCAACCAATCAAAACACTGCCATGTTATTTAGCATGGAAGTCGGGTTTTGGACTATCTCGCAGTTTTATATTTCAATACCTCGATGGAATCAAACAACGTGGTAACGGAATTCATATTACTTCAAACATCTATTGCTTTGCTCCTGGGAAAAGGCGAAAAGACGATCTAAACAACGGTGCAGAAAATGGGTTCATCCCTTGAATCAAAGAAGGTTACCTCAGTGCGATTTCGGCAATCTAATGTAAGAAATGACCCTCATCAGTTCGTTTTGGATATGTGGATGAAACCTGAACTCTTTGCCTTTCTTACGATTTACTTCTTCTTTTCTAATAAAAAGAAATGTAAGGTCCCCTTTACCAACATCTATGCCCCTATCTATCACACCCCGATGAGATGTTTGGATCTATTTGTTTGGATGATATCGTTTTCGTAAACTAGTATCGGTAGTCCGTATAATGTTAAGAAATATACTGGGAGACTGTTTGATTTATGACAGGGATAAATTGTCTCTCGTCTGTTCGCCAGCGCTGCGAGCTTGTCTCCCGTCATTTACCGTCAGATTTCATTGCTACAGGAATTTATTTCTACCTAAAATTTTTCGGTACAGCGTCTTTGTAATTCTTTCTCCAAGGATTGTTTTGAAAGATAATTACAAGTGTTTCGTCGAAAGAAGTCATTATATCACGCACAAAATACAATGTTTACCTCTGCTCTGATTGGCTGGTTCTTAAAGTTAACGTAAAATTAACCGCAAGAGCTTGGAGTTTGCAATCCCTTAATTTTACGGACTCGCAGTTAAGTTTATACGGCGCATTGTGAATGGTTCCATTAGATAAGATGGCCGCTAACTTCTGAGTTAACGTTAATTTTAAGTTTACGTTACATTACGTTACATTTGCATTGTGAATGAGGACCAGATCGTGTGTACGACAACATGATATGTAGGTACCGTGTCTGTGTTGACATCGGTGGTCGTCACGCCAAGCCCCACTGGTAACTGGACCCAGACGACAAGCAGCAGGAGTCGAACAGAACGCCGAAAATGCCGGAGCTGTGAACGTGTGCTGTGGTGGTTTCTTGCGGGTAGCGGGAAGAAGGCACGTTTCCAGACACAAGTTCCTATGATAAACTTAACCGGTGGTCCGCACTGCAAGCCCTCAAAGTCTGTATTAGGAATTTAGAAACACCCTGTATATTTAGCCTTCTATAATTATTTTAATTTTTTATGGAGGATTTTCTTCTTTCTGTCAGCCCAATACTATTTCATCCTTTCTGAAAGCAGTTTTCTTTCTGCTTCTGGAATCATTCTTCCTATTTTCTGCTTGTTGATTTTCATATGTAGTCCAGTGTGTTTATCTTTCAATAACTTGAGTGTATTTGTTTTGTATTTTTAATCTTCTGTTGTAATATTTAACTCTCTCACGTCTTCTTTAAGTTCTGTGAATTTTATTCTTACTCTTCCAAAAAATGTTCTATTATTTTTCTACTGATTCTATTTTCTGGTGGCCATATTAGATGCCGTAAGAATGATATTCTTTTCTTTTTTGTGGTGCTAGTCACAGGTTCTATTTATTTATAAAGTGTTTTATTGAAAGCTAGTATCCGGACTCCATTTACTCGATATTTTTTATATAAACAGGTTCTCACTATTCTCTTTTCTAACTTGAGTACTCTATTTAGCCATCAATATTTGATTGATTTTATACTTTTTATTTATTCATTCTGACACCAATACATGTTTGCCAAAGAATACAGAACAGCTCACAAGTTCTTTGAAAAAGTAATTGAATGGCTGTTTTCGTAAAAGAAATATCAATGTACTCAAGAATATGAACCTTTTTTTTTATGCTGCCAGGAGGAAATTCTATACTATGTTTTCCATACAAATGGCTCAGCATCATTGCCATTGAGAATTTTATAATCGTGGTAACAATTTTGTCTTGAATATTTCTGTCCAGTCTGTACGATTGCCGCCATTCGACAACATTTCTGGGGATGATCCCTATAGCACTCAGAAGCAGTCCTTTTACTTGTATGTTCCTGACGCTGTAGGGTATTGTTGGTGCATATATATCCTGCTTTTGTTTATCTATGTCTGCAGTTAAGAACAATGATGTTGAATTTTATTTAGCAAATATCATAGGGATAGATAAAATTATCTATACAGAAATTTTATGACCATCCATTGAAACCAACACTTACAATTGAAGCTCTTCACAGCAGCTGATCATGCGTCATTTTCTCGATTCATTGCACGTTTCTTCTCTCCTGTCAGATAGTGAGTGGAACTTCTCCTAGGCTCATCTGTGATACATCCACGAAGAGCAGCAGCAGCAATATCTAGAGCACAGAAAAGCGTTGAAGAAACCTTTTTTTCACAATGGCTTTCAGCATATATAGGCCTACCTGGAAGCTATCAAAGAAAGGTACTCTGATATCTGTCTTCATTGCAAAGGTGGTCTACGCCCTTACCCGTGGAGATGATCTAGAGATGATTCTCTTTTTTATTTTCCATAATGTTTTCGAACGCCAATTTGGAAATTAAGAGGAAGCTGGAAGACACCAGCGGTCTTGCAGTGCAGCCAAATAAAGTAGGTTACGAGGACATAACCATCAACCAAGGAGGGATTCGTTCAGGCTTGACCTAACTGATTAATGCAGCAAGTTGCACTGGTGGCTACTATTCGGATAGTGGGAGTGAGGGCCGGGGGGGGGTGCGCTTTGTCTCCTTTCAGACACGCACTGTACCCAACACTTATTTGCTGATGCCTCCGAGGTTTCAGTTTCCCCGCGACTCGGTCACAGACTGATCCTCAAAACAGATAAACAGTCCTTGACCTTGTCCAAATATGATGAGGGTGTCTTGCTTCCTTGACCTAACGCAGGAAACTTTAGTAGAAGCTATGGCCCCTCCCCGCCATCACCCGTGGCGACCATCCAGTAAGTTGATGCGCTTTGTCGCCCCCAGAATCCTTTTGGACGCGCACCTCATCCCAGTATTTGCTAATATCCCCGAAGTTTCAGTCGTTCCTGACACTCAGGACTGAATTCCCAAACAGAGAAAAACCCTGTCCTGAGGAGCAGTGACCTCGTGTTGAGTTCGGGCTGTCAACCCAACAATATTAACACATACAGTGGGGGAGTACCAACTACGATCGCAGCAGGCTTCCCCATAGTGATGGGTCCTCCCCTCCATCACCTGTGGCAACCATCCAGAGATTCAGCACGCTTGATCGCCCCCCCGGAATACTTACGGATGGCGAAAACCTTTCTTACCCTTCGTATGTTAACTGAATGCGGACTGCATAGTAAACGACCTATTCAACAATAGTATGTTTCTGTTGTGTCTTGGTGTTGACTATGCACCGAATGTGTTGTGATTATGTAGCAGAATGAAGGCTTCTCTCAGTCCCATTATTCCCTCCCAGATCTTAAAAGTATGTTACACTAAGGAATAACGTCGTAAGAAAAAAGAACTGAGTTTCTCTCCCTACATTATTTTGTTTCCAACCGGAGGATTGTTGAATTGGGCTGTGAAACTCCTGCTCTCGCATTCTATTCTGGACACATTTTCCTTCAGATACTGTAGTAGTGTTACTACCTCAACCCTATAGATGGTGCATCACGCTCAATGAACATTGATTATTACTATGTATCACATGTATTACAAGCTGCCATTTCCTCATACAATAAGTTTTTGCGGCAATAAAAAGATTGAACATTTCCTTAGAAACAAGTCCGACATATCAAGCTTCCGAAAACTGAACCTTAATATTATTTCCAGTTATTCAGAGCACTTCCTTCGTGGTATAAATGCCGCATCGAGGCTTTCATCAACCCGAGAGTCTACATGCATCTCCCATAAAATCTAAATACGAGTACTTCCTTAAATAGCTACATAAAATGTTCCCCCTCTCACCTTATATCAGAAACAATCATAAATAACATGATCAATTTAACGTAATTTTAACATAATATGTACAGGCTTGAGTTCTCGCTTATTACGTTTAATTTCAATAATTATTCAGTAGCCGTATATTAATCAATTCTTTCGGAATGAACATGTGCATCTTATTGTTATACAAGAACATGAAAGCCCCAGGGGCTCTTAACTTGGGAACGTGGGATGGCGACCATGGGGCCCTTTCGTGTCCTAGCATTGTTTCCACTTACTTGAGCCAGGCTCCTCACTTTCATCTATCGTATCCGACCTCCATTGGTCAACTCTTGCTCACTTCCGACCCCGACGGTATTAGATACCAAGGCCTATGAAGTATTCCATTTTCACACCCTTCGTGGCTCTTGTCTTTCTTTGGCCGGTACCTTCATTTTTTGACGTGTCGGATCCCTTCCATTTTTCACTCTGATTTAAAAAAATATATATAGAGAGAGGATAGTTGCCTAATTGAACTTCCTCGTAAAACAATAGTCACTACCACAAGAGCATGAAAGTAATTTTTTTTTTTTTGCTAGTTGCTTTACGTCGCACCGACACAGATATGTCTTATGGCGACAATGGGACAGGAAAGGGCTAGGAGTGGGAAGGAAGTGGCCGTGGCCTTAATTAAGGTACAGCCCCAGCATTTGCCTGGTGTGAAAATGGGAAACCACGGAAAACCATTTTCAGGGCTGCCGACAGTGGGATTCGAACCTACTATCTCCCGAATACTGGATACTGGCCGCACTTAAGCGACTGCAGCTATCGAGCTCGGTATGAAAGTAATTAACTTCGTCACTTTTTTGTTCCATCCTTTTGCTGACAGACCTACAACTATTCAAGATCCTTTTTTTTTTTTTTTTTTTCTTGCTTTAAAATGCTATTTGTTCGGGGCGTCGACCTATGTAGATCTTTTGCCCCTACTGGCCAGGAGAATTAATCATTACAATTAAAGATCACTGACCCGGCCGGGAATCGAACCCGGGGCCGCCGGGTGACAGGCAGACGCGTTGCCCCGTACACCGTGGGGCCGGACTATTCAAGATCTACAGGAAAGATTATATGTAGCGTTGGTAATATGTTTGCGTTTTGGAGTCAACTCTTGTTCTTTGCCTACCCCGACGCTATTAGGTTTGCAAGGGCTAGGGAGTCTTTAATTTTCATGCCCTTCGTGGCCCTTGTCTTCCTTTGGCCGATACTTTCATTTTTTGAAGTGTTGGTTCCCTTCCAATTTTTTTCTGTCTGATTAGTGTTATATAGAGGACTGGCTTAAGTACCCGTGCTTCGCTACGGGATTCTCAGAAAGACTGACTTTGTGGTTTTCCTAACCTGAAATCAACATAGGTCATTACAAAAACGTAAGTATGAATGTAACGATTAAAAGCAATGCTATCATATCAAATACTCGATCAAATGGAAAGCCGCACGTTTTATCACTTTTAACGAACAGTGCTGCGGTTAGATTGCGGTGCCAATCTAATAGTCCAAAGTTCCAGAGCTGGGATGACCAGGCCGCAGATTGCCATGAACACTCATCTGCCATTATTCCGCTAAATATGCACACTGTTCATTCCAATCAGTGCCTCAGAGTAGGGATTAAATAGCCCGAATGCTAGGATGATCCAGTGTGTTACGTACCAGCAGTATCAGAAAATTTATAAACCAGGGGAATGGCATGCTAAAGAAGAAAGTTATCTAACTCCCCAGCTACTTCCCATCAATATTCAGACAGGCTGTTACACTCTGTACGACTGGGCGAGTTGACCGTGTGGTTAGCGGTGCGCAGCTGTGAGCTTGCATTCGAGAGATTGTGGATTCGAACCCCATTGTCGGCAGCGCTGAAGATGGTATTCCGTGGTTTCCCACTTTCACACCAGTCAAATGCTGGGCCTGTACCTTAATTAAGGCCTAAGGCACTTCTGGCCCTTTCCTATCCCATCGTCGCCATAAAACCTATCTATGTCGGTGCAACGTACATCAAATAAAAAATACTCTGTACGCAGCAGTAATCCTATCTACCGGAGATGAGGGGCAACAGAAGACAAAACACATCACGACAAACAATGGTCAATGTAATGTTATTGTTGATCAATGTTATGAGCTTTCTATATTGTAGGGCTTCACATTTAGTTTTCTTTCGACTCTGTGATTTGTAAAATATTTTATACCATAAACTGTAGTTTCTTATTCTCCGACTTTACATACCGATTTTCATTAAATACTGTTTACCCATGTTCTCGTTACTCGGCGCTGATATGGACTTAGTAACAAAAATCCAAATTCATGAATATCTTTGTGATCATAGCTAGTACGGTAACAATGTATAAGACGTGAATAATAGGAAATTTAATACTATATAACCTTAGTTATGTAGCATTCATTGATTACGCCTCTAATAAGAAATATTTGAGATTTACATTTTAGGCCTTCCCCTAAACTACCATTTCACTCAGCGTGAATAAAATAATTTACAGCCTAGACTATAGCGACTTATTTCCTGACTTTGCATCAAGATAGCACTACTAATAACAATATTTGAGAATTACATTTTAGGCCTTCCCCTAAACTACCATTTTTCTCAGCGTGAATACAATTATTGATAGCCTAGATTGTAGCAACTTATTTCCCAACTTTCCATCCCCATTTTCTTTAAAATACGACCACTAATAACATAAATAGTTGAGAATTTAATTTTAGGCCTTCCCCTAAACTACCATTTCACTCAGCGTGAGTAAAATGATTTATAGCCTAGATTGTAGAGGCTCATCCCCCGACTTCACATACCGATTTTCATTAGACCACTAATAACATAAATAGTTGAGAATTCAATTTTAGGCCTTCCCCTAAACTAACATTTCACTCCGCGTGAGCAAAATGATTTATAGCCTAGATTGTAGAGGCTCATCCCCCGACTTCATGTACCGATTTTCATTAAAGTCTCTTCAACCGTTTTCTCGTGATGCGTGTACATACATACATACATACAGACAGACAGACAGACAGACAGACAGACAGACACACACACACACACACACACAGACAGACACACACACAAACAGACAGAAATTACGGAAAAGTAAAAAGTGCATTTTCTTGTTACTATGGACATGACC
This sequence comes from Anabrus simplex, assembly GCF_040414725.1. Classification (NCBI taxonomy): domain Eukaryota; kingdom Metazoa; phylum Arthropoda; class Insecta; order Orthoptera; family Tettigoniidae; genus Anabrus; species Anabrus simplex. Next base: position 96,047,717 of record NC_090277.1, on the reverse strand, counting down.
GATACAGATATACCATTATTTTCGAATTCTGAGCAATGTACAGACAAAACTCTTATTTTATATATATAGATGGTTGCCTAGTTGTACTTCCTCTTAAAACAATAATCACCACCACCACCTCCCCACCAACTGGACTCGGGTATCATCGCGCGGTGCTGTGGTGATTGTGAGTGAAGTTACTGCTTCATTGCCCTCCTGCCGCGGTGTTGTGTTTATCAGCTTGGCTGTAGTCTACTTTCTTCAGGTTTTCTATTTTTGTATTACCCGAGATCGTAGTGATATCTTGTTCAAGTTCTGTCGCCGGAGTTTCTCAGAGTCTTCGTTTGCTGGAGGCTCTAGTAGCTTTACTGATGGTTTTTGTCAGTGGTAGCGTAAATATTCCTGTAGTCCTTCTCCTTTCTCTTCGTATCCTGGCCTTCTGTTTCATTCCACAGCAATCTTTGAAAGGGCTTCCTTCCAATACGTTCATTTTCATAAATGTGCTAGAAAGGAAGATCTTAAAATTAAGACTATTAGGCAATACCACATGACTGATAAAACAGGCATGAGGTAGTTTAAAAAAAGTAACTATGATCAGTGGAAAATGGTAAATAAAAATGTAAATCATACTCTGGGATGGGTTTAAAACAATGTTGAGGAATATGAAAATAGTTTGTGCCTTTAAATGTGGTAAGGAATGATAAAGACCCACTATATTATAATAGAGTAGTAAAGAGACTAAGAAGGATGTGCAGGATGGAAAGAAATAGTTTTTTTTTTTTTTTTTTGCTATGGGCTTTACGTCGCACCGACACAGATAGGTCTTATGGCGACGATGGGATAGGAAAGGCCTAGGAGTTGGAAGGAAGCGGCCGTGGCCTTAATTAAGGTACAGCCCCAGCATTTGCCTGGTGTGAAAATGGGAAACCACGGAAGACCATTTTAAGGGCTGCCGATAGTGGGATTCGAACCTACTATCTCCCGGATGCAAGCTCACAGCCGCGCGCCTCTACGCGCACGGCCAACTCGCCCGGTGAAAGAAATAGTTAGAAATGGCTGTGGAAGTAAGGAGAAATTGAGGGAACTTACTAGGAAATTGAAGCTAGCAAAGAAGTCAGCTAAGGATAACATGATGGCAAGCATAATCGGCAATCATACAAAGTTTAGTGAAAAATGGAAGGGTATGTATAGGTATTTTAAGGCAGAAACAGGTTCCAAGAAGGACATCCCAGGAATAATTAATTAACAAGGAGAGTGTGTATGTGAGGATCTTCAAAAGGCAGAAGTATTCAGCCAGCAGTATGTAAAGATTGTTGGTTACAAGGATAATGTCCAGATAGAGGAGGTCACTAATTTAAAGAAGTATTAAAATTTACCTACAACGATATTTACAATAAGATACAAAAGTTGGAAACTAAAAAAGCGGCTGGAATTGATAAGATTTCTGGGGATATACTAAAGACAATGGGTTAGCGTATCTGAAGTAGTTATTTAATTATTCATTGCATGAAGGAACTATACTAAATGAATGGAAAGTTGCTATAGTAGCCCCTGTGTATAAAGGAAAGGGTGATAGACATAAAGCTGAAAATTACAGACCAGTCAGTTTGACATGCATTGCATATCAGCTTTGGGAAGGCAACTGTCTGATTATGTTAGACATGTTTGCAAAATTAATAAATGGTTCGATAGAAGGCAGTTCGGGTTTAGGAAAGGTTATTTCAATAAAGCTCAACTTGTAGGATTCCAGCAAGCTATAGCAGATATCTTGGATTCAGGAGGTCAAACGGATTGTATGGGTGACCTGTCTAAGACATTTGATAGGGTGGATCATGGGAGATTACTGGCAAAAATGAGTGCAATTGGACTAGACAAAAGAGTGACTCAATGGGTGGCTAGATCTCAGAGAATCAACGTAGGCAAACTTTATCTGAACCTGTAATAATTAAGTGAGGAAGTCCTCAAGGCGGTATTATTGGACCTCTACGCTATCATAGCTGACCCCGTGGTATAGGGGTAGAGTGCTTTCCTTTTACCCTGAGGCCCCGAGTTTGATTCCCGGCCAGGTCAGGGATTTTTACCTGGACCTGAGGGCTGGTTCGAGGTCCACTCAGCCTAAGTGATTAGAATTGAGGAGCTATCTGACGGTGAGATAGCGGCCCCGGTCTCGAAAGCCAAGAATAACGGCCGAGAGGATTCGTCGTGCTGACCACATGATACCTCGCAATTTGCAGGCCTTCGTGCTGAGCAGCGGTCGCTTGGTAGGCCAAGGCCCTTCAAGGGCTGTACTGTAGTGCCATGGTTTTTTTTACGTTATCTCATATAAATAATATGAGTAAAGAAGTGAAATCAGAAATAAGGCTTTTTGCGGATGTTGTTATTCTGTATAAAGTAATAAATAAGTTACAAGATTGTGAGTAACTGCAAAATGACCTTGATAATGTTGTGAGATGGACAGTACGCAATGGTATGATGATAAACGGGATTAAAATTCAGGTTGTGAGTTTTACAAATAGGAAAAGTCCTCTTACTCTTAATTACTGCGTTGATGGGGTGAAAGTTCCTTATGGAAATCATTGTAAGTACCTAGGTGTTAATATGCGGGAAGATCTTCATTGGGGTAGTCACACAAATGGGATTGTAAATAAAGGGTACAGATCTCAGCACATGGTTATGAGGGTGTTTAGGGCTTGTAGAAGAATGTAAAGGGGAGGGCATGTAAGCCACTGGTAAGACCCCAACTAGAGTATGGTTCCAGTGTATGGGACCCTCACCAGGATTACTTGATTTGAGAAGGAAAAAATCCAAAGAAAAGCAGCTCAAATTGTTCTGGGTGATTTCTGAAAAAAGAGTAGCGTTAAAAATGTTGCGAAGTTTGGGCTGGGAAGGCTTGGGAGAAAGGAGACGAGCTGCACGACTAAGCGGTACGTACATTCCGAACTGTCAGTGGAGAGATGACGTGGAATGACATTAGCAGACGAATAAATTTGAGTGGTGTCTTTAAATGTAGGAAAGATCACAATATGAAGATAAAGTTGGAATTCAAGAGGACAAATTGGGGCATATTCGTTTATAGGAAGGGGAGATAGGGAATGGAATAACTTACCAAGCGAGATGTTCAATAAATATCCAATTTCTTTGCAATCACTTAAGAAAAAGCTAGGAAAACAACAGATAGGGAATTTGCCACCTGGGCGACTGTCCTAAATGCAGATCAGTATTGATTGATTGATTGATTGATTTTTGCATTGCTTCTAGTTCTCGCAGCATGCTTCTCCCGGCTTTGTATTGACCGTCGTTGAAATAAAACCAAACAACTTTTCACTTCTTTTTGTTGGTAAACTTCAAAACATTGAATATTACCGTCGTTGTAGTCCTAGGTACGATAGGTACTGCCATTTCCGACAGATCAAATCGCATGATACTACGTTCTCAAACTTTTCCACTTCCTTGTCGCATATGGGGCAGATTTCGAGTCTATCCAATCTCGGCAGATGGCGTAGCTGTTTTATTGCACCGCTCTTCTCCTTGGTTATTGATACTTGGTGCTTCCTTGACGCGCTTCTCAAATAACTGTTTGTCAAAAGAAAAATAACTGATTCCGTCTATGTTTTGTTCGTCACAGCGCGTATTTGCTCCAAGATAGGCTGGTGGTCGGGTCGGGTCGGGTCGGGTCCGGTCCGTCACGACAGTGAATGCTGTCACGTTAGCATCGCATCCTGCAACAAACATGAAAGACCAGTCTGGTCCGATTTGTCTGGCAAGCAAATCCACATTGACCAACATGTTTTGACAAGTTTTCACCGCAGATTAATCCCAAGTGAACACGACATGTGCGAGAATGGGATGTGACGAAAGAAATATTTCGGGATATAAACATTTCATTATATTTCGAATCTGCTGGATGATTGTAAGTTGTTTTTGTTAGAAATGAGTGTTCTTGTGCGTGTGTTTTCGTGCATAGCAAGAAGAGGCATTATTGATGTTTTAACAAGTTTCACTGCATGTACATATCTGGTGGTGTTGTATTTATTCCATGTCCGTTGGTAAATAACCACTTTCCAATTCTGTTGTAAATTTTTTATCTGAATCAAGTACTGTTATTATTGAAATTCTCAAGGAAATATAACCGTCTCATTCAATAATTAGTAATCGATTGTTTGTTTCCCAGTTTATATTATCACAATGATGAAGATTCTGCGCCGTGGCACTACACAGTATTTGGCAGTATATGCTTTCTTACTGACTGTACTAGTAGGATTATATTACGTGAAATACGGCGTAGAGACCAGCAGGTCTTTGGGAACTGTTGCAGCGTCAAAAAGTGAAATTAACAGTAATGTGCCTGGTCCTAAATTAGTTCTTGGTTTGGTCAAAAGTTTGGTAGAGGAGAAAGATGCCGTGAAGTCACAGTGCGAGGTGAAAAGTGATATAACCTTGGAGAATCCGAATCTGATTGAAGAGGAGTGGGTCGAACCTGACTTACGGATATAAATATTTTATTGTTTTCGAAACAGTTGGAGGATTGCGACTTGTTTTCTTTTAGATTTGTAGTGCTCTTGTGCATGTGTTTTGTAAATAGCAATAAGTTTCACATTCTTAAATACCTGGTAATGTTACATTATATTCTCTGTTCGTTAGTAAATAACCACGTGCATATTGTGTTGAAAATTTTAATCTGATTCACGGAGAGGTGTTAATGAAATTATGAAGCAAATATAACATCATCTGTTTCGATAATTAGTAGTCGATTATTGGTTTCCCAGTTTATACTAGCCCAATGTTGACAATTCTGCGTTGAGGTTCTGGTATGTATTTGGCAGTATATGCTATTGTACTGACTATACTAGTAGGGTTGTATACAGCGCAATGACAACCAGTTCCTCGGCAACGATAGCATCGCCAATAAATGAAAGCAATAGTGATGTGAGTGGTGCTAAATTGGTTGTTAGTACGGGCGCGAAAAGTTTAAGGAAGAAGATGCCGAGGTAACGTCGCGAGGTGAATACATGATATAACCTCGGTGAAACCGAATGTGGTTGAAGAGGACTGGGTCAAGCCTGATTCAGCAATAACGGAAGATACGTGCCGCAATGTCAAGAATGCTGACACCCATGCGGACATCTTGGAACAGTGCAAGAAGTTCGAATTCCATCCGTTCTGGATGATTTGTGAGTTATGGGACACCAACTGTGAGGAGCGGTCACATAGTTTGCAAGAAGTGGGCAGAAATTTATCTCATTGTGATCCTCGTGCCGCACTCCCACAGTGACCCCGGATAGCTCAAGAAACCTTTACGCGTTACTCCCCCGATCAGACGTGCAACATCCTCAACAACATGGTGAAGAAGTTGGAGAAATTCCACAACATAACCTTCATGTGGACAAAAGTGGCCTTCTTTGGGCAATGCTGGGAAAGTGCCAACCCAACCAAGAGAAGAGCGCCGCGCAAGCTGCTGGTAGGAGGTCGTCTGGAGATCACTACGGTCATGAACACACACATAGTAAATAAACTGGCAAGGAGCAGCATGGTGAAGAAGTTGGAGAAATTCCACAACATGACCTTCAACTTGCGGCCGCCGCCATCTTACGTCAATACACAGTTTCAATGCATTCGTGTAAAATCATAGCCGAAATAGGAATATTTGACGGGAAATAATGAAAACTACATTGTTTGTCTAACCTTTGCCCCGTTTCTCTATGGGGTCGGATATGAAGTGAGATGAATCTGTCGTGGCGGATTTTTATGACCGGATGCCCTTCCTGCCGTCAACCTCATTAGAGGAGTTAATGAAATGAATGACGTGATATATGATAGTAGGGAGAGGATTAAACCCGGTGCCGGCACATACCCTACTCCTGTCGAATAGCACCAAGGCTTAACGTCTCCATCCGACGGACGAATCACCATCACTCCATATGAGCACTGCGGAGAGGTTTGGAATTTAATCCAGGCTTTTGGCACGCAATTTAGTGATTAGAAATTGTATACCACCACCTCACCTACCCTGCCGGCCAACATTCTGATGGTGAATTTTTTTCGACCAAGGGGACTCGAACCGACTAACCATGGAGTCAGACCGTTTAGACTTCAGAGTCATAACGACCACGGCCACCAGGCGGGATAAATAAAAACTACATTATTGTTATTATTATTATTATTATTATTATTATTATTATTATTATTATTATTATTAGTCTATTAATAATAATATTTAGGCTTATCATGCCGTTTATCTTAATGTTTAGAAAAGGTAACTCTGATACATCATTGTACAAATGCTTTAAAATAGCTAACCTGTTGATCGATCTATGGTGAAATCAACACTTCTCACAATTTCAATACTTGCGCGAATTTCTAAGCTAGCAGCTTCTAAACAAGTAATTGCACTCGATATAATTCCAAAGTTCGACTTGATATATGCCAGACTGACAAACTGTTGGAAAACAATTCCTGAGCAATCTTGATAGAAGACGCAGAGTATTCCACTTGTATTTACTAGAGATGTGATACGGAAAAGCTGTTTTGTGAATACTAGTTCTCGTTCGGAAAGTTAACGATGATTTTGCACAGCTACAGCTGTCGCCAAACCGCCAAAATATGACCGAAATATGATGTTTCTACGAAAATAGCTCAAAATATGACCTTATGACAAAAAGTAGCCAAAATATGCATTTATATGACAAATAAAAATCACTTAATTGTGACGATAATCACTTGATTGGCACCAAAATCCAATCAGGCAAGAAAATAGAGACAAAGAAAAAATATGAATTTTCCTAAACATCCAAGCCCTAATTATCATTATAGACCGTTATGCCTTTCAGCGTTCAGTCTGCAAGCCTCTGTGAACTTACTAAACGTCGCTACAGTTCTCTATTTGTAACTAGTTCTGTGGCCTCATTTAGTTCTATACTTCTTATCTTTAAATCGTTAGAAACTGAGTTTAACCATCGTCGTCTAGGTCTCCCTCTACTTCTCTTACCCTCCATGACTGAGTCTATTACTCTCCTAGGTAACCTATCCTCCTCCATTCGCCTCGCATTACCCCATCACCGAAGCCGGTTAATGCGTACAGCTTCATCCATCGAGTTCATTCCTAAATTAGCCTTTATCTCCTCATTCCGAGTACCCTTCTGATATTGTTCTCACCCGTTTGTACCAACAATCATTCTCGCTACTTTCATGTCTGTTACTTCTAACTTATGAATAAGATAGCCTGAGTCCACCCAGCTTTCGCTCCCGTAAAGCAAAGTTGGTCTGAAAATAGACCGATGTAAAGATAGTTTCGTCCGGAAGCTGACTTCCTTCTTACAAAATACTGTTGATCGCAACTGCGAGCTCACTCCATTAGCTTTACTACACCTTGATTCAATCTCACTTACTTCTATTACCATTCTGGGAGAACACACAACCTAAATACTCAAAATTATCTACCTGTTCCAGCTTTGTATCACCAATCTGACATTCAATTTTCTTGAATTTCTTATCTACTGACATCAATTTAGTCTTCGAAAGGCTAATTTTCATGCCATACTCATTGCATCTATTTTCAAGTTCCAAGATATTAGACTGCTTGCTACATTTCCACCCAACTGAATCCTTCCCTGCCACTTTGTACGTTTCAGCAGATGATCCATGAAAACTGCGAACAGCAAAGGTGAAAGATTACGGCCTTTTCTAACACTTGTAAGTACCCTGAACCAAGAACTCATTGTAGGCCTACCATCAATAATTCTCACTGCAGCCCAATTGTCAATATAAATGCCTTTGATTGATTTTAATAATCTACCCTTCCATAGTCCCCCAGTATGGCGAACAACTTTTCCCTCGGTACCCTGTCATATGCTTTATCTGGATCTACGAAACATAAACACAATTATTGTCTATTCCTCTCATAACATTTTTCAATTACCTGGCGCATACTGAAAATCTGATCCCGACAGGCCGAGCGGCTCGCCACTGCGAAGTGGACGCAGACCACTCATCCAAGGACCACCTCTGCGAGGTGGACGCAGACCAAGGCCTACCAGGAAGGGCCTACCACCAGGGCGCAATCCAGGAAGGCGCTCCAGATGGCGGAATGCAGCATGGCAGTAGAGGAGGACGCCCCCTGGCATTCGGAGGCTGCTACACAGGCCCGGCCTGCCAGCGAGTCTGTCATGTTGCAGACATCGATGTGCGCCCCACAGGTCAGGGAACGCAATCAGGTGTCGGCAACGACCGACGCCGCCGCAGCCAGCCAGGAGTAGATAGAAGCTGGCGCTGCATCGGGGCCACCCGCTATCCCCAGGGTCACCAGGCCCGGAGGAAGGCCACCAGGGCGAGGCCTCTTCCCCAGCCGAGAAGAGACCACCTCAGCCGGGGAGCAGGCGCCGCCTCCGCACCAGGAAGAAGATGAAGACGCCGCCAGCCCACCAAGAGAGGGCCACCCAGCCGCAGCCCAGGACTGCTCCCAGGAGAGGAGCCCAGCAGGAGAGGACCTCAGCGGGTAGCGGCAATCATATGAGACCGAAACGTCCCCCTCGGCAGCTCTTGCAGTGTTTCCGCTGCCTGAGGTGGGGCCACCGTCAGGAGAGGTGTGGGCTCTTAGTGAGGTGTAACGGTTGTGGGGGTGATCACCACTACACGGCCTGCGCGGCACTTAAAAAGGCGCCGGTGTGCACGGGGTGACTCTCATGGCAGTTGCCCTGTTTACCGGGCCATGGCGCGGGCAGAGAGGAGGGAGGCCCGGCGTCATGACCCACCCCCTTCCAGGAGGTCTCCGCCCATGCAGGCTTGGCCTCATTCTCCGGGATCGGAGACTGGCTACAAGGGACACCAAGGAGGTGGCGCTGTGCGGCGTGCCATAGTGGTACTCGACGCATGGCTCCGCAACCGGCAAGGTCCGCGCTAGTCAAGGCAGTGCCCAGACGGACCGATTCGCTGATGACTGGACTGGCGAGATTATGGCTCATTGGTGTTGCATGATACCTTTCCACAACTAACAAAAATATCTGGACCTATCCAGAATCCACATCCTTTTGCATGTGCTATCAAAATTTGTCAAGTTTTACATGTAGGCTCTTTCTTTTTCCGCCTATGTGGTTTTCCCTGACCCTTAATACCACGTCTTAACACCACCTTACCCAACACAAACTCCAGCCTTTGTAGCGAGTCTAACTCGGAAACGGGCAGATACCCCTTGTATCACTTCCCACTCTTCCCTGCTATCTCTTTTCTTCTTAGAAATAATAGCATGTCTGAGGCAGTGTAGACTGAGTCGATTGCCACGCGGAGGGAGCGGGTTTCGCTCTCCCCCACCCCGAAGTAAAAAAAAGAGAGCGTTAGTTACCTGTGCGATTAGACGGAGTGACTACACTGGATTTGCACCGGGAGCATTTTCCTATGACAGCAGGAGCACTCTCGTGGTTATTCCAAGCACCCTGACTGCAGATGTGTACGTCCGTCTGGTGATTCGACCTGTTATGCTGCCATTCATGAACAGCATCCGCGGGGGTGTTTTGCAACAAGAATATGCACGCCCCCATGCCGCTCTTGTAACTCACCGTGCTCTACAGAGTGTCGACATGTTGCCTTGGCCTACTCGACCCCCGACCTGTCCCCATACGAGCACGTATGGGACATCGTAGGGCAACTCCAGCGTCATCCACGACCGGCAATAACCGATCCCTGTATTGAGCGACCAAGTGCAACAGGCACGGAACTTCATACTACAAACTGACATCCGGCACCTGTACGACACAATGCATTTACGTTTGCATGCCGGCCTTCAACAGTCAGGCGATTACACCGGTTATTAATGGACCAGCATGACACATTTGCGATGGCTTTCCTGAAGCGGATATTAACCTGTAGTCTTGTACCTTTAATTAATTAAATATGTTACCTCGACAAATAGCCTATGTTGACTTCAGTTGGGAAAACCACAAATACAGTCTTTCTGAGAATTCCATAGCAAAGCACGAGTACATCAGCTAATAAATATATATATACTAGTGGACCCATGCGCTGCTCCACAGCATTCCTCATGAATAGGTCAGATACCTCATCTTGATATGCCTGTCGTAGTCATATTGTGTTTCCTGCTCATTTCAATAATTTTATGAACATTTAATACCGATAATATAGTTTATGGATTTTCCAAAAATAAAAATAAAATGTGTTTATTTTTAAAGAAGATTCCAAATACCAATTTTAACGTCTGTAACATCTTCAGTTGTACGATCCCGCCCGTATGTGTGTCTTACCCTACAGTTTTCTTTCCCAAACAGTAGGCTGTCATAATACGTTTACCATACCGATTGGGAACGAACTTTGACTTAAACGGCATTCAGAGTGTCACAGATCATCTCAGCTACCCCCAAAGACTATGAATTCGTCACTAATATCGTCATTTTTGGATTTTTAATTTTCACCCACTTCCTTTAGGGGTGCTAGGGGTTTCTTGCACCTACAGTAATTTTTCCATATAAAAGCAGAAATAAGTTTTAAGGAACGCATCTTAATCTTCACATACTGTTGGGTAGGCAACCCGCTGATCGGACTTGTCTTGCGGTTTGCGTATCTTCCCTTATTTTATTTTTCACCCCTTGGTGCCGAACTGCCAATCAGATTTCGTTCAAACCACTTCATAATCCCTCTCAGATGTAATAGGAACAAACGTTGAAAATTTCAGCGAAATCGGTCCAGTAGTTTTTGATTCTATTAGCTTCAAACATACCAACATCGAATTATATATATATATGATTATCTTTATTGCTATTATCTATCTATCTATATACATATATATATAGCAGAATGTCTGTCCGTCTGTACCTTATACAAATCCATACCGTTCCATCAATTTGAAACAAATGTTGTATACTTAACTATCAGGACCCCGCGGGTAACCCCATCTACAAGAAAATTAACATCCCTCTCCATTCCCTTGATTTTGGCACATCAACATATGCTAATATAGGCGAAATATTCAATTTGCTATATAAGAACGAGACAAAGCTCATTTTGAGCCTCACGACGTGTAGAACAAAACTCGGTGGCCCCGAAAACCATGTTTTAAGGGCCTAAAACCAACCGTCTTGGAGATATTGGCATCACACTTCCCCGCTCTAGGAAATGGATGAAGAAATGACCAGCAGTAACCATGGCAATGTCAGCTCAAGGATTCTGCAATAGAATACAGCCCTGGTGTTCGAAGTAGGCGCGTGCGTAAATTTAGGCTAAGCAAAGGAGGGATTCTGCTACACAGATGATTGTCTCGGAAAAAGCACTGTGGGGTAAGCCACCCCTAGGGGTTGTAGTTGTGAGGGGTGGGATATATAAAAATAATAATCGAAAATATTTCGAAACCATAGTTTTCGGGGTCACTGAGGTGAAGAGTGACACTTCGCATGTCTTTTACGTCAAAGTTCAGTCCCCATCGGCAGGGGGGTGAGAAGGGCTGGAGAAAGTCCAAAATGGCCCAGTTTATGGATTTATGGATGTGCACACCTCTGAGCGGGAGTGGAAATGGGATGAAGTGAAAAAGTAATATAAAACGACCAATATTAAAGTATAATCCATAGTTTTCGGCGTCGCTGAGATGAATAATGACACTCTAGGTGTCGTTTAAGTCCAAGTTTACCCGCATCGGCACGGAGGTGAGAAGGGCTGGAAAAGAAAATATTCAAAATAACTAAGATTATGGGAGAATGTATGTTCCAGCATAGCTTTCACACATAGTACATACGTATATATGGCCTACTATCTGAAAAAATGACTGTGGGGGCAAGACTCCCCTAACACCGTGACAATTTGGATGCCGTTTAAGTCATAGTTCAGGCCCCGTCGGAATGAAGATTGAGAAGGGGTGAAAAAGAATGTCCAAAATGACCGAGATTATGGATGTACTGTATGTGTTATATTCCAGCATAGCTGTCAACTAAAATTGGTGCGCACATGACTTACTATACTATCTGGAAAAACTTACGTAGGTTAAGACACGCCTAGCACCCCTGTCGGAGGGGATGATACCAAAAGTAATCGAAAACGACGAATATTACTGTAGAATCCATAGTTTTCGGGATCGCGTACATGAATATTGACACACTGGATACCTTTAAGTTTGACGATCATTCCCCATTGGCAAGGAGGTGAGGAGTGAGTGAGAAGGTGTGATAATGTCCAAAATGTCCCAGATTATGGACATATGTATGTTCCAGAACAGCTCTCAACCAAACTCGGTATGGGTATGCATTACTATCTCGAAAAGATACTGTAGGGGCAAGACACCCCTGGGGGAGGGAGTGACATGTAAAATAATAACAGCCGATATTAGTGTGGAATCCATACTTTCCGGGGTCACTGAGATAAACAGTGACACTCAGGATGTCGTTTAAATCCCTTGTTCAACACATATCGCCAGAAGGTGTGATAAAGAAAATGTCCAAATTCACCGAGATTAATGTTGATTACATCGTTTTCGGGGTCCCTCGACTGATTGGCGACAGTCCCAGTGACAGATGGAATCGTTTACATCATTTCGATAATGCGACGCGTAAATACATTACGTTATAACTTATTTTTATTATTTGTTTGAAAGGATCAACTACTTCCCAGACAATCTGGGCTGCCACAAGGAAATACTTTAAGGCGAAACCAAATAATGTCAAGCTAAAACACATAACAATATTTCTAAATTTACAAAAGAGTTCATAAATAATCAATCAACATCACAATTAAGCAAACTTAAGAAAACCACTTGAAACAGGTAATACAAATCCTAAAATTTGTATTGTATATCGTGTAAGTACCAGTTCAGCTGCGTAGACATGGCGAAAAGTGGTGATGAAGAAAATGTCCAAACTTATCGAGATTAGTTTAATTGACAAGAAACAAAATAATCTATAAGACTTGAAATTAAACACATAACAACGACGCTTAAACTACACAATACTTCGTAATCAGTTAGCGTCACAATAACGAAACTTATACAAATTCGCTTCACACAAATTAAAAGGTAATAAAATACAGAAAAGTAAGCAATTACTAACATGCCCGGGCAGCGCCAGGTAATATAGCAAGTTGTTATATATAGCGTACTCCATATATAATAATATTTACTGTATTTGTTCATATTATGATTTTTCTCTTTTTGTTATCAGAATGTGCTGAGGAATACACAAGAAAAACGTTTGTTTTTCCCTACTATACTACTGCAATGGTTCATTCCTCCCCTGAAGTGAAAGGCAGGCCTCCTAGACTGTCTCTCAGGCCGGGAGATTTGTAGTGAAGAAGGAGATTAGTGATGCAGGTGAGAAGGTTGGCTGTCTTGCCCTATACTAGGAACTCTCCTGGTATTCGCCTTAATGCAGGAGAACGGAAAACAACAGAAAACCATTCCCAGGGCAGCCGATTTCCGTCTCTCGAATACAGAGGCGTAGAGCCACGGATCAGCCGTGACCACAGTGTCTCTACATCTACTGACAATTTTTATTTTATTTTTTGCACACAACGCTAATCGGCCAATATATTATCAAATACAGCAGAGACAATACGCGACACTTACGGACTTAGCCTTGCTAAAATGGGAGACAATTCGACACTGGCGCTCCTAGTGACTTGACCTGAACAAATCGCGCTAAATTCAAATATCAATGGAAATGTATATACGGAAATGGATAAATAAATTACGTCTAGAAAGAAAGTGTTATTGAGATATTAACTTCGAAGTTGTTAAAGCAATTCTGGATAAATGAATGAAGAATTATTTTAAAGGTTATCATTCAAAGACTGAAATTAGACACATAAACAAGATATGAAATGGGCTGCTGTGAAATGGCTTGATCTTTCATTTATGCATTACTTTATTAGCTTTAGCATTCCTGCCTGAACTTTTACAGTTGTATTTGTCTTTTTTTCTCATTTAAAAATCATTGTATGATCACATTAAGACACTTGTCAATAAAAATATCGGCACATTCCTTACACACATGATGCAATGAATTAATAGCTGGACAATTTTCCTCTTAACATGAAGCCTACTAACAGAAAGAAAATCTATAAAATTCCGGCTTTAATCTGAGAAGAGGGATTAAAGAAGGAAAAGTATGAAAATGTTGTCGATAGTGATGCTTTGAGGAATATTTATTGTACATTAGAGTAAAAATGTAACATACCCTTGGCTGTATAGTCGAGGATTTTTAAGTCGCTGGCCTGGAAATGATCTGAACAGATCTTATAATTCTTATATAAGCGTAACGTCCCTTCTTTCTTGTACACCTTATCCAAATCACTTCTGTGGCATTTCAAAACCCACAGATCACACCTACAACACCACATCGGTATTGAAGGTTAACTGCTGCACTATACAATAAAATATGCGTATTACATTTTATGCCAGTTAAAATATGGGTCGAGCAGGTCAGAAGATTATGAAGTACTATAAAAATCTCTGTCACTGGAAGAAGATATATGCAAACACAATATTACTGACGTTTTCTTGTCACGAGGGAACCTGAAGAACGATCGCGCATTCTTCTCTACTTCACAGTTACTGCAGCCAAACACACCACATACCTTTCCCCTCATGTTGAGAGGAGATATCAAGGAATGACACACGCCACTATTTAATTATGTCAACTCACTGAAAACGCATAAATAACACCAAAAAATTCACACAAAAATACACGTGCTCTTATGAGAGAATCAGTAGTTTTCAGGTCTACCCGCTAGAGAGAGTTCTAATAGCTCTCCCTCGATATCTCGCTCAGTGTCGCGTATTTTCTCTACTCTATTTGATATTATGAAAGACCAACTACAATATATCAGACCAAGACCGACTACAATATATCAGACCGTAATATCAAAACCAAGATGGTGGACATCGTGGGCGCAGTAGCTGCCGTCTGATGAAGGTTAGGGTAGCACGCAATAACTTCATTTAGACGATAAACCAACTCAAGATTTTCGAAGATGTCGGAATTTAGTGCCGCAGGAGTTGTTTTATCTGCCAGTAAATTTACTGACACGAGGCTGACGTATTTGAGCACCTTCAAATACTACCGGACTGAGCCGGGATCAAACCCGCCAACTTGGGGTCAGAAGGCCAGAGCTTCAACCGTCTGAGCCACTCAGCCCGGCATGACATTAAATTACTTGTGTTGATACCACTGAAAGTGCTACACAATATCTGGTTCAATCCGCCAGAAATTACGAAAAAATCACGTACATATTTTGCAAGCGGTGGTAATTCAACATGATAAATGTAACATCATAGAGAAAATCACTGCTACACCTATGAAAACGCTTCGCGAACAACTGCTCATCACATGTAATCAACTAGAATCACACATATTCTGCTAGACTGGAAAACTTTGCAATGAAGCGTTCAGACACTAAAGATATAATACGATATTCCCCATTTAAGAACATGAGTAAAACAACTCTATTGACTCTAAACAATGATGTCTTTAACATACATGGACGAGCTTCAATTTGGTGTAGACTGCTTGATAACAGATATCCATAGCATGAATCGGAAGGTATTGGTACAATAAAACCCCTGAGTTACAAACGAAGCTAATCACTGCAAGTCCCCCCTGTGGGTGGGGGTGGTAGAATAACACCCACGGTGTCCCCTGCCTGTCGTAAGAGGCGACTAAAAGGGGTCGCAGGGGCTCTGAACTTTGGAGCGTGGGTTAGCGACTACGGGGCCCTCAGCTGAGTCCTGGCATTGCTTCCACTTACTTGTGCCAGGCCCCTCACTTTCATCTATCCTATCCGATTTCCCTTGGTCAACACTTGTTCTTTTCAGACCCCGACGGTATTACGTATGGAGGCCTAGGGAGTCTTTCATTTACATGCCCTTCGTGGCCCTTGTCTTCCTTCGGCCGATACCTTCATTTTTCGAAGTGTCGGACGCCTTCCATTCTTTCTCTCTGATTAATGTTGTATAGAGGATTGTTGCCTAGTTGTACTTCCTCTTAAAACAATAATCACCACCACAATCATCCCTGCAAGTCACTATTTCTTCTGTGTAACATAGTACAGATGGCTCCATCTGTCACACTATAAGTTTTGTTATTCACCAAGATCTAGCCAAATGTTCCCGCAGGTAAGCACAGATTATTTCAAAATACAATTGCATCTAAATCACAGGACACTTTGAAGCGCATAGACACTGAAGGAACATGACCATATCAATTATCATCTATCCAAATTAATTTTTTCGAGGAATACGAATAGGTCCACCAATTAGAATTAGAAAAAAGTAGTCTTCCCTAATCTCAGACTTACTCTCAGATGACATATGCACACTATTGTTTTGTAGAAATATTCACTTCTCTTTTCATTTAAATCCGGTTCTCAACACGATCAAAACAAACATATTCTCTCATGACTGCGTATAATTACAGATCCTAGTGACCACTGACCCATATAAATACACTCACACACTTATATTCTACATAGAAACTAATACTTCTCATCAACTTACATGAAATTACTCCGACTGAATGAGAAAACAAAAACGAATAGGCTCACCATTACCGGTTGAAAAGAGATCTTCCCTAACCACAAATTTTGGTTACACACATTGCCTACGATAGTTTGGTCTTTGACTTCCAAATTTTCCCGGTGAATATTCCTTATCCATTTCTCTTGTAGAGATCTATCTTCAGGGAATTTAAAAGCTTCAGCAACGGTATAATTAGATCTACAACCACGAACGCAGCAGTAACGACCCATTTTTGTTATGTTACAACACGGCAATCATAAACATTATTATACATTAAAAATACCATCATATAAACTTCTAACAAAACACCATACTAATAAACCGTTATAGATTACTATTTTACCAAACATATACTTCAATAACTCGATCAATATAACACTCTTTAGCAGAATGTATACACAGATATGAACCAACCACATGTCTCAAACGCTCGCCCACGAAGTCGCCATTTTCCTCCCAATCGATAAGTAACATTAAGGTCTGATCAACGAGCTAGAATAACATAGAGAGGCGGAAGCGCTGCCTGGGTGAACCTAATAGAACGAACGTCCGCCATGTTTCCTGTTGTCACACAACCAAGGGGGCATGGCCTTTAAATGACGAAAAGTGTAGAAAATGCGCATTTTAGAATCGCTGGGGGAGAATTAAAACCGTTGCCGAAAGCTTGAAGCATGAAAGCGAATACCGCCACTTCATCATATTTCAGGACGAGGCCAACATCACGATCAGTCGATTGTAGGGTAGTTCGAAATCATCGCACAGTGACATACGAATAGGCCTCGAAATCGGAACAAGAGCGTTACCCTGCTTGGCTGTTGTGGTTAAGCGTAAATTAGAATAAAAACGATGGACATAAATATTTGACAGGAAACCTTAAAATCATAGGGACCTATAATATGTTACAACCTCATTCTGTTAATATTTTTAAAATTATTGCATCCTCATGAGTACTGTGTTCCTTTCTTAATCTGTTTACCCTCCCGGGTTGGTTTTTCCCACGGACTCAGCGACGGATCCCACCTCTACCACCTCAAGGACAGTGTTCTGGAGCGTGAGACATTGGGTCGGGGGATACAACTGTGAGGGAGGGCTGCACTTGCTATGCTGAACAGGGGCCTTGTGGGGGGAGAAGGAAGCGGCCGTAGCCTTAAGTTAGGTACCATCCCGGCATTTGCCTGGAGGAGAAGTGGGAAACCACGGAAAATCACTTCGAGGATAGCTGAGGTGGGAGTCGAACCCACTTCTACTCAGTTGACCTCCCCAGGCTGATAGAATCCCGTTACAGCCATCGTGCCCCTTTTCAAATTTCGTGGCGGAGCTGGGAATCGAACCCGGGCTTCCAGGGGTGGCAGCTGCTCACGCTAACCAGTGCACCACAGAGGCGGCCCATGAATACTTTACCGCAAAAATCGTTTAGTGTAATTATTTATTATAATATAGGGGGGATATCATGTTTCTCCCATTACCATATCATACTGGGATTACTAGCTTGAAAGTTGTCCATTATGAAGTGTGGCGTAGTTTTAAAAACCAAGGCAACAGACATCTACAATAAAGGCTGTATACATTTCAAAAATAGCAGTAAAATGCTGTATTTATCATACTTGGTGTACGTTTGAACGAAATAAGTGATTGTTTGTGGTTACGTTTTCTTGGTGGTGGGCGTTCCATTTCCTTTATTTGTAAATGTGAATGAACATTAAATAGGGCTGGAAATATACAGAGCATAAGCAACTGAATTGAGTGGGATACCATTTATCTCTTTTCGCCCTCACAACGCATTGTTCAGTTAATTCCTTGTTCTTTAAACGAAATCTGAAACAAAATTCGACAAATAATTACCGTGGCTATCCGTACTTTCGCTAAGTAAACAATAAAATGGATTTAATTACAAACAGAAATTACAAAAAGGAATCTCGGCTATCATTCAGTAATACTTACTTAAAGTACGATATATCCTTGGTTTTATTACTCCGATTAGTACAACCATACGCTGAGCTTACGGCTGGCATTCTTGAAAGCGAGAATCTATCTTTTCACTTCTTAAAACTTAGGGAATTAAATTGGCAACCACGATCTCCCTGTCACCTCAACATATGCTCTCGCGCCAATTCGCTTTGTTTTGACAACCGTTAACATGGCTGCCCCTTATCAACTTGCTTCAAGCAGGGAGCGCTGATGTCAGGTATACAGCCCCTCTATGTTATTCTAGCTCGTTGGGTCTGATCAACGAGCTAGAAAGAGGACTATTTCTAGCTCGTTGGGTCTGATATATTGTAGTCGGTCTTGGTCTGATATATTGTAGTCGGTCTTGATCAGACCTTAATGCTACTATCGATTGGGAGGAATATGGCGCCTTCGTGGGCAAGCGTTTGAGACATGTGGTTGGTACATATCTGTGTTTACATTCTGTTAAAGAGTGTTATCTTGATCCAGTTATTGAAGTATAAATTAATCTATAAGGGTTTATTAGTACGTTGTATTGTTAGGAGTGTATATGATGGTATTTTTAGTGTACAGTAAAAGACCAAACTGTCGTATGTGTGTAATCATAATTTGTGGTTAGGGAAATCTCTTTCCAACCGAAAATGGTGAGCCTATCCGTTTTTGTTTTCTTATTCAGTCTGTGTAATTTCATGAAATTTGACGATAAATATTAGTTTTGTTTGTAGAATATAAGTGTGTGCGTTTATTCATATGGGTCAGTGGTCACTTAGAATCTGTAATTATGCGCAGTCATGTGAGAATGTGTTTGGTTTGATCGTGTTGTGAACCGTATTTAAATCGAACTATGGCAATGCCTCTCATACAACCATTCTTTATTTTTCTAAGGAATAAAGCATTCAGAGAGAAGTGGACTAAGAACGTACATCGTGAATATTTTTACAAAGCAGTAGTGTGCATATGCCATCTGAGCGTATGTACGAGGTTAAGGAAGACTTTATTTATAATTCTAAATGATGGACCTATTCGTATTCCTCGAAAAGAATTCATTTAGATGATAACTGATACGGTGATGTTCCATCAGTGTCTTACGTGCTTCAAAGTGTTCCGTGATTTAGATGGAATTGTATTTTGCAAGAATCTTTGCTTCCCTGCAGAAACATTTGGCTGGATATTGGAGTATAAAAAACTTATAGTGTGACAGATGGAGCAATCTGTACACTTACACAGAAGAAATAGTGACTGTAGGGATTAGCTTCGTTCGTAACGCAGGGGTTTTATTGTACCAATACTTTCCGATTCATGCTGTGGATATTCGTTATCAAGTAGTCTACACCAAATTGATGCTCGTCCATGTAAGTTAGACATCATTGTTTAGAGTCAATATCTTTTATATTCATGTTCTTCAATGGGGAAAATCCTATTATATCTTTAGTGTCTGAACGTTTCATTACTAAGTTTACCATCATTGTTGGAAGCTGTGCTATACCATATGTCAAAATATGTTTTAAGATTTTCCAGTAAGGAAGGCTTAACATCACCAGGGGCCGTTCATTGTGCTGGCGTAATCATTTCGGTTGTACTTCCCTTTCAGTGAGTGCTGAACATTAGAAATTGTCCACCACTTCGAAATTAAGGCAACACGTTATGTTTCATAGTTCTCATGAAAGTGAAAAAATTGAGGATTATCGCTCCTTAAATCATTTTTAAACATTCAAAATGATGTTATAAATGTCACTGTAACAGTTTTATAGTGTATTTCCATCTATCCACCGAAGTGAAATCTAAGAGAAAACGTTATTTGACTAAGTGAGATTTCTAAGTAATCAGCGTGTTGTTCTCTTTTGTTGTGGGGTTGTTAATCTATTCTAGCAGAATATATGTGATTCTCCTTAATTATATGTGGTGAGTAGTTATTGACGAAGCGTTTGCATAAGTGCAACAGTGATTTTCCCTACGATGTTACATTTATCATGTTAAAATACCACCACTGGCAAAATATGTACGTGATCTTTTCGTAATTTCTGGCGGATTGAACCAGATATTGTGTAGCTCTTTCAGTGGTATCAACACAAGTAACTTAATGTGACGCCGGGCTGAGTGGCTCAGACGGTTGAAGCTCTGGCCTTCTGACCCCAAGTTGGCGGGATTGATTCCGGCTCGGTCCGGTAGTATTTGAAGGTGCTCAAATACGTCAGCCTCGTGTCGGTAGATTTACTGGCAGGTAAAAGAACTCCTGCGGGACTAAATTTCGGCATCTCCAAAAACCGTGAGTTGGTTTATCGTCGAAATAAAGTTATTGCATGCTACCCTAACCTTCATCAGTCGGCAGCTACTGCGCCCACGACGTCCACCATCTTGGTTTTGATATTACGGTCTGATATATTGTAGTCGGTCTTGTATTATGTAACGTTTTAATGTTTAAAGAAAGTACAGTTGAAGTACCGTGGTTCGACCATTGCGGGGGTGGTATACCGGCCCCCGTGTGGCTGCATAATCGCTTCTCCAGGATATCAAAATAACTCCTGAATTATGACATTGAACACATACGCGACACTTCCGCATTTAGCCTTGTTAAAATGGGAGACCAAGGTCTGTCTAGGGAGGTCAAGTCACGAATGCTTCTTATGGAGCCGCCATATTGGGTCTTTAAGCGAGCGTAACCAAAGGCAAGTGTATCCGAATTTAGAGGATTTCGGTGCCGTACATTGAAATAAAAACAAAATACCAACTATTTTTCATAAAGAATCTAACTGGGCATCTACTGTTCATGTATATATAACTGTATAACACTTAAATTATATTAATACATTCACAGCTATTTGAACAGGAAGATAATTAACAGATCCTGATTATTTTTTTATTTTATTTTCATGAGAAACAAGAATGAACAGAAAAGCTTATGTCCTACTCTTTTACTTCCTTACAACTTTGTCTTACTGTGTTTCTTATTAATATCAACTGTCAAATATGCAATCTTATTGACAGAAACATAGATAGCTGTACAGTACCTGTGTCATATTATGATTACCGATACATGAAATACTGAACTTGAAGTACTGTACTTAAAGTACTAAAAGACAGTTGTAATAAACTACCTTCAGCGTTTTCTTTATTAAGAAAGTAATTACCGATACTGCGTTTCTCAAAGGTTACCCCAGTATGTTGACAAAAACTGAATGCCTTTTGAGTTGAGGCGTTAAATTAGGTATGGTAACTGTTGTTATCCATTATTGTGGTATTTTTTGGGGTTCTAAGGCAAAAATACTCTGCACATGTGCAACAAGAGTGATGTTCTTAGCTATTCTTAACTAGTTTATTGATAACCCATGCAGCTATACAGTACCAAGTGGTGGTGGTGATTATTGTTTTAAGAGGAAGTACAACTGGGCAACCATCCTCTATAAACACTAATCAGAAGAAACAAATGGAAGGGGTCCAACACTTCGAAAAATGAAGCTATCGGCAAAAGAAAGATGAAGGCCACAAAGTGCGTGGAAATGAAAAACTTCCTAGGCCTCGAATGCGCTAATGCCGTCGCGGTCGGAAAAGAACAAGTATTAACCAAGGGAGGTCGGATGGGCTAGAATGGGTGAGAGCCTAACACAAGTAAGTGAAAGCAATGTAAAGACTCAGCCAAGGGCCTGGTACACACAACCCAAATTGATTTCCCCCTGTGGGTGGGGGCAATAGAACAACACCCACGGTATCCCCTGTCTGTCATAAGAGGTGACTGAAAGGGGCGTAGGTTGGCGATCACGGGGCTCTTAACTGAGTCCTAACATTCATGCATATAATAATAATAATAATAATAATAATAATAATAATAATAATAATAATAATAATAATAATAATAATAATAATAATAGAAATTCAGTCACTATTAAGTTGAGTTAACCTAGGTTAGGCTATTTTAGGGATTACATTAGGATATTATGTTAGGCTACGGTACGTTAAATTACAGTACTTGGTTAGAGGGAGTGTTGTGATCTTTAAGTATTTGTCCAGCCATATAATGTATTCTATAGAGCATTTAAGATGAATGAAGTATAGCTGTAAATAATAACTACAGTGCCATTTAAGACTGCTATTAACAATTATTTTTGTAATGATAGCAAGCTGGACACAAATTGTAGGTTTGAAGAGATAGGCCAGCGAAATTAACCAATTACGATTAAAATTCCTGACCACCGAGCTCGATAGCTGCAGTCGCTTAAGTGCGACCAGTATCCAGAAATCGGGAGATAGTGGGTTCGAGCCCCACTGTCAGTAACTCTGAAGATGGTTTTCCGTGGTTTCCCATTTTCACACTAGGCAAATGCCGGGGCTGTACCTTAATTAAGGCCACGGCCGCTTCCTTCCAATTCCTAGGCCTTTCCTATCCGATCGTCGCCGTAAGACATATCTGTGTCGGTGCGACGTAAAGAAAAAATTCCCGGCCTTGCCGGGAATCGAACCCGGGATCCCTCTGACCAAAGGCCAGCACGCTAACCATTTAGCCATGGGTCCGGACACATGAAAAGGAAATTTTTATAAACATCAATAGTACTATTACACATTTCCTGTTACTTTTCTTGTTTGTTTTGAAAGAAAATTCCCTTTCTTTAGGGAGGTTTCCTATCATATGTCAAAGAATTGGGTGGATTAGGGACGTTGAAAATTGTTGGGATGGAATTCCACTTGAGTAGTTTCCGTCCATCTGCCCTCTTTATTTCAAATTGCGATTCTTCAAAAGTATGCTAGAAGAAAATACATAATAAGACCTATAAATATAAAACATCGTTCATTTAAACATATTATTATTCAGGAATAATATGAGTGTCTAACTTCACTAATCGCGCACAAGACGGAATTATCTGTAGATTGCCATTTGTCACGCCTACAGTTTTGTACCCACTGAGCTCTCTTTTGCTTATCGCTTGGGAAGCGAAACACTCTAATTCCGTCAGTTGTTTTATTTTGACAATTTGGTGCGCACAGTATTCCATTTTCCTTCAAAATACAAGTAATAACTCACATCATTACATCGGCCACGCCACATAACGATATTTAAGACCCAATATGGCCGCCACCGCAAAGGATTGTGGTAGCGTGACCAGACCTCCCTAGACAGACCTTGTGGGAGACAAGTCACAAGTGGCGCTCCTAGTGGCTTGACATGAAAATTCGCGCTAAATTCAAATATCAATGGAAATGTATATGCTGAAATGGATAAAGAAATTACGTCCTGAAAGAAAGTGTTACTAAGATATTAACTTCAAAGTTGCTAAAGCAATTCTGCATAAATGAATGAAGAATTATTTAACAGGTTATTATTTAAAGACTGAAATTAGACCTACTGTATGATCAAGATGTGAAATGGACTGCTGTGAAAGGGCTTGATCTTTCATTTATGCATTATTTATTTAGCTTTAGAATTCCTGCCTGATCGTTCACGGCTAGATTTTACTTTTTTCTCATTTAAAAGCATTGTATCATCATATTAAAACACTTGTTAACAAAAATATCGGCACATTCCTTACACACATGGTTCAATTAATTTACATGTAAGAGCTGGACAATTTTCCTTTTAACTTGAAGCCTATTAACAGAAAGACAATCTATAAATTTAGCCTAAAAATATTCAAACTTTCCCAATAAGCAATACTTGCCATAATGCCATTACATTAGGTTAAAGCAAATTTACATCATCATATTGTTTCAACAAAATATGTACTTTTCTTAAATTACCCATGTTTTCTTCAGTGTTGACAACGCATTACGGCATTCCAAATGGGGTAACTTGGAACACAACCAGCCACACTCATATGCATATGTATTTTCCTGAATTAAATCAAACCCACAGATCACACCTACAACAGCACATCGGTATTTTAAGCCAATTAAAATGTGGGTCGCGCAGATCAGAAGTTTAGGAAGTAGGCCTACTATAAAAATCTCTTTGTAACTGGAAGAATATATATGCAAGCACAATATTTACTTACATTTTCTTGTTACGAGGGAACGGAAGAAAGACCGCGAATCCTTCTGCACTTCATAGTTATTGCAGCCAAACACAGCACATATCTTTCCACGCATATTGAGAGGAGATATAAAGGAATGACACACGCTAATATTTACTTACCGGTATATGTCAACTTAATGCAAACGCATAAATAAATAACGCCAAAAACTTCACACACAAATACACGTGTTCTTATGACAGAATCAGCAGTTCTCAGCTCAATCCGCTGGGGAGAGCTCTAATAGCTATCTCTCGATATCTCGCAGAGTGTCGCGTATTGTCTCTACTGTATTTGCTAGCATAAGAGCTGTCCGATCAGCTGATGTCCGGCCTACTTCACTTCCTCACATGGATTTTAAAAAACAAACCCATTCTAGTCCGAGTAGTGTACTCATGCCATCTAGCGGCAAAAGTTGGCATAGTATAATCCTATTCCACGGCCGACTTGATCCCTCGCTGCGCTCCTTATACCGGCCTTGACAATCGCTTGTGAAGCCCAGCATAAAGCTCTAATTGGAAAGTTCACCGTAATGCCGCTGGAGCGCTGGCCTACTACCCACTGACAGGAAGCTGTATACCGCAAATTGCCGCATTTCCAGTTTTATTTATATGGTTTTGCTGTCGTAAATGTTGGCAATGTGTTCGCAGTGAGGTGCTTGTGGGCTTGATATTGAGATCTGATAGATATACGCTAGTGAGTTTATTTTTTTATTGTATAGTGTGGTAATTAAATTTTTAAAATTGTGTTTACAAATCTTGGAATTTCTGACCTTCTTGTGCACCTTTTCGTATGGTACTTCAGGCAGAAATGTTATGGAAACAATAACAAAGTGACTTCTCGCTGTAACTTCGTCCTGAACAAGGATTTTGATTTATGCGCTAATTCACTTTTTAATGGTGTGGTGATTTGCTTTTCTTTAACTGTGTTAGGAAATATTCGAACAGGAAGAAAAGAGCAAAGGGACACCATCATTTCACGAATTCTCTGTAGACCAGGACAAAACTACGGAATGGCTAAAAGCAGACAGCACTCTCATCTTATTTTTCCGTTTCTATTTCGGGTATTTACCTTCGTTCGTTCTTTCTTTCTTTCTTTATTACTCTGTTTACTCTTCGGATTGGCTTTTATCTCGGACTCATTGAGGGATCCCACCTCTGCCACCTCAAGGGTAGTGTCCTGGAGAGTGAGACTGCGGATCGGTGTATAAAACTGGGAAGGATGACCAGTACCTCTCCCAGGCGGCCGCAACTTCTATACTGAACAGGGGCCTTGTGTTGGGGACGGGAAGATTGGAAGGCATAGACAAGGAAGAGTGAACGAAGCTGCCGTGGCCTTAAGTTTTTTTACCATCCCGGCATTTGCTTGGAGAAGTGGGAAACTATAGAAACTGAGGTGGGAATCGATACCCCCCCTCTAAACAGTTGACCTCCCAAGGCTGAGTGGACCCCGTTCCAGCCTTCGTACCACTTTTGAAATTTCGCGGCAGGGCCAGTAATCGAAACGGGCCTCCGTGAGTGGCAGCTAATCCCGCTAATCAGGTATATTTACCGATGAATTTTCTTTCATAAAATAATCCTTTAGGCGGTGTCGTATTTGCCATATGACAGCAACACAACATATTTTTATCCAAGATAATCTGAACTTTAACATTGACAAGTAAGAATCACTACTGCTATGACGGTAAGGCCAACGTATGAAGTGTTGTTACCTGAGCAATGGGGCCGATGACCTAGATGTTAGGTCCCTTTAGACAACACGCATCACCATCGAGCAGAGAACAGTTTACAATTTATTTACACAAAATACTTTTCTCTCAGTGAATTTTTATTTAAATTCTTCTTCTTCTTTTTTCGCAATTTTTTTCGTCGCACCGACAACGACTTATGGCGCCGGTGGAATAGGAAAGGGCTAGCAGTGGGAAGGAACCGGCCGTGGCCTTAATTAAGGTACAGTCTGATGTGAAAATGGGAAACCACGGAAAACCATCTCCAGGGCTGCCGACAGTGGGGTTCGAACCCACTATCTC
Source organism: Anabrus simplex (assembly GCF_040414725.1). Classification (NCBI taxonomy): domain Eukaryota; kingdom Metazoa; phylum Arthropoda; class Insecta; order Orthoptera; family Tettigoniidae; genus Anabrus; species Anabrus simplex. The sequence continues at coordinate 96,021,265 of NC_090277.1, read as the reverse complement.
CCGGATGCAAGCTCACAGCTGCACGCCGCGTGTCCAACTTTTTCCACCCTACTGCATTTCAAGTAAAAATTATTGTCTGAATTTAACACGGTCAACTTGCCCGGTATTTAATATTCTAGTGAAAGGTATGAATGAAATGTAATCTGAAACTATACAGGGTGTTAGGTGTATACGTGCAGATATTAAGCTAGTCGGCTAAGAAAAGTACATCTCATAATATATGCTATGTACTTTTTACCTTGTCCTATTAGTTTGCCCATAACTGAGCCAAATATTTCAGGACCTAATGTGTTTTGAACGGCCGTAGCAGGATACGCCGGTGATGTCATTCTGTCCACGCGTAGCGGAAGTACAGTAGCCGAGTATAGGGCTTGTTGAACCTGTTTCTTATCGCAGGCCAACACATGTTGTTGTGCACTTCCCCTGAAGGCTTGGCAAGTAGAAGAGGATGACTCACGTGCCAGGTCACTTGCTGTACTCGAAAACCGGTGTAGGGTACTCTGTGTGAAAAGTACACAGAATCCTTACAGTGACGTCGAAGATCCGTACAAGCACATACGTGCGAATCAAGTGTTGTGTATTTGTGTGCGATTTTTAAGACGTCAATGGCATTACTCAGTGATCCAAGCGGACAAAATGAAAGGAAATGGTTAATAAGTAAATGAAATATGGGCGCAACATTTCTGTGCTGTTATTGCGACAGTCTACGATCAATTTCTGGCAATAGATAATGCGGGTTGTCTATGATTATTCATAAACTTTTTAGGTCATTGAAAGGACGGTGGACACTGAAAGAAAAGGCTATAAGTATTCAGTGAAATTTTTATTAATGAGACAAATTTCAAAAACCGTAGTTGCATCATCGTGAACATTGCTCGAAGGAAAAAGACCTACTGTGGAATTGCCGCCGGGCATTTCTAATAGAAGGCTTATTCTTCTTTTTCCTAATCTGTTTACCTTCCAGGGTTGGTTTTTCATGGGACTCAGCAAGGGATCCTACCTCTACCGCCTCAAGGGTAGTGTCCTGGAGCGTGAGACATTGGATTGGGGATACAACTGGGGAGAATGACCAGTACCTCACCCAGGCGGCCTCACCTGCTATGCTGAACAGGGGCCTTGCGGGGGTATGGGAAGATTAGAAAGGATAGACAAGGAAGAGGGAAGGAAGCGGCCGTGGCCTTAAGTTAGATACCATCCCGGCATTTGCCTGGAGAAGGGGGGAACTACGGGAAACAACTTTCAAGATGGCTGAGGTGGGAATCGGACCACCTCTACTCATTTGACCTCCCGAGGCTAAGTGGACCCCGTTCCAGTCCTCGTACCACTTTTCAAATTTCTTGTCAGAGCTGGAAATCGAACCCGAGCTTCGGGGGTGGCAGCTAATCACACTAACCACTGCACCACAGAGGCGGACGGAAGGCTTATTACTGAACAGTAAGTACCGATAGGTAAAATGATGACTGTAATGGACCCGTTTAATTAGAACTTCGGTAAAAATAATATTACTACTACTACTACTACTACTACTACTACTACTACTACTAATAATAATAATAATATCTTTACGTTACGTTTCACGGTTTTTGGAGACGCTGAAATGCCAGAATTTTTTGATCGCAGTATTTTTTAATGCAAATAAATCTACAGACACGAGACTGACGTATTTGAGCACCTTCAAATACCACCGGACTGAGCCAAGACCAAGCCTCCCAAGTTGGGTTCAGAAGGCCAGCACTTTACGCAGTGCTGCACCAATCATCTTGCCGGGCTGAGTGGCTCAGACGGTTGAGGCACTGGCCTTCTGAGTCCAGTCTTGACAAGGTGCTCAAATACGTCAGCCTTGTGTCAGTAGATTTACTGGTACGTGAAGAACTCCTATGGTACTAAATTCCTGCAAATCCGTGTCTCCGAAAACCGTGAAAAGTAGTTAGTGGGACGTAAAGCCAATGACATTATTATTATCATCTTACCTGCACAGTTCATAGGGGTATCTTACCTGGAGTTCCTCATAGGTACGTTATTAGAGCTTTCAGAGGACGCTCCGTTTCGACTACGCCGAAACATGTGGTTTTTACACGATGGTCCACCACCTGATATAAGCCGCTTACTGCGTGATCATTTGGATCAGTCCTTTGGTCTATGGCGAATAGGACGACATGGACCCATCAATTGGCCCGCCAGATCTCCAATGGATATTACGGAAGACTGGATTCGGAGAAGTGATTTTCTTTTGTTAGTTGCTTTACGTCGCACCAACACAGAGAGGTCTTATGGCGACAATCGGACAAGGAAGGCCTAGGAATGGTAAGAAAGTGGTCGTGGCCTTAATTAAGGTTCAACCCCCGCAATGCCTGGTGTGAACTTGTGAAACCACGGAAAACCATCTTCAGGGCTGCCGACATTGGGGTTCGAAGCCCCAATCTCCCGGATGCGAGCTCACAGCTGTGCGCTCCTAACCGCATGGCCAACTCGCCGGGTACGGAGAAGTGAAGCCTGCAGAGTAGTCCAGGGAGGTCACTTGAACAATTGCTACGTGTTTCACATTGGTATGTCAGATGTTACACCATTTCTGCAGCGTATTGAGTTGGGAGTTCAGTTCTCAATCGATGTAGTATTTTGAGTCTCGATAGTTCGATATTCTCATAAATCCGAGCAGAAAAATTGAAGTACCGGTAACAAAATTTATAAATCTAGAGTTTCAGTTCGCGATTGCCTTGTACGTGGCGCAAGCTGAACACAACACACGGAAGACGTGCTTGTTAAAACGCTAGATATTGACCTTGAACACAGCATGGCAGTCCTTCATTCTACACTGTACTGGTTTGGGTACATTGCGTGTGTATGTTTGATGTTTATACACAAAACCTGTTTGTCACACTTTGTCCTCTAGTGCTAACCACAATAAGAAGATACACCTGACTCATCGCAAAGAGACCTGGTTCTGGACTTACGCATACTATCCTGTAGTAAACTACTGCGAGCGATGTAGGCACGGGTGAAGTACATTTCATCTTGTTTCCTCCTACACCACGCATATTTTACTATTTTCTTCCCTGCCTTTCAGCTCCTAATGACTTGTTGATAATAATACCGGTAATGTTATTTGCTTTACGTCCCACTAACTACTCTTACTGTTTTTGGAGGCGCTGAGGTGCTGTAATTTAGTCTCGCAGGAGTTCTTTTTACGCGCCAGTAAATCTACCGACACGAGGCTGACTTATTTGAGCATCTTCCAATACCATCGGACTGAGCCAAGATCGAGCCTGCCAAGTTGGGGTCAGAAGGCCAGCGCCTCAACCGTCTGAGCCACTCTGCCCGGCAGCAAAAATTATTATTATTATTATTATTATTATTATTATTATTATTACCGGGCGAGTTGGCCGTGCGGTTAGAGACGCATGGCTGAGAGCTTGCATACCGGAGATAATGGGTTCGAATCCCACTGTCGGCAGCCCAGAAGATGGTTTTCCGTGGTTTCCCATTTTCACACCAGGCAAATGCTAGGGCTGTACCTTAATTAAGGCCACGGCCGCCTCCTTCCAACTCCTAGGCCTTTGCTATCCCATCGTCCTATAAGACCTATCTGTATCGGTGCGTTGCACCGACACAGGTAGGTTGTATGGCGACAGATATAAGGACTAGGATCGGGAAGGAAGCAACCGTGGTCTTAATTAAGGTACAGCCCTAGCATTTGCCTGGTGTGAACATGAAAAACCACGGAAAATCATCTTTAAAGCTGCCGACAGAGGGATTCGAACCCAGTACATCCCGATTATTGGATACTGTTCGAACTTTAGCGACTGCTACTATCAAGCTCGGTGATGATTTACGAGTGGATTTCTGCCGCTGGTTAATTGATCAAGCACTCAGTCCAGAATTTCTGTCAAGTGTATTAGTGACACATGAGGCAATTTTTATAGAAGGAGTGTTTAATATTTAGTATACCAAGGCAACCTCTAGCACCGGCTCTCAATTAATATCTGGATGGATGCAGTGGGAAGTCTGTCTCTTTGACCAATCGTCTCTTTATTAGCGTTATTTTGCTTTACGTCCCACATACTATTTATACCGTTTTCTGAGACGCTGAGGTGACGAAATGTCATATCGCAGGAGTTCATTTACGTGCCAGTATTTCTACGACACGAGACTGACGTATGTGTGCCCCATCAAATATCATCAGACTGAACCAAGATTGAACCTGCCAAGTTGGAGGTCGGAAGATAAGGACCTCAACAGTCTCAGACACTCAGACCGGTACCAATCACCTTACTTGCATAAATTTGATCGGTGTAGCTTTCCTTATGGTGACGATGGGACGGGAAAGGGCTAGTATCGGAAAGGAAGCGATCGTGGCATTCATGACGTTACAGCCCCAGCATTTGCCTGGTGTGAACATGGAAAACCACGGTAAACCACCTTTAGGGCTGCTGACAGAGGGGTTGGAACCCACTATATCCCACTCATGAGCTGTGGAATATCCCCATTCAATAGTTTCCAGCACCGGTTCTAATTAATATCAGGATGGGTGTAGTTGGAGGTGGGTTACATCTTTTTAGTAATGTTATCTTGCTCCTGTACAGTAGATACAGTACGTTACTGGAGCTTTCAGAGGACGTGTCGCTTCGACTACGCCGAACCACGTGGATTTTACACGATGGTGCAGACATTTCCTCAACGGTAGACAGGACGATGTGGAACTATCAATTGGCCAGCCCTTATTCCAGTGGATTGTTATGCCTAGGGGGACATGAGAAACAAAGTATACCGAACGGAGGTAACCACTTCGGATGACCTCCGTGAACGTATGTTTAAGCACCAGAGGATATTCTGAACCACAGTGGTGTCTTGGCTCGAATGACAAGTTGCTTTACGTCGCACCGACACAGATAGGTATTATAGCGATGACGGGGCAGGTAAGGGTTAGGAGTGGGAAGGAAGCAACCATGGCCTTAATTAAGGTACAGCCCCAGCATTTGCCTCGTGTGAAAATGGGAAACCACGGAAAACCATCTTCAGGGCTACCGACAGTGGGGTACGAACCCACTATCTCCCGAATACTGGATACTGGTAGCACTTAAGCGACTGCGGCTATCGAGCTCGGTGTACCAGTAAATATACCGACACGAGGCTGGCGTATTTGAGCACCTTCAAATACCACTGCACGGGGCCAGGTTCGAACATGCGAAGTTGGAGTCAAAAGGCTGGCACCTCAACCGTTTTAGCCACTCAACCAGGCAGGAAGCACGAAATGTAGGTACGTTTAATTTACTTAGTTGTATAATATGTCCATTTTTCGTTTGAAACAAAACGTTCGATGTGCTTCGATAATTCAATTCTGATTCTACTCATATGGATATCCTATGCCATGCATTTGTTCGTTGCCGCAAGGAACTGTCTTCCTTCTTCTACCTTTACGCAATGCACAACGGGGATCGTACCGCATTTCACGTCCCGGCGTGCGTATCCCAACCAATAATTATATCACACGCTCGTACAGGTCGCGCACCGACACAGGTTTTCAGGTCATTTCCATACTCACTAGACCACAGGGCTGACGACCACAGATATCCCTATCCCCTAAAGGACGTAACAGCAAATGAACCAGTATTAACGCTGAGAATTCAATACATCTCCAGGGTTCGAAACCGATAACTAGTGTTGTCTGAAACCCCTAAGACGGAAACTAAATACTAACAACAACAAACCAGTCTGGCGATAATGTAACGTAACATGTTGTAGACTGGTAGCCTTCAGCTGTTACCGTAGGTCAGTTGCTCGTAAACATAAAACCAGTTTGGCAAGTATATTACGTAACATCTCGTGGCATTGATTAGGGAGCGCTCAGCTGTCACAGTAGCTGCTCTTAACATAAACAGAACAGAAACCAGTTTGGCAGGGATGGCGCGTGACTTGCCTGTTATCAAAGGAAAGCTATTCATTCGCTAGAACAAGGCATACTACCTATTCTAAAAACATCGTACCCCTTTGCTCTCGAAAATAACTTCCGAGGATTACTAAAAGTTTGATATATAGTGGTTCATCACATCGTTCTCTATTGCTACAATAAATATCTGCACGTATACACCTAACACCCTGTATATATTGAAATTAAAATTTAAACATGTTTGAGTCAAAATATTTATGTTATGCATACAACGAATATGGAAAAAGTAAGACGTTTATGTTTTGTCCAGCCCCCTTCCTGAGAGCAGCGCTTGAAGAATTTTAAAACTCTAGTTGAACAATGACTCTTAATCTCAATATTAACATCAGAAGATAAAAGTACTGTGGTAAGTTCTGCTATGTATCTAAATGCCATGATAATAAAACCGATTACTATTATTCCTCACAATTAAGGAACGTCAGTTGGACTACTCCATCCTCCGCAGGTTCATTTCACGACGTTATTTTGGCACATATCAATGAAATTAGCCTTTAGGATTAATCATTTAACAATATTAGTTAATGTAACATACTATTTTATTCCCTAAATTAGTATACATCGGCAATCAGAGTCAATATCAGAACGTCAGCTGGACTAAGTCATCTCCCCACAGTTTCATTTCACGACATCATTTTGGCAAATATCAACGAAAGTAACCCTTAAGATTAATCATTTTAACAGTATTAACCTATGTAACATTCTCCATAACTCTAAATTACGATAAATCGGCAATCAAAGTCAATATACACTGACTGACAGAGCAAATGCAACACTAAGGAGGAGTAGTTCGAAAGGGATGAAAGTTGGGGAAAAAACAGAGACGGCACGGACGAATAATTGATGTTTATTTCAAACCGATATGCAGGTTACAGAATGCGCACGGCATCGACTCAGTAGGATGTAGGACCACCGCGAGCGGCGATGCACGCAGAAACACGTCGAGGTACAGAGTCAATAAGAGTGCGGATGGTGTCCTGAGGGATGGTTCTCCATTCTCTGTCAACCATTTGCCACAGTTGGTCGTCCGTACGAGGCTGGGGCAGAGTTTGCAAACGGCGTCCAATGAGATCCCACACGTGTTCGATTGGTGAGAGATCCGGAGAGTACGATGGCCACGGAAGCATCTGTACACCTCGTAGAGCCTGTTGGGAGATGCGAGCAGTGTGTGGGCGGGCATTATCCTGCTGAAACAGAGCATTGGGCAGCCCCTGAAGGTACGGGAGTGCCACCGGCCGCAGCACATGCTGCACGTAGCGGTGGGCATTTAACGTGCCTTGAATACGCACTAGAGGTGACGTGGAACCATACGCAATAGCGCCCCAAACCATGATGCCGCGTTGTCTAGCGGTAGGGCGCTCCACAGTTACTGCCGGATTTGACCTTTCTCCACGCCGACGCCACACTCGTCTGCGGTGACTATCACTGACAGAACAGAAGCGTGACTCATCGGAGAACACGACGTTCCGCCATTCCCTCATCCAAGTCGCTCTAGCCCGGCACCATGCCAGGCGTGCACGTCTATGCTGTGGAGTCAATGGTAGTCTTCTGAGCGGACGCCGGGAGTGCAGGCCTCCTTCAACCAATCGACGGGAAATTGTTCTGGTCGATATTGGAACAGCCAGGGTGTCTTGCACATGCTGAAGAATGGCGGTTGACGTGGCGTGCGGGGCTGCCACCGCTTGGCGGCGGATGCGCCGATCCTCGCGTGCTGACGTCACTCGGACTGCGCCTGGACCCCTCGCACGTGCCACATGTCCCTGCGCCAACCATCTTCGCCACAGGCGCTGCACCGTGGACACATCCCTATGGGTATCGGCTGCGATTTGACGAAGCGACCAACCTGCCCTTCTCAGCCCGATCACCATACCCCTCGTAAAGTCGTCTGTCTGCTGGCAATGCCTCCGTTGACGGCGGCCTGGCATTCTTAGCTATACACGTGTCCTGTGGCACACGACAACACGTTCTACAATGACTGTCGGCTGAGAAATCACGGTACGAAGTGGGCCATTCGCCAACGCCGTGTCCCATTTATCGTTCGCTACCTGCGCAGCACAGCGGCGCATTTCACATCATGAGCATACCTCAGTGACGTCAGTCTACCCTGCAATTGGCATAAAGTTCTGACCACTCCTTCTTGGTGTTGCATTTGCTCTGTCAGTCAGTGTATTTTCCATAAATAGGTATGCATTTCTACCGCAAATAGGTCGGCCGCCAGCGCCACGTGTCGATCTGTGTAACGACTCCGATTACAGTGCGTGGACCCGATTGTCAAGGCCGGTAAGGAGCTAGCTAGAGCGACGCATCAAGCCGGCCGTGCCTATTGTATAAAAGCTCTATTCTATCCTCTTTGGACTAGGGCTCTCTAAAGACTTATAGAGCCTTACTATACGCGCACTTTATCTTGAGCCCGGATCTCCATAGTAACGAATGGGAACTAGGGCTCAAGAAAAAGTGTGCGTACTATACTTAGCACGGCAGTGTAAAAACTACTTTCGTTTGGCCATGCAGTCAACACGCAGCGCACCGTTACAGCCAATTCCAACATTCACCGGTAGATACCAGCACAATCATGTGTCCTCAGACGTGAGCAGCGTGCTCGTTGGACGCGTGAGCCTGTTATATTGATGTTCTCTGGTGAGCCTTCTCGATGAAGTTCTCTGCAAAGAGGATAGAATAGAATAGAGATGAAACTCAATGATAAATTTCGGTTCCAAGCCACTTGGCGCTAATAGTTTTAGTCTCTTTTCCGAGATAGCGCCACAATGTGCATTCTGGTGCAATACCTTAGTATTACTATCAACAGATAGCGCGGAGAATTAATATCCGGCGCAGTGACGCACATCCGGGTATGCTTACGGCTCTTCCCCCCCACTTTCCCTGCCCCTCGCCTCGACCCCCGCCAAACGGCGATAATTATGCAGTTCTACTACTTCCATGCCCAATACACTGTAATTCATATATTTTTATTTTCAAGTACTTACTATGTTGTAAATAATGATCTGATACCCCTAGTTTGTATGGCATACTATGTTATTGAGAACATAACCACACACCTCAAAGCAGCTTTAACTTCAAATGAATGATTGACACATTAACACAAAGCTGATATTATAACAAATAAGAAATCCCTTCGAAAGCAAGACAACAGAGCACACCATATGCAAGACAATGGGGTATCACATCAATATCCAAGTACCACATGAAAATAAAAATAACAGAATTAAATGCGCTGAGACAGGAAATATATAGAACTACATTAATAGAACCATTCAGCTTTCAGCCCCTGATGTGTACTCAAACAGGAAATACAGGATTTCAGGAGGACTGGCGAAGATATATTTCCAATAAACAAGCACAAGAAACTAAGATTCACATCACAAGCACATGAGCACTTGGAATTCAAACAACACAAATACTGTAGCATCATGGGAACTATCGATTAAAATCGATATAAGTTCGAACAAGGTTAATCGATTGGGTAAAGTCGAATTCGATGCAATTCAGCAATATTATCTCCACAATGCTTGACATTTTATGACTAATTAATTTGTGAGAAGTGCCCACTGATTGAGGTTAGACTTGAAATACTTGAAATACTTCACTTCGAGACAAACTGCCTTTAATTATTATCAACGCTCATTTCATGCTTATTTGCGTGCCATCTACAGAACCTGTGTATAACTATTTACACGTTATGAATGACATCCAGCGCCATCTAGAAAAAGAGACTGAAACTACCTGAAGCTAGCTACAGATTGGAACCAAAAGCCCTATTAGAGTTTCACCCCCCTGGTTCTCTGTATTAAAATAACGCTGATTTTATAGAAGCAGAAATTCCTCCACCATAAGCCGTATCTCAACAGTGCCATCTCTTCCAAACTTGTGACAAATTCTGAAAGAAAACACTGCAATACGAGAAACTTACACTTCGAAGTCGAGTTACTTAAAGTGAACAGTGTGAATGGATCCGTACACATTGCAAATTCCATTCTTCAATGCTGGATCTCATTCCTGTTAAAATCATTCATTGTGTTTGGTGTATATCAATCTTTTCATGATCTTGGTACATATCTCAGTACATGATGTTTCTCGCAAAGACTGATTATATTTAATATCTTCAAAGCCCTCTTAGGTGGTATACATTCCGTTCTCGATTTCTACCCTAACCAATATTTCACCTATTAAAAGTGCTTACCTTGAGGCTGGCGGTCAAGCTTCTAATTTTTGGATGCCGCAGTTATCATAACTGACGGCAAGAGAAGTAGTGAGATAAAATTAGGGTCAGTCGGTGACAGACGTATTCGGGATCGGGGGGTTGTTGTAAGTTGTTATATCTAGAGATAAGCTCAACTCATATTTCGCTATAACGGTGATAGGCGTATCTGTGACTTTTATCGGTGATTCTGTCACAGATAGCTGCTGAGCGATGATTATCGTCACGGTCACTCTTTGGTAACTATTTGATATGATGACTGTCAGGCAGTCCGCCTCTGTGGTGTAGTGGTTAGCGTGATTAGCTGCCACCCCCGGAGTCCGGGTTCAATTCCCGGCTCTGCCACGAAATTTGAAAAGTGGAACGGGGTCCACTCAGCCATCCTCGAAGTGGTTTTCCGTGGTTTCCCACTTCGCCTCCAGGCAAATGCCGGGATGGTACCTAAATTAAGGCCACTGCCCTTGAGGCGGTAGAGGTGGGATCCCTCGCTAGAGTTCGAGGGGCAAAACGACCCTGGAGGGTAAACAGATAGAGAAGAGAAGTCTGTCAGGCGGTAGGGATGGGCTTGAGCGCAGCAGGAGTATGGCCCGCCATCTAAATCAGTTACGTGGCAATCTTCTTTGCTCTTTGTGGTAATAACACAAGTTTATATCGAAATATATTGAATTATTAATGACTAATCCACTAGAATTACAAGAACATAATACTAGCCGTATGTGTCCAGTGATGCATTTTCGCAACATGCAATATCTACGGATTGTTCGATGTTATTTAAAACAATTCTGAAAGTTCAGTTATATCCTATCGGACTCAGGACTTCAGTTCTGTTCAAATTTTCTTCTTCTTCTTCTTATTATTATTACTATTCTCCCTCCTTTCCCTTTTCCTAATTAGCATATACGGCAGCAAAAGAATTATAAATTGAATGGATACACATTAAATATCGAAAGTCCCTTCATACTAATGGTGTATTGTATATCGGCCTAAACACGTCTTCGTGCATTAGAAATAGTATCATAGCACTATAATAAAACTGAAAAATATGTTATTCAAATTATACATCTAATGATCAGAAGAACCAGAATTGGAAGTAGCGACCAAATAACGACAAGAAAACCACAGAAATATTATCACTATGCAAAGCTCATCTTCAAGTAGAGCAGTCAGTTAAATTTGATAACAAAAATTTATTCTGGGCATATATGGGTTTAATACACTGATGTGTCCACTAGGACTTGTGGTACCTACGTCTGTACTTCTGTAGAATGATCGCTAATTACTCTACTACGATAATAATAATAATAATAATAATCGTATGGCCTCAGCTAACGTGTGCAGACATTTCAATTTGACGCCATCTGGCTGTCTGCTCGTCAATTTCGACGTTCCGTTTTACTCCAGGCCCACTAGATGGCAGACCGAGTAAACCGAAACTCTCTTAGGCGTCTATGGCTGAGATTTAATGAATTTTGTCGGGTAAACACCACATGTGTCACATCGTACGACATGGGGTGTCGAATGGACTTTTTTTCGCCCTTCAAAATTCCGACTACCTCTGCCGGGTTTGATCCCGCTATCTTGGGATCCGGAGGCCGACACTCTACCACTGATCCACAGAGGCAGCTTCTACTATGATGTACTGCCGGAAATGTGGCTCGAGTCACAACACACGTCCTACTTAGAGCTTATGCAAGCCTTTAGGTTTGTTCCAACAAGCAGTTTGCATACGGTTTGGTATCGATTCATGAACTGTAAGCGCATGCGCGAGCTATGTACTCGTTGGGAACCGTCGTTAAACAGCAGTCTGTTGGAACGGTCAAGAAAAACTACAATGCGCATGCGTTCACAATTGCGCAAGAGATTCCTGTTTGAGGATAAACAAACAGTTATTCTTGTTCATCTCTGCTAAACAACTTGTTAGGCCTGTCATCCGGCAGCCTCGGGTTCGATTCCTGGCCGGGTCAGGGTTTTTTAATTGTAATGACGTCCTTTGTGGCGTCCTTAATCTTCCTTTCCTCACACACAACATTCCACACTACCGCCATTCCAATTACACGCAGGTTCATACAATATGGTGCCAGTAGGAGCAAAAGATCCACATGGGTCGACCCCCGTGAACAAATAGCATTAACAAAAATACTCAGAAACACATACAAAATTTTTCGCCTGTGGTCACAAACAGCTTACATTCATTAATTATAAGTGGTTTACTATGAAGACATATGTTGATAAATAAAATATACCTGTATGGAATAGTGTCCTTTTCAATTTATTTTAAGAGTCGGGATCATTTGTAGGTTTATCAGTTTCAATATGACAGCCACCTATGGCACCTGGAAATCCACTTTCCCTGAAATGTTGCTCAATATTTACTTTCTCATTTTCTGTAGTCCAAGTGATCACTTGTGGAGATAAGTTGCTAATGAAGACAGTCAATCGTTTGACAATTCTATGTAGAGAGCTCAAAGAAATATCGAACCGATCTGCAACACCCTGGAAACTTGCAGTCTGATGCCCAATAAACCACATGAAAATTTAAACCTTTATTGGAAAAGCAACACTTAACGATTATTAAAATTATTATTACTGTCATTATTATTATTATTATTATTGCAGCAGTTGCAGACAAACCTGACTCAGTGCAGAAAGTTTTCCATATTGGCCAGACTGATGTTTGTACTGGTCACTTCCTTCATACCGTTCTGCAATATTTTCCATTATCTCCCTACTGACGCGAAAATGCTCCTTGAACGTTTCATTGTCATAGCGAGGTACTGTTTCTTCTATAAGCGGAGAGCGAGAGAGAAAGAGAATTTTGGTTACTAAATTATGAGTTACTCGTACGTGTAGTGAAAATAAATATCATTTAAACATAATTGCACACAAGTAAAACAAATTTATAATAACTTGCCTAAATAATCCTCATTTTTCGCTTTTGGGATATTGTAATATATCCCTAGATCATCTTCACTGGAGTTAGAGTTATAAGATCATCATCAGAATTTATTTATTTTATTTATTTGTTATAGAATGTCCCAGTGATCTAGTGGCTTAAGGAACCGGCTACAAAATTGTCATGCATCATTCTCGTTTTTATCTCGTGCCTCTTACTTTATTAGTGTGTAGTCAAATATGACTTTTTAACTGTATAACTTTTACTTATAATTGTATAACGCCGTACTTATATTTAATTGTACGTTGTAATGTGTCGTCTGCTTGCGCCAGATGATACCGATCAGCTGTTCATGTTTCACCAAGTGACAGCTATGGACCACAATGCACAGCTCACACTTATTTTGGTGTACTGCACATGTCATTGACGAACAGTACTTGTTCTGGAGCACGAAGTGCTTTGCCAGTCCGCAAAATGGTTGAGGAACGGTCCATAGTCTGTTGGAACAACTGACTCCGAGTCCGCGCTTGAATTCGAAGTTTGTTGGAACGCTCTTTCCATACTGCGCACGTGTCAGCCAGTTTGCAAACTGTTCCCGTTCTTGTTGGAACAAACCTTTTGTCATGAGGGAATTCTGTGCTGCTCGATCTTGCTCGATCGAGTGGCACATTCCTATCAGGCAGTATTTTTTCGGAACATTCAGGACATCAGAAGTGTGAAAAATATGTTCTCCTTTATAAATTATAATTTAAAAAGTTTTAATAATGCATAGGGAAAAGTTTGTTAACATGATGTGTAATAAATTTACAAACGGAATGTAATTATCCGTGGCATGTCTCCGGGATGCTAATTGCTTACAGTACTTACAAAGGGCACTAGGAAAGTTTTGCAATACGCAAAAACGGTTGGCTGGACACCCCTGTTATGGTGAGGGATGAAAACCGGTCTAGAAGACAGCAAGGCGCGACCATCACACCAGTTGTTACCAAGCAGTGGAAATGAAAGCAAGTTAACATGTCAGTGTGGTCTAAAGGTAAATATCGCGCAATTATCTGCTACAATTTAGCTCGTGGATTAACTGTAGACCAGTGCCTGGAGGGAATGACTCCTGTGTTGGGGAAAGACTGTCCAAATTGGACAACAATTTTCCGCTGGTACAAAGAGTTCCAGAGGAGAAATTTTGGGGTTGAAGACTATCCTCAATCTGGGCGACCGTCTGATACAGTGACTGAGGAAAACATTGAAGCTGTGAGGAAAATGTTGCAGCAAGAGAGGCGGTTGACATATCGGCAGGTAGAAGAGAACTTCCACATCCCTGCACCAGCTATTCATTCAACTCTACAGGACCATATCCATGTTAGAAAGGTTTGTTCCCTTTGGGTGCCCCATTCACTTTCAGAGGAACAAAGGGCACATCGAGTGAAATGGTGCTGAAAATTGCTAAAACAGTTTGAAAATGGGACTTCGCGTAACGTCAATAGCATCGTTACAGGTGACGAAACTTGGCTTTATTATTACGGTGTCCCAACAAAATCCCAGAACAAGGTGTGGATGTTTGAAGATGAGGGTACTCCTGTGGCTGTGCAAAAGTCAACGTCAGTGAAGAAAAGGATGATTGCAGCATTCTTCACTAAACGGGGCATCTTGACTTGGGTTGTGCTAGAAACACAAAGGACATACTGCGAAGTGGTTCAGTGAGACTTGTCTGCCTCAGATCATACAGGCTTTCAAGCAGCTCCGTCCAAGGTCACGGCTCAACACTTGGCTCTTGCATCACGACAATGCCCCAGCACATTGTGCTAATGTAACAATGGATTTTCTTGCCTGATCAGGGTTGAGTGTGCTTGATCACCCTCCATACAGTTCTGATCTTGCCCCATGTGACTTTGCACTCTTCCCAGAAGTGAAGATGAAGCTGATATATTGAGTGTGGTGGAAATTACTTTGAAAAAGTCTAAAGCGTTCACTCACATTGCAAAACTTTCCTAGTGGCCTTAGTAATTTTATTCTTAAACCTACATTTACAAACTTTTATGGTAAGCCAACAACATTTACAGGTACTCTCTCTTTGCTTGTTAACTGTGCATTTCCAATACAGGGCCTACTTTATGGGAGACTACTGGCAAAAATGAGTGCAATTCAGTCACGAATGGGTTGCTATATTTCTAGAAAATAGATCTCAGAGAATTAGAGTAGGCGAAGCTTTATCTGACCCTGTAATAATTAAGAGGGGAATTCCTCAAGGCAGTATTATTGGACCTTTGTTTTTCTTATATATACAAATGATATGAGTAAACAAGTGGAATCAGGGGTAAGGCTTTTTGCGGATGATGTTATTCTCTATAGAGCAATAAACAAGTTCTCTATAGAACAATAAACAAGTTACAAGATTGTGAGCAACTGCAAAATGACCTCGATAATGTTATTAGATGGACAGTAGGTAATGGTATGTTGATAAACGGGGCTGAAAGTCAGGTTGTGAGTTCCACAAATAGGAAAAGTCCTCTGAGTTTTAATTACTGCGTTGATGGGGTGAAAGTTCCTTTTGGGGATCATTGTAAGTATCTAGGTGTTAATATAAGGAAAGATCTTCATTGGGGTAATCACATAAATGGGATTGTAAATAAAGGGTACAGATCTCTGACATGGTTATGAGGGTGTTTAGGGGTTGTAGTAAGGATGTAAAGGAGAGGGCATATAAGTCTCTGGTAAGACCCCAACTAGAGTATGGTTCCAGTGTATGGGACCCTCACCAGGATTACTTGATTCATGAACTGGAAAAAAAATCCAAAGAAAAGCCGCTTGATTTGTTCTGGGTGATTTCCGACAAAAGAGTAGCGTTACAAAAATGTTGCAAAGTTTGGGCTGGGAAAAACTGGGAGAAAGGAGGCAAGCTGCTCGACTGAGTGGTATGTTAGGCATAGATATCAAGGATAATTAAATAAAAAACCACCTATTCAATACTTTCCACGTTTAATGTGGTTATTATCTACATGATTTTATGTAGACTCATTTGGTCAGGTACATGTTTCACCCATTATTTTGGGCATCTTCAGCCTGTAAACAACCTTTAGGTCAAGGTTTGGGACCTTTTTAACTAATATAAACATACTAATATATACACTATATACAATATATACAAACATAAGTCAATACAGTAAAGTTTTTTGGTCCTAATCTATTTAATATGGAAAATGTCCAAAACTAAAATGGATCTTCTTTTCGGTGAAGAGGATTGCAAATCGGGGTTTATGTGACCCCTATATCATATTAAGTACTTGACGTATCGTGTCTGGTGACAGGATGTGTCGTCAACAATAAGAGGAGATTTGAACTGATTGTAGGTTGGTCAAGATTGAAAATATAAATTTAAATTGAATGTGTTTTAACTTGGCAGTTCTGGTTAACTTAAAATGTTCAAAACTAAAAATAAAATGAAACGGATCTTCTTTTTTCTTCTTGACTTTACAGTTAAGAGGTGTTAATTTAATACATTTTATCACAACGCGTGCTCAAAAAAAAATTTTTAATTCAAAATTATTTTCTACTTCATTACAGATATTCTTAAGATCCCTCCCAAAGACCAAGCAACACATCAACGGGAACAATTTTCACACAAGACTGTATCAAGTGTTTAGGATGTCTCTTCCCAATTAAGCAGCAGCCTAAAACTATGAAACAGCTAAATATTGTACTCTTGTCAATTCCTTGACGTTACATGAGACCCAAAGTCAAGACGCTAACAGTTTCATTCACAACGTTTTTGACCAGTCTACCTACAACAATCGACTTTTGAATCTCCACTTGTACACGACAACACATTTAAATATTAGTTACGTCAAGAACATGAAAATGAAAATCGTGGGTCAAACAAGCTCCAGTTTTAATATCACCCCTTCTCAAGAAGAAAAAAGAAGATCCGTTTCATTTTATTTTTAGTTTTGAACATTTTAAGTTAACCAGAACTGCCAAGTTAAAACACATTCAATTTAAATTTATATTTTCAATCTTGACCAACCTACAATCAGTTCAAATCTCCTCTTATTGTTGACGACACATCCTGTCACCAGACACGATACGTCAAGTACTTAATATGATATAGGGGTCACATAAACCCCGATTTGCAATCCTCTTCACCGAAAAGAAGATCCATTTTAGTTTTGGACATTTTCCATATTAAATAGATTAGGACCAAAAAACTTTACTGTATTGACTTATGTTTGTATATATTGTATATAATGTATATGTTGTATATAGTGTATATATTAGTATGTTTATATTAGTTAAAAAGGTCCCAAACCTTGACCTAAAGGTTGTTTACAGGCTGAAGATGCCCAAAATAATGGGTGAAACATGTACCTGACCAAATGAGTCTACATAAAATCATGTAGATAATAACCACATTAAACGTGGAAAGTATTGAATAGGTGGTTTTTTATTTAATTATCCTTGATATCTATGCCTAACGTCATCTTCAATACGGAACAATAATGAGAGTTGTTACTTGAGTGGTATGTTCCGAGCTGTCAGCGGAGAAATGGCGTGAAATAACATTAGTAGAAGTATAAGTTTGGAACAAATATACATTTATAGGAAGGGGAATTAGGGATTGGAATATCTTACAAAGGGAAATGTTCAATAAATTTCCAATGTCATTGAAATCATAGGGAATCTGCCACCTGGGTGACTGCCCTAAATGCAGATCAGTATTGATTGATATTGACATTTATCACAGAAGTTAAGAGTAGTAAACATAATGACATGCCCATCACTCTAAAAAGCAATCCTAACATCAATATAAAATGAAAATTTACTGTACTTTCCATATATATTTATGGATCGTAAAAAACAAATTAAAAATATGTACCGTACCTATTAAGTTATAACATTGTACAATTTTAGTAATTACTGGTAATTAGACTTCGCCCTTACAACCTGGAAGAAATATTTCTGCCAATTTTACTCTTTCTTCCATTTATTTCTGCAAAATAGGGTTTATATGAATGAAAATAAATGTGCTTTATAATGTAGCATCTAACTAAAAAGATGACATGGAGCATAAATGCACAAAAATGTCCGACTCGTTGGCTGAATGGTCAGCGTCCTGGCCTTCGGTTCAGAGGGTCCCAGGTTCGATTCCCGGCCGGGTCGGGGATTTTAACCTTCATTGGTTAATTCCAATGGTCCGGGGGCTGGGTGTTTGTGCTGTCCCCAACATTCCTGCAATTTACACACCACACATAACACGATCCTCCCCCACAATAACACGCAGTTACCTATACATGGCAGATGCCGCCCACCCTCATCGGAGGGTCTGCCTTACAAGGGCTGCACTCGGTTAGAAATAGCCACACGAAATTCTTTTAATGCACAAAATTAAAGTTGCACTTGGAAGTTGATACTTTATCCTTGTAAAATCAGAAAATACCATTACACATTAAGACACGTTCTTCATGAACTGAATTTCAAGTATAAGAAACAAATAATCAAGATCACTTAAATAGCTCTTTGAGAAAAATAACACATACTATGAGAGGTTGTGTTCATAATTGAAAAGTGTATCAAGAATAATGCATATAGTACATGTCCGTATTTACAAATGTACACAAAACGTAGGAAGAACACTAGCATGTTTCATTACTCTTCTTCAAGACTTACAGAGCATTTTAGGTTTATACTGGAATCAGACAGTTGTGAAGACCTCAAGTGTGACAGATGGACAAAGTTTGACACTTTGGTAAGTCATATCACAAGTTATTCTAATAATAATAATAATAATAATAATAATATTTGTTTTACGTCCCACTAACTACTTTTTAAGGTCTTCGGAGACGCCGAGGTGCCGGAATTTAGTCCCATAGGAGTTCTTTAACGTGCCAGTAAATCTACCGACACGGGGCTGTCATATTTGAGCACCTTCAAATACCACCAGACTGAGCCAGGATCGAACCTGCCAAGTTGGGGTTAGAAGGCCAGCGCCTTAACCGTCTGAGCCACTCAGCCCGGCACAAGTTATTCTGATGATAATATTGGCCTCATTGATAAACTTTCTTCTTTGATGAAGCTTGTGAAAAATGCACTTGTGACTGAGTAAAGAGAGAACTAGTAAAATAAAATATGTCTTGGAACAGTTAGAGCTCTCTATAGTCAATCAAATAAGATAATCCCCAGAACTACTGATATGGGCTGCGACGTTCTCTTATTTGTACCCTGGTACATACAATTTTTTGCGTAAAACAAATGTAATGACATTGCCTCATCATGTATATTTAAGACTTTTTAAAATCAAAAATATGCCCCAGCTGCACAGGTAGCTATTTTGAGAGAGAGAGAGAGAGAGAGAGAAAAAAAACCTTTTAAAAGAGAATTAAAAGGTTGTGTCAGTAATGCTTGACGAGGTTCATGTAAACCCAAAAATTTCATATAAAGCTGGTAAATTAGTAGGAATGGCTGAAAATAGTTCAGAATATGATGCAGCATCTATCGTACAAGTATTTATGGCTTCATTATTGCATTCTGGTAATAAAGATGTAATTGGTCCTTTTCCGGTGAAGAATATAAACTCTGAAACACTGCATGATCTCACACAAGGTTTTAGAAGTCATGGTTGAATTATGTTTTGATGTTGACTGCTTGATTGCTGACAACCATCGCACCAACAGAAAAGTGTCTGAGCTTTTATGTGGTAGTTTATTTATTTATTATTATTATTTATTTGGCGTATGATGAATAATGACAACCTATAAACTATTTACTCAACTAGTGAAAGACGAGTATAAAGTAAATACAAATTATCATATCTATACAGTCAAAGAAAGCAATTTACAAAGTTTGAAAGAACAAGAACATGGCCTGATCCCATTCCCATAACATCATCATCCTTGGAGATTTCAACAGCCACCATACATCTTGGGGCTATATGCAAGACGATGAAAATGGAAGTAAGGTCTCGGAATGGGCTGTAGTAAACAACCTTGCACTGATATATGACCCCAAAGATAAGGGAACGTTTCACTATGGCCGTTGGAAATGTGACTACACACCAGACCTTTGCTTTGTTTCGCATTGTTTAATGTCACCATCTTCCCGTGTTAGGAGACAAGTGCTCAATAACTTCCGCCTGTGGGTGGGGGCAGTAGAATAACACCCATGGTATCCTCTTCCTGTCGTAAGAGGCGACTAAAAGAGGCCCCAGGGGCTCTGAACTTTGGAGCGTGGGTTGGCGACCATGGGGCCCTCAGCTGAGTCCTGGCATTGCTTCCACTTACTTGCGCCAGGCTCCTCACTTTCATCTATCCTATCCGACCTCTCTTGGTCAACTCTTGTTCTTTTCCGACCCCGACGCTATTAGGTTTTCGAGGGCTAGGGAGTCTTTCATTTTCACGCCCTTCGTGGCCCTTATCTTCCTTTGGCCGATACCTTCATTTTTTGAAGTGTCGGATCCCTTCCATGTTTACTCTCTGATTAGTGTTATATAGAGAATGGTTGCCTAGTTGTACTTCCTCTTAAAACAATAATCACCACCACCACCACTGCTCAGTAACTTCCTGCATAGCCAGCATAGACCCATGATCTACCAAATAGGAATTCAGATCTCAGTTATACAATCTACACCCAGACCTCGCTGGAACTTTCAGAAAGCAGACTGGGTTGCTTATGCCAAGTCTACTGATACCAACATCAGATGGATTAAACCTGTCCCAGAGAACTACATGAGGTTTGTTGGCTTAATAAAATCAGCAGCAAAAGCATGTATTGCTAGAGGATTCCGTACAGACTATATACCGGGATGGACTGAAGAGTCCAGCAGACTGCAGTAAGGAATTCAAAGAAAATAGCAGTCACGAGAAAGCAACAGATTTACTACAATCACTTGATCTTGCTAGAAAAGAGAAGTGGGTAAAGACTGTAAAAAGACATGAATTTCACCCATTCTAGCAGAAAAGCATGGTCACTTATTCGGAAATTAGATTCCACATCCATACCACCAAAGCAACATTTCCCAATCAAGGTAGAAGCAATAGCAAATCACCTCGTTTCCACCTCTAAAACAACAAGGAACAAACTGACCACAAAATGGGTTATGTGGTAGTAATAACTTGAAACGCTGTATTCATGTAAGTCCCCGTTTCTTCTTTTTTACATTGTACATATTCTCAAGTGCATTAGAAATAATTGGTTGAACAGATCAGATGAAACCTTCATTATACCGAACGTTGATGAGACATTTGCCGTTTTAAGTGAAGTGGACATGTTGATGTTGGTACAGAATCAGTCTGTAAATTTACAACTACTGAGGCAAAAATTTCAGACCTCTAAAGAGTTGTTTCACTCACAGAAGAGATTGTTGTTAAAAATGGCTCCAAATTTATCTAGAAAGGCTCTGTATCCAACACTAAATTCACATCAGGCCCCTAAACTATGTAATTCGAAATTGGTACTGTAATATGGTTACTGCAGAGCAGCTAACGAATAAAGCCAATGCAGATGACAATTAACGACAATGAGCGACTGTCTCGTATCCTTCATTGTCGCACATGCCCTATTTCAGTTTTTCAGGAATTAAAGCTTATATTGCTGCCTCTTTGTTACAATTTTTCTTATCGCACTGTCAATGAGGCTTATTATTGTCGTGAGGTAAACGTACGGTACGGTGTTATCTTTGTTCAAGTTTGGTAGAGTCTACATTCATTTATAGTGGAATCGCAAGCAGAGTGGCAAACTTACCCCAATTTCCTGCCTGTTGACCGTGCATAACTCTTCAATTTCAAAGATCTTGCTGCGTCCGCATTTTATTACTGTATTCTTTTCATGATTATAGACACTGCCTGTGAAGTGTATCCACTTGTCTAATGGAATTCGCTACAATCGCACATCCTTTCTGCTGATAGGTGGCGATTGACAATAGATTTGTTGCTTCAGTTAATCGTTCCGTACTTATGAAAAAAAGTAATCAAAATAATGGATAGGTGTGTTCTAAACATTCAGGAAGAGTGGGTCAGTCTATTTTAAGACTTGTGAACGCTGGACTTTTTTGTTATTACATAGCCCTAAGTCTCTGTACTGTATACAGAATTTTTTCAGCTTCCTTTAAATCTTGTTTTATTCTACACTGAAAAAAATTGGGCATTATTATCTTTCTTACAATTTCTGCTCTATTTGTCTTGAGGATCGGAGCTGTCCGGGTTTAGGTCACGAATACAATATTAACTTACATATTTTCAATATTTTCTTGTTACGCAGAAATTAGTTTCATTCGAAGTTACGTAATTCGAAGTCCGAATTTTTTGGTCCCAATCATTTCGGGACTTTTTTTATTGTATATGGAAATATACTCGTCCCCTTACATGCTATAATAGACTCTCAACCTAATTTTGATATCTTGGAGTTATCCACATTAGCTGGACCATCTGGTGGTCAATCTGTGGTCTGATCAGCTGTTTCACCTAAACAATAAGTTGGCCAATAAAGAGCTCATGAGCTGCTTTGAAGGAAGGCTACTCAGACATAACACAAACCTGAAATACACAGGGGTCACTCTTGATAGAAAGCTGTTATAAACATCTATTAAGAACAGCTGCCAAAATCAAAACTTGAAATAACATTCTCCAAAATCTCTGTGGCACGCACATCATAGGGATCCTCTTGTTCGATACTGCGTACTTCAGCTCTGGGGTTGGTTTACCCTGTTGCGGAATATTGCTCTCCAGTTTGGAGAATAGTACTCGCACAGCTCAACTATGCCATGCATCTTGCAACTGGCACAATCAGACCTACGCCTACTTTCTGGCTACCCATACCTTGCCACATACCACCTTCTTCCTATGCGGCGGGAAAGAGCACTTGTATGCCAATACAACAAATTACAGAAAAAATCATCACCTAGCTGTTCACAAAGACATCCCAACCATCAGTAAAAGAAGGGTTCGCTCTCGTCACCCACCCATGGACACTGCTATTTAAGGTAATGGAAATTGTGAGAGAACGGTCTAGCAGATTTCAATGAGTGACCCCTCATTTTGAAACATACAATCTGAAGGTTGTTAGAATAAGACTGCTGATTTTTCTACATAATTTTCTTCAAGCAGTTTCATGTACCAATTTGCAAAGCCTTCTGCTACGTACTGTGAGGAAGTTGGTATCATTGCTACTAGTGCTACAGCGGGAGAATCGCCAATGCCATGTAGTAGCAAATTAGCGTTATGACGGTAGCATGAAGTTAAAACGAGCTTTGCTGCAACAAACTTATGGAGTTACCTTCATTACCTAAAATTGAATAGAAAAATAGCAGTCCCTTGTCTACTAAGGGACGTCTCCATAGACACGGCTGATCCTACAGATAAGTCTTCTGAGAATAATTGAGCCACAGCTTTTACATTAACTAGGTCGTAAAAACTGACAGCAATTTTTCCCAGGTACCTTAGAACCATATATATATAATTTTTTTTTTTTGGTAGAACTTGATGTACAAGCCACTAACAATCCCTTACTTCTTTTCACTGAGGAGGGAACTGGAGACAAGATTCAAAACAAGACACGTTTAAAGTGAGACAGTTTTATGGCTAGGCACAACACAATACATAGAATGGAGCTATAATACAAAAGAATGCTGATGAGTTACTAGGGACCTCCGTCTTCATATCGCCACAGTGGCGAGCAGAACCGTTATGTCGTCCGGCTTGCCACCTGCAAGAGAAAACAACAAATAGGTCAAGTCAGGTTTTCTTCAAATTTTATAAAAATTCCAAAGTTTAAATAGTACCATAGGAGGAATAACGTAATAGGCAGCAAACTCAGTTATAAAACATTTTAGTGGAGAACAAAGAAAAGGAGTAAATGAAAGGAACAAAGAAGAGACAAGTCATGTTCTATACAGAGAGAACATGAATAGGAGCACATTTTATGATAAATGCTGTCAGTGCAGGCAAAAGGAGCAACAGAAAGAAGAGGCAACGATGAACATGAAAAAACAAAATGACCCAGACTTCTTCATATACAGTACCTTAACCCTTAGCAGACAAATTTTCTCTTGTGTAGTCCTGCATTAGTCGTATTTTTTTCTTCAAAAACGCTGTAGGGCCTATATTTACAATGAAGGTATAATGAGGATACAAAGTCTGACTAACAATATTATGAATTATTTATCAATATAAATACACTATAAGCAATAATCATGTTTCCTTTTTTTTGCTATTTGTTTTACGTTGCACCGACACAGACAGGTCTTATAACGACGATGGGACAGGAAAGGCCTAGGAATGGGAAGGAAGCGGCCGTGGCCCCAGCATTTGCCTGGTGTGAAAATGGGA
The DNA here is from genome assembly GCF_040414725.1 of Anabrus simplex. Taxonomy (NCBI): domain Eukaryota; kingdom Metazoa; phylum Arthropoda; class Insecta; order Orthoptera; family Tettigoniidae; genus Anabrus; species Anabrus simplex. The sequence goes on along the minus strand of NC_090277.1, from coordinate 95,996,906 downwards.
AACCACGGAAAACCATCTTCAGGGCTGCCGACAGTGGGGTTCGAACCCACTATCTCCCAGATGCGAGCTCACAGCTGCGTGCTCCTAACCGCACGGCCAACTTGCCCGGTCCACGTTTCTTGGTGCAGTTGTAAAAATACACTGTTTCTCTTCTTCCACCCTTTTTCTGCCTGTAACTGCACACAGCACTAACTTTGGAATTTCCCTTGGTGTTTGAATATATGAAGTGAGGCTTCCCATTCAGCCGTTCTTCTTCATTACTGGTTGATGGTCGTCCTCTCTTGTTGACGTTTTGGTTACGGACATCACCAACCAACTCTCATACCAGTTCTTTCCTGTATTGCCTTTGCCTCAGTGGCTTCTGCTGCAGTGATTTCCTCTCCATGTTGAATAACAAGAAGCTCTTCACCACACAGACATCCAGCAACCAGAAGAAAAGTTTTTGCCACCATTTGTAAGATTTCCTCCTAAAATTATATATCTTGACATATAGTGGTTGGATATGTCCACTCCTCCCATATGGTCAATGTAATCACAGATCATTACAGAATAGGATCAACATCCTTCCTACTTTTAGGTGTGTATTGCTGCATGCTGATGTTGTGCCATGTACTCAACAGTGACACAGTCCTCCTCCTTCCTCAATGCCACAACATCATGCTGCTTCATCTTCTTCAAAACGGTTGATTGCATTTGAGTTGGCAATCCTTTCCTGTTTGTTTTCATTGTTCCCGTTATGTGGAACCCCAAGTTCAACAGTTCCTCTGCCAGATCACATCTGGTATAGAATCTATCGGTATAGATGTGGAAGCCAGCAGTACCATTGGTATTCTGAAGCATCAGCTGGCATAACTGAAGAACAATTCTTGTTGTAAACGGATGACTCGGATGTGCTGTCGCATTTGTTGTGGGAGCACCATAGTATGGCATGAATAAGCATACAAATGCTGTTTTTGAATCTGCTGCTACAAATATGTGCAGTCCCCACTTTGTCTGTTGCTGGGGATTGTAACACTTGAAAATGATGTGTCCTTTGAAGCCCACCGTACTTTCATCTATAGAAATATTACACCCTGTAACATAATACTCTCTAAATTTCCCTTCCAAATAGTCCACTGCATTATGTATTTGTCGCCCCTGGTTCTAGCAGCAGCAGGACTATACAGATTTCACCGAGAGAACCAGTCGTGATGTAAACATCAGCGCGTGCTTGGGCTAACGTTTATTGGTTAGTGCTGCCGCGGGACACCTACGCGGAGACATGAAACTAGTTCGTTAGCCACATCATGGCTAATGCGATCCTAGATGCAAAATGTCCGAAATATAACTCCTTAAATAATTTAAGTGAGAGAAATATACAAAAAAACTATTTGTATTCAATGTTATTTAAAATAAACAAGCATTTCAAATTGAAGAGCACGAGGGACGCATTCGCTCATGCTTGACCCGCCATTTTGTTAAGCTGTGAGCTTGGGAAGCAAGCAGTACAGTGCGTGAGTGAGCGACACATTACTGTCTTGTTCTTGTGCAATGTGGATCACCGAGTTGAGTTCGTTAAGCATCACAAAGTGAAATCTTTGAAAAGTGGCGAGAAGGCAATTGCATTGAATGTGTTTCATAAATTTTGTAAGAAATACCCGACTTTAACTTTAAAGGATTTGCGAAGCTAAAATCAGATTTCACTTGTGTTTCGGAGTGGAGCATTAATACCGCCCGCAGCGAAAGACTGCACCAAGGATGGGTAAGAACACCTGGGAAATCGAAGAAGCGCTTACTTGGAAGGCGTTCGTCCTTTATCATATTCTGATTAGGTAAAGTATCGGTACTGTACATTTTATTGTTTTAATATTGCCTCTTCTAAGTTCCTCGCTAGAATTTTACTTGATTAGAATATTAAATGTGTGAAGTTTTACTTACATGCGCTGTTATGATTGATTTATTACGTATTTACGTTTCGTCCATAAATTCAAATCTATCTTTCTTTTCTGATATGTTAAATATCTAGATGCCATTTATCATTCATTATTGTTTATTTTTCACGGACAGTGAGTATAATTTGTGCCGTAATCCGCAACAAAACTGCCTGTCAACTACTGTACATGTTGACGTCAGTGGTATCCGACAACAATCTATGTAGAGCTAATCCTGATGTAAGAGCCGCAGTCAAGCGAAGTAACGACAGTTTCAAGACTGCCCACGTGGTTCCTGCCATGTGTCCGGGAGTAGTCCAGCGATTCTCCAATCAGCGTTTAGACCGCGGATGGATACATACGGATACACATTTTTCTTTGTTTACATCAGGTTCGGTTCTCTCAGTGACGGGAGAATAGGAGGGCACACGTGAAACATCCAAAAAACGGTTAGAAAACAGTCTCTGGAAAATACATCTTTGAAAAAATGAGCATTTGGCTACCCAATCTTCAGCAAAATAATCCTTTATATCTGGTTTTGGATTCATGCCCACATTGAGTACTACACCGAGAAAAGCCCTCATTTCTGTGACTGTCACATCAGTCTAATTAGCCCAGATGCTCCTCTCCTTCAATGGTGTATTCATTTGTATTTTTTTCTCTTGCATAGCAGTTAGTCTCATCAACAATTTGTTGTACCAATTCTTCCGTAAAAAATTCAATGGGAGTAGATGGTCTCTTGCCTGCGGGAGGTACGAAACCACTAATCAAAGTGTGTAGTTTCTTTACGAAGTTCAGATCAGCTGGGCGATAAACTCTCCAACTATTGTCTGGTTCACTACTATTTGTATCCCTTTCAACTGCTTCCATTTCACTAGAACTATCAACATCACACTCAGAAACATCGAACTCACTGTCCATAACTGAGAACTCGTCATCACTGCTGTCAATTTCATCTAAAAAACTAGCTCAGACGAAGGAGCACTACCCTGTCTGTGCACCGTCATTTTCACAGCTAACTAATGTAAAAAACAGTTTGTTCTTTATTTACCTGTAAAACTCGTAAAACAAAGTTTTAACGCATATAGAAGGCTGTGACATTCCCAAAGGTTCTATACAATAACTATAGATAGCAGCAGCATGCATAATTGCTTCACACATGTATATATTTACCGTGGAAACAGCTGGCGGGTATATCCCGACATACGTTCAGAACAGGAAACTAGGATGTCGAGAAATGCCCGACAGTCATCCGCTGAGGGTTAAAATATTTGCAAGACCCATAAAGCATTTCAAAGCACAAATTTGCACTTTGAAATGAATTAATTCATTAGGTTTTTAGACTACAGGTAAACAGTACACTTACTGCATTTTCCTGACAGATCTTCAGTCACCGGGTAAATTGGTCGTGCGGTTAGGGACGTACAGTTGTGAACTTGCATCCGGGAGATAGTGGGTTCAAATCCCGCTGTCGGCAGCCCTGAATATGGTTTTCCGTGGTTTTCCATTTTCACACCCCTTCCCAGTCCTAGCTCTTTCCTATCCCACTGTCGCCATAAGACCTATCTGTGTCAGTGCGACGTAAAGCAAAAAGACCTTGTCATCAAGTGGTGGAAAGTTTAGGATAAGAAAAAAGATGGATGGAACAGGCAAAGGGAAGGGACTAGGCTTATAGAGATGTAACAATGATAAAGTGGAAAAACAAAATGAGAATAGAAAACTAAGACTAATAATCTTTCAGGACTGGCTCTTTTAATGTGCGATGTTCGCCTTCCTGACAAAACTTATAAACAGAAATTAGTCTGTAAGAGCTTCAGCAGAAATCAATCTAGGATCGATGAGGAAAGAGATAATTTATGAAGCAAGCACTCTTGCAGTTTTATGACACAGTAACTTTTGCAATTGTCCACGCCCGACCATACTTACCAACAGTGTCAATGCCGTTCTGACGAGCACTTTCAGCAAACGGAGACATGAAGTTGCTATCGAAGGCAAGACTACGAGCCATTAGGGCAATGGAGTTTGCCACTCCCTGGATAATAACCGGGTCTCGCTCCCCTTGTACCTTGGCTAGCTCCGAGACGAGCAGCTGATCAGGCACGTTATCAAACACACCATCCGTCGCTAGAAGTATCACGTCGCCATCCTCTACAGGGAAGTTAGACGTGTCGGCAGACTCAGGTCTGTAACAAGTAACCAAAACAGATTTTAAAACTAGGAACACTTGACACACTATCATTACCTCCACTTGCTTTCCAAACTACTGCAAGGTAAGAGAGAAAATATAACAGGTCATCACATTAGCAAGCAATGAACCCATTCAAAACACAGGAACTAAGTTATAAAAACAATGAACGTAGAGTCACTTAAAAAAAAGTTTTTGTTTACAATTTGCTTTATTTTGCACCGACATAGATAGGTCTTACGGTGACAGTGGGATGGGAAAGAAGCGACCGTGACCTTAATTAAGGTACAGGGCCAATGACCTCAGATGTTAGGCCCCTTTAAACAATAAGCATCATCACCAGTTAAGGTACATCCCCAACATTTGCCTGGTGTAAAAATGGGAAACCACAGAAAACTATCTTCAGTGTGGCTGACAGTGGGGTTCAAACCCACTATCTCCTGGATGCAAGCTCACAGCTGTGCACCCTTAACCACATGGCCAACTCGCCTGGTTAAAGAATGAGTGCAGGGTATTATGCAAGTTCCTCGCAGGCATACTAGAACCTATAGATATCACGGTTGATTGTAATTTAAATTTTTTTTATTATTTAAATCTTTATTCAATTTTTTTTTTTTGCAATTTGCTTTACGTCGCATTGGCACAGATAGGTCTTATGGCGACGATGGGATGGGAAAGGCCTAAGAGTGGGAAGGAAGCGGCCATGGCCTTAATTAAGGTACAGCCCCACCATTTGCCTCGAGTGAAAACGGGAAACCACTGAAACCCATCTTTCAGGCTGCCCACAGTGGGGTTCGAACCCACTATCTTCCGAATGCAAGCTCACAGCTGCGTGACCCTAACCGCACGGTCACTTGCTCGGTTTATTTAAATCTCATTTTCAAGAATGCAGAAAGAGGAAGTAGTTTGAGTGGGATTTTCAAACTGGTGAGAAATTTATACTTTCTCAAAGGAATGTCAGCAGGTCATAAATGTGACCATGTAGGATATATTTTGAAGAACTAGCTAGATTACCAGTAAAACTGATGTTAGAGCTAGATTTAAAGTGTGTAAAATGGAAATTCAAGGGCTTATGGCTAGGCTGAAAACACACAGGAATAAATGTCAAAAATCCTGAAAATGGTGCTAAAGATTCCGCTGACCCTTCGTAGAAGACAGGTTAGAGATTTATCACAGCGTGGCTTGGAAAACGTTACAATGCAATACACAAGGCTGCAAAGTTACTAAGACTAGACCATTCTCTTTTCAAGAACAGGTTCGTGAGAAGATCATTGGTCTGGATTGGTTAGGTCTGGCTAGTGACAATACCACTGGGCTGGGGACAAGCAAGGGGGTCTGGGAGTGTAAGCCCTCAGGTTAGGATCGTAAAGTGACTAACAAGCCTCTAGCATCCCGTGGAGTCCTGCTAAAATGTGACAAAAAATAATGAAGTGAGAAAAATCTGTTATGGTGCACAACGTGAGGGAACACACGATGCAAGCTCTAACAAAAATAATACAGAGGGTTGTCCCAGTTAATACAGGACATGACTTCGAGCACATGTGCCGTTCCTGGAAGCGACTGCATGTCTTTTTTTGTTCTGTCTGGTCAGTGTGAATTAGAGAAATGGCGCGTATAGTCATATAATACCACTGTTGCCCCATGGCCTGCTGAATTGCAGATATATGGCAAGGCTACATTGTTGGACATTCTGAAGCTAATTTCTCATTATCGATGATTGTACAACAGTGTAAAATGAAAGGTCTCAACACTAGTAAGTCCTCTGAAAGCAATGTGATAAAACTACATCAGAATGGTTTCCCGCCAGAAACAACAACTTCGAAAAAACAGCCGCGGAAGAGAGTTTGACCATCCAGGACACTGGACATCGTTAACAAGGTAGAGGCTGCTAACTTGAAGGAAAATCCAACAACTCAAAGACACGTTGCCAGCCACACAAGCACATCTTAACGTACGGTCTACCATATAATTAAAGAATATCTGAACCTGGTGAAGCGGCATAAGGCACGTGGACAGGCTTTGAAAGCAAGGCACGTTAAAGAACGGTTCACTAATGCCAGAAAATTACACTAAAACTACCTAATAGGGGATAAATGGCAGTCGGTTGTTACCCTGGATGAAGCTTTGGTTTATTGGACGACACCAACAAGCCCTGGGTAATATACTATTGCCAAAAAGCCAAAAGGGGGATTCAAACTTCGTCAAGGAAAACAATGAAAAGTTTGCTAGGGGGGTTCATGGTAATGGCAGGATATTGTGCCCAGGGTAAACCCAGAATCCTCAAAGTGTCGTAAAGTGTGAAGCTCAATGCTACCTACTTCCAGAAGAAAGTCATGAAGCCCTATTCCGACAAAGATATCCCTCAGCTGTATCATGAGGATGCTTGAAATAATCTGGATCCACATGGATAAAGCATCCAGTCATACTAGCAGATCATCAGTCGCCTAGTACGAGAGAAAATAAGCAGATACAGGTGTCCATGTCATACCACTTAGAGACATCCCTCCCCAAATCCCCAGATGCCTCACCGATAGATTTCTGTGCCTTTAGTCTCCCGAAAAGAGGGCTTTCTTCTAGACGTCTTGCCACAGTCGAGGGTCTTTGGAAAGTGTGCAAGGAGGTATGGAACAATATTCCTCTTCTTGTACTCCGCTGAAGTCTTCTACAGTGGAAAATGAGGTGTATAGTAATAGTCTGTGCCCGTGGCTATCACATCAAGCACAACCGGGCCTGGAGGAAAGGAGTCACTTAGGACAAAAGGTACGTCAAAATCGTCCAAACTTAACTGGGGCAACCTTCCGTATATGTAGCAAGGAAGATTTTAAATATAAAACACTAAATTAAGGATAAGAAAAAATGCCATCAAAAATATTAATAGGACAAACAGCACTGAAGAAGAAGAAGTTAACATAGTGACACAGATTTTTTTAAACTTTTAAACTGTTTTCCATGTTATTTTAAACAACTTGTCCATTGTTTTTAGACAAATGATCTTTTAGTTGATGTCCCATACAGAGGGACAAAACGTGTACTAATTAAGTGTTGTTCTAATTATGTGTTTGTTCTTAAGATACACAAAACAATAATTACTGAAAAGGTTGGAGTCTTATCGGACCCTCGAAGTGGCTGATAATTTATGATTCGGGTAACTGCGATTTATGCTGCCGACAGTGCTACCTGGAAGTGGTCAAACTGAAATATCTGTTTATACGGAGGGCAAGTTACGTGCTACTTTACCCATAGGTGGTAGAACCAGCCCTCAGTCAAGCGGTTAGTCGCCTTATTCAGAGGTGGAAGCACACAAGCCAAAGTACCAGGTACCGTACCTCCCCAGGGTAAATATCTCCCACTGACCTGCAATCTAGTTTACCAGATGACTGAACCAGCCCTAAGTGGTACGAAGGTCGATCAAATATAAACAGGATTTTTGTTCCTGAACATCAACAGTTGGTAGGACTGGCCCTGCGCTTCTGCTATGCCTAGGCGGAACCGTTAGGAGTGGGGAGAGCATGCTGTTAGATATTTCTTGCCATTTCGTCAGTAATGCTCATGATGCGCAACGCACAATTATACAATTTCTTGCTCGTGAAGGAGTCACAGCGGTGGAAATTTGCCAAATATTGAGTGCACAGTTTGGTGATAAAACATTGTCAAGGACACGTGTGTTTGCCTGGCATCAATTTTTTAGACATTACAATCACCAGGACTTTAAACAATTTCGATTTCCAAATTCACAGAAAACCTTCATTCACTCCCGCAACCATAAAACAAAATTCTCTTCACCCACAATCGCACAAACAAGCCTCATTTTACAGTTTAGTGTACAGAGCGTTAAAAATTCCCATGTCAACCGTCAATTTAAAAAAGAAATAAATACCATAAAAGAAATAGCTGTTTTCAATGGATACAATCCCTCAATCATACAGAAAATCTATATATATTGTACCAGGAAAGCCTAGGTCCTGGTCCATATCAATCGAAAGAAACGTTATTCCAGCATAAAAGATCCGACCGACGTACGAACATCTATGTAAAGAATGTTCCAGTATGTGCCAGACCCCACGAGTGCACTAGGCGGAGTCAAGTGACGTCACCTGTCGCTCGAAGCTCACCTCCCCTAGAGATATTTCTCGAAAAGAATTTTCTTTTGCCAGCTTTTCAACGCCTTAACCAATTTCAACGGGACAAACGCTGAATCGTAGCGGACGTCATAAAAGTTAATCCCTGTGAATTTCGAATTAATTCATCCCATGGTTGTTGAGTTATAATAATTTAAAGTCTAAAGAAATTACGCACTCACGGTCACATGGCCAAGAGATGCTACCCCTCCCACCGCTGGTATCTATATATGTCAAGGCTAGCCAGCAAGCAGGCCAGTACAAGGACGAGTATACAGATGTGTGTGAGTGAGACAGAGGAGAGACCGACCCGCGTACAGTATGTTCGCGCAGTCACGGTGAAAGTACTTGCCGTCGCATTTCCGGAACACGAAGTTATATCGCCGACAGAATTATAAAAGACGTCGCACTGTATTTAGTACATCGCGTCGCGACTACAGTCTAATTCTGAAGACATTTAATAATATAATACGAGTGAACTTATTGAAGTGCAAATATCAAATATTTAACGTTCACAGAATATGTCATTACGTGTAGACTTAGGTTACTTCAAATGATATTGAACTTCTACAGAAACTAATGTGTAGAATCACCAGAACTCATTTCTTTTCGAGTATTGAACTGTATTTCTTTATTTACGCCACATCAGTATACGACTTACAGTAGTAATTTGAGTGAAAACTAAGAACTTTTTCTGAGGTAATATGACGTTATAATAACAAGATAAGCAGAAAATAATCCTTAGTGACTTAATGACTGTGTTCAAAGACTGTGATTATCGACTATGATTTGCCTTTTCAAGTGTGAACTGTGTAATTATGAACGTTTCAGTAACGACTTTAAATAGTATTTCATACAGGAAGGACTGTGATTCTTCATACGCCATAAATAGTGTTCAACAGTAAATGGCAGTGTCAGTGATAACTACTCGCACTAAGTGAATTTTTCGTGTGCGAAAAATCACCCTAACAAGCTGCAATTCTACATGATCCAGTTCCAGCCGTCATCACCTCATCGGGAACGTCAACATGGTATGTTAAGGGAACATCGCCGATCCTGATTCTCCACGGAACATTCCAGATGTCCATTCTTCGACATTTTGTAGCAACATTTCTTTACGTAAGTGAGTAGTAACAAACTGACTAAAATTTTTTTCATTAATTTTGAACAGTGGAAACTTCAGTGCCGCGTGTGAACAAATATTTCAGAGTACTCATAATTTCTCAGAAGTGATTTAATTTCAAATTTCAGTTTCATATCTCGTAGAAAGACTTTAGGCTTTTCAAGTGTGCTATATATCAAGGTTTACAAACTAAAAACTGAAAACTTTTAACAGAAATTTAATTTCTCATATCAACTTACAATTACAAGTGTGTGCTTAGGTTTAGAAAGACTTTAGGTGGAAATTCAATACCTCATATTCTCACATATGAAAGACTTTGGAATCTGTGATATTTATTCCATTTTCATGAACAGAATTCAGGAAGATTACGTTCAAACTTTTAATTTCAATGCCAGATTTGAGTCCAATAATCATATTGCAGGGTGAAGAATTAATAAATTGTTTTGAAAAAAATTTTTTAACCATCTATTATTCGCTCTGCGAGTCTATCCTACTCTGTATCGGCTCCAAAACCAAGTTCCACTCCCTGAGGTCCTACTCATGCCCTTTACCCAAAAACTTTTCCTGGTACAATATAAAATAAGAGTTTTGTCTGTACATTGCTCAGAATTTGAAAAAGATGGTATTTCTGTATCGTCCATGTCCACAGTAACAAGGAAATGCACTTTTTTCTTTTACGTAATTTCTGTCTGTCTGTATGTATGTATGCACACGCATCACGAGAAAACGGCTGAGAGAATTTAATGAAAATTGGAATGTAAAGTCGGGTGATGAAGCGCTACAATCTAGGCTATAAATTATTTTAATCACGCTGAGTGAAATGGTAGTTTAGGGGAAGGCCTGTAATTCTCAAATATTTATGTTATTAGTGGTCGTATCTTCACGAAAATTGGTATGCAAAGTCGGGGAATAGGTCGCTATAATCTAGCCTATCAATAATGTTATTCACACTGAGTGAAATGGTAGTTTAGGGGAAGGCCTGAAATGTAATCTATATATATATAAAATAAGAGTTTTGTCTGTACATTGCTCAGAATTTGAAAAAGATGGTATTTCTGTATTGTTCATGTCCACAGTAACAAATATTTATATTTTAAGTGGTCTTGTCAATAAATACTACATAACTAAAGTTACATAGAATTACATTTCCGATCATTTATGTCTTATACAATTTTACGGTACTGGCGATGATAACACTGATATTCATGAATTTCGATTTATGTTGCTAAGTCCACATCAACGCTGAGCCACGAGAAAATGGGTGAACAAAATTTAATCAAAATCGGTATTTAGAGTCGGGGAAGGCACTTAAATTTTAATTTTTAAATACCTTCGTTATTGCTCCTATAGAAAAGTACTACATAACAAAAGTTATAGAGAATACAATTTCCGATCATTTATGTTTTATTCAGTTTTACCGTACTGACTGCGATAAGAGTAGTATTTCAGAGTCGGAAGAAAACTAAATGCGAAGGCCTACAATACTGAAAGCACATAACATTGATCAACAATAACATTACATTGACCATTGTTTGTTGTGATGTTCTTTGCCTCTTATTGTGCCCTCAACTCCGATAGATGGGATTACTGTTGCGTACCGAGTATAACAGCCTAACTCAATATTGGCGGAAAAGAGCTGGAGAGTTAGAACACTTTTTTCTTTAGCATGCCATTCCTCTGGTTCATATATTGTCTGATACTGCTGGTACGTAACACACTGGTTCATCAGTATTCCAGCTATTCGTTCCCTACTCTGACGCCCTGTTTTGAATGAGCAGTGTGCAGATTTGGCAGAGGCTGACTTAGTAATAGTAGTATGACCTGGTCTAGAATTACAATTTAGGCCTATGCCAAATTATAGCACTACAATTCACTAAATAATTCAAAATTCAACCCTGAAAAGAGACGTTACTTAAGAAAAGCGTCTTCCTCTTCACTTTCATTAAATTGTACATTAATTTTGTTCCAAATTAGCAGTGAAGAGGGGTTTTCTCCCCTGGTTTGGAGGAAAAATTTGCCTCCAAGTCAGTTGGATTTTTCCACCACCAGTGTAGTGAAATGAGATTTTCCGACTGATCGGGTACTCCTAGGAAAGAGATTAGTGAAGGGCATAGATTTGTCCTCCTGGGACTCCCCGCTATTCGACTCCCCCCCCCCCAATCCCCAACGGAAAAAAAAAAAAAAAAAAACAAACCAAGTGTGTTCACGGATCAAGGCTGTGCGGCTTGGACATTCCGGCTCTGGAACTTTAGACCGTTAGATCGGCAGCATAGTACTGTTCGTTAAAAGTGAGAAAATGCGTGGTTTTTCATTTGATAGAGTATTTCATATTGCTTTTAATCGCGCCATTCCTACTGACGTCATTGTAATGACCTATGTTCATTTCACTTGGGAAAACCACTAAGGCAGTCTTTCTGAGAATGTAAAAAAAGCAGGTGGAGATTGAGTGCCTGCCATTATAATTAAACTCCCCATCCTGATTGTGACTTATACTGTAGTAGGCAAGCAACCGAACTCGATAGCTGCAGTCGCTTAAGTGCGACCAGTATCCAGTAATCGGGAGATAGTGGGTTCGTGCCCCACTGTCTGCAGCCCTGAAGATTGTTTTCCGCGGTTTCCCATTTTCACACCAGGCAAATGCCGGGGCTGTACCTTAAATAAGGCCACGGCCGCTTCCTTCCACTTCCTAGGCCTTTCCTATCCCATCGTCGCCATAAGACCTATCTGTGTCGGTGCGACGTACAACAAATAGCAAAAAAAGTAGGCAAGCAGACCTACCATCACAATGAAAATTCCCTAACCCAGTCTTCATATGAGAAAAGACGTTTGGTGACTTCCCCGTCACGTTTCTAGGGTAACGTTGCTATGCAATTTAATACAATCTTGCTCACAAGGTGTACATTACTTAACATAGAATTCTGTATACAATATAGAATTCCGTAGCGAAGCACGGGTACATCAGCTAGTAATCAATACAGTGAAATTGAAATTGGCCACGAACCTCTCCCCAATAAAAATAAATAGGCCTAAACACGCATCTCTCACCTACATTAACCCCATCATACATTAAATCGCTACCCCTTTTAAAAAACATGATATTAAGATAGCCTAAGACCCATAATTCTAATCAAAAGCTATTCTTCAACCACAATAGGATAAACTCTGACAACATTAAATTTTCGGGCTCTGGCATTTATAGACTGAAATGTGCTGAGTGTAACAGTTCATATATCGGTCAAACTGGTAGAAACTTTGCAACTAGATATGCAGAACTTTTCAATGCCCAAAAGCACAATAAACACTCAGCCATGAGCATCCATATGAAAGACACCGGACATAATTTTACCACAATCGAACAGGATCTCCAAATTTTAAAAAGACTAGATAAAGGCAGACTCATGACCGAGTTCGAAAATGTATACATTTTTTTTGGACCAAAAATATAAGAATAAAAATTTAAATTATACAATAGACAACCAGAGCCCTCTTTACGAACAATTAATATTTTCGCTCAATAGTTTAAATCTGAAAGACAAAAGACTTGTTAACGTCCTCAAAACAAGCTCTCCAAGCACCCCCACTAAGCCGTTCAACTCATCGCGCCCCTATTCTCCCTCCAATACACACAACTTTTCCCCAAGCGCCAATCACATGTCCACAGACCCGCCTTCTCAAATCCACTCCCCTCCTCTAAGACGTCACACGTACAACACGAGGAGCAGGATATCAGCGACAGCCAGTGCTCCACAAACCTCCTAGTAATTAGGTAACAGCTCAACAGCTTTTAAGGTAAGCTTCAACTTTTCACATTTTCATTTCTCAATGATTTCCCCCCTCTTTTCAGTCATTTCACTTAACTAATTGAAGACAATCCTCCATTTCTGATTCCCTCATACGTAAGACAGCTCAAACACCGATTGCACTGCACAACGTTTTCGACCGTTGCCCATTCAACCAACAACTGACTTTTCCACACTTCAACAACAAAAATATACGCAGACCTCTAGTCAACTAGGAAGAATCTAATGACATTTTAATTGTCTTCATTTGAAGCCATTGTTTTAATTCTGTCTTAGTACAGCCTCATTTTATAATCAATAAAAACTGCAGTTCACTTGCACTATGCATTCCATCCATACAGAGAGTGAGGTGACTACCTCATGAATCCTTGGGCGAATTATTTTGGTTGGAGCCAAAATCACGAATAGACAAATTTGGAATGTTTCTCCTCATCAATTTTAACAATTATAAATAAGTGTACAGTAATTGCAAATTGTATTTTATTTTCGAACATTTGTATATACTACGTAAAACTACCTTCGAACTCAACATCAAATAGACTTTAATTACCTTCATTGTTATACTATACATGTGATGGCCTCGTTTTAATATTAAGAACCACTAACGTATTTTACTATGTGTAACTAGTCAATTTGTTATTTCGTCTAAGATAAGACATTGTAAATGTTTTTTAATTTACTCTCTCTCGCATATTATGTTCATAAGTCCCAACCAGATGTCCGGTGTAATTTTGAGGTGCTTTGATATGACTGATGATGCCCCACATAGGGGGCGAAACATGTCGCCATTTTAACGATGTTAAAAATGTTAACATCCTGTAATGTATTGAATAGGTTGGAGTCCAATAAATTTTTATTATTATTAAGGGCATAATTATGAAGGGTAATTCGTACTTATTACTATTGAATCATAATAGTTGGCATCTCTGACAAGCAATTGTATACCTGTAAAAACTTGATCGTTAGTTGCCTTTTTATCTTTTATCTTTTTATCTTTTGAAGTTGCACGTAAACAGTCTGTTGTTAATCTACTGTCTGTTCATTACTCAGAATTTAAAAAGAGTGCTATTTCTGTATCGCAGGTGTCCACAGAATCAATCAATGGAATACACGTTTTCATCTCCATCTGTCTGTATATACAGGTATCACGAGGAAATAGCTGAAAAGAAATGTTATGAAAATCGGCATTTAAAGTCGGGGAATGAGGCACTACAATCTAGGCTACAAATACCGTAATTTTATTCACGTTGAGTGAAATGGTACAGTAGTTTAGGGGAAGGCCTAAAATTTACTTCTCATATATTTATGTTGTTAGTGTTCCTATCGATAAATACTACATAACTAAAGTTATGCAGAATTAAATTTCCAAACATTTATGCCTTATACATTTTTACCGTATCGGTTATGATGAAAGAGATATTCATGAATTTTTATTTTTGTTGCTAAGGCCATATAAAAGTTGAACTAGAAGAAAATGGGTGTGCAGATTTTAATGAAAATCGGTATGTTAAGTCTGGGAATAAGGCACTACAGTCTAGGCTATAAATAATTTTTATTCAGAGTGGATGAAATGGTAGTTTAGGGGAAGGTGCCTAAATTTTAATTTTAAAAATTCCTATATTATTGCTACTACTGAAAAGTAGGCTATTATGTAACAAAAATGATAGAGAATACAAGTTCCATTTATTTATGTCTTATACAGTTTTACCAGTGATAATAGAATTCACGAATTTAGACTTTTGTTGTTTAGTCCACATCAAACTGAGATTGCTAGAAAGGAAATATTGTTTAAATGTATTAACCAGCGATGGTTTTTGTCATTTCCTAAGTTGTAAAACCGCATACTTATCGGTCCATACCGACAAGGAAAATTGTGAACATGATTGTAAAAAAGAAAAATCATAAAGGAACAATCGCTTGAAGAGTAAGACAAGAGGGAGTCGTGAAAGAAGGAAGGAAGATGCTCTAACATCCCAAAGCCGGATAAAACTAAATGTGAAGGCTACCATATCGAAAGCTCACAAAATTGATCGACAATAACATTACTTTGACCATTGTTATACACGATTTGTCTCTGCTGCTGCTACACATCTCCGACAGATGAGATTACTGCTGCGTCCCGAGTAATACAGCTTGCCTGAATATTGGCAGAAAGTAGCTGGAGAGTTAGATAACTTTGAACATTCTATATGACTGTCCTGTCGACTACAACTAGTTTCCTAATAAAGTACAGGATTTTTTTTTGTTAGTGGTTTAATGTCGCACTAACACCTCGAAGGTTTTCGGCGACAGAGGGATGGCAAAGGGCTAGGATTGGGAAGGCAATGGCCATGGCCTTAATTAATGAACAGCCACAGCATTTGCCTGGTGTGAGTACAGGAAACTGTAATCAGCTGTGTGATCAAGAATTCAAGTACAAGCAGTTTAGAAGTTTATAGGAATACAGGGAAACATCAAACTGCATACAAGAACATTACAAGCACACTCACCTATCACTTAAGACAAGGCCACTGTGGCCCGGAGGAGGAAGTGACAGCTGGAACGGCGTGTTGAAGTAGTGTTGCTGCTCCTCTGACCGATGGACAACTTCACCATGGCGAACGATGAGGAACCCGCTGTCACCAATATTGGCAGTGTACACAACGTTGGTTTCACGATTCAGCACAATGACGCAGGCTGTGCTGCTACCTGCCACCAGAAACAAATTTCATTCAAACCTTGGCTTTAATTCTTAGGGGACTGAAGGGATTTCAATATATAATGCAAGACATTTGTTTTCTAAACGCAGTTTGGTTTTATTGAGGATTCAAATACACTGTTATTTGCCAATCTTTTTGCTACAATACCCTACTTTTCAACATCATCTCTGTTCAATGCTACGGTCTTACGCCACCATAATGTGAGGGCCTGCATGCCACCACTCGACTGGTCGATGTCGGAGTAAACAACGTGCTGCATCGATAACTTCGCCATAATCCATGTAGTGCATCCTTCATTGGGCCGAACAGATGGAAGTCAGAAGGTGCGAGATCCAGGCTGTAGGGTGGATGAGGAAGAACAGTCCACTGAAATTTTGTAAGCTCCTTTTGGGTGCGCAGATTTCTGTGAGGTCTTGCCTTGTCATGGTGAGAAGTTCGTTTGTATTTTTGTGGCTATGAACACGCTAAAGTCGTTTCTTGAATTTCCTTAGAGTAGCACAATACACTTCAGAGTGATCGTATCACCAGGAGGGAGGACATCGAACAGAATAACCCCTTCAGAGTCCCAGAAGACCATAGCCATAACTTTACCAGCTGAGGGTACGGTTAAACTTTTTCTCTGTGGGAGAGTTGGTGTGGCGCCACTCCATGGATTGCCGTGGAGATCAGACAGGTTTGCTCAACGTTGTGATGATGAAACACGCATCGCCCAAGGACTCACCGGGCTTGTGTCCACTGTTTGGTCTCCGTACACATTCTGCAAGCGCCTATAAATATCTGTGACGCCATAGTTTTCCGCCGAAAGAAACTTAATAGCTGCTCTCTGTTTGGTACGCTCCTCTGTTACAGCCAATCTGAAGGCTAGTTAGGGCACTGCCACCTATTGGAAATTAAGGAAACTCTACAAGACGAAGCGAGAATATTCAAAGATGTCTCAAACAAAATTCCAATTTTTAAGAACCGAAGTGGGCCTAAAAATAAAATGTGTTGCATTATATACTGAATGCCCCTCGTATATATAAATATGGTAATATTACTCATGCCAACTCCTGTGTCCCCTCATTAAGATTCTGGAACAGTCATTCCTAACAACATAGGCTAAATTAACTAAACAAAAAAAAAAAACACATGACATGAAGTCATGATATAAAGAAAAGTAGGAACATGAATAGGGCACAATGACAAACTTTAAAACACAAAAGGAAATCCAGCCTCAATGAGTATAAACCTGGCATTACTCACTAGGTCTTCATGAATGCAGTTACTTGCTAGATCTTCATGAATGCCATTACTCGCTAGTGAGCGCAGCGCACACCTTTATGTTTAAAGTCGTTTCTTGAATTTCCTTAGAGTAGCATAATACACTTCGGAGTTAATCGTTATCACCACGAGGGAGGACATTGAACAGAATAACCCCTTCCGAGTCCCAGAAGACCATAGCCATAACTTTACCAGCGTGAGTTTGAACCCCACCGTCACTTGTCCTCAGAATGGTTTTCTATTTACACTTCCAAGCAAATGCTGGGACAGCCAATTCTTTCCACCTCCTTACCCAATTTCATTCACCATCATTCATGTCACACTCATTAGCTCCTCAACTGATGTTGGCATCAGGAAGGACGTCCAGCCGTAAAACAAGTGATGTAAATTCATCTTGCCCCATCCCTGAACCCTTATCGAGAATTGGGACTAAGGGGTAGACACACAATTTATTTAGAAACACAACTGCTTAAATTTAAACAAATAGTTATTCATTTAGGAACACTGTTTGCAAATTTTGTTTGCAGTTTTGAAAATTTGAGTGGGACCATGGAGGCCCCAGTTGGTGATTCTATTCTTTCCTAAAAATGAATGGAATACAGCCTTCGACCAACGAAAGTGCGTCTTCTTCCTCAGAACTTCTAGACACATTGTTTCAGATTTATGATCACTTTCATAAGCCTTATCTGTTTCATTACCATTGCTTTCGGTGTTCAAGTCCACTTTCTCCACCGCATCACCCAATCACGAAAGTGGATACCATTATAACTTGTATAAATTCACTAAAAACAGACACACTTCACATTAAACACAAGACCAGGACAAACCTTGACTTATTACAATGCGTGACATAAGAGTACTGTAGCACTGTTACTCGCTACTGAGTGCACCCCTCATTAAACAGGCACGGTTGCATCTAATAACGGATTGAGGGTCTTGGTTTTCAAAGAAAATGGAAATGACTGACACATCCCCGCCCTAACGATCTGTTTGAAAGGTGCAGCAAATTTAAATACAGTACTTGTAACATTCCAACAAAAAGCAATATAATGCGGAGGTGAGCGCCGCGCTCATTATATAACTGCAGGTTAAAGCCGATTCTTCTGGTGAAGCTAGGAAGCAGAAATGAGCTTGTCAGTGGCTGAAAGAAATGGATGCAGAGGAACTGGGACTGATAGAAGAGAGGGCATTTATTTGAAGACTCTCCTTGCCCTTGCATATTTTCATATCTGTCTCTGTCACCTCTTACTGCAGAAGTGCCAACCTTTGAAGTGACTTTTCGGTAATCCCCTGCTGCTCCCGTCAGAAAATTTTCCAAGTCAAATCCAAAGCATGTTCCTTACTTCTCCATAATGACACCACCTTTGTCCTTCCTGACAGCAATCTATTCTGAAGTATATTACACAATAACATTTGCACATCACCAGTTAGTTCTGTCATAAAACCTTGTAGCTTGTTTTGCATTCAGCAGCTGCTTTCACTGAGTGTTTTCTTCAAGCATCCTTCCACCTCTGATGACATTTTTGCCTTCCAGTGTAGATATGCTTAATGTGGGCCTGAAGTCCTGTTTTTTTTTAAAACTATTAACACCAAAAACTCTTTCTATGTGAGATTTTTTTTACAATTTGCTTTTACGTCGCACCGACACAGATTGGTCTTATGGCGACAATAGGATAGGAAAAGGCTAGGAGTGGGAAGGAAGTGGCCGTGGCCTTAATGAACTCCACTGACTGCCAAACTCAACCCAGGTTGTCTTCACAAAATGCTTCCAGAGAACGAAATGTCTTAGGTTGTGTTGGCCGATGGGTTGAAATATTTTTCAACAAATGGCACTCGCTGGCTAATTGCTGTTCACGGGCTGTTATTTATTCTTTGGGGAATCGATTCATGTCTCATTCTTTGTGATACATTCAGAATATCGCAAGTACTTTATGTATGAATTCAAGTTGTCACGCAGTATGCTACAATGGTGGCTTTCAGTGTGAAAGGTATGACAGAAAGTGATATTTTAGATGAAATTTAAGTTGATAGTGATTCAGAACAAGAAGAATTAGCAAGCGATACTGGGTTGACTGATCAAGATGTGTTAAGTGTTGTACGGAACAACAGCAGTGACGATATCAAAATAGCCCCATGCTCCACACATGTACCAGCTGCAATGCAAGAATGTGACTGGTTAGATCTTGACGGTAGGCCTAACTACATACAATTTGCAGGCAATAGTGGAATAAAATACCCATTTTCAAACACATCTCCATGCATGGAGTATTTGAAGGCTTTCATTACAGATGACTTTATTTCGATGCTTTGTGTGCAAACAAAATTGTATATTTTAGGGGCAATAATTTACCTGCAATACTGAAAAATGGTTCACCTAGGGAGTTGAATGGCCATTTAAATGCCTGGCAGTCAATGTGCTAAGGTACAGCCTCAGCCTTTGCCTGGCGTGAAAATGGGAAACCACGGAAAACCATCTTCAGGGCTGCCGACAGTAGGGTTCGAACCCACTATCTCCCGAATGCAAGCTCACATCTGCGCAACCTTAACCACACGGCCACTTGCTTGGTGTGGGAGAGTTACTGTCAGGTACAATTAATACTGCGATAATACAACACTACATTTTATAATGGAGAAGAGCAGAGTAGAGCTCCTTGATTCACAATGCTTATGGATAACGGAAGGCAGTGATAACCGAAATACCATTGCTAACTCGCAAGCATTGAAACAAGGAGGCTTGAGCACTAATGTTCGAAACAATTCATTTTTCCTTCTTTTCCTACACCAAGCTCGATACCTTCAGTCGATCAAGTGCGGCCAGTATCCAGTATTTGGAAGATGGCAACGTAAAGCGATTTGTGAAATTTTCCCTACAAATTATTATTTCTTTTCATGACAATATCACTTTTCTGTAATAATTTCCCCTTTAATCATAAATCCGTAATAGTTGGCACTTCTGTTTCTGTAACTCCCTCTGCTGATGCTCACGTTCATTCACTATGTGTGTTCAATACTTCTATGGTATAACATGCTTTGTCATTTCTTCCTATCCATCACTTAGATTGACCCACTGACATCCTTTTCTATTTCTTGTGTTCCTGATCAGCTACTACCTACATTCATCTTCTTTTAAAAATCTCTTTTTACTTTTCTTGCCCTATCCAGCCCTTCTTATTTTATACTTTCCAAATCAAGACTGACAATCTGTCAGGTGGCCGTTCAATGAGTGTTGATACCCACCCCCTTGATGAAACTGAGAAGAAACGAGCTTGTCAGGGGCTAAGGAGAAATGGATGTAGAAGACTAAGGACTGATGAGGAGCAGGCCTATCTATGTGAAGATTGTCCCCGACTTTCTGTGATTTCTTGTTTGTCCATGACTCCTCTTTCCATCCTGACCTATCATTGTGTTTAACCTATCAGCAGTACGAACAGAAATGCACAGTGTGACGACTTCTACGGGTTGATATGTTCCTACAATATGCGGCGCTGGTGTAGATAGTGATGAGCACTGAACACGTGATTCTAAATGAGATCTGATGTGACTTAATTAGGAATTTATCGTTTAAATAAATGATTTTTTTTTTTTTGCTAAGGGCTTTACGTCGCAGCGACACAGATAGGTCTTATGGCGACGATGGGATAGGAAAGGCCTAGGAGTTGGAAGGAAGCGGCCGTGGCCTTAATTAAGGTACAGCATTCGCCTGGTGTGAAAATGGGAAACCACGGAAAACCATCTTCAGGGCTGCCGATAGTGGGATTCGAACCTACTATCTCCCGGATGCAAGCTCACAGCCGCGCGCCTCTACGCGCACGGCCAACTTGCCCGGTAATAAATGATTTAAAACCGTGTGTTCATGATTGTGATGTTTTAGGAACCTGTGTTGAAAGTAATATGTGAAAAATATGTACGAAATATTTTGCATTTAGTAATGATTTAAAGATACTACTTCTGAAATTGGTTCGTCAGTATCTTAAAGAATATCTCAAACATGTCTGTGTCTATGGAGTTACGTGATCTTTCAATAATTCACCACGAAATCAAACTCAGCTGCAATTATCAATTATAACTTTTAAAAACACATGTTCAACTGTTAGTGTACATGCTACGTAATATAAACATATTGAAACTCTGCAGGCACCCACATGATTGTTACGTACCGGTATGTCATACATATGTAATTCCTACATAACTCCTTCATTTATATGTTAACATGTTCAGCTTAATGAATCTTATCACCACTTCACCCCATCAGTCAGTTAAATGGACACTTTGGAAATTTTCTGGGAATGTTTTGCAGTTGTACAAACTTACATTTCTTTTATTCGGAAATAAAATCGGCATCGTATGTAATGGAAAATTAATTTTGGCACCAAGTCCTGAGCACGTTCAGTACAGCATCCAAGTCCATGAGAAACAGAAATTGGACGTAAACTATCCAGGCATTCTTGTAATATTTCGCCCATAATGCTTCTTGTACACTAAGATTTCTCACAACTTCCTCTGCATGAGAAAACATCAATAATAATTAATTTGATGGGTAAATGAGATAGCTGAATAAGTTACAATATTCTTGTAGACTTGTTAGGGCTGAAAACAGACTGCCTTTTGTCTCCTCCGTATTGTTTTGCGGAGACCCGATACATGCTGTACAGTCTGTCACTATGCTTGCATGTTTAACAATATACCCACAGAAGTGGGCTGAACAAAGGTAAGCTTGCTGTAAATTTCTTCCTGAGCTCTACTTATGATTTTGGCTTCTCTTTGACAATAGCTTTTGCCATTACTCTAATCTGACTGAAAAATTATGCTAAAGGTACTTCAACTTCAGACTGGCAGTTACCTCCCTTAGGTAGAGCACTGCTTAGCAGGGCATACACCGATTGTAATGTGCAGATGCAAGAAGTCCACTGTAAGAAGGGTGATCATCACAGCTTATGGAGCGTAGGATACCGAAGTGCCTTTACAAGGGGTCTTGGTTGTATTTGCTTGTAAGCACATAAGAAAAACCATGGCTCCACAAATATTGTGTAAATTCTATTGTGCTTTTAAGTGTCACACGCATGGATTCAAGAGTTCTCTCAGAGGTGAATTATTGTTTGGTGCTTTTAAGATCTCTCTCATTTCACACAAATGATAAAATTTCTGACAATCAGGAAATAATGCTTCATTAGGAGTTTTGGCATTCAATGCATCAAAAACAACACTGAGGTCCCTCGTTAAAATTTCTGTGGCTTCACTTCCTTCAAAACCATTGGTGTGACTGCCTCTAAAAAAATGAACTGCATTTGCCATTGCCCTGCGGAATAATGAACGCCAAATGAGCATTCATTTTCTAAAAACTGTTAGGATTGATATGCGATGAGATTATTTTTGGACATATCTGGAATCCTGCAGAATCCTGGAGGGTATCTATCATTTTCATAAAATAGCCTGTAGTAGTTGGTGCCGATATTGTGGGCTTTATAGAGTTATCACTGGTACTGTTAGATCTACTCCCACACAGTGGCTACCAGTCCCAGCTAACATAGCTCCGCAAGATCTAAGGAGAAAGCAGCTAAGGTCAGCTTGCTCAAGATCACCTCTCATAAGAACTCTCCGTTGTATGATGTCCCGCAAGATCCACCAATAACACGTTTGAAATCACGCAAGCCACCCTGGGTTGATTTAGAAGGTATCAATTCTTTCGACATGACCTCCAAGCAGCAACAACGTTGGAACGAACATCCACCCAACAATGCTCACCTGGTTGAAGATCCTACAAAGAAGGCAGAGGGATTCCAACTACCACACCAAACCTAATCGAAGCTGAACCACATTAGAACGGATCAAGGGAGGTGTGGTCACGCCTTAAAGAAATGGGGTTTCCATACATCTGCTGCCTGTGACTGTGGAGTGGAGGACCAAACCATACAACACATTGTTCAGGAGTGCCCACTTCGTGCATATGACGGTGGTCTGAAGACTCTACACCAAGTGACACCATGTGCTCTGGAATGGTTGTCAAATTTGGATATTTTCATTTGATTATTTGTAAACTTTTGTGTACTTGTACAACCATACAAGATATATATATAAGCAGAATTTTCTTTGGCAAGAAAATAGTTTGTAATGCATTTCAGGATATGAACTGCATCTGAAAATGTCCAAACCTTTCTGGAGGAGCTCACCGGATTGGGAATGCTACACGTAAGTTATTTAGTTTACCAATGATATCAAGATTTTGCCAAGCTTTCTTGTTTGTCTGACTTCACAATCACACAAAAATCCAACAATGTGAATTCCAGCATTTTCTAGTTGAATAATAACTCGGATTATTATTTTTGACAGTATGTCACCAAGTGTGGAATTCCAACTTGAATATATTGCAATATGTTGTACCCAGTACTTTAAGAGTGGTACAAATATAAACACTACGGCATGATTTGCAATATTTACTTGTTGATCTTCTGGTGTGAGATCATCAAAGTCCACATATCCATCTATTTTTAAAGAAATGCCATTAAACTGTATTTCTTCTTTTAGTTTTACTTTCTCAAGTATTAACATTCCTAACCTGTTGTTGTCATCATCATCATCATCATAAGTGTTAAAGGCTTGAGAAACTGCACTGACTGAATGATTGTACCATATGAACACTTCAGGCCTTTCAACAGACTGCGAAGATTCGATAGTGACGGCAGTGGCAGAAGGTCATGCTGTCTACAATACCTGTAACCTTTCGGAGACTTAATTTTCAATAGGAGTGCTTCCAGTAGAAGTTCCTGATGATAATGCATGCCCTTTGAACTTATGGTATTGCTCTTTTTCAATATGGTAACAACTCTGTTTCCTACTTAGTCTTCCATAAGAGGTATTTACCTCTTTTTTAGGTGATTTAATTTCTTGAAGCTTCCATTCTAGTTCTGCATTTTTTCTTTTCTTCTTTTAATCTTCTGCTAAAAAAAAAAGTAACCTTCCTCTGGAGATGCTCAATTATCTTTTTTAAGATGAATTCCCTCTGATTATCAGCACTAACCTGTGACTTATCACCAGCACTAGAGCATACAGAGCTAATACAAGGGGAGTCTAGTATGGAATAATCTCCACGAACCTGCTACGCAGGCGTAGCAGGGGGAGAGGTGATACTCCCACGTGGCGCGTCCCAGGTGGCAGATAGGGGGGTCCTAACCGGCTTGCCGGCGGACTTGAGGGAAATAAAATACCTCTCGCGGACCAAACACCCCCCCCCTGTGGGTGGGGGAGGCAGACGAAGTGCGGTCAGGCTTTTAAGGTACCTGTGATTAGTAGCACTATATGAGCGACACCAGGGTTCTGGCTTTCCTATGATTAGTACCCACTACATAAGGAACACCACGGGATAGTACGAGTCCCTGTGGTTAGTACACGTATGTAATGGAAACCATAGGTTTGCGTTGCCTGTAAATGGCGCCGCTATGTGTGAAACACCATAGGTCTGTATTACCTGTGCGAATTTCATTACCTGTGAGTAGTACCATAATGTGTGGAATACCGCGAGTCTACGATACTGTTGATTAGTAATACCAATATAATGGTCTGTTATTGGACATTATAAATTTTCCAGCTAACTCATTCTTGGTTGCCTGCGTTTCGCCCTCGTGTGCTAAGTTAGGCTCGTCAGTTGGGACTTAGCACACCACCCAAGACACAAGGCTAGTGCATACCGTGGAGGCCACTGCATAGGCTATTTGAAGCCACCAGCAGTGCCAATGCACTATGAGAGCTATGTCTCATTTCCAAAAATAGATGCCTGCCTGGCCATCAAATGATGTAGATGTTGATTCTCATGTGCTTAGCACACGAGGGCAAAACGCAGGCAACCAAGAATGAGTTAGCTGGAAAATTTATAATGTCCAATAACGGACCATTATATTGGTATTATAAATTTACTCATTCAGGACAAATATTTTAGGTTCCCTATGAGAATCAACATCTACATCATTTGATGGCCAGGCAGGCATCTATTTTTGGAAATGAGACATAGCTCTCATAGTGCATTGGCACTGCTGGTGGCTTCAAATAGCCTATGCAGTGGCCTCCATGGTATGCACTAGCCTTGCGTCTTGGGTGTGTGCGAAGTCCCAACTGACGAGCCTAACTTAGCACATGAGGGCGAAACGCAGGCAACCAAGAATGAGTTCGCTGAAAAATTTATAATGTCCAATAACGGACCATTATATTGGTATTATAAATTTACTCATTCAGGACAAATATTTTAGGTTCCCTATAAGAATCAACATCTACATCAACTGTTGATTAGTACCGCACCATGTCAAATACCATGGTTCTACTTTCCAAGCGATAGGTACCATTATGAGAGTGCGATGACCTGTATTTTGGACCCCTTTAGCTTGCAAGCATCATCGATTTAGTATTGAGCTATTGAAGCAGCCCCTTGGTCAGTATTACTATTGTGTTCCGTCAGTTTCTGAGACTGAGGCATTGCGGGTCGTCTCCACTGGTTGTTTTAACTTCATATCCATCCGTTCATTTTTAGTCCTCACGTCTTGAATTCTGGTCAGTGGAGGATTTTGTATTTTTATTTTGTCATTGCATTTCGTCTCACTTCGTACCATCAGGGGCCGATGACCTCGATGTTAGGTCCCTTAAAACAACAAGCATCATCATCATGGAATAATCTTGAGTGGAGAGAACATCTAATCTGGTAGACCTCCTTTGGTAGATCTCCTTACTGTGATGTTTCATGATAAATATTTTGGAAGATTAAAAGAAATATGTGGGACTGCTGTGGGATCCAGTTTGCATCTCTGTCTTGGAATTTCCACTTTTTCACCATTAATAATGAAATGGTCAAATTTTTGGATAAGTTCGGACACAAAATGCAGATCACAGATATGACTTTAATCACTTAAAGGCAAATCTTGACGTGGGATAGCCTTCGACCAATTCGAGTGAAAAAGAAAAGCTGTTTTTCATTGAAATGTTTATTGTAACCCGACTTGCAACCCGGGACATAGCAAGTAGTAGGCATATTCATATGCGGTAGTAAATTGAAACATATGCTAAAGTATACATCCTACCTCTCAAATGTTTAATCTTTTTCGCTTTTCAGTTCACAAAAAGTTAACACTTATAAAACTGGAGAATGTATACAATTACCAAAAAAGATCATGCACACTTCAACATTAATCCAACAAAAAGCGTGCGTACCTGGTCTTTTTATCGACAGCAGCACTGCAGGTGGCAGAGAACATGTACACTGTGTCTGTTAACATGTGATTCAGACGGAGTTGTCACACTATTCATTTCTATTTGTCCTGCTATCAACATCCCTTCTCATGTTCCTATCCCTTTATATACGGTACCGTATTTACGCGAATAATACCCGCACATTTTTAAAAAAAAATCTGGGGCACGAAATTGGGGTGCGGCTTTTATTTCGCGTCAATGTTGGCATTTTTTTTCAAAATCAACCTTCCTAAATTTAGGGTGCGGGATTATTCAGTGGCGGGTATTATTCGCGTAAATACGGTGGCGTGATTATTAACGTAAATACCCATATTTACACGAATAATACCCGCACACTTAAAAAAAATTTGAGACACAAAATTGGGATGCGATTTTTTGAGTCAAAGTTGGCATTTCTTTTTATCAAAATAGCCGACCTAAAGTTAGTGTGCAGGGATTATTCGGTGGTGGAGATTATTCGCGTAAATTCGGTATATCACTTGGTTCAACACCTCTTTCTTTTTTTCCATTACTTATAAAAACACAATAACTTGTCCCCTAATACTCATCCATAAATTGCCAAGACTGAATTCAGGAGATAGCGGGTATTATTCGCGTAAATACGGTGGCGTGATTATTAGCGTAAATACCCATATTTACACGAATAATACCCGCACATAGCTGAACTTGGAAACTTCAATTTTACATCCTTGTAATTTAATGATGTCATACACAACTCTCCAAACTGCTTAAGACTGGCAAATGGTATGACCTAAAAACTATCCATTTTGCATTTAAGGGAACTGCCTTGTCCCAAACAAGATTCCAGATTTGATAGAAAAAGATGGATCCTTTGCACACAATTTTATACTTATAGTTTAACACTTCTCATAGTATATTTACCTAGG
This sequence comes from Anabrus simplex, assembly GCF_040414725.1. NCBI lineage: Eukaryota > Metazoa > Arthropoda > Insecta > Orthoptera > Tettigoniidae > Anabrus > Anabrus simplex. The sequence continues at coordinate 95,969,696 of NC_090277.1, read as the reverse complement.
ATGGGCTGTTTGTTCTCCAGCAATTCACGATAGGAGCGCGCTAGAAGCCCTGCTGGTTCCGTTACTACGAAACGTCCACTACTAACAAGACGTTCACAGGTACGCATCAGGAATGCCGAGAACTCTCCAGGGTCAATACCATAGTGTCTCCATCCTCCTACGCCATCTGCCACACCTGAAAAAGATCATCAGTCACATAAAGTACAGAACCTAAATAAAAACAGTGTCCTTAACTCAACATCACAATTTACACTGGTAAATCTAGAAACTTCAACACATGTTTATGTTAAAAGCACTGGGGAATCTAAGAAATGCTTTATGGTCCTATATTCAATGCGAGGAAAATCCAGGTTTTTACCTCCCCGCTGTAGAATGGATGGGCTAACACAGTGCATGGAAGTAGCTAACAAATTCATGGACTGAATGTCCTCTGGGATAATGGGCTCTTCTCTCAAAGACCAATAACCTCTAAAGAAGATGGGAGAGCAAGTAGTACACAGGGAACCCTTGAGGTTGGAAACAGGCTCAAAAGGCAGAAAGAGCCAAGTGAATGGCCGATAACATGAGGATACAGAAGGCTGCACCCAGCTGCAGTGTGATACTGGTAGAAAGTTCAATGACTTCAATGTTCACTTTAACTGTATTCTGAAGTAATTCCTCCAATTGGATCTCATGGGGTGGAAAAATCTTTAACGGCTTCCTCTCTATGAAAGCACATCCACGTATTGGTATGGGATATGATCACATTCCACTTATTGCATCAATCACAACAAAGCTCAAAAGAGTGGTAAAACAGTGTGATGGTAGTAGTACCAGACCTGTAGCTTAGATCCTTTCCAACAGAACAAAGATGGCCTAGGCCACCATAGCTCAATTGGTAGAGCAACCGACGCGAAATCGGGAGGTTGTGGGTTCGGATCCCACTGGTGTCTGGTTGGCCATTTTTGTTCTGTACTTAACATCTCTTCAATACATACTAAATGTACGTAACATGAACTAATAGTTTGAAAGTCGGTTTCGATTACAATGCAGTCGTGAAAAATTCAATATTCATGCAACCATCCTCTATAATGGTGGGAGAAACAGAGATACAGAGATTCAAAAGAGTTTTATGCTCTCAAAGTACACACAATATTCTCCTGAAACACAATGCACTCTGAACTGAAATGCACATATGTGACAGAAGCCTTAATCCTTATCGATGATTACAAAGAAGTTCCCACATGCTTAAAATGATGACATGAGGCAGGTATAGAGAGGGCAACATCTGTAAAATGTCATACAAAAGTTATTTGTAAACGCAGAACTCAACCCATGCAAGGATGTGTTATTTGATACAATGTAATCTGTATTGCATGACATTCTGTGTAGAAATTCCAGTAGCATCCTTATAAGGTAAAATAAATATGTAAATTCAATGGTTCTTGGTATTTGAAACCGAGGGATTTCAAAAGCATGTACGTCAGTCTTGCCTAAGCCACGGACGAAGGAGGTCGCAGTGAGCTGTGGGTCCCGGGAGGGGAGTGGAGTTCGAGAGTGTGGAGTGTTGGAAGGTCGCCGAGAAGTAGGCCGACAATGATTGGTATAGAACAGTACAGAGTGACGATAGGAAGATGGCAGAGGAAAATGAAGAAAGAAGAAAAGAAGCCAGGTGGGTGTGAAATGGATATGGAGAGGAAAGGAGAACTATTGTTATCGGCAGCAGTGATTATAATTTTACTATGTATTGGGGGGGGTCGAGTTGAACCCAGGCCCGTCATCTAGTAGAAATGAGGAAAGGGAAAATATGGACGCTATCAAAAGAGCTGTAAGAGAGGTGTTGACAGAAGTTTGCCCTTTCGGGCAAATAAAAGAGATGATTGAAGAACAAACCAGTAAGATTGAAAAAATGGAAGTATGGATAAGAGAAAAAACGGACGACATGGCTGCACAGGCGAGAAATAACACAGAGGAAGTGGTAACATTAAGGGAAAAAGTAGGACGACTTGAAGAGGAGAATTGCAAGCTGAAAGCAGAAGTGGAAGCAAATACTTTATACAGAAGGAAGAAGTGCTTGTTTATTTATGGAGTGCCTGAGGAGTCGAGAGAAGGCAAAGTACTTACGACTTATAAAGTAGTGGATCTAATACAGGGAAAAATGAAAATAAACTTTAGTGAAGTAGATATTGATGATGTGCAGAGAGTGGGGAGAACTAGAGGCAACAGGCCTATAAAGTTACAATTGTTTTCAACGTTGATGGCGGATGTTGTGTTAACAAATGCGGGAAACGTACAGAGGGAGAAAATATGGATAAAGAGAGACGTGGGAAGTGATGCGATCAAAAACGAGAGGATACTCAGAAAACACAGTGAAGTATGTTATTTGTTATTTGATACAATGTAATCTGTATTGCATGACATTCTGTGTAGAAATTCCAGTAGCATCCTTATAAGGTAAAATAAATATGTAAATTCAATGGTTCTTGGTATTTGAAACCGAGGGATTTCAAAAGCATGTACGTCAGTCTTGCCTAAGCCACGGACGAAGGGGCTGAAGGCAACTATTAGAGGTCAAAATCTAGTGGTGTCAGACAGAAGCTGGAAGAGGATCTGGTCTGTGGATAGATTGATGGATTTAGAATTGAAGTTAAAACAAGATGAGGAAAAGGAGAGTAGTGCAATAAACTGTAGGCAAATGAGGCGAAATACAAATAACAGAGTGCTGAGGATGGACGTAGGGATGAAGTCAAAGCAGGCCGAAGAAAAAGAGAGTAGTGCAGCGATTAGTGGAGATGATAGGCAAAATACCAGAAGTATCAGTGTACGGTGTGAAGAGAGGCAGGGAGAAGTGCCAAGTGCTAAAGTGACCAATAACAGTGTTCGGTGTAAAGAAGTGCTGGTAGAGAGGCGAAGTGAGAAAGAACAAATGGGTGATGGGGGCAAGGAGAGTGAGCAACAAGAAGCTGAGAGAGCCGAGTGTAGTGGTGTAGTAAGGCAAGATCAGGGTAAAAAAGTAAGGCCAGAGTTAACCCGTGAGATTTTTGAACAGAATCAGAGTTTTAGCGGAGGGAGAAATAGAAACTTAATGGACATGTGGAGAGTTGCGAGAAGTAATGAGGGTATTGTAACAAGAAGCAAAAAACAATAATATAGCGAGTAAGTAAGTAATTAAGGGCATGATTGTAGAAGAGGTACGAGATGGAGGTGGCGTTAGTTGAAAGTTATGATGGTATTTATTTGTGGAGGCTGAAATGTTGTGATGGAGAAGTGGTATATAAGTTATATGTTATAGGGTTGAAATGTGGTGTGGGAGAAGTGGTGGTATAAGATGGTGGATGGCATAGGTGAGTGTATTTGTAGAAGAAGTAGAGGTGGTATACGACGTGGGGTTGGTGTTGTATTGCTGACATGTGGTGTTGGAAGTATTGAAGGCTTAGTATTTATGATTAGGTGATGTATGGTTTGGTATTGAGATGGTTTATTTATTGCTGAAATGTGGTGTTGGAAGTATTGAAGGCTTAGTATTTATGATTAGGTGATGTATGGTTTGGTATTGAGATGGTTTATTTACGGCTAATTTCGTGGGATTTGGGAGGTGGTATTATTGTATTTGTGTCTGGTATGAGAGGTGTTGGTATATGCGTGATTGGTATTTGTTATTCATTGCCGAAATTTTTGGGAGATGGAGAGGTAAATTTTATTATAGAGTGTTATGGCGGAATAAAATGAAAGGAAGCAAAGTTAACGTGGATTGGTAAAAGCTGTGGTATGAAGATTGAAAGCAATGTTAGTGTTGTATTGGTGTCTGGTATAAATGCTGAGTGGTGTTGTTTGCAGTATTGATTAGGTGTAGGTCAGTAACAATAAAGTGACGAAAGCGCAGAACGAAATAAGGACACTTGAGGGGCATGCTTGAATATTGAGTAAGAGACTGCTACAGCAAATGACTGTTACGAATAATACTCTGATATATAGATTATTATTATTATTATTACTATTACTTTCATTATTATTATTACTATGATTCTCTTTTTTTAGTTCTACTCTATTGATTCTGGGGGGGTTAATTCTACGGAATGATGGGCATGGCACGAGGCTCTGAGGATGACTGCTGTGGTGGCTCTACTTTAGGGGTTTCACGTTTCCAGAGTGTCCAAACGAGCCTTATGACATGCCCAGGGGATACGATAATTTTTTCTTCTTCTTCTTTTTTTTTGGTGATCTGAGTGGTTTATTATTATTATTATTATTATTATTATTATTATTAGGGTATTTATTTGTGGAGGCTGAAATGTTGTGATGATGGGGTATTCATTGTTAAAATGTGGTGAGAGTAGAAGTATGTCTTAACTAGATTGTAATTAGAGAAGTTGGCATAGCGGTCTATGTGTATGTGTGAGAGTAAGCAAAATCTGAAAGATGGCTGGTTTGGTATGCAATCGTGTAATGTTGCTGTTGTAGCTTATTTTGGAGTAGGTCAGGGAACAATAAAGGTGATGAAAATGCTGAAGCATGAAGGTTTGCGTGATGAGTGGGTACGTGTGAATGATAACAAGCAGAGAGTTGCAACACCAGCAATAGAATGTAAATATAGGCCCGGCTGAGGAGGTCTGGTCTATAACTGTAGCGTTAGGTCTTTTTGTTTTATTGTTCATTTTATTTTGTATATGGTGGAGAGGGGTGGCTTAGGTTGGACTACGTTTATTAATTAATTTCATTAGTTATTGATGTTTTAAGTGTGAATTTAGAATTAGACAGGGGAGTAGCTGGACGTGGCATGAAGAGACGGAAGATGACTACCGTGGTGACCTAACTTTTGAGGTCACGTTTCCGGAGTATCTGACAGGCTTCATGGCATGGCCAAGGTGTACAGTAGCAGTATTTAGTATTTATTTATTTATTATTATTGTGAACATTTACTCGGGGCTGAACGCCTGTTTTGTTCATTAATAAACAACAACAAAAGCATGTACGTTGAAGATACGGAGCCTTTAGCCTATACTTAATTTTCTCCTTCATTAAGTACTCCAGTTTCTTAGCCGTTGGAAATCCTCCATTATCATAAAAGTCAAATCTTGTTCAGCGAAAGAACAGCGCGCACGCACACACTCTCTCACTCATTCTCTCTCTGCTCCCAACTAGCAAAAAATATGTCCTCATGCAATTCTGTGTTTGAAAGCTTCCTTAAAAAGCCATACAAACTGCAAATTACATTTCTCACCGGACTCTGTAAAACTTTACGTATAATACCACTACCGAGTGCTTGATTGCTACTTGGCTTGCCAGGAGAGATTATGAATACAAAACTTCATGTCACAGCACATTTTAAACATCCATCATACTAGTCTGATACCGCAACAACTTAATGTCTCCCTAGCATGTATCTCACCAAAAGACATTCCACTGCAAGCCTAAATATTTCAGCACATTCTTAGTTTTCCTCACTCACATGGGAGAAACAGAAAACACCCAGACGTATAATCACAAGGACTTGGGTGGACAGTTTCAGAATTTGTAGCACTGTCACATAGCATCACCAAAACAACTTAATATGTATTGATTTTCGCGTGCAGAAAAATCAAGATATTGAACCCAACAAGGAGCAAGTTCATTTATTTATCTAGGCAACAGTGCGCTATTCCACTGGCTTCTCAATTATACAGGATGGATGTTTCCACCTAATGAATACTGTATAAAAAATTATAAATATATGTATTTATGTTTTAAAAAATACATGACAGGACGTTTCGATCTGTAGGCCTACTGATTAGGTGGAAACATCCAACCTCTATAACTGAGAACTAAAATTATCAATAAGGGAAAATGAAATGAAATTAATATCATATGAAATGCCATTGTCAGGTGGGTATGCTAATTTGGCCCAGACTCCTCATGCTCATAGTTTTTCTTTGTTTAGTGTAGAAGTATTCTTATATAGAAGAATTAAAGCAGAGAAAGTGTAAATATAATATTTGTGACCATTTTCTATGTTGTTATTGGCCGGCTTGCGTCAGCTGTCATTAAGACAAGCTGGCTGTTGTCTCCGATAGAGCTCACACGATATGTTCATGCTATTCTGCTGCCTTAGTAGAAAATCAGAAAACTGTGCTATTTCAAATTATAATGGCATTTACCTGTAACCGTACTTTTGACACATTTTAGCAAGACTCCAGGAATGCCAGAGGCCTGTTGGATATTTTACCGCCATAAAATTTGTTGAATTTATGTAGGAGGAACGTGGCAAATTAATTTGTAACTAAGGTTACTGCTCAACTTGTGAAAATTTAGATTTTATAATTCCACCTTTACAATACTGTAATTGTCTTTATTACAAAGACTACATTAAATTAGACTCGTGAAACATGTTTCGTCCTCTTATAGGACATCTTCAGTCACAAATACAAATACATAACATTAAAAATAAGGCGAGGACACATTAAAATAAGTGAATGCAAAGTCTTTGTATCCTGTGACGCGGCGTGATAGCGTCTTGTCAATCTTCAATGTTAAAATGGTGCAGTGTGAACATGATATGAAGCATGAAGTCCAATTAAAATCATATGTTAAAACTGTTGTTCAAAACAACGAATTGTCAATTATAAAACACCGTAAGTGGCTATGCAAATAAAATTATGTGCATATTGTACATAAAAGACTTTGACAATACGGGCTCTAATATGAAATTTATAACGTGCAATGTAAGGTTACTGCTTACGAGAATGATCATGTGAATGTATAGACCGCAAAACTTTTAGTGATACTACTATTTACGGGGATGAGGAGCTACCCCAGTTCCTGTAATACTGGCAACTGAATGGAAATTAAATCTGAAATGAATCGATAGTACGATCGATCAATATGGATTTTCTAAACCGTCGTTTCCGTGTAGGAGGTTTAGGTTGTTCCTGTGATGAACTTGATTTTCCTCACTCATGTTCAAGCTTAACCTATATTTTGACATACCTTGCTATTATTACTTTACTTCTCGCAGCCCAGTACTCGCTACATTCAGCTGTGCGCGGAATGACTGTCGTTTGTTTACACGCTCGCGGCCTTCTCGGGAAGGATGTTGCGAAGCTATGCTCCGAGCTGCCAACCTCTGTACTGAGGAACTAATGAGTGAGGTGCTTCAATAGCTGGTGGTGGTGATCACACGAGTGGTCTGGACTGGTTCTTGCCATGCGGACGGTTAGGATAGAATCTGGACAAGATGATTGGTCTGGACGGTTAGGATTCTTGCCGTGGACAAGACCATTGGTCTGGACGGTTAGAAGCCGCGAAGCGGCCTTACGCCCCTACTTTCGTGTGGAAACAAGACTGGTCTGGACGGTTAGGATTCTTGCTGTGGGCAAGACGATTGGTCTGGACATTTAGGATTCTTGCCGTGTACAAGACCATTGGTCTGGACAGTTAGGATTCTTGCCGTGGACAAGACCATTGGTCTGGGCAATTAGAAGCCGCGAAGTGGCGTTAGGCACCTAGTTTCGTGAAGAAACACGATTGGTCTGGACAGTTAGGATTCTTGCCGTGGACAAGACCATTGGCCTGGACAGTCAGAATTCTTGCCGTGGATAAGACCAGCGGACGGGGGACAAGACCACTGGTCTGGACTGTTTAGGAGGGGTATTCCGTAGTGGGATATCAGCACATTCTATGTTCGAAAATCACTGACTGATGTTGGAAAATGGCTGCATGCGGTGGATGCGTTATTAATATAAGAGGTTTCATATGTGATTTTGAGGCGAAGGTGAATGATTTGGTTGAGTTGTATGTAAGTCACGGCTTACTTACTAATCACCGAGTGTGTGAAAAGTGTGGTCGTAAAGTGAAATTGACTGTGAGTGTGAACGGCACATGTATAATTTTTTCGTGTCGTCGTCGACTGGAAGGGGGTGTGAGGTGCGAATGGTTCGTGAGTGCACGGAAAAACACTTTCTTCGAAGGCTCTAATTTGAAGCGCTTTGAAATAGGATATTTCATCGTCCTGTGGTGCATTCAACATAAACCTCTGGGTCCTATTGTGAAGCTCAAGTTGGGTTTTTCTGGCAAAACAACGGTAGACTGGTCCAGCTTCTGTTGAGAGGTGTGTGTGGAATGGGTGGTGGCTAATTTTTTAAAAAATTGGTGGGCCTGGTATTATTGTGGAAATCGATGAAAGTAAATTTGGTAAAAGGAAATATAATACGGGGAGGCCTGTAGAAGGACAGTGGTGTTTTGGAGGCGTGGAGAGGGAGAACAATAGAAACTTTTTTTGTTGTACCTGTGGAGAGAAGGGACAAAGTGACTTTGCTCGAAGTCATAAAGGACTGGATACTGCCTGAAAGCATCATAATATCAGATTGCTGGAAGGCATATGATTGCTTAGAGCACGAGGGATTCGTGCATCTCCGTGTCAATCATTCTGTTGAGTTTGTTGACACAGTCAAGAGTCGTCACGTACATAGGGGGAACAGGAGGGCGATGCCCAACAATCGCCCTGCCGTGCATATGCAGAATACTGAAAATCGGTGGAGTCATTTTAAGCACGGCAGCTATTCCGTTCCGGGGTTCGGCAGGAGGAAACAGCATTTTGTGGGCTATCTTGCTGAATCCCTGTTCAAGAGCACCTCCCCCCTAGAACAGAGAGTGCACGAATTCTTCAAAGCTGCCACAGCCCTGCATCCGCCTCTACATTAACGTAAGTATTAAATTAAATTACTGCTGTTGTGTATTTCACATTGTTTCCTTTACATGGTGTTTTTTCTTTGTGCTTTTATTCTGCCGGGGTTGGTAACACAATGTACCTATCAGCATTGATGGCAATGACATCACACTCCATTCGCGTTCACCAATGAGAATGCGAGTAGTAATGCTAGCCATGGCCGATGGCGGCTGCTCCTCTTATTAGGTTAAAAAAGTAAATGTACTTCTGGGGGCAGGATGGTGGGTTCCTAGACATCGCAATGAACACATCTCTCCTCTACAAGGTATTCCAAGTAAGATTTGCATTATTTTAGCTTCGTTATAATTAGAGCACGGATTTCCATGCAAATGCATGTTTTTCAATAACCTAGCTACATTTCTCAAACTTTGCAAATATTCGTTTTACGACTTAGCATGCCAAATAACCGTCCTTTTTCCGTGCATGTTTGCATGTTTTGGCCATTTTAGGAGAAAATTCATGCATAATGCATATTTGGAAGATTTTGGATTTAATAACGAATATTTGGACGTTTAATATTGCATAATATGACTTTTATTCTGATATTGACGCATATAAATTGTTAACATGCATGATAGTGCCATTTCTGAACGTTAGTGTGCAGAATTGGGGACAATTTTTCCACGTTATAGGCTATAGTATGTTTATTACTGAGAGACGGAGAGAATGTATTCTTGGCATCCTATGTGACAATCCAAGTTAGTAGCCTACATACGGTACAAGTCCTATAATCCAATTAACCAAACACTTTGTTATCTGTTGCTTGAGTAAATAATGACGTATTTCGGAAGTCCCCACGTCGATATCTAATTCTTAGGAATAAGGTGTCCCAGTTTTACAGTTGTACATTCCTATGAATTGAACCGTAAATTGTGCATTAATCATTGACGGCTCATTTTTCGTCTGTTAGAAGAACAAAAGAAAACTTGCATCGCACTTCTGTGGCGCTGCGTTACTGGGATAGCAGCTTACAAACTCTGGTTTTTCATTGAACCCTCTACCGTTGTTATCCTAGAATGTCCTACCCGGAACTCTCACTCGTCCGCCACACGTCTTTGTTATCGCAGCAGGCAAGCATTACCAGTTATTGAGGACATTCAAATGTGTCTGCAATCATCGCATGGAGAAGTAGCTGCCGCAGCTAGGGATAAGTTGAACAAATTAATCAGTTCAAATCCTGATTTTGAATTCGTCAAGCTTATAGAAGACGTATTGTGGTGAAAATGCAAAAGATGTACGATTTGACCTCATTTTGTCCAAATGTCTTCATTGAAGTATGCATCTATCACTTCCTGTGATGTAAAAAGATCATTTTCTGTGCTTAAGAATGTGCTGACAGAAACGGATGGGCTTAAATCAAGGCAATTTGGAGAAATTAGGGTAGTTTCTGTACAATGTTTCAAAATGAACTGAATTCTGACGGTGCATATTTTCCAGTTTATTGTGCATGTTTTGCCATATGATAGTGCATGAATGCATGCATTTTTTGAGATTTGATAGTGCATGGAAATCCGGGCTCTAGTTATAATGTTATGAACTCTGGGCTGCAGAAGGAAAAATTTTGCCGGAAACACGATTGGTCTGGACTGGTTCTTGCCATGTGGACGGTTAGGATAAGACCTGGACAAGACCATTGGTCTGGACTGGTTCTTGCCGTGCAGACGGTTAGGATACGATCTAGACAAGACCACTGGTCCGGACGGTTAATGCCGCATTGTTATTTTACATGGTGGGGTTTTTTGTTTGTGCTTTTATTCAGCCAGGGTTGGTAACGCAATGTATTTATTAGCATTGATGGCAATGATGTCGCATTCTGTTCACCATGACCAATGAGAATGCAAGAAGCTACTTTAGCCATGGATGATGCTGGCTACTGCTCTTTATTAGGTTATAAAAGTAAATATACTTCTTGGGGCGGGTTGGTGGGTTCCTAGACATGATAATGAACACATTTCTCCTCTAAAAGGAATACCAAGTAAGATTTGCATTATTTTCACTTCCTTATAATGTTATAAACGTTGGGCTGCGGGTTGTAAAGTTATACCGATTTTGCTGTGTAAAGAACAACAGTACTTAGTGTTGCAATTATATTGCCAGATGTCTCACGGCGATGCATAATGGTTTCATATTTTTTGTGTCAGAGGTTGCCAATACGAATCTCAAAGATAGCCGAGGTCCACCGATTCAGCACTAGGGAGCCGAAGTATCACTAAAAGTTTTGCGTACTATACCACTGATCTACTAAAGAGATGATCTTGCTGATGAATTAACCCAATTCATCAATATAAAGAATATTCCAGATGATTCAAAATTATGTCAGCCTTCTCTGATCACATATAGGCTGATAAAAAATCTGACCTTCCACTGAAGACTAGGAGGCAATAATGAATGAAAGTAGTTTGCAGTAAAAAGTAAAGTAAATCATGTCATTGTCCCAGGTGGTGTCGCTCTTTTCACTGTAATTCTGAGATGTTATATTTGTAACATTCAGGACATCGCATTCTAACCTCACTTATATTAGAAAGTCACGAAAGAAATGCTGTATATACTGGTAGGAATATTCCTCACTACAGAGCAACCAGGCAGAAGTCACGGTCACAAAAGAAATCTGTGTGTATAAATCGTTTTCTTCGGAGATTTGTTAATAAAAGTACTTAGCATGAAGTACACAGAACTGATGAACATACATGTGGCAAGCAAATTCAGTAGCAAAATACCAGATTCAACCCATTTTAAATAAAACTCTATGGCCAAAGAATAGATAATATACAAAACATTATATCTTATATGCATATAAATAACATGGTAAAGCGAATTTGCGGGGTCGGGCATTTCCTTGACCGACAAACGGATGCCATAATGGATCAATGTTCAATAGGACACTTTGAACTCACCAACAACATCGGCAGACTTATATTTCGCCGCAAACCACGCATCATCACCGAACTGTCCTTTCCTTAGTCTTGCGTGACTTAGTTCCTTAGGAAAACCACAAACAGCCGAAACTAAACGAGATTCATGTTTCCTGTTAACATTTGCTTCAGCACAGGACGTATAATTTGATAAACCGTTCCATAACGCACGCGAGAGGAGCCTTCCAGTCCAAACAATGGACTGCATTATAAATTTTTAACACCACTGTTAAATAAACTGCATTTTCACTTCACTTCAATCCGTAATCGTTACATCAAGAAAAAAATTTCAGAAAAGATCCACACTCCCACCCTAGTTATAAACGAACTCTTGACCGACGGCCATTACCAAAGAGACCAAACCAAAACATCAAAGAATATAAACAGATGACCGACTTCGCGAGTATTGCCAACATAAAAGTGGCATCCTTCCATTTTTATAAACATAAAGTTCAACACTTAAAAAAGAAAATACTTTTGTTCGAGAAAAAAATACTTTCGTAATCTTATCTTTGTAATTCATGACGACGTACGTACTAAACGGCCAATTTAAATGAAAAGAAAGCAAACTACTGTAAAATCGGGAAAGACAAGATTACTTCCTTTCTTAAACAATTATTTTAAGAACGATCATGAAACAACTGGTACCGGTAACTGCGTATTTACTATGTGGATTGGATACACGTAAAGAAGGGCCGAGTTAGTTTATTAATCGACGATGGAAACAAGTACGTTATTTAATTAATGACGAGGATTGAACTGATGTCTAGAGGATATTTTCGACCGTGTATCACGTGTCTTGAAGCACAGAAGTACAGGGATTGAGGAGGGGGGTCACTTTCTGGAGAAAATATTACAAATTTTTCCCCCATTTTAGCCGTATTAGCGGAAATACTAACAAAATACCGTTCGTATCGGCCATGGGCGCCCATGCCCGGGGGCAACGTGGGGACGCCTCTCCCCCCAGCTCTCAGGGTAAGGAAAAAATCTCATTTATTCAGGGGTTTTTCTTTCAAGAAAATGATTTAACAATCGGTATTACGTAGAAGTGGTAGGGGATACAGTGTGTGGTAACAAAGTGGTACTCTACCACGGAATACAAGTCACCTTTCATCTTCCAAAATATTAAAAATACTACATACCCCAGGTCTAGCCCCCTCTACAAACTATCCTATGGGTGCCCATGGTCTCGGCTAACCATGCCAAGGTCGTGGACGCTGAGGTATGGTTCACCCGCTTGCACGCGCATTCGTCAGTCTGGCAGTCTCTTTAGTGTCAGTTAGTTTTTTAGTGTGTAAAATAGTAAATAGTAAAATAGTATAATCACACTGTACATCTATTAATTGTTAGAAATATGTAATATTGTTCCTTTGGTGAAAGTTTCATTGTATAGGATTGAAATAAAATGTCAAAAAGATATTTTTTTTTTCTAGGGGCTTTACGTCGCGCCGACACACAGATAGGTCTTATGGCGACAATGGGATAGGATAGGTCTAGGAGTTGGAAGGAAGCGGCCGTGGCCTTAATTAAGGTACAGCCCCAGCATTTGCCTGGTGTGAAAATGGGAAACCACGGAAAACCATCTTCAGGGCTGCCGACAGTGGGATTCGAACCCACTTGTCTCCCGGATGCAAGCTTACAGCCGCGCGCCTCTACGCGCACGGCCAACTCGCCCGGTAAAAGATATTATTACCGCACTTAAGTTGGTAAACTGTCAACCTTTACCTCTCTGTCGAAATTCGCTCAGAGAGCATCAAAAAGCTTTTCCTTTTTCTGTTTTGATTTATATAAACCTCCCGTCCGCTATATCCTACAAACACGGGTACCGTTTGTTGTCTCTATACTTTTTGCCCCCGCACTTTTAATTCCCAATTGCCGCTACTTAATGTCAAAGTGGATGTCTGATTCAGTTTATCAAAAATGAAAAGTATATGAATGCGGCAATCCCATACCTAGGCCTACACTTGATATGAAAAACCTGGCCATTCCATCAGAAACTCACCTGGCCAGGGAGAGGGCGACACCCTCTAGGTGGCCCGCACCACTGCTTCAGGGTGGAGAATTTTAAAAAGAAGAAAAAAAGAAACTCTGTTCACACTCATAACACTCCCTCCCCTCCCGAGCATTCGGCCTGCTTAAAGCACCTAGGCTGCAGTTGGCTATCGCAATGTGCCAAGCTTGGTATCATTAAATTAGTGACAGAATGTTATTACCATAGTTTACTGTTGTATTCCACAGTGTAATAACACTAAGGGTAGAGAGGAACAAGTGTCTTTCCATGAGTTTTCATGTGATGGTCTTTTAGGAGAGAGTACAAATGGAATGAAATAGCCATCAGATACCACATTTTATGGCAAAACAAATCCCTGTCTGAGTATGAGTTTGTCTCAAATATATATTCTGGTTCTACTTTCCAGCAAATCAACTCCAGAGTACTTTGTTGGCACCTTTTCAAAAGAAAACATTACAGAGACTATCAGAACAGCAAGCTTAGTTGCCGATGAAGGAGCCTTTGGTTCTCTCATTATGGATGACTATTCGACCTGAAGTTCATTCAATATTTAAATGCAGGAGTTCCTTTTTTTTAAAATATATATATATATATATATAATTTTGCTTTACACTGCACCGACAGAGATAGGTTTTATGACGACAATGAGGTATGAAAGGGATAGGAGTGGGAAGGAAGTGGCCATGGCCTTAATTAAGGTAGGACCCCATCATTCGCATGGTATGAAAATGGGAAAACTGCGGAAAACCATCTTCACAGTTGCCAATAGTGGGGTTCGAACCCACTATCTCCCGAATGGAAGGTCACACCTGAGCAACCCTAACTGCACAGCCAACTCGCTTGGTATCAGCAGGAGTTTCTGTTATCGGTGCAGTGGATTTGGATTGATTGGAGAAAGAATGTGGCAGGGAGAATGATGTTGCCACACGACTTACATGCTATGTCTTACAAGGGTTAGCATCTTATTTTGTAATTTCTGTGCGCTACTTCACTGACATGCGACAGGACTGTAGTTAAAAGAACTTGTACTAAAAGTCATTGCTAAAGTACAAGATGCTGGTTTTAGAGTTATTAGAATGCTGACCAACAACCATGCTACAAATTTTGCAATGTTCCCTATGTCCCCCTGTGGGTGGGTGCAGTAGAATAACACTCATGGTATCCCCTGCCTGTCATAGGAGGGGATTGAAAGGGGCCCCAGGGGCTCTGAACAAGGAGGAGCATGGGCTGGCAACCACAGGGCACTTAGCTGAGTCCTGGCATTGTTTCCACTTACTTGTGTTAGGCTTTTCACTTTTATCTATCCTATCGGACCTCCCTCGATCAACTCTTGTTCTTTCGCGACTCCGAAGGTATTAAGAGCATTCAAGGTCTAGGGAGTCTTTAATTTTCACGCCCTTATCTGTCTTTGTTCAATACCTTCATTTTTTGATGTGGCAGGCCCCTTCATTTCTTTCCCTCAGATTAGCGGTAGAGGATGATTGCCTAGCTATACTTTCTCTTAATACAGTAATCATCACCACCACCTGGATTTGTCTGGAAAATCCATTTCCTGAGATACCTCACTCTACCTACTCTCATACCATTAAGAACATGATGAGTCTTATTCTTGATGTAATATGCACAATGCTCAATTAAGGGAAGTCCATTAGCCAAAGCACTTCAGAATGCTGTTTGATCTGAAGAAAGGTGAAATGTGGAAGTCTGTTCATTTTTTGACATAAAAGCATCTTAACCTAAAAATTTTGAAAAGATGAATGTGAAAAGGACAGTACAAATTTTCTCTGATGAGATTACTGCATCTCTTCACACTCTTAAATATCACAGCACCGATCTTAGAATAAGCGGACTTGAAGATTTTGAATCTATCGTTGAGTTCTTGGAGCTCATGAGCTAGTGATTCCAGATTCACAATGTGAGGAACACAGTTTATCATATCCATTCTTACCCAGGGCAAAGCCAAAAGAGGGTTACTGGGGGTTAGAATCCCCTCTCCCATGAAAAAAAAAAAAAAAAAAAAATTACAATAAACTACATAAACATTCAGAAATATAATTGTAGGACCAACAGATCGTTGAATCTATTTTCTAAGAAGCCTCAAAAATTGGATTTTAGATCGTAAAATTAACATACCATACATCTCCGTGTCCTTCACAGTGATCACTCTACATCTACTCTACATCACTCTACATGGCAATCGACTCAATCTACATTGCCTGCGACATACTATTATTGCTAAGAAGAGATAGCAGGGAAGAGTGGGAAGTGATACAAGGAGTATCTGCCTGTTTCCATGTCAAACATGCTACCAAGGCCAGAGATTGTGCTGGGTATGTGGTGTTAAGGTGTGGTATTAAGGGTCAGGAGAAAACCACATAGGCAGAAAGAGAAAGAGCCTACATGTAAAACCTGACAAATTGTGATAGCACATGCAAGGAAAGGTGTTTGCGGTTAGTAGAGAAAATATATCATGCACCAGCCACGATCCATATTCTCGCCATTCCAGTTGTCAAGGTATCAGTCCGTCTGGACACTGCCGTGACTAGCGCGTGCCTTGCCTTTTGTGGAGCAATGCGTTGTTAGCCACTAGGGCCTGCCGCATAGGGGTCCCTCCTACCCAGTCTCCGATCCCAGAGAATGAGACCAGGCCTGCCTGGGCGGAGGCCTCCTGAATGGGGGTGGGTCATGACGCCGGGCCGCCTCCCTCTCTGCCTGCGCCATGGCCCAGTACACAGAGCAACTGCGATGGGAGGCTGCGTGGCTCCCCAAGCAGTTGGCGCACACCGGCGCCTCTTCAGGTGCTGTGTAGGCCATGTAGTGATCGCCCCCACAACGGTTGCACCTCACTAAGAGCCCACACCTGTCCTGCCGGTCGCTTCCCCTCAAACAGCGGAAACACTTCAAGAGCTGCTGAGGGGGACGTTTTGATCTCACCTAATTGCTGCTACCCGCTGAGGTCCTCTCCTGATTGGCTCCTAGGTCGACTGCTGTCCTGGGAGCAGTCCTGGGTTGCAGCTGGGCGGTCCTCTCCTGGTGGATCAGCGTCATCTTCTTCTTTCTTGTCCAGGGGCGGTGTCTGCTTCCTGGCGGTAGTCTCTTTTCAGGAGGGGAGGAGGCCTCGTCCTGGTGGCCCTCCTTCTGACCTGGTGACCCTTGGGTAGCGGGTGGTCCCGCTGCAGCACTGGCTTCTCCCTCCTCCTGGTTGGCGGCGGTGCTCGTTGCTGGCATCTTGTTGCATTCCCTATCCTAAGAGGTGCACATCAATATCTGTATCATGAATGAGGCACTAGCAGGCTGATCCTGCATTGCAGCCTCTGAACGCCCAGGGGGCGTCCGTCTCCATGCCACCTTCTGTCGTCTGGGTCGTCTTCCTGGTGGTGGGCCATTCCTAGGTGGCCCGGGCATGTGGTGGATGTTCCTGGTTGGCGGCCTTGTCGGTCTGCATGTACTTTGTGAAGTACAGCAAATCAACTTGGGTCACACCGTCACGGCGCTCTGGAGCGCCGCCGTCATCGTTGGTCCTTGGCTCCGGAGGAGCGTGAGTCCATTCCCGCTTGCCTGTTCCTCTGCCTCCCGGCTGTCTGCCGGTGCTGGCAGAGCAGCTTCTCCTTCCTGGTAGTCAGGTGACCTGAAAGTAAGCAGAAACGTTCCTCTCATAGAGGCCGATCTGGCCTGGATCCATAGGGCGAATGATTATTGCCCAGTTCAGGATGATGTCCTCAAAGGCGTCGGTTAAGAGGTACTTCCCTGTAGCCCCCTCTAGTCTGGTGAGGAGTTTGATGATGAGGTAGGCCTCCCTATAACTATCCTGGTCGATAGAACACCACCAGAGCAGGGAAGGCCAGGTTCAGTGGGACGGTCCTGTGGTCAACCCACTGAACAAGCTCTGCCGTCAGTTCCCTGTAGCCCTCTGGCAGGTCATCTCGCAGTTCCGCCATTCCTGTAGTTTCCTGAAATAAAAACCTGAAAAGGAGCTAGCACTGACAAGTGTTTCCTGACAATGCTCTTACTGCGTACTTAAAAGTACAAACAGTACACGATGCTATTTTGGAAGATGCACTATCAAGTACAGTTGCCTAGCTGGTACTTGGAAAGTACAGATTGCCTGGTGAGGAGAGTGACTCAGCGGGAAGCACGTATGTCTGCTCGCTGTGACTGCCAAATTCTCTACATCTGACTTTTTTTTTTGAGGGGGGGAGGGGCCTGAAGCCCGCTCCTCCCACGTGGCAATTGACTCTATTCTATATTGCCTCAGACATGCTATTAGTTCTAAGAAGAGAAAGATAGCAGGGAGGAGTGGGAGTGTGATACTACAGGAGTATCTGCCTGTACCTATGCTCAGCATGTTATCAGGCCAGATGTGGTGATGGGTATCAATAGTGGTGTAATCGGGTAATAAGGGTCAAGACAAAACCACATAGGCGGAAATAGAAAGATGCCTACATGTAAAACCTGACATTTTGTAGATAACACATGCAAGGATGTGGTTCTGGAGAGGTCCAGGTAATTGCGTTAGTTGGGAATAGGTATCATGCTCAAGTCATAAGCCTATTCCCGCCAGTCCAGTTATTCAGGGATGAGTCCTTCTGGGCACTGCTGTGGCTAGCGCGGGTTTTGCCGGTTGCCAAGCCATGCGGCAATTGCCACTAGGGCCTGTCGCACCGCCCGATTCCCTTGGGGTCCCTCGTACCCAGTCTCTGATACCGGAGAATGAGGCCAAGCCCACCGAGGCGGAGACCTGCTGGATGGATGCGGAACATGGCGCCGGACCTTCTTCCTCTCTGCCCGCACCATGGTCCGGTATACAGGGCAACTGCAATTGGAGGCCAGGTGGCCCCCTGTGCAGTTGGCGCACACCGGCACCTCCATAAGTGTAGCACAGGCCGTGTAATGATGATCACCACCACAGCGGTTGCAGCTCACTTGGAGCCCACAGCTGACCTGACGGTGGCCCCACCTCAAACAGCGGAAACACTGCAAGAGCTGCTGAGGGGGACGTTCTGTTCTCACCTGTCTGCCGCTACACATTGAGGTCCACTCCTAATTGGCTGCCTTCCCTGTAGCAGTTCTGGGTTGCGGCTGGTTGGCCCTCTCCTGTTGGATCGACGTCGTTGTCTTCTTCTTCTCCCTGCCAGTCCGGGGACAGCGTCTGCTTCCTGGCGGTGGTGGTCTCTTCTCGGCGGGGGAAGAGGCCGCATCCTGGGAGCATTCCTCCCCCTGGTCTGGTGACCATGGTGTGGCAGGTGGCCCTGCTGCAGGGCCGTCTTCTCCCTCCTGGCTGGCGGCGGCGGCGGCGCTTGTTGCTGGCATCTCTGTGGATTCCCTGTCCTGTAGGGCGCATATGGATGTCTGCATCGTGAACGAGGTGCTAGCAGATCGGGCTTGAGTAGCAGCCTCTGAACGCCCAGGGGCGTCCGTGTCTATGCTACATTCCACCGTCCAGGTCGCCTTTCTGGTCTGCACTCAGGTGGTAGACCCTTCCTGGGTGGCCCGGGCAGATGGTGGACATTCCTGGTTGGCGGACTTGTTGGTCTGTGTGTACTTCGTGAAGTACAGCAGATCAACCTGGGTCGCACCATCGCTGCACTCAGGAGCGCCGCCGCCGTCCTCAGCTCCGGAGGAGCCAAGAAACGTGGGTCTGTTCCCACCTGCTTGTGCCTCTGCTTCCTGACTGTAGATGTCCGCTGCGACGTCTGGGTGGCTGTCTCCTGGCTGCTAATGCCGGCAGGGCAGCTTCTCAATCCTGGTAGTCAGGTGACCTGAAAGTAAACAGAAAAGCTTCTCTTGTAGTGGCTGATCTGGCCTGGGTCCATGGGGCAAATGATTATCGCCCAGTTCAGGATGTTCTCAATGGCATCGGTTGAGAGATCCTTCCCTGCAGCCCCCTCCAGCCTCTTGAGGAGTTCGATGATGAGGTAGGCCTCCCTGTAGGAGTCTTGCCCCGGTCGGTACTGCACCAATAGAGCAGGGAGGGCCAGGTTCAGTGGGACGGTCCTGTGGTCTACCCACAGAATAATCTCCCCCGCTGCGTCCTTGTAGCCCTCTTGTAGGTTGTCCCACAGCTCCGTCATTCCTGTTGCTTCCTGTAATAACAACCTGAAAAAGAAATAGCTCTAAAAAGTGCTTCCTGACAAGCTCTTACTGTGTACTTAAAAGTACACACAGTATTGTACCAGAATTGTGTCAACAAGTACAGCTGCCTGACTAGTACTGGGAAACTACAGATCGCCTGGCGAGGAGAGTGAGAGCGAGTGAGAGGAACACGTCCTTCCACTACGACAGTCAAGCTTGTCCTTCTATATCTGACGCTGTTAACACCTCTTATATACCCTACCAGCCCTGGTAACAACACTAAACACAAACAACTCCGTTGGTTTTTCTATCTGTCAGACAGAATTGCAAAGGTCAGGCAGGGCAAATGGTAAGGAAGAAGAAAAGGAACTGAAAACCAGAGCACTCAGGAGGGGATCCCTTATTTTCTGCATAGACACCCACATATTAGGAATAATAGATAGAGGACCGTCAACAAATAAGGCACCGACGGTACATCCGACTTATCTTTAGGACAAGGTTATCGTCGTGAATAGATTTTTTTTTATTTTACAATGTACGTTGCATGGCGACGATGGCTAAGAAAAGAGCTAGAATGGGGAAGGAAGCAATTGTGGCCTTAATTACGGTACAGCAAAGCGTTTACCTGGTGTGAAAATCATCTTCAGTGGGATTCGAGCCCACTCTCCCCCGAATGCAAGTTTACAGCTGTGCGACCCTAACCGCACGGCCACTCTCTTGGTGGCGTTAATAGTCTCTCGAATGTATTTACCTCTATTGTATTGCTCAAACCAAGTGAACAACGGATATTTCTAAACGATTCACTGTGACATGTTTGTGAAGATTCCTCCACATAGTCTACATGATCATTAGTTCTTACACAGACAGGAATGCCATAACTAAGTCGGAGCATCAGTCAGAATCGGGCACTGATAATGTATTGAACAGCTTTCGTCTACCGTGTCCACCATCAATACTTTACCCCGCCCCCACCATTGTTTGTAGACGTTTCGTGATCTAAAATAACTCTTGAAATATTGACTGGATATAATCTGCAAAATAAAGAGTTGAAGGGGTAACTAAGTAAAGCACGGTCTAGTGCGCATTATTATGTTTTTAATATCCCTACAGAAACGAGATACATTAATATTTATCATTTTAACTCCCAATTGCGTTGCCGTTTCAGCACCTCATTTCAGCTTTTGTTCTAAACATAGACATGCACGGAAATAGCTTTCCTCGCTGCCTGTTTTAAGTTCGCCATGCGGCAGAACGGAGGTTTCGCCGAAACAATCAACAAAATCAGGTCAACGCACGTTTGTTTGTAGGCACAACTTTATTATAACTTATGGAGTCACTCGTTGAAAATAAGGCAAGTAATTTTTTTGGGTAGTATAGTACCTGTTCAGTGTTCAGCCAAGACTTAATATTTTTCTTTGTATCCCTGTAAATACTCGTGTGTCACAAATTCCGTTATAAACAACGTAATTCATTTTTGTTGTTTTTAAGTAGTAATTACTACACATATTGCCACTCTTATGCCTTTTTGTTATAGTGTTAATTCGAATTCTCTTTATTTTGAAAATATGCCTTCACTTGACTTCATTTGTTCTTTAAGTTTTGGATATGATATTTAGATCGCAGCACATGGTTTACTGTGTAATGGCGGTGGTTATTTGTTTGGTTTAATGTTGTTTTAAATTGTCCGTAAGCAGAGTTGCGGTGTGGTAAGATGCTACGAAGTTAAATTGGCAACCAACTTCTAATAGATACCCAGTGGTGGATTAAAGCCGCAGTGAAGTGCATGTTTAACACGAATTTGTTGGTGATTTTTGTTTCATAGGTACAGTTTTATGCAAACCCCCTATACAATACTCTCTTCTTACCATTATAATTTCCATTGCACTGTTCATATTATTTGCAATAATTTTGTTACAAGCTATCCTTCGCTTCGAGAAAAAGTTTTGTAGATTGGCAAACATATCTTAAACTCTCATCAATATTTCAGAACACTTAAGTTTTATTTATTACTGAATGTCATTTTTTGGGCTGTATTGAAATAATAATACCGGTAGTTCAGTTTATAGTTTTTTTCATTTCAGTTTTAATTATGAGTTCGTTATTTGTACTGTATTCTGTTTTACTATTGTCCCTGTCTAAGGTTGAGATGTTGTAATTAATGTGTGTTGTGGTACGGCATTGCTTTTTATGTGTAAGTGTAGTATAGGCCTAATTAAAATGTAACATAAAATTCAAGCATAAAGCTCAGGTACCATTTAATTAGATGGGATAATGTCAACAGTCTATACTAAGTAATTTTTGTCAGGAATGAATTTAAAAATGCATCTCAAGCCTAAATTTCGTGGTATCAGAACATGGCCATTTTGTTCCTATAATAAAACTGAGGAAAGTGTTGCAAACTATTACACCCAAATTTTTTCCTGTCTTCCTTTGACCCTAAACTGTCTTACAATTACCCTATTATCTCTCCAACATGATTTTACAGTCTGCTACAATACTGTCTCACTTTTCCCCTGGGTTGTCTCATAATTCCCCCTTTTGCAGGTTAAAAATGAGACGCACATTTATATTTATTTTTCAAAAGTTAATGAATATATAGTAATCTGTTGTTTCCAGTGTTTTTTGTAACACCAGTCACAACTTATTATGATTTTTTTTATAACTGTCACTGTTGTAGTTTGTAATTTATGAACAAAGTTGTAAAAAAGTCTCATATTTACCCTGACTGACCCTATATAGGGTAAGCAAGCTATTATTTTTGAACTAGCATATTATGGAATCTTTAGACATTACTTCCATCTTGCTTGTCATGAGCATACACAGACTGTCATAGGCCTAAGTATTCACACAGAGGCCCATTGACCCATTAGTCAATATAAAATAGGCACAATAGCAAACTGCGCACGTTGTTCGGTCTATCATGAATTGAAACCATACATTATGCATACATACGCTAAAATATGTACAGTAAAATGCTGATTATACAGGAAGGGATGAGGAAAATAAGGCCGAGGAGAGGTGGTATGCTTGGACTATCGCCGTTTCAATCCTATATACTACCTGCTCTATGCTATGCGGTTAACGTGCTTCTCAGCCGTGAGCTCTTAGTGTCACGAACCTCCACTAGGGGCACCAGCTAACGCACCCAACTTATCTCCGTACACATGTTATTGTGTTCCAGTGCGTTTGCATTGAACATTTATGTGTGTGTCCCTGGTTGTAAAATGATTAATTGTTGTGTTCCTCTCTGTATATCAAAGCAGGAAATTCAAATTCTTCAGGTGTGGGGATTCCTGTTATCCCCCAAGTAAAGAACTTTGGGAAAATTGGCTAAACGCTCTATCAAGGTAAGGATCAACCAAGGGTAATTAATGGATTCCATCTGATTATTCTCGTGTTTGTAGCCTGAATTGTAGAGATGGAGATAAAGATAGAACTAAAAGAAAAATATATTGAAGTCAGAGAGCGTGCCTAGTCGGTCTTTGAATTATCCCCATTACCTTCACACCAGAAAAATAGCGCCACGAAAGACCAGACAGCGACAAGATATTTCTTCGGAAGAAATCTGTGATGAAACAATCTCTTCAACCGCAGGAAATACATTGGATGACGAGTACAAAATTCATTTGAACAACGATGTATCAATCCAAGTCAGTATTCCAACGAGTAAGAATGACAGCAGTGATAAGGCTCCGATCAAGAATTCTAAGACTGCGATAACAGCTGATGACTAACCATAATGTTAAAAGACTACAGAAACAATTCAAAGACAACCCAGAAATTGATCGTCTGAATAAAGTAAAGGAAGCAGCCAAATATAAAGGAAAAAGACCATTTAAAAAATCAAATCCATAATTTTCACAAGACCAACTCCGGGCAGTCAGAACAAATCACGCGGTACTATGTGGCGTAGGGAATATTATCCCAAACGGTTACGAATATGGCAGGATTCCTGGTCTAGTGTCAGGTCCGTCACAAACTACTCGGGACAGGTAGCCTAAATGGAAAATGTTTGTAGTGTTTGTCGGGATTTCTCAATTAGTGAAGGAAATACTTAGAGCTGAATGTAAAACTCTCAGACCAACAGAGAGGAGTGTAACAGTGATCGCCGATTAAATGGCTAATCAGGTACGGCTCCTCTACGACCGAACCAGTGACAAGTTTGTTTACGTGGTCAATGTTGAAGGTGTATGCAGCACAGATATTGTAAAATCTCCAGCTCTCGCGAATAAACTGTTGTGTTTTCTTGTAATCCAACTTTCAAAGAAATTCTCTAGTCCTACTGCCTACTTCCTCGTTAAAGGCTTAGAAGTCTCCAATCTATCCCTTATAGTTCAGAAATGATTACTGTAATGCCTTTCGGCAAAACAATCCAGATTGTGAGCATTTCTATTCACCAGCAGATAAAATACTTACAATGGTTGAATGAATGATTTCATCGAGTACGTTAAAATAATTCGCTTGGAATCAAAACGTGAGAAACCTAAGTGTCTGACTAATGACACAGCAAATGCTGTCTCGCTAACTGTGAAATCTATAGTGGAATGTGTGTCTTATCTGTTACAAAATCGGTTATTTTATGTTCTTACAAGATGATTTTCTGCAGACGCAATAGAAGCTCTATTTAGTTCAGAGAGATTGGGTGGTGGATGTAATGACATGATAAACGCATGCACTGCATAGTGCTATAAAACGTATCCGGAAAACTGGTCATGAATAAAGGGTCAGCAAAATAGTGATAGAATTTTTTTGCGTCCACTGCTGGTAAATAACAGTAAGAAAAGGACTGAAAAGGTGCTCCGTTACTCATGTCGAGAAAATTCTGAAATTTGTGTGTACAATGCAGCTTGGGATGATCCTAATATATCTACTGTAACTGGTAAGATTTTATATATTTTACATTTCTATATCTTAAGTCAAGCTCAAATGTGAAATGGTAGTTTCTGCTTGTGCATTATCTTCTCAGTTAGTAACATGTTCATTTTATATTGGTGTCATGGACCAACTTTCATTTAACCAACATGTGCTCTGGGTGCGGTAAGTGCTGCCATCTGCAATGTCGCTATAAACGCAATTCTCGCGGCACAGAACAGGCAGTATATAGAGATTGAGACGGCGGTGTCTTGGACATAAGTCTACACACACTGATAAAAGCTATGAACAAAACAGAGTATTACGCATCAGTTCTAATTTGAACACTGAGGAGTGAACACAGTTACAAGCCTTGTTTACCATGAGAGGTGGATACTGGTGATTCACGGCAGAATGGGGAAAATTAGGAAGGAAACTACAATTTAAGAAAGAAAAATAATAGTAACTCGGCATTAAGAAGGCAAATTGTACGCCGAAATTGCACAAATCATTAAACAAAGCAGATGCATAGTGTGCAGTATCATTAAGAAGTACAGAACTACTAAAACATTGATAAATAAAAAGAGAAGTGGGTGTCCCCATAAGCTCACTCTGAGAGAAGAGAAGACGGTAATTAAGACAGTGCAACAGACTCCGAAAATATCATCTTCCAAAATTGCAGCAGACCTTCAGGAGTACTATGGTAAACAGGTACATCCAAACACCGTCTGTAGAACTCTTCATAGAGCGGGATATCGTGCCCGAAATCCCAGGAGGAGGCTATTTATCAGCCCAGTGAAGAAAAAGAAGAGGTTGGCATTTGCTCAAGAGTACATAATGAAGGATGACAACTTTTGGAAAAAGTTATTTTTTTCAGATGAAAGCAAATTTAACATTTTTTGCCATGATGGAAGAATGCCAGTTAGGAGGAAAAGGAATACAGTTAAACACTGTGATGGAAGTGTTATGGTATGGGGGTACATGGCAGCTTCAGGTGTTGGAGATCTAGTGTTTATACAGTAGATAGAACAATGGACCAGTATGCTTATTTGGATATTTTGAAAAACAATTTATGACATAGTGCGCAAAAACTGGGTCTACGGGCTCATTACTACTTTCAGCAGGACAACGACCCAAAGCATACTACTAATAATGTTCGTTATTGGATTTTTTATAATACACCTCATAGCCTGAAACTCTCCAGTCCCCCGACCTTAAGCCTATTGAACATATATGGGATGAACTCGAACGACGAGTCAGAAAACATCACATATCCAGCAAAAACCAACTGAAAGAATTGCTTCTACAAGAATGGAATGCTATTGGTGAAGAAATCACAAGAAAATTAGTAGCTTCAATGCCTAACAGATTAAGAAGTGTTATTCGCAACAAGGGAATGCATGGTGAAAAAAGCGTACGATAATTTTAAGTTGTTGTGGGAACATTTATGTCCACCCATAAAAAGACTAGAAGACTATCTTTATTTCTTTCTTTAGCAAAGCAGTTCTTATAAGTTTGTGTATTCTGTAACTAAATACACGGTTATAAACGAAATATGAAAATGAAAATCCACAGCCTATTTCCAGTCATTTAATCAGGGAGAGTGTTGCTGGAATGAAATATGACCGGGAAAACCAGAGGACCCAGAGAAAAACCTGTCCCGCCTCCACTTTGTCCAGCACAAATCTCACATGGAGTGACCGGTATTTGAACTACAGAAACCCAGCGTTGAGAGGCCGGCGCACTGCCGCCTGAGCCACGGAGGCTGTTATAAACAAAATATATTTCTATTTAAATATCTATTTAAAAAAGCAGTTACTGTTGCCAATATGTGCATATGTCAAATGCCTCCAGTGCTGTGTGAACACTTATGTCCGTCAATGTATGTTGCATAAACACAAATTATTGCTTCTAGTGTTTGCATGCAACCAAAGTTTTCTTGACGAATTTGAAACCAGTTTAATTCATGTTAACCCACAAAGAGTAGTAAGCAATGAAAGCCAACAAAAGCATTAATGTAATTGTAATACATTTGCTATTTTTATAGGCCTAAGTTTATATTTACTCCAAAATGGGGCAAATTTGAACAATTTTAAAATAAATAAAGTAACACGATTTTATTAAAAGCTTCAACAAAGCTTTTATTTCAAAATATTAAATTATAGTAGGCCTATAGCCTACTGAACATTTTTAGAGCATGTTTTTGCAGTAATTTAATGAAACTGCTGTTTTTGTTTATTTTTCTAGAGTGTTACTGTCCAAAGTTGAACCCTCTTGACAGGGTAACATCGGATGGCTAATGATTTTCATTGATTAGGTATTGGTTTTTCTGATGTTAAACCTATACATGTGAATGTTGTACAGAAAATATTAATTCAAGCACTTGGATATTATTTCTTAACATCCACCTGAAGTGATGACAGAAAACCGTAGGCCTACATACATCTGTCTTCAGTGTTGACCGTTTTCGGGTGTGGAAGAACAGTATTATATCATTCATTGATATTTCACATACATCTTTATCACTAGTTGACAAACACTCCCTTTCACTAATGCACTCTTAAGTCCTACCGCTTACTGTACAAAATCTGCTTTGATGGGCTAAAGGTGCATCCACACCAAGATGTTTTTGTTAACTTTGTTACAAATACTGTTAATAAACAATGTTCATGAACATTTTTGTATGTTAATAAAGAAAATAGTGTGTTAATTAACTATTTGAGCGTGTTGATAAACAACATTTCTTGAACTTTTGTGAATGAAACTTTTCATTAAATTTTTGTATTTTCGTTAAAATTTCGGTTTGCACATGCGCAAAGACGCAATTAGAGCACGCAAATTCATAGCGCAGAATACAATAATATGTTATTTCTTCTAAAAATTGACTGTCAAATCACAAGCAAAATTTCTAATATGCAGTAAATTTAATTCTGTATGATATTCTTTTAGCTGTGTTCTGATGTGTCATTTCCAGCTTCACTCCTCGCTGAATAACGTAACCCTCCATAATCGCTTGTATAGTCTATCATCAAAATAATACTATCCTAACTAGGTTAAATTAAGATTTTCTTTATTTTGTACCTTTTCAAATTTTTTGATATTGATGTATAAAGCTTCAAACACCTCACACACAATAACTCAGATTGCTTGTTTTGATACTCTTAGACAAATAGGTATATAAGTGAAATGTCATCAGTTGCTAGGAATCTTAGTTGTAGCCTATCTATAAATTAAAAAAAAAAAAAGCCTGTTATTAGTGGAGCTGGATTTCCGATAATCTGTTTCATTACTTGCCATTTCAGACCCAATTACTGTCAACAAGAACTGAGAGTCATGTGGGGGCATTCTCAAGAGAATTTTGAAACCCTGCTGCATCATGAATTAAAAGTTCTGGCATAAGTGTTCTTTCCAAACTTAATTCTACTTGCCTTTCGAGTATTTTTCATTACCACACTTCGCATCTGTGCTTTTCTCTAATTGTACTCGCTAAAATAATGAAAGCTGCAGCTGTATTTTCTTCTTCCTGACCCTATCAATTGTAACCTCACAAACAGCTATTTTGGTGTGGACACAATGTTGAAGAAGTTTAACAAAAGTTTATTAACATTGTTTATTAACTTTGGCGTGGACTAACCATAAGAAAGATCATTGGTTACACTTCACTAAGAAGTTCATATTTTTAGGAAGGTGAAAATCATGCAAAATTTACATGAAATGATATTTAAAGTGGACGAGATGAGAGATCTGCCCTTTATGCTTACCAGAATTACCAACCTACCCATGCAGACACTATGTCAGACTCTGAGATGCAACCATTTCCTGTGTTGCTATTGGTTGCAGAGCAGTTCCTATCGTCTCCGATAGACCATGGTCCACTGCTACCACATTCCAGTAAAATAATGAAACCTCAGAGTTTGAAAGTAACATATCATAGTGTCATATTCCCTCATGTTTTCTTCACTAGCCAGTGGTCTTGGCACTAGCCAGTACTGTCACAGGGAATAGTAGAGGTCTATGGGTTACTTTGCGGTCAGTAGTCAGACCTAACGAATCCAGACCAGTGGTCTAGCCAGACCATAAGTTGGCAGCGTTGTGTTGCGAGTTGTGACGTTGTGTGAGCTGCACCGTGTTGTATTCTTAACCTCTCTTTTGTGAACTAATTAGTTAAGTATTACCAGATTATTAAGCAAATAGATAGCCTCAATCTGAGCAAACTGTTAGACCGTCAACTGTGAAGTATTCACAGGTAATAAATTTTATATTAATCCATATTGAAGAGCAATGTAGTGTAAAACAAAAGCTAAAGGTTTCCACATATTCAATACTGTTTGTTGTAACCTTAAAAAGGTTACATATATTTGTTGAAACTAGTTTCGGTCTTATCAGAGACCATCATCAGTCAAAATCAAAGTTAAGGCAAGATATGATTATAGATAAAATGAAGCAACAATGAAATTCAATGTAAGACGAGTAAAGATTTGAAAAACACTTACCACAAACACATGTCCTGTGCAAGCTCTCAGCTTTCCTCCAATTTGAAGACTGCACCTCACAGAAGACCAAGTGAAGTACTAAAATACCAGCACTTGAGGAATCTTCTAGAACTCAGCTGAAACAAGTGTGAACAGAATGAAGATGATGATGGGAAAGTGTTGAGATCTCTGGTAAGACTAAAACTAGTTTCAATAAATATATGTATTTTTTTAAGGTTACAGCATACATCATTGGGTGGTGTGAATAAAAATGAGCACGCACTCTTTACTCGCGAATTTAGAGCAGGCACTCACAATGAGCTGAATAAAAACCGCCTGTCGGAAGCAGTCACTCACAGCAGACCTGTGACCTTGAGCACACACTCCAGTCGCTCGAGTAACAGAGTGGGCGCTCCAGATTTCTGGTGAATAAAGATAAAGCAGGCACTCTTTCCGGTAAGCGCCTGCTCATTTTTCCTTGAGCTAACTCAGTAGGTGACTCCAAATGATACTGTCCAGTTCAGTGGCATGGCAGAGGTAATGGTGGTGGTTAATCGGAAAAGAAAATTATATAAACTTCGCAGAGAATCATCTCAACTTGATTACAGAGTGTTATTAAGGTCCAGTAAGGAGCATGCTGAAGAGTCTCCGTGGCTCAGACGGCAGCGCGCCGGCCTTTTACCTTTGGGTTCCGTGGTTCAAATCTCAGCCACTCCATGTGGGAGTTGTGCTGGACAAAGCGGAGGTGGGACAGGTTTTTCTCCGGGTACTCCAGTTTTTCCTGTCATCTTTCATTCCAACAGCACTCTCCAATATCATTACATTTCATGTCAGTCATTAATCATTGCCCCAGAGGGGTGCCACAGGCTTTGGCAGCCAGCAAAATTCCTATCCGCACCGCTTCATTCATTCCATTCCTGACCCAGTCAGATGACTGGAAACAGGCTGTGGATTTTCAAGGAGCATGCTGAATGGTTAGCGAAGTATTTCCTTGGGCACTTCAAAGAAACAAGAGATGGTGCACTAACAAATGAAGAAAATATGTAAATCTTATTGCGTTATGTTGGTGACCCTGGTTTTCAGAGTGGAGTTGGTGTAGACATCTCGGAGAACTGTGTCAAAAACATTTTCGCAGGTTTTGACATGAACAGAAATGAAAGCAGATTATTCGATAAAATTGCAACAAATGTTGCTTAGATTCAGGAAGTGAAGGTGCTCAAATACGACAGCCTCGTGTCGGAAGATTTACAGGCACGTTAAAAAACTCCTGCGCAACTAAATTCTGGCACCTCAGCGTCTCCGAAGACTGTAAAAATAGTTAGTGGGACGTAAATCAAATAACATTATTATTATTATTATTATTATTATTCGATTCAGGAAGCACGGGCTAAGTGGCAAGAACGTTTGAGCTTCCCTTATGCTGTCAGAACTGTAGACTGTACTTGTATACAAATTCAGAAGTCACATGTTCATGGGAATGACTACATTTACAGAAAAGGCATCCCTAGCATTAATGTACAGGCCACTTGCAATGGAAAGGAAGAATTCAACCAGTGTATATGTCTCACGGCCTGACTCTATGACTCCCGAATTTGGAGAAACTCCGATGTTTGCAGAGTTACGACGCCTCTGTAGGAAGTTAAAGGGATGACAACTTCTGCAGATCTTACAACTTGCTTACGTCACGCAGGCACAGATAGGTCTTCTGGCGACGATGGGACAGGAATGCCATAGGAGTAGGAAGGGAGTGGCCGTGGCCTTAATTAAGGTACAACCCCAGCATTTGCCTAGTGTGAAAATGGGAAAGCACGGAAAACCATCTCCAAGGCTGCTGACAGTGGGTATCAAACACACTATCTCCCGGATGCAAGCTCACAGCTGCGCGCCCTTAACCGCATGGCCAACTCATCCAGTCCTGCAGATCTGGCTCCTTAAAAATTTAATTCAGTTGTCAATATATTTTCATCATAATTATTGTTTGTTATTTACGTTATAAGTCTACCATTTTCCTCATTTTATTAATGCTGTAATATTCAGGATATGATATCCTACCTTTCAGACGGCCGATGGTAGGGTTATTCTCCCCCTGCATCAGATTCATCAGCCGCTCCTCCCATTATTTTAATGATATGCATTTGTTTCCCGTACGCTTTCATTCTACTTTATATTTCAGTCTTGTTTTCGTGTTTTGAAATTTTTTACCAACAGTTGTTGGACGGAAATTCTTCTTCTCTTTCTACCGCTTTTCCCACCTCTATGGGTTCTTGGGTGCGAATTGTGTTGCACATGCGGATTTGGCCGTGTTTTACAGCCGGATGCTCTTTCTGACGCCAGCTCTAAATGGAGGGATGTAATCACTATTGCGTGTTTCTGTAATGGTTGGTAGCGTAGTGTGTTGTGCGAATATGAAGAGGGAAGTGTTGGGACAAACACAAACCCCCAGTCTCCGGGCCAGAAGAAATAATCAGAGGCGATTAAAATCCCCGACCCAGCCGGGACCCTCTGAACCGAAGGCCTCAATGCTGACCATTCAGTCAATCAGACAGTTGTTGAACGGAAATGTTTAAGTTCAATTTAGCGAGTAGTTCACACTGAACTGCATTTATTGCACTTGTTTCCTTGTGCTTCTTACCCGGTAACTGTGACTTTGAAAACATAATTGTATGTTCCTTTGGAGATAAAAGCGGACTGGAATTCCACACTGTCATCTGCCATGTTAAGCATTGAACTACCCGGAAGTCATCAAAGTGTTATCATAGTCTAAGGTGTTATATACATGGCACGTGCACGACCTTGATCAGTGACACTGAGTGGCTGCTCCAGACACTCAAGTGTACGCTGTGCTTCAGCTCTATATTTTTATTCATCGCAAATGCGGAGTGGAAGCTCATCGGGAGGAAGACACTCAGGCACTCAGCGAGCACACGCTCACTCGCTTAGACTCATTTTTATTCACACCACCCATGGAATAGGTGAAAACCTTGAGCTTTTGTTTTACACTGAGGTATTCATGCTTATCTGATAGCGTTTAGTAGAAATTAACTATGTTCACGTAAGCTGCATCATATTATAAGGAAGTAGGAATCATGCAATTCCTTTTAGAGGAGAGATGTGTTCATTGCGATTGCCAGGGACCTACCAGCCTGTCCTCAGAAGTACATTTACTTTCATAACCTAATAAAGAGTAGCACACGCTATTCTCCATTGCTAGAGTAGCTACTAGCATTGCTATTGGCCAGCATGTGATGTCATTCCCATCAACGATGAAAATTAAAAATTCCGTTACCAACCCGCTCAGAATAAAAGCTGCTGTCTCGAGACACTACCTGCCAAGAACAGTAATTTAGTATTTGGTCATTAGCTGCACATCCACATCAGTGGCTTTGTAAATATTCAGGATGCTAAATTAATTCAGCTTTTAATCACTAGCCCACATACTACCGCATGGCATCGAAAAAGGTACCAAGCTCGATAGCTGCAGTTGCTTAAGTACGGCCAGTATCCAGTATTTGGGAGATAGTGGTTTTGAAAACCCCACTGTCGGCATTAATAACATCCTAACAGACAGAAGACATACGATGACAGATTCTCCTAGATAATATAATTTACAGTATATTTGAAATGAACGATTTTTCAAGAAATAATCCTGCTGTTTTCTTATTGTGTGCTTGTTTTATAACTTTCCAATCAAGTTGCCGGTTAATTTTTTTTTAAATCGTGGGAATAGAACCAGCTTTTGAGTGGTTAGGCTGTGTGTGTTTTGCATAGTTTCGCCCGATGTGCCATTTGGGCTCATCAGTTGGATTGGCACGCTCCTATGAAAAGGGAATTTTATTGGGTTTAACAGTTGTTTGGAAATGGGTACTGCAATTTTTAAAATTAACTTTGTATTATTTTTTCAGACTGCTGATGATCAGAAGAAAATGGGCGACACTGTGAATATTGTTCCCGTGAAGGAAGACTCTAAGATTGCCAACAAGGATATTGAAGTGAGTTCAAACAGATTAAGCTGTCCTGTATTGTGTTAACTCGTGCAGTTTGCTTGAGGTGCTTTTTTTACCTTCTTGTAGACAAAGTTACCGTCAGAGTCGGCCCCGAGCAGGAGAAACACAAAGGAAGAGAAGGCAAGGAAGAAGGATGACAGGAATGTGGAGCAGGTTTTGAAAGCTTTAAACAGTTTGGAGACTACTGAGGAGAAGCTGGCAGCCATGTGCAAGAAGTATGCAGACACTGTGGATGAGAACAGAAAGTTACAGGTAAGATCGACTCACATTTGTTGTGTCTGACTCCATGGCTAAATGGTTAGCATGCTGGACTTTGGTCCAAGGGGTCCGGGTTCAATTTCTGGCCAGGTCGGTGATTTTAAGTTTCGTTAGTTAATTTCTATGGCTGGGGCGGGGGCTGGGTGTTCGTGCCGTCTTCAGCATTAGAATTCATATCAGGTAGGGTTCCATCCTCACGGACATGCATGTTGCGTGTACGGCGTCATCTCGAAAGTATCAATAAATTTAACCATATTGGTTCACAATTTGTCTGTATCGACAGGCTCATGGAAATAACACAAGGGGTGGAAGTTGTTGGTCCAAAATTAAATATACCGGGCAAGTTGGCCGTGCAATTAGGGGCGCGTAGCTGTGAGCCTGCATCCATGAAACAGTAGGTTCGAGCCCCACTGTCGGCAGCCTTTAAGATGTTTTTTTTTTGTGGTTTCCCATTTTCACAGCAGGCAAATGCTGGGGCTGAACTTTAATGAAGGCCACAGCCGCTTCCTTTCTACTCCTAGGCCTTTCCTGTCCCATCGTCGCAATAAGACCTATCTGTATTGGTGCGACGTGAAGCAAATAGTAATAAAAAATTAGTTATTGAATTACGGAAGGATATTAAATATTGACAGGGCAGACCAACAACCGCTTGTGTTATTTCTAAGACCTGCACCAGGCATGTGATCCATTATTAACTTTGTTGTTAGTTTGTAGGTGGAGGTTAATCTTGGAATTCATGCAGACTATTTCAGTGATTGTTTCACCATTTGTAAGCTTATTTATTTCTTCCAGATTATTATGGCTATATATCTAAAATTATCAGGAGGTGGTTTGAAAACATTAGAGCAAGTATACAGCTTCATCCATCAAGTTCATTCCTAACTTAGCCTTTATCTCCTCATTCTGAATACCCTCTTGCCATTGTTCCCATCTGTTTGTCCCAGCAATCATTCTCGCTACTTTCACGTCTGTTACATCTAACTTATGAATAAGATATCCTGAGTCCGTAAAGCAAAGCTGGTCTATAAACAGATCGATGTAAAGATAGTTTCATCCGGGAGCTGATCCTTCTTACAGAACACTGTTGATTGCAACTGCGAGCTCACTGCATTAGCTTTACTACACCTTGATTCAATCTCGCTTACTATATTACTATCCTGGGAGAACACACAACTTAAATACTTGAAATCATCTACC
This sequence comes from Anabrus simplex, assembly GCF_040414725.1. Taxonomy (NCBI): domain Eukaryota; kingdom Metazoa; phylum Arthropoda; class Insecta; order Orthoptera; family Tettigoniidae; genus Anabrus; species Anabrus simplex. The sequence goes on along the minus strand of NC_090277.1, from coordinate 95,935,239 downwards.
TGTTCCAGCTTTGTATCACCAATCTGGCATTCAGTTCTCTTGAATTTCTTGCCTACTTGTATCAATTTAGTATTCGAAAGGCTAATTTTCATACCATACTCATTGCACCTATTTTCAAGTTCCAAGATAATTAGACTGCAAACTTTCAGCACAATCTGCCATTAAGACCAAGTCATCAGCATAGGCCAGACTGCTTACTACATTTCCACCTAACTGAATCCCTCCCTGTCACTTTATACCTTTCAGCAGATGATCCACAGATTACAGCCTTGTTTAACCCCTATAAGTACCCTGAACCAAGAACTCTATCTGCCATCAATTTTCACTGCAGCCCAATTGTCAACATAAGTGCCTTTGATTGATCTTAATAATCTATCCTTAATCCCATAGTCCCCCAGTATGGTGAACATCTTTTCCCTGGGTTAGATCTACGAAACATAAACCCAACTGTCTATTCCTCTTGTAGCATTTTTCAGTTACCTGGCGCAGACTGAAAATTTGAGCCCCATTAGTATTGATAGCCCCCCATCGAATTCCATTTTGTTCGCCAAGTTGTTTCCAAGGAGTCCCTTGCGTGTCAAATGGGAGTGGGACTCCATTACTCCCACAGGTCCGAGGCTTGCTTAAAATGTTCTGAGCTCGGTAAATTCATAATAAATAATAATGTTATTTGCTTTATGTCCCACTAACCACATTTTCGGTCTTCGGAGACGCCGAGGTGCCAGAATTTAGTCCCGCGGGAGTTCTTTTACGTGCCAGTAAATCTACTGACACAAGGCTGTCATATTTTAGCATCTTCAAACACCACTGGACTGAGCCAGGATCTAACCTGCCAAGTTGGGGTCAGAAGGCCAGCGCCTCAACCGTCTGAGCCACTCAGCCCGGCCTCGGTAAATTCATGAAGCATGATGCTACCCTACTTACACACAGTCCAAGTGAGGATCTCTCCTCCAACGGGTTAGGGACCACCGGTGGATTGTATAGCCCTAGCCGCCTGAACGCAAAGAAGGCCATGACTCAGAATATGTCTAAGATGCCCACTCCCATTCCGTAACAGCTGGTATCTCGACACTCAGGCCACTCAGCCGTTGCCCGTGGTTCACGAACTAGGACATGACTACAGTAACTCACACCATGAACCATATAAACCTTCTTACTACTAAATTATTAATCAATAAATTAACAATTATCGCTTGTTCATTTTTGTTTCTACTAAATTAATGTGTGGTTGTCAATACTGTTTTACACTTCTAGAAACTTCTCTCTACTTCCACTGATGTAATGGGAGTATATTTGTAAAAACACTTGTCACTGGCTGTTAAATCCTCGTTGGAAAATATATATTTCAATTCTGAAATCTTCTCTGGACAAAATACTGGCTAACAAGTGTTATGGTACTTTTAGGAGAATTGCAATTTTTACACTACAAATTAAATTTATTCCCTTCAGAATGACACTAAATCGTGGAACATGTTTCGTCCTCATTGAAGGACATCATCAGGCATCAAAGCTAAAAAAACAAAAAGAGAACAAAGATACATATTTAGACTTTGAAATGCACTGGATCTTCTTCCTGTCTATGAGCTCTGATCAAAATCTATCACATTAAATATCGTCACATTATTACGCATGCATCTTGAATTTTTTTTTTGCTATGGGCTTTACGTTGCACCGACACAGATAGGTCTTATGGTGACGATGGGACAGGAAAGGCCTAGGAGTTGGAAGGAAGCAGCTGTGGCCTTAATTAAGGTACAGCCCCAGCATTTGCCTGGTGTGAAAATGGGAAACCACGGAAAACCATCTTCAGGGCTGCCGATAGTGGGATTCGAACCTACTATCTCCCGGATGCAAGCTCACAGCCGCGCGCCTCTACGCGCACGGCCAACTCGCCCAGTGCATCTTGAATTAAAAACTATGGAGTCCAGTCAAAAACCCAATATAAACACACACAACTTCAATTTTGAAAGGTGGAATTCTCCTAAAAGTACCATAACACTTTTTCAGGTCGACAGTACAGGCTAAAAGTGAATTTCATTTCTTGTAAATGCTGTCTATTTGACACATGTTTTGATCATTAAGGCGTAAAGTTTGTATGGTCTGACACTGTGGTTAGCCAGTTGAGAGTCTTGTTGGTCGGAAAAATTTTGCCACCAGAATAATGGCCGACAGGGTAGGAAAGGTGGTGGTATAAAATTTCTAATCGCTAGATTGTGTGCCAAAATCCTGGATTTAATTCCAAACCTTTCTGCAGTGCTTGTATGGAGTGAGGGCATAAGTTATGACGCTGTTGGTGATTCGTCTCTCGGATGTGGACGTTGAGCCTTGAGCAAACCTCTTGGTACTATTTGACAGGAGTAGGTTATGTGCCAGCACCAGGTTTCACCTTCTCCCGTCCTACAATCATATACATCACATCATGCATTTTCTCATTAACTCCTCTGATGAGGCTTTCCCCCTGTGGGTGGGGGGTACGGTAGAATAACACTCACGGTATACCCTACCTGCCGTAAGAGGCAACGAATAGGGGCCCCAGGGGTTCCTAACTTGGGAGCGTGGTTTGGCGACCATGGGGCCCTCAGCTGATTCTTGGCATTGCTTCCACTTACTTGTGCCAGGCTCTTCACTTTCATCTATCCTATTCGACCTCCCTTGGTCAACTCTTTGTTCTTTTCCAACCCCGATGGTATTAGAGCACTCGAGGCCTAGGGCGTCTTTCATTTTCATGCCCTTTGTGGCCCTTGTCTTTCCTTGCCCAATACCTTCATTTTTTGACGTGTTGGATCCCTTCTATTTTTTATTTTTTTTCTCTGATTAGTGTTATTTAGAGGATGCTTGCCCAGTTGTACTTCCTCATAAAACAATGATCACCACCATCTCTGATGAGGTTGACATCAGGTAGGACATCGGATCGTAAAAACTTGCTAAGATTTGTATCCCTTCATACTCGACCCTGTAGAGATACGGAACACGGATGGAAAGCTTGAAGTCGGCACTCAAAGACAATAAATATGTTGAACTGTTTGCAACTATTCGCTACAGTTATAAGCTATAAACTTAATTTTGTTCTGTAGTGAAGTGCATTTATAAGAAATAAATTGACAAGAGGGTCTACCTTTTCAATACAGTATTGTAAGTGATATTACATCAGTCTTGGGACTAGTTTCAGCTACTTAGTGGCCATCTTCAGCCAAATAAAAATTAAACAGATTATGTGATAACTAAAACATATGTTTAACAAAGACATTGTTGCAGGAATAATTATAACATTAAATTACATATAATAACAAAATTTATGGTTATGATTTTGTCATGATATGATGTCTTTAAGTTCACTTAGGACCTCAGGCAAAGACGTCTTTGTAATATCACTTACTTGATACAGTCGAAACTGGTTAGGACTTCCCCCTCTAGTGCGTTTCCCTGGTTATTACGCCATTATTCCGACGGGCCTTGATAAGGATTTGGTAGAGAACTTAATTTCACGACTGCGGAGCGTGGTTGCATGTAAGCCTACAGCTGCAGGTGGCGTCAGTCCCAAGCCAGTCTTATTCTCTTTGAGTCTGACGTGTTGGTACTTAATTTTATGTTTTTGAGGCCTCTTTCAGACGGCGCGGGTTCGACCCGCTTCCACGCTTAGCCGTCGGTCCGCCTAGGCCTAAACTAAGAACTAAGAATCTTTCAGATGATGCGGAGGTGGAGAGTAACAGCGCACGGGAGAAATGTTTGAGCGGGCAGTCTGTGGTGAGTCGCGGTCCCACGCCCACTTTTACTTGTTATTGGATCATTAGTTTTTATGCATGTCCTCATACACAACGGATCGACCTTGCTCGCGTCAGCAATACAGAACTCGATAGTGTACCTGTAAGAAAGTAGAAATGGATTTAGACGATACACAAAAGTAGGCCCACTCTTACTCATTTGGCATACCGTATTTATTTCTCATTTTCAATTTAAAAGTTATTCGTGTGCTTTTTATTCTTTTCCTGTGTGATGTACAACAGTTGTTATGGAACCCGAAATAGACATTGAGAACTTAATAACTTTAATGTCGGAAATACCAGTGGTCTTGTGATTGGGAAAGCGTGATATCATTTAGACCTGTTATTGAGAGTATCTTCAAAATTGTACCCATCTTCTTCTCTAAAGAAATGTGAAGGACACAGCATGCGTGAAGTATTTTTGTATTTTCTTAAGTGTAAACTACGATGGCCCATATTTATTACCACACTGAAAATGATACTCTGGAAAGTGCGGGGAGTTTTGCACCACTCGACTTGTTGTGTATGTAAGTCAGTGGAAACGGGTGCACCCGCGCATATTAATACACACGGGCGCGTTTTACTCCCGCGCCGTTTGAAAGAGGCCCGAGTGACTTATGCACGTAAATTAGGCCTACTGTACTTACGTGTGTAACAACGTACGTAAATTAGGCCTACTGTACTTATGTATACAGCTGACATGTTGGTGCTTGCTTTCACGTTTGTAAATGAAATGTGTAACAACGTCCGTAAACTTATTAGACCTGCTGTACGTACGCATAGTGGTTTGCAGGACATTAAGTTATGGAGAAGAAGAAAGCTAGACAGTTTACAGATGATGAAAAATTAAAGTTTATTGAGTAAGTGGATGCTAAACCACACATGAAACGTGTGCAAAATCGCCCAGATGTTGGACTTTCCAGTGACAATTTTAAACATAATTTTAAGCGACGTGTATAGTTCGCGTTTCTAAGAACGTTTTTCCTTAAAGTGTTAGTATGCTGGTGTTCTTAAAATGTATTATTTATTTATTTCATTAATTATTGTGAACACTTGTTTCTTTGTTTTTATCGTAATTATTTTTAGGTTTAAACCTAACCTTAAATTTAACAGTGAAATTGTTTTTCTTTTTCTTTTTGTACGTTCCTTCTTTATGACATTCTTTTTTTTTTTTTTTTTTTTTTTTTTTTTCGGTCCCCACAAAAACGTCCTAACCAGTTTTGGCTGTATATTATATTGAAAATGTGAACCCTTTTGCCAATTTATTTATTATATTCTCTACAGATGCAGTTCCATGAGGTTCAGCACCATTTGGTGAGTGTAGCACCACATCTGCCTTGACCTGTCCTGATCTGATACAGTATTTTCCATTGACATCTTGGCAGGTGCTGCTGAGCTGACTGAAGCCATGGGTTTTGAACAACTTCATGGTGTAACAGAGAAGAACATTCTTTCCTCTGACGTTTCCAGGCATCTGAGATGTTGAAAGAACTCAGAAGAAGCTTGTCCTCTGTTTGCCATAATGGTTGTCTAGATCTCAGTTTTTTTTTTTTTTTTTTAACTGTATCTGGAGGGATGTGTAGGTGGGGAATGCGTGCATTAGCATAGTTATGTGAAAAAGAATGCATAATAGGATAAGATCAATGGCAGGTCAGTATGGGAAGAGAGAACAAACAGTGGGGGGGAACAAGATAATATTGGAAAACTAATTGAAAGTTAATAAGCATTCACAAGCAGGCAGTTGTTCTTGGAATGTGAAGATGATTGTGACAGTGACTTACTTTTTGACCTGAATGCATATGAAGAGGGGGGAGAAGTAGAGTTGAAGCAATTATTGATCACCAGCCTGAATTGGAACGGTCAGTGGAAGAGGATGATGGAAGTTCTGAAACATACCTCCTGGGGAATGACTTCAAGACCTTGCAGAAAGTTCACTGCACACCACAGAACTGATGAACATTTTATTTATTTTTAAATGTCTAGTGTCAAGAAAGCCACTTGATCTTGGTTTAACACTACTTTAAATGTTCTGGCCAAATCTGATTCCTCCTCTGTGCTAAATTTGATTTAACTATGTCAGAAATGTCTTGTTTAGAAACCTAGTTGAAAATACCATGTGGAAGCTCTGCAGCTGGCAGATCTTTTTTCTAAGAGTGCATTGCCTTATATTTATATTTGATATGGACCATTGTTTCAGGTAAACTATTGACTTTTACCCAAGTCTTTAATATTCGTTGTTGATGGTCTGTTGTAGTTATCACTGAAACAGACAGAGAAGCGTCTGATCATCCTACAACGAGAGAAGGAGCAGCTCCAGACGGAACACAGCAAGGCTGTACTCACTCGTAGTCGCCTGGAGAGTCTTTGTCGTGAGCTGCAGCGGCAGAACAAAGCAGTCAAGGTAACAAACTCCAAACTTTACCCCGTATATTCTACGCATCTCCTTGCATTTTATAAGTGTGTATATGAAAATGAAAACCTACAACCTGTTTTCCGGGCATTGACCGGGTCAGGGATGGAATGAATGAAGCATATATAGGCTATTAGTACGATGGGGTCACCACTCCCAAAGTGATTTATTAATGACTGATAGATGCTATGCAATGAGAATGGAGAGTGTTGCTGGAATGAAAGATGACAGGGAAAACCGGAGTACCCGGAGAAAAACCTGTCCCGCCTCCGCTTTGTCCAGCACAAATCTGACATGGAGTGACCGGGATTTGAACCACGGTATCCAGTGGTGAGAGGTTGACGCGCTGCCGTCTGAGCCACGGAGGCTCCTAAGTGTGTGTGTATATATATATTTATTTGTGTCTTTATAAAGTAGGGAAGTTAGGGCTCTTGGCCCTTGGTTACACTTAACAACATACAGTAGAACCACTATTTAGAATTTTTACAGGGACCCTTAAATGGAGGTTTACCTTAAACTGAGGTTTCAACAGGAAGCACACCTTTTTCAGAAATCTTTGCCTGTATTAACATAATGCACCATCACGCATTATTTACACAGTGACAGCAATAAAACAAGGAGATATATTCCCCACTCACAATACCGTAGTCAGAACCCTACATGGATGCGGATATCCGCTAAGTTAATGTCTTGGCGGATGCAAACTGTATCGTGAAGATAATTTTGCTCAAAATTTCTAAATAATGAAGTTTATTAATACTCGCTCAGGTATACTCTTATTTTTGCTTGTGATTAGGTGACTCTTGACAGGGGTATGGAAGAATGGTGGTGTATAAAAAGTCTTGACACCATAAAGCCGTAAGTCTAGCCTAAGCCTAACTGGCTCCTGCCCGCCATTAATGGAAGGAAGGAACGAAGGTCAATACGTCACTAGTTGTCGCAAGAAAAAATCCCTCATAAACCTGTGACTGTAGGGGTTCTGATGCGAGGTGTCAGACCTATTTTACTGTGTTAACAGATCTATCCATTTCAGTACCTTGGGTGTAATATACTGAAGTTATTTACAATATCCGCAGATAACCATTCGCGGATGTGGGTGCAGATGAAGGAAGTGTGGATGTGGATATTATTTTGTATAAACTTGCAGGGCGCTCACTTAGTTACAACTTTGTACTGATTGCACTGAAGATTCCTCTTCTGTTAAACTACCCCTGCTATCTAAGCAAGACACCTGTATTGCATCATAACTAGCTTCGGCACAGATTGTTCTTGGAAAATAAATTTAATTGGGTACAGCAAAACAAATTTGTTCCTTTGCACTGTCAGCAGATTAACAGACATATCCTATTTGCAGAACTCAGGTGAATATTGCTGAAGGCTATGGTTGATGATCCTCACCATATACACAGGAAAATGTGATTACTAGATGGTGGATCATCTCATACGTACATCTTCATTGTACATTGTTACGCCTTTTAGCATTCAGTCTGCAAGCCTCTGTGAATTAACTAAGTGCTTCCATAATCCTCTGTTTGTAACCAGCTCTGTAGCTGCTTTTAGTTGGACACCTCTTAAAACTTGGTCGACCTCTACGTCTCTTATTAAGAAATTGGTTTCAGTGTTATTTATGAATACGTTTGCTATTATTTCTGATTATGGTGAGCCCATGGTTAACCCTTCTTTATGACAGTGAATGCAAAACTGCTTTGGTTTAAGGTTGTTCATATAAGGTTATACACGATTTTCTATAAGAGTCTGAAAAGATACCAAACTCGCACAAAAGCATTAAAATCGGTAGGAAACGGCAATCGGTTTGTTAAAAAAAATATTGCGGATTTTTTCCAAACAATGGCTTACTCATTAGTATGGTATTTTCTAATTCCAACAGTCTGAACACGCATGTACAGTTTCATTCTTAAAAGTTGTAATAGTATCACTCCAGAGGCTTGTGGCAAATTACTTCATACAGCATCACCTAACCTAGGTCTATGCGCACGTATTATGAAGCTGCCTGTAGAGTAATGATAACTATAAATTTACATGGGCCTTTCTGAAATTTAACCAGATGCGAAAGTACATAACCTAACCTCTGAAATTAGTTATGCACACCACTGTATCTTGAGAAGGAGAAGTATCACATTCCTATTTTATTTCAGTTCCTAGTATTGAAATTTAGCAGTAGTTTACTTCAGCCTTTATTTCTAAGGAGTTAACAACTGCTGTCAGTGCACTTTTTGCAAAAAAATGTTCTCCCAATGTTTGTTACGTAGGTTGTTGGCACCTTGGCTTTGAATGTGAGGGAGAGCTCCAATATAAACCGTAACAAATAGAAATAAATACTTCAGAATTTTAACATTTCCTTATGCTAACTGCAGGTTTGCCCACTGTGAATTAAGTTAAATCAAAGATAAAATTGCATTGTTCTTATGGAAAAATTTTCTAATACCAATATAAATGGTCCGTTATTGGACATCATAAATTTTCCAGCCAACTCATTCCTGGTTTCGCCCCAGTGTGCTAAATTGGGCTCATCAGTTGGTAAATAGCCCACCCACCAAGATTCCTTATGGGAATCAACATCTATATCACTTGAAATTTCTTCCGTTAAGTGTGGGTTTACGCTAAATCGAGGTCGCACAAAATCGAGGTTATATTGTACAGTGTTTAGATTTTTACAGCATTAATTTAAAATATCATGGTAATCAATTACAGTTAATGAGATAAGACAAGTAAATCACATTAGCAGTGACAGCAGTGCAATTAATTTGATTACTGTTGATGAAAAAAGTATATGAGAAATCTGAGTTTGCTAAAAACCATGTTATTATGCTATCTATTTCTAAGAACAGTGCATAGTCTTGAATGAGAAGAGTAAAAATGTAAATGGGATATCCTAGGATACTTAAATTTAATATTCAATTTTTGGTTTCATTCACACATCATTCACTCGTACATGCATTCGAGTCAGCTGTATGTACTCTGGAGAAATTTATGGTAGGCTGTTTTAATCGTCCTAGATGAGCATGACTCTTTATTATCTACCGAGATCGTATTCCATGACCAGGAATGAATGGCTATAGGTATTTGTTCGATGCGGTGCTATTTCATGTAGCGATCTGGAACAGCTATTAATTTCATGGAATGGAAAAAGAAGCCTAAAATTGGACGATAGACAGGTATTGAGTTCTCAGCCCAAAGGCTTGTTTGATCTTCACACCTCCACCATCAGCTGTCATAGAGAGCCTAGGCAGAACTGAAGAGCTGTAGTAGGAAAATCATTAGTGAGGTAGTATGCTGTTTCTTTCGTCATTTTATATTATCCCCACTAATTAATAGAGATGTGCAGGATTTTTATCATCTTTCAGCAATGATTGTAAATTGTGATGAGATGCATATCTTATTGTCCAGATGGATCCATTTATAAAATGCAATGTGGTGCTCATTAACCACGGATGTTGTTCAGGTGGTTATGGTCAAGAAGCGGTCCATCGTCAGTTTGCTAGTAGGCACCCTTAAATTTATTTAGGTTCAGCAAGAGCAAAGCGCCGAGTTACAAATATGTACAGTATTAAACTAAAATGAGAAATATACAAACACTTACAAAGGACACAAATATATATAAAAATTGAGTGGGCTTGCCGTGCTGCTAGGGGCATGCAACTGTGAACTTGCATTCGGGAGATAGTGGTTTTGAACCCCACCCTCGGCAGTCCTGAAGATGGTTTACCGTTATTCCCCATTTTCACACCAGGCAAATGCTGGAGCTGTACCTTAAGGCCATGGGTGCTTTCTTCCCATTCCTAGCCCTTTCCTATCCCGTTGTTGCCATAAGACCTATCTGTGTCGGTGTAATGCACTGCAACTGATTAATACAAGTAAAGAGAAAAAGAATTCTGTTAGATACTGTCTATTCAGTAAGGCACGAGGAACAAGTTAAGATGTGAAAATACTGTGTTCTTGTACAATTACTTGACATATTACAACATTGAACGGTACACTATTCGTGACTAGGGGAGCCCATGATGACCATGTTTAATTAGTGACTGAGGGGTGAAGACATCATATGGTATCTGAGAGAGGGGGGAATTAATATCCAGAAACTAAGTCCGAAATTTTGCTATTGTGCCTGTGTGGCAAATTTTATTATGTAGCAATTCCTTAGGATCAAAAGAACTTCCGTGATATTACAGGCTTTTTCTGATGTTTTTAAACTCTTCATTTGGCAATGTTGTATTTATTTCCTTCATAAACAGGGTTGCCAACATGCACTCTTTTAAGAATGACTGAAATACCATGAAAACAGGCAGTGTGTTGTTGAATACTGTTCTACACATGTCTGTCTCTTTTTCAGTTTTGACAGCTGAAACACGTGGTTAGTCAATATGCAGTGTTTGAATTGAAATGTTGTAGAATTGTCGTGTAAATAAGCATTTCTAAACATTGGAAATGGAAACAGGATTTCTAATACCGGAATGCAGTATAAGAAACATTAATAATTAAGAAAAAACTGTTGTCTGCTGTCATCATTTGTGAAGTCCAGCTCTGGCTTTTGGCCCAAGGGATCCCAGGTTCGATTCCCAGCCTGGTCAGGGATTTTATCCTTAATTGGTTAATTCCAATGTCTCAGGGGCTGGATATGTATGCCGTCTTCATCATCGGGATTCATCGTATGTAGGGTCCCATCGTCATAAACGTGGAGGTCACTTCGAAAGACTCGCACCGGGCCTCTTTGGAGGCTACACGCCATTATTTTTATAATTTATGAAAAGTAAACATAATTTTAAATATTAAAATATCGTTGCCTGTTTCAAATTTTTTGCAGAAGTTTCATGCCTCGGATTAGGTGACACTGAGGTTCACCCATACAGAAACCAGGTTCACATCCCCACCCATAATGTTGATGTATCCACAAAGATGCACACAAAATGCTGTCAGTTGCGTACCTATTTATTTACAAATTTTTACACAAATTCTAGGCGCATAACCTAATAAACTGTCATCATAACAAAACACAACTCCGAAACAATAAGAAGAATACGACTGCCATCTTGAAACATTTGACTGTTATAATATGTTGGCAGAATCACAATACGAGCTCAAAAATACAGCTCCTGTTAAACAATAACTCCGCTCCACCATCAAGACTGCCTCTATATATACATATGTTGCCAGGCCAGGCATCTAGAAAAATATGACCGAACAATTTTCTCTTAAATTCTAGAGTGCATAGTTACAATGTAAGGAAGGTTCTACATAGTTCTCGTCGTACATAGCGTTTTTCTGGATATTACGGTGTGTTGCGCAATGTTATTTTGGATTAAAAACCTACAACCTGTTTTCCAGTCATTGACCGGGTCAGGGATGGAATGAATGAAGCAGATATAGGCTATTAGTACGATGGGGTCGCCACTCCCAAAGTAATTTATTAATGACTGATAGATGCTATAAAATGAGAATGGAGAGTATTGCTGGAATGAAAGATTTAGTATTAAAAACTTCATTTTTTGTCCGTATTGACTCAAGATTTTACAATGCTTAGTAAAGCTAAAGGTTCCACCTATTCAATACGTTATCGTAATGGTCTATTTAGAACATCACATATTTATTTAACTTATCATAAAATACATCTTTGGGACCGGTTTCGGCAATCCACTATGCCATCATCAGCCATTGAGTTTTTTATAGCAAGGAACATTCAAAAATTTAAAAATATGCAATAGCAAGTCCTATTCTTACATGAAAAACATTAAAATATAGCTAAATAGCATAGGCCCATTGTACTATACAAATAACATGTCTTTTTTTGAAAAATACAATATTATTTAGTACATCTAAAATTATTTTTTATATATAATTGGAAAAGTCTATGATTTGGTGTAGCTTATGTACAATAGAATCATGTAAAATTGATAAAAGAATCTATTTTTGCCATTTAAACCACAGTTTTAAAACAACAAGTCCTATTTTACATGGAAAATATTAAACATTGGCTAGTTAGTATTAACCTTTTTTTATGTTATACAAGTAACATGTCTTTTTAAAAATATAGTATTATTTGGTGCGTCTAGAATTGTTTTTAGGTGCTTAAAAAGACTATGGTTTGATATAGTTGATACACAGGAAATTTTCTATAAAATTGATGAATGATTCTATAAAAACCTCTGTCATTTTTTAAGCACAGTTTCTTAGTTCCTCATAATATGCGACTTGTACTGTTTTAGATAATAAATACAGGTTCTTCTTCCTTAAAACGTATTGACACAACAGTCTGTTTGACTATGTAAGGAGTAGCAGATTCTGATGTGTTTTTTCTTGTTTGAGTATTTGAACCTTGCTTCTAGTATTTTCCAATGTAAATAACTGTGTGGCTGAGGCCGAAACCATGGTTAAGATCTTGAATATGATTTTATGTGCCAGATGGAAATGGACCGTAAATAGTGTTAATCTCGAACCAGTACGGACCTAAAAAAGGAAACAGTGAAATGAGTATGAGTTATTGAGAACGATACGCGGTACTATAGAAAAGAATTGAAAATATGAAACTCACCTCAGGTTGAATGTAACAGCGTGCAGAGAGAGTGAGGAACAACTGCTGAATGTCAAACGCCAACCAGCCGGCTCAGCTGTAAGGGGAAGGGGACGCAGGAGAGGTTGCGTTTGCGTGTGCCTGTGTGTCAGGGGGGCGTGGGCTTTGCCGGGGATAGTAGGCTAGCGCGCTACGTAATATTTTATGTACTGATTGATTTTTAGGAATTTTTAACCTGTTAATCAATGAAATAAGCATGTCAAATAAAATTGTAGGTTTTTCCGAAATATCATTTAGATTGTAATTGGGATTGTAATATTGATCTAAAGTAATGTAACATTGCTCTGTTAGGTCTAGGAGTGGGCCTTTATTTATTGTTTCGATGATGTCCAAGTCCTTGTTGATACCGTAAAAATTGTGTTTGTATTCCTGTATGTGCTGACCTATTGCCGAAAATTTTCTATATTTTATGGCATTGACATGTTCATTGTATCTGATATTAAATGATCTCCCAGTCTGTCCAAGGTAAACACTGGTACAGTCGTTGCAATGAAACCTATACACACCTGATCTATGGAATGGGTTTTGTATATTAACCGATTGGGAGTTGTAAAAAATATCTAAATTTCTGTTATTGGTTTTAAAGGCAAGATTGACATTTCTTTTTTTAACAATGTTGGTTAAAAGGAAAATGTCAGAGTTAAAAGTAAAAGTAGCATATGTTTTTGTTTTGTGTGTTTCTTTTTGTAATTTAGTATTGGGTTGATGTTTAAATTTATTTATTATGCGTTCTATAAAACATTTGTTGTAGCCATTATAAGATGCGATTTTGCGTATAGTGTTGAGTTCTTTTTATTGTTCTATATTGGACATGGGTACATTAAATGCTCTCTGTATTAAATTATTGTATGTAGCTCTTTTATGACTAGGAGGATGTTCAGAATCGTGTTGATGGTCGTGGCTGTATGTGTCGGTTTTCTGTAGATTTTGTATTCAAAAGAGGATGGGCGCCTGGTAATGGTTAGATCTAAAAAATTTAGGGTTTTATTGGTTTCAGATTCTATTGTGAATTTTATATCATTATCGATGTTGTTGAGATGTATTAAGGTGGAAGGGGCGTCGGTAGTGCGTTGATCCATTATTATAAATGTATCATCTATAAATCTGGCCCAGAAGGCTATATTATTGAATGTCTTATTATTTATGATTTTAGTGTGTTCCAGAAAATCTATATAAATGTTAGCTAAGATACCTGATGCCGGCGAACCCATTGCTAGTCCGTCCTGTTTATAAATTACTTTGTTGAAAATGAAGTAATTATTGTTAGTTAGGCACTTCATGATTAGTATGAAATCGTCTATTTCAAGTTGACTAAGTTTGCTGTGAGTGCACAAATTTTTTAGAACGATTGGTATAACTTTTTCAGGTTTGATGTTGGCGTACATATTGGTGATATCGAATGAATGCATGGTATGATGTGCCTGTAATTTGAAATTTTCTAGTTGCTTAATTAGTTCTGAAGTATTTCTTATTGATTTCTTAGCTTGAAATGTATAATGCTTGCTTAAAAATTGTTGTATAAACTGCGCTGTTTTGTACAGAGGGCTAGGTCTGAAGTTTATTATGGGGCGTATAGGAACACCATTTTTGTGTATTTTAGGTTGTGCTTTTACTGTTGGTAGACTGGGGTTCATATTAATTAATTTGTTCTTTTCGCTGTCAGTAAAGAGGCATGTTGTATTTTTAAGAATTTGTTTAAGTTGTCTTTGAATAGATTGCGTTGGATCTTTATCTATGATTGTGAAGGTTTTGTCTGTAAAAAAATTCTGTGTTTTTGTAATGTAATCTGTTTGGTCTAAAACAACAGTGGCGTTACCTATTGCCTTCAAAACCAATAACAGAAATTTAGATATTTTTTACAACTCCAAATCGGTTAATATACAAAACCCATTCGATAGATCAGGTGTATATAGGTTTCATTGCAACGACTGTACCAGTGTTTACCTTGGACAGACTGGGAGATCATTTAATATCAGATACAATGAACATGTCAATGCCATAAAATATAGAAAATTTTCGGCAATAGGTCAGCACGTACAGGAATACAAACACAATTTTTACGGTATCAACAAGGACTTGGACATCATCGAAACAATAAATAAAGGCCCACTCCTAGACCTAACAGAGCAATGTTACATTACTTTAGATCAATATTACAATCCCAATTACAATCTAAATGATATTTCGGAAAAACCTACAATTTTATTTGACATGCTTATTTCATTGATTAACAGGTTAAAAATTCCTAAAAATCAATCAGTACATAAAATATTACGTAGCGCGCTAGCCTACTATCCCCGGCAAAGCCCACGCCCCCCTGACACACAGGCACACGCAAACGCAACCTCTCCTGCGTCCCCTTCCCCTTACAGCTGAGCCGGCTGGTTGGCGTTTGACATTCAGCAGTTGTTCCTCACTCTCTCTGCACGCTGTTACATTCAACCTGAGGTGAGTTTCATATCTTCAATTCTTTTCTATAGTACCGCGTATCGTTCTCAATAACTCATACTCATTTCACTGTTTCCTTTTTTAGGTCCGTACTGGTTCGAGATTAACACTATTTACGGCCCATTTCCATCTGGGACATAAAATCATATTCAAGATCTTAACCATGGTTTCGGCCTCAGCCACACAGTTATTTACATTGGAAAATACTAGAAGCAAGGTTCAAATACTCAAACAAGAAAAAACACATCAGAATCTGCTACTCCTTACATAGTCAAACAGACTGTTGTGTCAATACGTTTTAAGGAAGAAGAACCTGTATTTATTATCTAAAACAGTACAAGTCGCATATTATGAGGAACTAAGAAACTGTGCTTAAAAAATGACAGAGGTTTTTATAGAATCATTCATCAATTTTATAGAAAATTTCCTGTGTATCAACTATATCAAACCATAGTCTTTTTAAGCACCTAAAAACAATTCTAGACGCACCAAATAATACTATATTTTTTAAAAAGACATGTTACTTGTATAACATAAAAAAAGGTTAATACTAACTAGCCAATGTTTAATATTTTCCATGTAAAATAGGACTTGTTGTTTTAAAACTGTGGTTTAAATGGCAAAAATAGATTCTTTTATCAATTTTACATGATTCTATTGTACATAAGCTACACCAAATCATAGACTTTTCCAATTATATATAAAAAATAATTTTAGATGTACTAAATAATATTGTATTTTTCAAAAAAAGACATGTTATTTGTATAGTACAATGGGCCTATGCTATTTAGCTATATTTTAATGTTTTTCATGTAAGAATAGGACTTGCTATTGCATATTTTTAAATTTTTGAATGTTCCTTGCTATAAAAAACTCAATGGCTGATGATGGCATAGTGGATTGCCGAAACCGGTCTCAAAGATTTATTTTATGATAAGTTAAATAAATATGTGATGTTCTAAATAGACCATTACGATAACGTATTGAATAGGTGGAACCTTTAGCTTTACTAAGCATTGTGGAATGAAAGATGACAGGGAAAACCGGAGTACGCGGAGAAAAACCTCTCCCGCCTCCGCTTTGTCCAGCACAAATCTCACCTAGAGCGACCGGGATTTAAACCATGGTATCCAGCGGTGAGAGGCCGACACGCTGCCGTCTGAGCTACGGAGGCTCTTATTTTGGATTAGACATCATATATACAGGTAGTAATAAATTATGTACTATTAATTATGTGTTCTTATATTAAATAAACTCATTAATATTATGCAGGGTGAAGCAAAATTCGCGCACTCAGGCGTTGCAGTGCGACTCCACACATGCCGGCAATAAAAAAATGTCTCTCACAAAAGTTCGTCCTGCGAGTATATCCGGCAGAAAAAGAACGTTGAAGAGTGACAATCTGGCAACACGGTAACCACATGTAGGGAAACTAGCTCTGTCAGCACGTACTCGTCGTGTTGTACTGTTGGTGCAGTGGATAGAGTTTGGGGTTAGCATACAGGAGGTCGAGGGTTCGATCCTGGGTTGAGTCGCACTTTTTTATTTGCTGATTTCCATCGGACATTACATACTGTAATACAGTAAGACACCGTTTCTTAGGTCACGTGTATCCTACATTTACAAAATTTAGTAACGCTTAACACGTAACTCATCTAACTTAGTAGATGAAGTGGTGCGAATAAATTCACGCCCACGACGTGGAAAGGGTATCTTTCAAAGCTGACCAATGAAAACAAATGTTCGAGCATTTCTAGGATCGTAGTATGTAAGTGCAAATGGTTTCTAGAGGACCTGCTGCAATCGCTGTTGACGATTAAGATGCCAGATACCATACAACTTGGACTACATTTACGAAATAAAAAACATATGCCTCAAACCAGGATCGACCCCCTCGACCTCCTGCATGCTAACCCAAAACTCTATCCACTGCACCAACTGCACAGCATGACTAATACGTGCTGACAGAGGTAGTTACCCTACATGTGGTTACAGTGTTGCCAGATTGCCACTCTTCAATGTCCCTTTTCTCCCGGATATACTTGCAGGACGAACTTTTGTGAGAGACATTTTTTTTTTTATTACTGCCTTGTGAGGAGTCACGCTGCGACGCCCGAGTACGCGAATTTCGCTTCACCCTGCATACATACAACACATGTTTTATGACATAACCTCGCAAATATTACGATTGTGATTTGTACCAAATAAAGTCTGGACATAAGTACATAAATAACGTTGGGTATTCAGCCCGAAGGCTGGTCGGATCCTCAACAGGTTCACCATTAGCTGTCACAGATGGCCTAGGTGTCACTGAAGAGGCGTACTAGGGAAATGAGAAGTGAGGTAGTTTCCTGTTGCTTTCCTCACCAAGCCAGAAGTTGCTATTGCACATCAGTCTGCCAAGCCCACTGAAATGCCTGCACCAACCGACCCTATGAGCGACATTTTCACACCATTCATAGCAGGGACTGGCTGCATAAGGAATGGCATTACTAGCGCCACTCATACCTCAGCCACTTTCATATTGTCAAAGCCAAGAAAGAGACTGAGACAGGTCAATGAAAGTAACAATTTTATTCTAGCCCATACCAGAAGACATAGCGCACTGTAAACACTACATCTTGCCAGCAAAGGGATACATAAATAGTAATAATAATAATAATAATAATAATAATAATAATAATAATAAATGGATGTAAACACTTCATAGCCATACTACACAAGTAATAATAATAATAATAATAATAATGATGATTCAAACTCGATATTGGCATTATTTACCTATGAGTTAAAGAATATTGCTTTCAAGTTACATCAGTCTATTACACTTGCATCAATAAGATGAGGTTGATCATCACGCACTGCCTGTATTCCAAGTGATACCAGTTGTAACACCTTTGCAATATCGTACTGCAATGCATCTTTTTCTTGGGTTAAGGGATCAGACCTTGAGGTCATCGGTCCACAGTGGAAAAATCTTGGAAGCTAAACTTTCATGTTCTCCCTCAGTTGATATAGTGCTCTTGTGTTGTTTTTATAGCCGTAATATTATAGTCTTCCCTTTGTAATGTAGTGTATCTGTTGTTCATTGACAGGATGAAAGCCTCTTGAAGATTCGTGAGGAAGAAGAGAAGCGCAAGGAAGTGTCGGCCAAATTCCAGAGCACACTGGCTGATGTCACAGCTCTGATGCAGCAGAACAATGAGAAGAATTGTAAACTACGAGAGGATAACCTGGAGATGACCAAGAAATTCAAGAGTGTGTGTGAGCAGTATGAGCTGAGGGAGCAGGTATGATATACTGTACAATTGTGTCTTTGGTACCTTGTAAGATGGCATGATATTAACCCATTCCTGTGCGATGACTGAAATTTCTGTCGTGAGTCTTCGGAATCATAGGTAATAAATTTCATATTATTCTGTATTGAAGAGCAATATAATGTACAACAAAAGCTGTTCAATACTGTTCGGTCTTGCTAGAGACCATCATCAGTCAAAATCAATGAAGTTAAGCCAAGACATGAATTATAGATAAAATTTATGAAGCAAGCATGTGTTTTTGATATTCAGTGCACGACAAGTAAAGATTTTAATGGTCGTAAATAAAAAACAATAAGATAAACCACCTTTCCAATTCTTATCAATCCTTATATTTAGGATACAATTCATTACAACTGGTGTTATAAGTTGGGACATGTTTCACTCAACTGTCGTAAGCATCTTCAGCTGTAATAAACTTAACCTAACGCTTGGTCAGGGCCCCGAACCTAGCGACTTAAAGTATAATAGTTCTCTAAAAACTTATGTTCTCATTAGTGACAATCAATAACCGTATAATTAGTGTATAAGCTTTTAACAATTTCACATAATTAAGATAGTAACACTACATTCATATTCACGGAGGTTAAAATATATCACATTACGTAAGCTGATAAAGTAAATAAGTTAAATCTCATTCTGGTGCATAAAAAATGCGAGTCAGGTACGAAAAATCACTTAATGGTGGAATAGTTCACATCACAGAATTAATCACGCCTGAAGCTGCGTATGTGTGTAGAGGCAACTATTATAATTATATCCAATACGGTTTACAATGAGATTTATAACATGTAATTAAAGATTTGTATGTTAAACACTCATCACGATCACACGCCTTGTGTAAGTTCTCAGTTTCCTTTCAATTTGAAGAATGCACTTCACAGAAGACCAGGGAAACACTTAAAATAATAGCACTTGAAGAATCTTCTTGAATTCAGTTCAGCTGAAACAAGTGTGAACAGAATAATGTTGATAGGAAAGTGTTGAGATGTTAATTTGTTTCCAATGTGGATCATTGAAAAAAATTGAAAGAGCAAAAGCAGAGAAATAGAATAGAGCTGAGTTGTAGATGGGAGGTATAGTGTAGCCTAAGGCTGAGGGATGTGGAATGGTGGGTGATTGCTGGAGGGAATTTGGAAAAAAATAAAGGATGGGGTTTAGAGTATTCAATTTCTTTTTATTGAAAATAGGAATTAATAGATCAAATAAAGGGTTTGGTTTTTCTTATCTCTCATTTAAAGTTGAAATTGGGATTAAAGAATTGATCCAGGTGGATGAAACAATTTTCAAGGATATTGAGCAGAGAGCCCTTATTAACCATTTTAAGGATTCTTAAATCTTGATCAATATTCGTGAATTTAGGATTTGAGTCCATCATATTTTTTCCCATAGCTGAAAATCTATTATATTTACATGAATTTACATCTTTTAAGTACTTTGTGTCAGTTTCTACCCATTTGGCTGCTATTGGTGGGCAGACAGCTACTGCATGTAAGCATATAAACACCTGATCTATAGAATTTATTATTATTATTATTATTATTATTATTATTATTATTATTATTATTTGTGTTGTGTAGAATTGATGCATTATTATTGTTTTTTAAAACAGTTTTTATGTCATGTTTTTTGAAAATGTTAGAAATCTGGTGTATCTGTGGATTATTAAAAGTGAAAGTGGAAAAATAATCTTTTGTTAGTGTTTCTTCTTTAGTGAGGGTAGTGGAAAGTCATTGTCTGACTTTATTTATTATTCCTCCTATGTGTTATTAAATTTGGTTTTTATTGGAGTAATAGGGGCCGATGACCTCATGTTAGGCCCCTTTAAACAACAATCATCGTCATCATTTCGTGCCATTAGGGGCTGATGGCCTAGATGTTAGGCTCCTTTAACCAACAAGCATCATCATTTATTGCAGTAACAGAACAAAGGAAGGCAGCACCTCTCAGGATGAAAAAATATTGGGCTGATAGGAAATCAAGAAATTCTTTTTATAATTGACTAAAGTGGTCCAATGTAGGCCATAAAATGTAAAATAAAATAAAAAATTTCTTCAATGAAAATTTTATTGTATCTGTCGGCCTTAGCTATGTTTTTGATGGTGTTTAATTCATGCGTAAGATCCTTTTTGAACATTGGGATAATGAATGCACGGTGAACCATGCTGTAGTATGCAGCACGTTTGTGGACTTGGGGATGTAAAGAGTCTTGATGAATGGTGTTTATGGTTTATTGTAGGTTTTCCTATAAATTTTGTAGCTACGGGAATTATGCTGTCTTGAGATTAAGTCTAAAAAATTTAATTTATGTTCAGTTTCTGATTCTAGAGTAAATTTGATATATAGATGAAGTGTGTTTAAGTTTGAAAGGGTGGTGGTAGCATCGACTAAGTTCTCATCCATTATAACTATAGTATCATCTATGTATCTCTGGCCCAAAATTGAATGTTATTGAAAATATTATTGTTAAAAATTCTGGGATGTTCTAAATTATCAAGGTAGATTTCAGCTAAATTCCTGAGGCCAGATAAAGCTGTTCAATTTATGTTTTCTCTTTCCAGCAAGTAGAGAAGATCTCCAAGCAACTACAGCTGGAGTCGCAGCTGGCTGATGCTAAACTGTCGAAAGCTAAGATGGAGATGGCAGCTGAGAAGGAAACATTGCTCAGAGAGAAGCAACAACTTTTGATGGTAACACACAGTTTCGTGTATTCTTGAACACCTTATTTGTTAAGGAGAAAACAAATGTCTTTTCGTAACAAATGTCCGACTGCACTCCATTATTTTTGTTTTGGATTTATTTATTTTCTCCTTGTACTCCTCCTCAAAAACTGTGTCCATACCATTCAGCAAAATCTCCAAATTCTACAAACTCATTTAGACAGTCCATACTAAGAAGCTTAATGTAAGAAAACAATTTTTAAGAGCTAGTTATGATTTATATGCAAATAATATCTGCACCAGAATGTGTAGGAGGGAATTTTGTATTTTTGTCCCATTTTATTTTGAGAAATTTTTAGGATTGCAGATTCTATTTGTAATAATTCAAAATGGTAAAATATTACAAGTTTATATTGTTTCCATGTAGAATATTTAGTTTACTTTTATTTATTGTATGTAGGGACACACCACTTCGGATCTTCTATACAATGCCATGCTCCAGAGAGAATTAGTCTTCAAAAACATCTTTTTATTTCCTATATAAATGTTAGAAGTGAGCAGATTTCTATTCTTAAGACAGACCTTCCTTGCTTGTGCTAATCTGAATTTTATGTTGTCTTGCCATCGTTATTCTACTACCCAAGTAGCAGTATTACATTACCTCCTTTGATACTTCATTTCCTAATCTAATATGTCCTGCACCACCTGACTTCGTCCGACTGCACGCCATTATTTTTGTTTTCGATTTATTTATTTTCTCCTTGTACTCCTTCTCACAAACTGTGTCCATACCATTCAGCAAAATCTCCAAATTCTACAAACTCATATTGAAAATACATTTATATATATTACATTTAATTTGTTAAGAGATGATGCCGAGTTGTACTGTCTCTTAAACAATCGCCACCAGCACATTGGGTTCCGTTTCTCCTTGTGTTTTTTATCCGGTGTTCCTTGCCTTCCACTACCTGTATAAATGTTTCTTTTAGTCTCTCCCTTCTCTTGTGTTCATTTAACTGTTCCCATTAACTAAACTTCTAAATCAAGTCTGAAAATTTCTCAAGAAAAGGATTTTAAAATATTTACTTTACTTGGGTAAAATTTAGGCAAAACTGGTTACCTCAAATGATTGTGTTACTGTTCGTAGGAAGTGGTGGAGTGTCAAGCCAAGATCCAAGACTTGCAGGCAACCGAAACAAGCTTGCGAAGCCAGATCAGTCTTTATACCAATAAGTACGATGAGTTCCAGAATGCTTTAAGCAGAAGTAACGACGTGTTTGAAGGCTTCAAGGGAGAAATGGAGAGGGTAAGATGAGAGACTGTACTTTAATAGCAATTTTTTTTTTTTTTTTTTTTCGAAGTATAGATGTTAAAATTCTAGTTATAGGAGGAAGGTTTTGGTACAATGTGTAATTTATATTATGTATAGAAATCTACTCTCAAATTGAGAAAGAGAGTGTGGTTTGTTTTGTTTTTCCCGCCAATACCCTGGCTCTTGGACACGTTGATGAATGGTTTGCATTCTTCATTTTTTCTGTACACACCAACTTTGATCAAGAAGTTGGTTACTCTTGTTCTTTTTCAACCCCAATGGTATTAGTTTGTGACGGCTAGGCAGTCTTTCATTTTCATGCCCTTCATGGCCCTTGTCTTCCTTTGGCCGATATCTTTATTTTTCAAAGTGTCGGATCCCGTTCATTTTTCTCTCTGATTAGTGTTATATAGAGGATGGTTACCTAGTTGTACTTCCTCTTAAAACAATAATCACCACCACCACGAGGGGCGAAAACCATTACATGAGTGCACGTATTTGTGTGTGTGCGCGTGCGTGCGTGCAGCCCTTGTCCCGTTCCTCTAGAGCAGGGATGGCGAGCCTTTACCGATTAGTGTGTCAGTGTATTACTTTATACTGTGTAGTGTGCCATCGGTTATTTTCCTGTAAAATCATAACGAAACGCTCTTATTTGACTTCATTTAGGCATTAGATCGCATTACGTTCGACTGAATGTTTCACGATTTTATTTTGCAAACATCACTGAAAATTACATTTTAAAGAGAGGTTAAATTTTAATAATAAGGTTTTTTCTTTTTAACCAATACAATTTGTAAACAAAATATGACCATAGAATTAATTGATGCGTAGGTCTACTTCTTTACTAAAGTGTAATGTTAAAATACTCTATGTTGCTAGATTTTCGACCGGTTTATTACATGTTAAAACATTAAAATACATTAGTGTGTTGTGTGGCGTGCCACACAAGTTGTGTTTGCATGTCACCTAGTGGCACGTGTGTCATAGGTTCGCCATCCCTGTTCTAGGAGGTCACTTATGAAGCGAGACGAATCTTTATAATTCCAATATAAATGGTCCGTTATTGTGAGCTTGCGTTCGGGAGATTTTGGGTTCAAACCCCGCTGCCGGCAGCCCTGAAGATGGTTTTCCATGGTTCACCATTTTCACACCAGGCAAATGCTGGGGCTGTACCTAAACTAAAGCCATGGTCGCTTCCTTCCCACTCCTAGCCCTTCTCTGTCTCATGGACGCCATAAGACCAGTCTGTGTCGGTGCGACATGAAGCCAATTGTAAACAGTAAAGTTTTATTGGAAGTTATACATTTTTTAGCTACTCATTCTTGGTTGCCAGTGTGCCAATGTGGGCTCATCAGTTGGTAACTAGCATCCCTACCAAGATGCATGGCTAGTGCATACCGTGGAGCCTATACTGGCAACCAAGAATGGGTTAGCTGGAAAATTGATCATTTCCTGTAAGAGACTATTTATATTGGAATTATGAATTTAGGACATTCAGGACAAATATTTTGGGTTTGGTAATCAAAATCTATGTCATGAATCTTCACGAGTTTTTATGCTCGGATGCCTTTCCTGATGTCAACCTCGTTAGGGGAGTTACTGTGGTTTTCTGTGGTTTCCCTTTTTTACTTTCAGACAAGTGCCAGGGCAGTTCTTATTCATTGGCCACAGTTGATTCCTTCTACCTCCTTATCCAGTTTCATTCACCATCATTAATTTAATTTTTATTAGGTCCTCTACTGAGATTGGTGTCAGGAAGGACATCCAGCATTCTGTATAATTTAATCTGACTTCATCGCTGACCCTATATAAAGAAACTAGACAAAGGGGGTAATGGATACATTTTACTAAGAACTAGAATATACAGCCAAAACTGGTTAGGACATTTTTATGGGAACTGAAAAAAAAAATTGTCATAAAGAGGGAACGTGCTAAAAGATGAAAAACAATTACGCTGTTAAATTTAATGTTAGGTTTGAACATAAAAATATTTACAGTGAAAACAGAGAAACAAGCGTTTACAATTATACTGTAATTAATTAAATAAATAAATAAATAAATAAATAATATATTTCAAGAACACCAGCATAGTAAAACATCAAGGAAGAACGTTCTTAGAGATGCGAACTATACACGTCGCTTACAATTATGTTTAAAGTTATTGTAGGAATGTCCAACGTCTGGGCAATTTGCACACGTTTCATCTGTGCATTAGCATCCACTTTCTCAATAAACTTTTAATTTTTCATCATTGTAAACTGTCTAGCTTTCTTCTTCTTCATAACTGAATGTCCTGCAGACCACTGTGCATGAGTACGGTAGGCCTAATTTACATATGTTGTTACACAATGCACTTACAAACGTAAAATTAAGCACCAACAAGTCACATGAGCTACTGTTGCACGATCCAAACAAACACACGCCCACATCAAAGGCTGGCTTGAGACCAACACTCCCTGCAGCTCTAGGTCGACACACTAGGGGTGTGAAATGATGATTTGGGTTTTTTTTTTACCAAATCCTCACCCAGACCAATAGTTGCTGGTGCATCGTGCGCGCAAGTGGCCAGGAATGCTACTTTAAATTTCTTATGGTGGGAATTACGAACGTACCAAAGGGTGACGTAACTGTGCTGTCCAGGTTTTCTTTAACATGTATTTAATAGGTCATGGCCTGGGACTTTTGAATAATGACATAATAACCAGGGAAACGCGCTAGACAGGGACATCTTAACCACTTTCGATGGTAAAGTTTTCTTTGTTAGCACAGTAATATTGCTTCTGACACAAATGAATGAATAAATAATAAAATATATGTAAATGCTTGATAAGTGACAATTTTGATTTTGACCTGTGCAGATGTCAAAGAAGATCTGTAAGCTGGAGAAGGAGACATCGTCATGGAAGCAGCGTTGGGAAAAGTCTCACCAGGCACTGCTGGAAATGGCTGCAGACAAACAACAGAGGGACAGCGAGCTACAACTGACTACTCGACAACTTGCACAGCTACAGAAACTATGTAGGACTCTGCAGGCTGAGAGGACGTCCCTTTTGGCTCAACTTAAAGCTTCAGGTATTCAGTCTTTCCTTCATGTTATGGGACTATGGGAATATTGTTGATTGCTGCTTGTGGATGAGCAAAAGAGTTTACGAACAGTGGTGTAGAATGATCAAAATAGTCGCTCAAATAACTTATGAACTGTTAAATTAAAGATATAGCAAAATGTCGCTGTAACGAACGCCAGTTTAATAAAATGTTCAGAATTGCATAATTATTTTTAGGCCCCTTCCCTTTTCCCTACTTAATATGTGTTATAATATTTAATTGTAACGAATTTCCAACTTTCATTGTAACAAATTAAAATTTAGCCTACTTGCCCCATATTTAACTTTGTTTAAAAAAAGAAATTGAAATGTATTCTGTTTAAATCACTGGGCATTATGCACATGTTCATATACAGCCAATACCAGACTTCGCACTCATTACAACAAACTCGTACACAAAACTGGCCAATTACAATGTCAGGGGAAGGTAAGCAAACTGCTGGACATTTCTGTCAAGCAGGTTGCCTACCTAACAACATGTGAAGATTATGATGCGTTTCTTAAAACATAGGAAGCCTCTGTGGCTGAGGCAGCAGCGCGTTGGCCTCTCACCGCTGCGTCCTTGGTTCAAATCCCGGTCACTCCATGTGAGATTTGTTCTGCACAAAGTGGAGGCGGGACAGACTTTTCTCCGGGTACTCCGATTTTCCCTGTCATCTTTCATTCAAGCAACACTCTCCAATATCAATTCATTTCATCTGTCAGTCATGAATCATTGCCCCAGAGGAGTGTGACAGGCTTAGTGAGTGAATGAATAAATAAATAAATAAATAAATAAATCTTAGTGTGAAGTGGTGAGATGAAAGTCAACATGACAGCGAACCTAACCACAATTTTCAATTTCATGAAAACACTAAAACCATTTGGACATTTTTAAACACATAAATTTCAAACTTTTAAAATTAAGAGACAGCATAATTCAGAGATTTTAAGAGTGACATTAAAATTTTTGCAAAATAATTCCTATGCCAAATATTAATTCAAATCATCAAATTTATATTAATTCAAATCATCAAATTTAAGTATAGAAACTAGAAATTAATAATTCGTTAATTTGTTTAGAACAGAGATGTAAGTTCCAAGAAAGAAAATCACAGGACATATACTCAGATATATTAGGAATCGTTTAAAAAAATTTCATCTATACAGCTTCAAAACTGAGGCGAATACAAAATTTTCAGTAAAACCTTACATTTCACCTAATTTAGGTTGGCAGTTTTAGCAGTACTACAGCATTTTAGCTTAGCAGTGAAAGGGTTATTGCTTGTAGTTGTTTTCAAATCCCATTACTCCCGTTCAAACGAAGAACAAGGATGGTATCTGAGAGATATTTTTCATCTTGAGAGATAATTCTTGGTTTCCTTTCTTTCTTTGTGATATGATCTATCCTCAGTTCTTTGGGGTCCTAGTATTTTCCTCACAATATTTTTCGGCACTAGTTCAAACTTTCAGCTACATATAAAGCCTCCGGGCAGAACACTGTCTGGAAGTGTCTGAGGTTTTGTTATTATTTTTTAAATATATACTAGCAGTTTCCCTCTGGCTCCGCCCGCAGTTTACAAAGTAGGGTGTTGTCCGTTACTATCCTCACGGATGTATTTGCAAAGTTTTGAGTTAATGAAATAAAGCACATGATCTGGTGTGGTAATAGAATGTGATATGTCAACAAAACACTTGAAAATACATCACATAAGGAAATTGAATTAAACGTTCCTTGGAAAGACATTACGCTCCGAACTGCTAAAAAGTCCTTCAAAGATCTTCGTCATGGAGACAAATGTTCTCATAAATTTTCTCAGAATCTACCAATTTAAGTAGTTATTACCTCAAAAGAAAGCGCTTGATCCACTGAGTGTTTTTAGACCAAAACGAACTGCGTACAGTGGAACCTCGATTCTCCATTTTTGGAGGGACCCCGGAAAAAAAGAAAACGTACAACACGAGAAAACGGAAAATCCGGGACGAATGAACCATCAACAATTTGGCTAAACATCACAAAAATGAAATACATATACCTATAATCTTACAAACGCCCCTAAACCAAACCAAACTACAGCCCCAATGGGCCTTGCGCCTACCAAGCGACCGCCCTCGGTTCGAAGGCCTGCAGATTACAAGGTGACGCATGGTCAGTGTGACAAATCCTCTCAGCCGTTATTCCTGGCTCTCTACACCGGGGTCGCCATATCACCATTAAATAGCTCCTCAATTAAAGGTAGCATAATCGTAGAATGACTGAACCTGGAGCCAGCCCTCATATCCAGGTAAAAATGCCTGACCTGGCCAGTAATCGAACCCGGGCCCTCCGGGTGAGAAGCAGGCAAGTTAAACCGCGGGGCTGGCTTCAAACGTTTATTACCGGCACACGACTTAAAAATCTCGAAACTTTACATTAAGTTTTACTGGGGAAACTTTGTCAGTTTCCTCTGAAAACTTCTTTCAGTTCAGCAACTTTGATCACCCAAACTCTTGGAAAAATCTACTACACGTAACACCAAGCCAAACAACAATCGGCCACAAGTAGTTTTTCATTCTCCAATCTAATAAAATAAAGCACATTAGATACAAAAGCGTCCAACATGATGGCAAAATCCTTTTTTTTAAATCTTCCATTGTAATTTGGTCACCGGTATACTGTTCCTAGTCACTTTATAGAAATCTTGTACTGCGTAAATTAGGCCTTCATCGACTTTTAAAGGTTATGTTGAACTCAACAATATGGTTTTGAAAGTATTCTCGAATGCATTATATTTAGTTCTGCCCGTCACTAATCACAATCAAAGTGGAAAAAGAAAAATTATCATTAACACTTCCGAAATTACTATTGTTTGCGACCTTGAGCTCAGCTGGAAAGCGCGCTCGCCGTACAGTCGGTACGAGTGCGAAATGATACAAAAATTTTAAATGTAACATGCGCATGTAAAATGACTGGTTTTTATAAAATTTTAACACAAGAACATGAAATTCCCAGTCTTATATTAGGACGAAAACAGTAATAGGCAATCCCAAAACCTCCCATGGCTTTATGTAGGTCTATGTAAGGTGCAACATCTGTTCTGGACTCAATGACATAATTGTATATGATAATAGTAAAATACTAAATTTATGTAACCTAAGAAGGAGCAGTTTTGATTCCTGCGCAAAAAGTAAAAAAATAAACATCTAACCCTGGGCATAATGTAGACGTACGAACATTTGACGAAACTCGTTCTGTCTTCATATAGAGCTGTCGAAATGCGCTCTTTCTCCTTGCAGTTGTCGTGGGCACTTTCTGCTTTATGATTTCCGAGCATTCTCTAAACAATACTACCTGAATGCGATGCCAAGATGATCCCTTATGCAAGTTCACCGCCGATCGCTTTTCCAGTACAGTAGTTCTTCATATTACCGCAATGATGGGACGTCAACAACAAGATCCTTAAGTATGCTGTAGGCGTCCTTTTGTAAAATACTGTTTCTTGAAAACCGTGTGATTGAGGATTTAGTGTTGATGGAACTGAAATTTCTGGATGGTTGATCTGGGAAATAGTTTCTTCGAGGAACGGAACATGCGGGATTTTTACTACGTGATTTAATTAGGATGCTCGTGGGACCACGTAATTTGAACGAATAATACGGGGAAAGGTTTCCGGGAACATATAAGCGAGGTTCTACTGTACCTCAATTAGAACGAAAGATATGTTTGCTTCAATGAGAAAAATGTTGAAGAAATGAGACATCAAATAGAATGTGCACTTATAACTTTCCTCATAATCAACCAATTTGAATAGTTAAGAGCTGAAATGAAAGAGCTTAATCCACTGAGTGTTCTTAGGCCAAAACGAACTCCGTACCTCAATTTGAACTAAAGTTACGATTTTGCCATTAATGCTTTCACGGCCCGTACTTAGACATGATATTGTATAGGCTTTTGGGCTTGTGCTGTGTCAAGAAAATAAGGTGAAGTTCTTAACGTTTCGCAGAAAACTGTGCTCTGCGTCATCAGAAGAGTTCTTGACTGTCCACAAGAAAGGCTTCTTAAACAATGACACTTTTGAATTTGGAACGTTATAGTAGAAGTAGAAGTGCAAATGGTACATTCATTCCCCACCAGATGGCCCGTAGAACGTGGCACAACGCTAGCGTTCGAAGCGGAAGCTGACCGAACCATCACAGTCAGACTAAGCGGTTCACATAACGTGTTTGCGTAACATATGACAGGTGTAAGACATAGACATAAGCCTGGAATGAAACATCTGGCGACGAGGAACGTACGAATTTGGAAAACACCGAGACGAAATAATAATAGTGAAGGGGCAGGGAAGGGAACTACCTACGTAAATTCTTAATGGCTGGCAAGAACACCGAGACGAAATAATAATAGTGAAGGGGCAGGGAAGGGAACTACCTACGTAAATTCTTAATGGCTGGCAACAATTTACGTAGGTAGTTCCCTTCCCTGCCCCTTCACTATTATTATTTCGTCTCGGTGTTTTCCAAATTCGTACGTTCCTCGTCGCCAGATGTTTCATTCCAGGCTTATGTCTATGTCTTACACCTGTCATATGTTATGCAAACACGTTATGTGAACCGCTTAGTCTGATTGTGATGGTTCGGTCAGCTTCCGTTTCGAACGCTAGCGTTGTGCCATATCCTAGGGGCCATCTGGTGGTGAATGAACATACCATTTCCACTTCTACTTCTATTAGGCCTATAACGTTCCAAATTCAAAAGTGTCCTTGTTTAAGAAGCCTTTCTCGTGGACAGTTGAGAACTCTTCTGAGGACACAGAGCACAGTTTTCTGCGAAACGTTAAGAACTTCACCTTATTTTCTTGACATGGCACAAGCCCAAAAGCCTATATAATATCATGTCTAAAAGATATGATTGTTTCAAAGAGACAAAAAAAATTGAAAAATCAAATAATTTGAGGAAGGCGGAAGTTAAGTGATTTATAGTACCTGATGACAAATCTGTGCATGAATACCTTTCAGTTTTAAAAAATTAAGGAAATCGACTGGATAGAATGGCCGGACTGACTGACTTTAGTTTTCATAATTTTTTTAAATATATAGATATATACCTACAATTCATAGTTCATACCCTTAGGATGTTTTCAACATTGAGTTGCTTGTCTGAAGGGCTAGAATTATGGATTTTTTTCAAATTACTATTAAATAAAGCCTTTCTTTATCTGATTTCAGCCAAACCCAGTACAGTCGAAGAAGCAGCAGCACCACCCGAAACTGATGAGAAAAACACCAGTTCTCCTAATCTGGATACTGTTCTGTCTGAATCCCAGGCCGTTCAGGAAGCAACCCCATCCGCACCAGTGGTAGAGCAACCAAAGCAACCACCACCAGTGGTGGAACAGCCAACACCCGTGGTAGAACAGCCCGTGCCAGTGATAGAGCAGCCAACACCAGTTGTACAGCAGTCAGTGCCAGTGGTAGAGCAGTCTACGCCAGTGGTCGAGGTGCCAGTGTCCGAGCCAAAGCAGCAGGACGTTTGTGTTTTGAAAGCTCTGTCAGAACTAGCCCTGGAGGTGGTGCCAAAGACTACAAGTATACCACAGACTTCCCAGCAGGGTGTTCCAGAAGTAGCACCAGAGGTACCAGATGTACATTCACAGTCGGTATCAACAGTTATATCCTCACCAGAAGAACCTGCAGTGTCTGAAGCTAGCCAACCAGAAAGCAATAAAATACAGCCTGTACCTACTTCACCACATACACCATCGATACGTCAAGTGGAAAATACCACAGTAGTGCCAACTACTACAATCGCGCCAGATGTTAACCAGTTGGAGCCGGCTCCACTAGTGCCGCAGGACTCGTCCTCGGGGGACATGGCTTCGGAGTCGGTACCGGTCGTGTCGGAGAATGCGCCCGTAATTTCACCACCGGCAGATCCTGTGGTATCGTCCAGTGGCGACAGCCCTTCTACCAAGAATAAATCCAAGGAACCTGTAGCGGTCAGCAAGAAGGGAAAGGTAATTAATTAGTCGAACTTGGTGTGCACTTCAGTCTGTGTGTGTCTCATAAAGTGAGTAGTGTTCTACTTTGAATGTGTCAAGGATCCTCCTCCAGAAATTGTGCCTGCTTTTTTTGGAGGGTATTATCAAACTAGAAGTATTATTGAAATGCCACTGATCACTAAATGACTGTAATTGCGATACACTGGGCATTATTGTTTGATAGATGTAATTAAGGCATCTGGAAAACAAATTATGGTTTTAGCCGGAATATATACAAGATGACCTTGAATATTTCGAAGGTATTTAGAAGAAAATTTAAATAGTGAATCTAATTGCAACATATTCAAGCTCTCCTGCAGCTAAGATATATAAATGTCCTAAACTAACTCTAGTAGACATTGCAGCATCATTCGTTTAGATCACCTCCGCCTTGGCTTAAATTCAGTCTCCAAAACATTTACCTCATATGCATCATCCAATTTCTTCATCCTCATATCTTTGCAACACCCTTGTTTTTCTCTCCTATACAAATTTAGTAACATGAGTATGAATTTTGTTAAATTTCCCTATCTTTGGACCTCTGAATAGTTTTCTTGATGCGCCTGCATTCTTAAACTTTTCTTTGTCCTTTTGCCAGTGTCAAATTATACTTGAAAACCCCAGATTTTTGCAACCTGTACAATAAGTACATTTTAGTACATAAAATCTGCAGTTTAAAGTTTGTACAATAATTTTTTTGTCTCCTTTATTTAACTGAAGCGACGAAAATGCTCTCCTTTCCGACATGAATTACTGTGTCTGGAAAAGTGATCCATATTGAGTGCATTAACCCAAGCACCAGTAAAGCACAAGCCACAAACTAAAAAATAACGTCAAGGCCCGAAAAATTTTGGTTTGGTCGTGACCTTGACCTGAGCTGCAATGCACATTGTGAATCCCACTGCACAAGTCAGTGCATTTGGGAAATGATACACATAGACCTTCAAGAAAATGAGTTTTTAAATACTTAACTTCGCATATAAGACGACTACAGTTTTTATAGGTACATTTTTATGTAAAAAATCGTAAATGATGTATTTAGGTGTATAAATGTTTACAACAAGCTATACTGGGGAAAATAAAAGCAATATCCACAATTTAAGACAAATTATTGTACATTTTTAATATTATCATCATCATTCAAAGAAACTGTAATGAACAAATTCAACCAGTGTCGCATTAACATAGATACTTGTCAATATGACCACTGTTCACAGACAGTTGTCATCGCTGAAGATACTGTACTTTGTAGTATAGAATAATGTGGTTTTTTTTTTTTTTTAAGGAATAAACATCAAGGTCACCTTTATTTAGAGTTTGCAGAAAGTTTATTGGAAGTTATATACACAAAACAATGTTCACTTCTTGAATATACTTTTCTTACACTTTAGGAAGTGTAACAATACCACACAATACAATAGCTATGTATGATATATCTGAAAACACTTTTCTGGATGTAAACCAGGTTTGCGTGTATATGTATTTCAGTAGAATACAGTCTTCTTACCTGCCACCCTTTACTTTCCTATTAGTCTTTGGAATTGCTGTTTTCATTTGCATAGATAAAATGCGGGCATGCATCGAGACGTTCTTCACAATCTGCAGTTGATGGACGACCACATTTTACGTGAAACAGTATTTCTCATGTCAAACTCCAGCTGCCTGATTTTGACTTTTCCTTTTTTGTTCATTGAATAACAGAAAACTATTCACTACACACATTTCCAGCTGTCTGAAAAACAGCTTTCAACTGATTTCTGTGAGAATGAATATGTAGATGTGTAATGGTAGTGTTTATCCACCCTACCCATAAAATGATTGATATTTCACTTGAGTTTTCTTCATACCAGGTAGTGAACATTACCATCATCATCAGCGTCCCACTCCAGTCGCCCAGGTGTAGTTAACAAGCCTCCTCCATGAACATTAGCACCAACCTCTTATCTTGCCTCAGCAAAGTCATAATTTTATAAGCTGCAATGGCGTGTTGACTAGACTCGATGACACCTAATCATCATAATTTCTATAAATATACTCTTACATAAGAAGATGGGCAGTATTCAGTATTTGGAAGATAGTGAGTTTGGACCCAACTGTTGGCAGCTCTGAAGATGGTTTCCCATTTTCACACCAGGCAAATGCTGGGACTGTACCTTAATTAGCACCACGGCCACTTCCTTCTCACTCCTAGCCCTTTCCTGTTCCATCGTTACTCCTGTGAGCAATGAAAATAATAACCTAGAAGGGTAAGAAATTCTATTAGATAAAGGGCAAAAGGTGGAATGGTTCAATGAATGAAGATACTGGTAAATGATAAGGGAAGGCCCATGACAGGTCTGAAAATTGAACACTCCCTAAATTTCGGAAACTATCATCACAGCGACATAAGAGTACAAAAGTTGACAAATAGGAGTTGGATATGAAAGATTAAATCGCCTAATATAAGCGAGTAGACGCCGTGATAGCTGCTTCAAGCTCCCACAGGGTGTCGTCCCTTCATTATGATCTCATTTTCGGTATCAGTGAACCCAAAAGTCATGCAATGTATATGAAGAACTGAGACCAAACTAAGTACTATATTCAATTTAAATTAAACCATAAATATTGTTAATACCACCAAATACACCAAATACCACCCGTCTCTAGTCGTGACTTAAAAGTGAAACCTAGTTAGTGTGTTCCTCGTTAACACGTTTTCCCACATAGCACATCGTAAATTCGAAGTCCCAATTCCCATCGTATTAAATCTGTATTAAAAAAATGCCTAGTTTAGCACGTTGCAATTTTTCGCCTTTACCTCTTAGTACGATATATTCCCCAGGCCTGAAAATGTTCTTTGTCATCCCGTGTGTACGGAATGTGATTTCCAACACAGATAAGAGCCCTTGCCACAGGGCAGTCAGAGAAAGTTGCGCGGTAAGAGAAAACTGCCTTGAATTCTCAAACACAGAGGGGCAAGCTGTTAGTTCAGTTTTGCGTTATTGATTGGCAACAAAGACTTTATAATAGACCAACCAGGACAATGCTGTGTTAAAGTACAGTAATAAAATCCACTGCAGCTAGGAGCGCTGAATGCAATTTTTACGTGTTTTTGTCGAAGCTGTCCTTTTGACATAAGTATGTCTTATGGCAGAGAGTCATCCGAAATTGTGTCACAGAAGTTAGTGCCACAATATATGTGACGGAAGTTCAACCGTGCAGCTGTCGATGGGTGGTCACGACCGAGAGACATATTTATGATCATTTGATTTTCGCAAAGGGAAAAGTGGTTAATTTTTTGTTCTGTAGAAAGGTCTTTGTTAGCAGTGAGATTGCTGAATAACCCTGTGCACTTGACTGTGCTTGTATTTCACATTCCAATCAGAAGTTAAAAATTTATTACGCGTTGAGTGGTAAAAAGAAGTGAAGTGAATATTTGTCGCATGGCAGCCTACTTACGGACTAGGCCTAATCGCATAATTGTGAGAAGTTTAAATTAAAAGCTCAAGGTTTCCACCTGTTCAATACTATTTGTTGTCACCTTGAAATGAAATGGCGTATGGCTTTTAGTGCCGGGAGTGCCCGAGGACATGTTCGGCTCGCCAGGTGCAGGTCTTTTGAGTTGACACCCGTAGCCGACCTGCGTGTCATGATGAGGATGAAATGACGACGAAGACCACACATACACCCAGCCCCCATGCCAGAGAAATCAACCAATTAAGGTTAAAATTCCCGACCCTGCCGGGAATCGAACCCGGGACCCCTGTGACCAAAGGCCAGCACGCTAACCATTTAGCCATGGAGCCGGACAGTTGTCTCCTTAAAAAAGTTAAAAAAGTTACATATATTTGTTGAAACTAGTTTCGGTTTTACCAGAGACCACCATCAGTCAAAATCAAAGTTTAGGCAAGACATGAATATAGGTAAAATTTATGGACAAGCATGAAAGCATGAGATTTGAGAAACTCTCATAAAATTGCATGTCCTTTGCAAGCTCGCAGCTTTCCTCCAATTTGAAGACTGCACGTCACAGAAGACCAAGTATGATACTTGTTTCAGCTGACCTGAGTTCTAGAAGATTCCTCAAGTGCTGGTATTTTAGTGTTTCACCTGGTCTTCTGTGAGGTGCAGTCTTCAAATTGGAGGAAAGCTGAGAGCTTGCACAGGACATGTGATTGTGATGAGTGTTTCTCAAATCTTTATTTCATACTTGCTTCATAAATTTTATCTATATTTTTTTATTTATTTTTTTAATTTTTGCTAGTTGCTTTACGTCGCACCGACACAGATAGGCCTTATGGCGACGATGGGACAGGAAAGGGCTAGGAGTGGGAAGGAAGCGGCCGTGGCCTTACTTAAGGTACAGACCCAGCATTTGCCTGGTGTGAAAATGGGAAACCACGGAAAACCATCTTCAGGGCTGCCGACAGTGGGGTTCGAACCTACTATCTCCCGAATACTGGATTATCTATATTCATGTCTTGCCTAAACTTAAGACCAAAACGAGTTTCAACAAATATATGTAACTTTTTTTAAGGTTACAACAAATAGTATTGAATAGGTGGAAACTTTTAGCTTTTGTTTTACACTATATTGCTCTTCAGTTTGGATTAATATGAAATTTATTACCTATGATTAATTGTGAGAAGTTCAGTAGCACAATATATACAGTATCTTTCTTGTGATAGCCTAGTTATGGATAAGAAAAAGGACTTGACACCACTCGTTAATGAAGACAAAATTAAAATCCTTCAGGAAGCAGATAGGAATCCACATCTTAAGCGCATAGAGTTGGTGCGAACGCTAAAACTAGCATCTTCTACTTTGAACCCTATAGTAAGCAGCTGAGACAAAATAGAAACATAAAAAGGAAACAAGTGGGCGAAGGAACGTTTCCGACGTTGGAAAAAATTATTTTGAAAATGTTCAACCAAGCACGTGCTGCAAATATCCCAGTAGATGGAATGTGGAAATGTAGTTCGCAAGAAAGCAACTTACGTTGCCAACAAAATGGGACTGACAAATTTTGCTATACCAAAAGATGGTTTGATTGTTTTAAAAGCAGACATGGTCTAGTTTATTAATGTGTGAGAGGAGAAGCAGCCAGTATTGATGAGTGACTGTTGAAATATGGACTACTGTTATACTACTGTCACTGCTGAAAGATTGAGAGTGCAATAAAGTCTTCAATGCTGACAAAATGGGATTTTTTTTTTTTTTTTTTTAGCCTACTTTCCAACGGAACTCTAGCATACAGAGGAGAGCCATGATGGGAAGCTAAGCAAGGAGAGATTAGCTGTCCTGCTATGCTGAAAGAAGAGCAGCACAGAAAAGTTGCCACAACTTGTCTTTGGCAAAGCCATAAAGCCTCGGTGTTTTAAAAATGTTTGTAGCTTGCTGTGCCAATACAAAGCCAATGGCAATGCTTGGATGACGTCATCCTTATTTGAAGAATTTTTGTACACGCTCAAGACCAAAATGGAGGCCAAAAATTGTAAAATATTACTGCTAATCAATCGGTGTGCTGCTCATCCTGTAAATGTACGTACCAGGAATGTAAATGTGGTATTTCTCCCGGCAAACTGCACAAGCCGACTACAGCCCCTCGATCAGGGTATGATTCACTGTGTCAAAAAGAAGTACCACAAAATGCTGGTACGAAAAAGGTTGGCCAACATCAGTAGTGCTGGTATGAGGAAGGTCATGATCCTAGATGCTATGCACTTTTAAAAATGTTCTTGGGTCTCTGCTGATCAAACTACGATTAGCAACTGCTTCCATAAGGCAGGATTTCGAGTGGAAAACAGAACTGTCAGTAGTGCGGAAAATTACGTTGAAGTCACTGAAGAGCTTTAGGAATTTCGCTGCTATGTTGGTTGTGACAATTATGTTGCCATTTGTCAGGCTCAGAAAATCAGTAACATTTTAGAAGAGCATATGGAAGAAGAAGAAGAAGAAGAAGAAGAAGCCACAACACTTACCCTAGCAAAGGCATTGGAAGCGATGGAAGCAGAACCTTGTGTCCAATTTGGTGGTTGACCAAAATGACATGAACATTCTGTCACAGTAGGCTCGACCCTGTGTACTTTGGGGCAGAGAACCAGAAAACGAACCACATTGGATATGGTTTTTGAACGTCGTTAAGACAACTTGGTGATTTAAGAGCCTATGTTGTGTTTTACATTTGAAACATCCGTTCGATGTGGACAGTGACATAATGCTGAGTGTTTTGTATACAGCTATTATTTTATTTTATTTCATTTTATTTTTATTACAGTACTGTCAGTAAATGTTCGTATGATGAAGTGACATGAATCTTCCTGAAAAACTTTCTAAATGCCTGTACGTAGAACTTCGTGATCTCTAGGCCTGCGCTGATTAATTTTTTGAAATGTCAGTGTAATGTGGACAGTGACAAAAACTGTGTGTTCCGTATATAGTCGTAATCATGTACTGTACTGTGTTTACATTTATTAAGGTATTGCCAATAACTGTTCTCGTGATCATGCACTTTAAATTGGTGTGGTACAACTGAAGTTAAAATAAGTCTATAGTCCACCATTCTGGAGAAGACCGACAGGGACGAGTTGGACAGAAAAAAAAGACTAATATCCAAATCTTAAATGACGTTAATGAGAAACGGACCTTAATTTATTCAATAGAGCAGAGGAAAGCTAAATTTCTTGGACACATCCTACGATATGACACCTTTCTCCAGAATGTCTTCGAAGGAAAGGTCCTAGGGAAGAAGTCGAGGAGAAGACCACGTCTCCCATGCCTTAGGAACAGGATCACTCAGCTGGGTTTTGCTTCCTATGTCACGATGAAAATGACTGCTGAAGACTGTGGGATGTGGCTGCAGTGATAAGGCTTAGCCTTTAGATAATGGATGGATGGATGGATGGATACTCCACCAATAACAGCATCTTTGACAGGTCATTTGTAGGCGCCGTTAAGTAATAAGGCATTCATATACTGTATTTCATTAAATAGTTACATAAATCTGCAGGCAACGGTAAAGCGATGTACCCTTCATTTAAAAAATAGAAACTGCTAGTTTGACAGTTGGCATGTACTTATTATTCACGGACGAGTTGGTCTGAACCAATGCCGAGTACTGCCGAAGTTTCGTGTTAAAGATGGCGCCAAAGTCGCTTAATTGTGTATGGCAAGTATAACCTCCCGAGAAATTCATGCTTGAACAATGTGACGCCGAGGTACCAGAATTTAGTCCCGCAGGAGTTCTTTCATGTGCCAGTAAATCTACCGACACGAGGCTGACGTATTTGAGCACCTTCAAATACCACCGGACTGAGCCAGGATCAAAGAAAATCTAGTCTGTTCACGAAGGAAGACTTCTCTAAGATGAAAACGCAGAGCAAAGTTCTCTGGGAAACATAAAGAATTTCACCTTGTTTTCTTGACGCAGCAAAAGCCTAAAAGGTGTACAGCTTATCATGTCTTAAGATTAGTATTTTAATCACTGATGTACTGAGGAATTTATAACCTTCAAAACTTGTGTACCTGCATGTCAGCTCTTCTCTTGTTCCCTCAGTGCTTAATACAAAGTGTAGCCCCCACTACTACACCCTGGGGTGTACAAAATTCCCTGTACCTGCGGCAAGGTATACATTGACCAAACATGCCGGTCCATTGGCGCTCACGTCAAGGGACTCCAAAGGAATATCCGTCTCAACCAACCAGAAAAATCAGCAATACCTGAGCACGCCCTATCGTCAGGTCATGATGTCGTTTTCCAAGATGTTCGAGCTCTTACCCATACTAGGCACTACAGGTCCAGGATTATAAGGGAAGTTGTGGAAATACATAGAAATCCTAACTATTTCAACAGGGAAAATGGCTATCAATTAAGTAATATGTGGTTGCCAGCCATTGAGGATTTACGTAGGTAGTTCTCTTTTCCTGTCCTTTCACTATCATTATTTCGTTTTGGTGTTTTACAAAATCGTATGTTCCTCATCACCTGATGTTTCATTCCATTTTAATTTAATTTTGAATACAGTGTATGTGAATTGTAAGAGACAGTTGTTCATTGTAAGCTGAGAGAAGTCTAGCATCCAAAATGCCTCGGGCTGTTCCTTTCATAGTTTTTATATTTTAATGTGATGTGTTCTTTTCAGGAGGTTGGAAAGAAACGGAAAAAGTAGGAGATGCTCAGTAGGTACGTAACTCGGTGTGCAGAGAAGCTAGTTTGTGTGTGTGTGTTCCAAGTTTGCTCTGCTTACTAACAAAATGACCACTGCAAACATTGAACGGGGGAATACAGAGTAGGAACACAAAATGCCAAGTGGAGAGTTCAGCGGATGTCGCAAAACACTGCTCCTCATTACAGACGCTAGCAGGTAGATCAGGGTTGGGCAAATGTTGCACACTACTGCACAGTGGGCTACTCTTGGTGCAGATATAGCAGCTGTAGAGGCCAGGATAGACGGCAGCGATTCAAACGTTCTTGTGTTTATGTTTCAGTAATTGATAAGTCATAAATGAAAGAGAAGTTCCACCTAATCAATACTATTTTATTGTCACATGTAGGACCGGTTTCGACCTCTCAAAAGGTCATCCTCAGTTACACTAGAATTGCATTTACATATTATGCCTCATATTGAGAGCTAATGACATACTCTAGAATTCAACGATTTTAAAGTGGTTACACCCATGTTGAGAATTCAATATTATACAATTACAAAAATTAATTGCTCTTATTACACTCAATGTACACATGTAAGAAACTAATATGAGTTTGTCTTTTCTTTAATGTGATAATAATCTGTATTATAGTCGTTTTAACAATAATAATTTTACAATTGTTCAATTAAGTTCATTTCATACAGGACTAAATATTCAAAAGATTGGAGATCAATTAAACTGACTAGGCAAATGCCTATGTTAAAAATACTCTGGCATTATCATCACATTAAAGAAAAGACAAACTCATATTAGTTTCTTACATATGTACTTTGAGTGTAATAAGAGCAATTAATTTTTGTAATTGTATAATGTTGAATTCTCAACATGGGTGTAACCACTTTAAAATCGTTGAATTCTAGAGTATGTCATTAGCTCTCAATATGAGGCATAATATGTAAATGCAATTCTAGTGTAGCTGAGGATGACCTTTTGAGAGATCGAAACCGGTCCTACATGCGACAATAAAATAGTATTGATTAGGTGGAACTTCTCTTTCATTTATGACTTATGGTGACTATCAGTACGGAATAAAAAATGAAATTTTTCAATCAAGATTCAGTAATTGATGTCGCAGTCATATAAAACTGACTGGGAGGTGTAAGGTTTCACTTTACAAATGAAAATATTTATAAAATCATCCTTGTCAATACAAATCAAGTCATCTGGTAGATGAAGCTGTATTTCATCTTAACAGTCAGCAAGTTTTATTTGAAAATTCAAGAACGATCTATTAGACGAGAGGACTTTGAACCTCAATATGTTTTTAACTCGCTAATCATGTTCACTGTCACTTCACTTCATTACGATTCTTAATTTGTTTGCGTATTATGTAATTACTGTTTTGCTACTGAAGATGGCCTTGAGATTAGCCTGAAACATGTATAGACTTTGCTTCATCTAACAGATGACTTGATTTGTATTGATAAGGAGGATTTTATAAGTATTTTCATTTGTAAAGTGATAACCGTCAATACAGAATGAGATTTATAACTTGCAAAGGTGTAAGGTTTTCTTCATTAGATATATATGAAAAAATAAGACTATTTCAAGGGTTTACATTGCAGCTACTGTATATACTCCAGTTTTCATCAGCCGGGTGGCAGGAATGAGTAGCTGGACGGGGAATACTATGTGAAAAAGAATATAAAAAAATATTAAGAGTAATATCATCAGACAGGTAAACACTAACTGCAAAACTGAACTGTTTTAGTGTTGTCACGAACAAGACATAACAGAGTATTTTGAACTTCTAGTGGTCTACTGCTCGTTCATAATCATATGTAACATTGGGGCATACCACTAGCTTGCCGTGGACTGCCATACGGGTTTGTGACGTCATGCAGAATAGAGTGCTCGCATGCGATTCCACACTTATCCCGACACTGTTCGTGCACGACACTACGTGACAGTCAAACTAAGCATTTGAACTCCGTTGTAATTGATATGAAGATTTATCATTTAAATAAACAGTTTTACAGTATATATGTATATATTAATTTGGAGCACCCAGTGACCCAAGTATGTATCAATATTATGCAACTATATTTAGGTTATGTTAGCTGGGCAGTCTGTTAGAATGGCAGGGCTATTAAAAAGGTCCTAGGGAGAACACTGTACTCATTGGCCTGCAGAAGTTAGGTTCTTTGAATATATAATCTATCGGAGAGGTTTAAAAAAAAAATTAATTTAAATTATTTTTAAATATGAATATTAATTAATTGAGTACAAATAAATGTTGCAGACAATCTTGGCAGATATTTGCATTTCTCTTGTGTTCAAAAATTAATATTATTGTTACTTTGAGTAATAATACCTAAATGTCAAAAACATTTAAGCTCTTTAGGCTTTATCAATCGTGAAATTACCAACGTTTCGCCCCAGTGTAGCAGAGGGCTCCTAAATGGTTCTTGCATAACAGAGTTATAACAGAATAATTCCTTTCAAAGATCCTGTCCAGCATTTTTTTCTTTCATTTAATCGTGGAAGTCTGGTAAAAGAAAAAGTAACATATTAGAGAAAGAAACCTCTCTGGGAAAAGATTTGAGAGAGACACACACTGGCAGGGAAAGATACAGATTGCTACTGCTCCACCACATGGGAAGACTATTAATGGGAAGGCAATGATGGTCAATCTGCACCTATGCAGGAGCTTAGCACACCGCCCATGACGTAGATGGACTGTGGGATTCATGTAGGCTTTCATAGCCTTCTAAGTAATCTCTGGAGCTCCTTCAGGTTGTTAGCTCATGTTGAACTTTAAATGTTTACATGGTTTTTGCAGCAAATGCAGCTGTCATCTTCAAAGTAAGCAACCCAGTTATTTGACATGAAAGGTCGGTAAAAATTTAATGTTTGACACAATTGAACAGCCTTAAAGCCCGCTCCAGAGAACTGTGGGTTGTCTTCATTTTTGTATCTGTGTCATACAGTGTGTGCATGATCCTCATTAGATGCTTGAAGTCTTTTATTGTAGGTTTTATACAAAATTCTTAAGATGTGTTCAGGCGCTAGGTTTAGAGTGATTTCTGTATTTGTATGCTTATCTTCTTTTTTTTAATTTGTTTAGCTTAATCTAGTGCTAAATGTGTTAGTGACGCTCTTTGTGAAGATGTCTGCATGAAATTTTGCTTTCATATTAAACCAGACTGGATACTGAAAAAGCAGAGGAGGAAAGCTCTTAAATAGACTATGTTCTTAACGACATACCACTAATAGATTAGATTGAGCAATGGAAGAAATGAAAGTAGTATTTCAACATTACATCTTCAGCAGTCAGAGACAACTAGCAAACATGCCCTGTCCACATGAATAAAGGGAAAGTGTGTCTTTATTCCCTTATTGAGCGTTTCTATGTTAAAGTCACCGGATTACTTGTCTTCTATACTGACCCACCTCAGATAGCTCACCAGTTCATTCTTAACTCTTGGTCAACCCCCTTTCAAACTTCACAAAGCCCACTCCTCCTCCTCCTCTGGGTTGGTAATTTTTATACACATGGTGGTTTTAACTGCCCTGGTTAATATTAATTCACTCCCTCTGGGTGGGGGACACAGACGAAGAATACACCCACAGTATCCCCTGCCTGTCGTAAGAGGCAACTAAAAGGGGCGACCAAAGGATGATTGTATAGAACCATGAAACTACTTGTGATTAGTACCACCGTGTGGGGAACACCATGGGTCGCTTTTACTTGCACGTAGTACCACTATATTAGGTACCGAATAGGTTTGTCATTAGTAGCAAATGAGAGCGCGACGGCTTTTACAGTACCTGTGATTAATAGCACTATATGAGCGACACCATGGGATGACAGAACGCATGGTTCTAGCTTGCCTGTGATTAGTACCCGCTATATGAGGAACACCACGGGATAGTACTAGTCCCTGTGGTTAGTCCACTTATGTGATGAACACCATAGGATTGTGTTGCCTGTAAATGGCGCCGCAATGTGCGAAACACCATAGGTCTGTAATACATGTGCGAATTTCGTTACCTGTGAGTAGTACCATAATGTGTGGAATACCGCGAGTCTACACTACTTTTCATTAGTACCGCAACATGACAAATACCATGGTTCTACTTTTCTAGCGATAAGTACCATTATGAGAGGCCGCTGGCTTGGATTTTGGACTCCTTTTGACTACAAGCATCATCGTTTCAGTATTATGCTATAGAAGCAGTCCCTTGGTCAGTGATACTATTGTTTTACGCCAACTTCTGTGCATGTGAGGCTCTGTGGGTTGGTTCCACTGATCGTTTTTAATTCATATCCATCCATTCATTCTTCATCCTCATCTTTTGAATTCTGGTCAGTGGAGGATTTTGTACTTTTAATTTGTCATTTCGTTTCATTTCGTACCATTAGGGGCTGATGACCTTGATGTTAGGCCCCTTTAAACAACAATCATCATCATCATCATGATCACCTAATATTAATTCTGACCACTTTAGTTGTCACAATGGTCAAATGACAAAACCAATAATTACTTAAAATAATGAACACTTTGAAACAATATACCTAGTGCACTTCACCTGTTGAATATAATCTCTAGAAACTTGGTGACATACTAAAATAACTGAATGCAGAAAACGAGGTATATTAACACATTGTGGATGGGACCTGAATCTACTTGTGTTTGACTGGCCGAACGTTGCTGACGGGTCCCGAGTTAACTCGTGTTCACGAGACTTGTACATTAGGTGACATCTGTTGGAACTTCTGAAACTAGCTAGTGGTCTTGGTTTATAGAATCTGTTTGTTGTAGGCTTTGTTTATTCCATGCTCCCGGTAATT
The DNA here is from genome assembly GCF_040414725.1 of Anabrus simplex. NCBI lineage: Eukaryota > Metazoa > Arthropoda > Insecta > Orthoptera > Tettigoniidae > Anabrus > Anabrus simplex. Next base: position 95,890,664 of record NC_090277.1, on the reverse strand, counting down.
TTCGTTCTTCTGTTTTATGCTTCAGTTTCTTAGTTTTCCAACCTAATTTTTACGTCTTTCAAAGAGCCATGTGGTGGGTAACGGCATGTTTAGATCAGGATGAAATATTTTAATAAACTACATGCAGATAATTATTCTGAATGCCCAATTAACGTTGAAAAACGTGAACTCAATATTGAAAGCTCTCCTGATGAAAGTGTGAGTAGTGACAGTGAAGATATACACCCTTCAAAACAACGTGAAATCTGTATAAATTGCCTATGACCCTTCACCAAGGTTATTGCTATACAACTTATCACCGGGCGAGTTGGCCATGCGGTTAGGAGCGCAGAGCTGTGAACTCACATCCGTGAGATAGTGGGTTCAATCCCCACTGTCGGCAGCCCTGAAGATGGTTTTCCATAGTTTCCCATTTTCACACCAGGCAAATGCTGGGACTGTACCTTAATTAAGGCCACGGCCGTTTCCTTCCCATTCCTAGGCCTTTCCTGTCCCATCATTGCCATAAGACCTATCTGTGTCGGTGCGACGTAAAGCAAATAGAAAAAAAAACCGACAACTTATCACACCGGAAAACATTTTTAGGACTCCTTCAGAAGGTTCCAGTTAATGCAAATATTATCACAATCAGTACTGTAACTACTGCAATTTATTGAAATACTGAACAGATAAACGTTGACTCAACTAAGTGTAAATAACAAGGATAATGGGCGCCACCTGCAAAACAATTGCAGGAATATTTAATTATGTAGAGCAACGAGCCACTCCCTCTCCCAAGGCTGACGAGGCTCCAGACTTGCTTTGTAACCTTACCTGTTGCTATATAACCCCTGAAATTAAATTTGGGTAACATGCCAGGTTCAGCCTTACTCCACTGACTAAAGACTCACTTAAAGTTTGATTCTATGACTTTACTCCCAGAATAAGAACTAATATGTGACAAACACCAACAAAAATAAACACTTATGCAACCCACTTAGTGCTTGCTGTTTACATAGAGCTAATATACACACTACTACCCAACAAAATCATCTCTTCACGAGATTTACTCGTTTGCCGTCTACAAAGGCAAATTACACATCATTAAACTCACCAATAAAAATCGAACATCGAATAAGAACTAATATACCTCCAGGTAAGAGCCCCACTGCACTCCGCTGTAACCGTGAATCCTAATCTGGTAGAGAAAAGTACGACGACTATTTCTCTACACATGGATGCAACCTTCTTTACTAACAGCATCCCTAACCTTATTTACACTTCTTCGTCGTCTTGAATTCTTTACAATTGCTGGCTGGACAGAAAGCGTTACATGTCCGGAGGCAAGCAAACAGCAAAATTCTCCACCAACTGAAGCTGCATACTCGGGTGACAAGTTCCAAACAAACACTTTCTTTTACAGAAAGTCCACTGCAAAGCCGGTAAGTCGTTGAGATTATACCATGATCACTCCGTAACAGATACTCACGTACAATATCAGATCGTATAGCAAACTGCCCAAATACGTCGCTCCCGCAGACCAGTACAAATGAGAAACACACAGTATCAGCATCAGAGTCAGAAACACAATGAGAATCAGAATCAGAATGACTCGCCACACACGCGTACCCACTTATATATCCTTGCTACACGTGGTAATCGCGTCCTGAAAAGTTTAGTGGTAGCAACGCTCACACCGGCACTTCTTCCCGCGTCACTCTGTCAACACAAACCTCGCTCAAAACAAAGCCCTCGCATTGGCTATCGAGTATATGATGTGACATAGACCGTCCACTCATGTATGTCCACATTGATTCACTCCAATTCTTCAACCGATACAACCTGCCGTACCCCGTGTTTTCAAGCCACCTGTTGCAACACATCCAACTGACTTCAACCGTCCTTCCCGATATAGTCGCAGTTTTCCCGGTTGCACAATCCTTACGGCTAGGCCATATTTACAGACTCTTACCCAAACGGAAATATAATGATGAACATATGCAATATTCCCTAACTATACATTCTTCTTATAATATTACGTTTTCTTTTTACATGGTAAATAAACAAAATTACATGATTTTAACCTAACAAACTATATACGAAAATTTCCTAACCTAAAAACTTGGGGGTCGTACATACGTACGGTTACAGTACAAGGTTAGTGAAGCCAGGCTCATTTGAATCTATGCTTGTACTTTTGCATTAAGTTGCTCATGAAATGGCCGGGCACGGGAGAAGAACAGTACGAGGAGCATCCGGTCAGCAATGTGTTACAGAGTAGGCTAATGTGCCTACATGTAATGAATATTTCATTTTCAAGACTGTGTTGTACTTCAAATGAACTTTCAACATGCTCTGAAAAGGGCACCTGGAATTGATGACACATACCCTCAGAATTACTGACTACCTTAAGAGAATTATTATTTATAAGTTTCATATTCCGTATTGATTGGATTCAATGTAATAGACAAGAAAAATGTTCCATCTATCAATACATTTATTGTGAATAAATTATTGCACTAGTACCGGTTTCGGCCCCTCTCGCCCATCATCAGCTAGCACACAAATTTACAGTCATTAGACAAAATTACAAAGATGTTACGTAAGAGCATCCGGATGTCTAATGAAAAATGGAAGTAAAATATATTGCAGTATGTTGCGTTAAAATATCTCGGATTAAAAGTGGTGATGGTTAGAATAAACTAAAACCTATCGATTGAGCATGGACACGAGTACATAAACACATTAAAATATATGCCACATCATAAGACACTAAAAAATATAGCACATTAAACACATTAAAACATGGTATATTTTAAAAACGTCTATTAAAATTTGAGTTCATGTTGCGTTGCATTCATTCTTCAATCCTCTTGTAGTTCTTGTGTAGATTAAGTTGTATTAGGTGAATATCGAGAATGTTCTATGGCTAATATATTTTGTATTGGTATGTTATAAGAACTCTTGTCATTAAAATTTGAAAATTGAGTACTGTGCAATTCAACTGTTGATGTAGTCAGGTAAGATTTATATATACAGCAAGATAGGGTTTAATTTTAGAGCAGTTGGTGGTGACACTTCTCTCGTCTATGCACATTATATGGTTGTTATCTGTAAAGAAAAGCTAATATGAGTATAGCGTATGTATGAAGGAATGTCTGGATGTATGTGTGAAATGAAAAGAGTACTTACTGTTGTTGCTGTGGAGGTTGTGTACTGATATGTTTGGAGATTTGTTGTGTTCTGCTGCGAGTACGTCTGGGGTTCATGTGAGCTGTGTGGAGGGGATGGAGGAGTGGCTATTGTGAAGGTAGGGGCGGGGTTAGGTTTGTGATTCGTCGGTTTGTTATGACGTGTGTTTACTAATTTGAGATAGTCATTTTTTATTGCAGGAATGACTTTGTCAAAGATGATACTGGTTTTCTCTGTAATGTCGTTAATGTTATGATTGGGGTTAGCGTATTGATCCAAAGAAATATAGAAATCATCGGTTATGTTGAGCAGGGGGTCCTTAGAGTTATGTTTAATATCAGTGTTCTCCCTAGGACCTTTCTAATGGGCGCACCGCCCGGCCGTTTTTAGAGACCGCTCGGCTAATATAACCTATATTTGTGCTCATTACATAATATTAATAGGTACATATTGAGTCATTGGGTGCTCGGAACCAATTAAATGCTGTAAAACTGTTAATTTAAATGATAAATCATTATTATTAGCATAACTGCATCAATTACATCGGAGATAAAATGTTTAGCTTGACCACTACGTAGTCGCGATCGGGGGTCTCGATTAGCGTGAAATCGCTTGCGAGCCCTCTTTTCTGCATGACATCACAAATCCGTATGGCAGTCCACGTGTCCACAGCAACTGAGTGGTAGGCCTAAATCCACCGTTACATTATTTGGAAGGTGCAATAGAACACTTGAAGTTCAAAATACTATGTTATATCTTGTTCGTGATAATAACATTACAATAGTTCAATTTTGCAGTTAATGTTTACCTTTCTAATATTATTGTTAACGTCCTGAGGGGAATGCATTGAAATTTCTTTTCAGATTGAAGTGTTACGTAGTATTCCCCGCCCGGCTAGTATTCTTGCCACCCGGCTGACAAACATTTCTGGGGAGAACACTGAATATCATCATGTCATTATTGATGTCTGTGAAGTTGTGCTTAGATTCTTCTACATGCTGGCCTATTGATGAGAAATGGTTGTGCTTTACTGCATTTATATGTTCATTGTAACGGATGGTGAAGTTTCTGCCTGTACGTCCAATGTAGCTTGTGTCACAGTTGTTACATTTGATGCGGTAGACACCTGATTGGTTGTATTTATTATTATTATTGACTGTTTTGGTGTTGTGTATAGTGTTGGTGCTGTTGTGTGTGGTTTTGAGTGCTATTTTCAGGTTGTGCTTCTTAAAGATATTAGTTATAGTATATATATTGGTGTTGTTGAAGGTAAATAGGACATAATCTTTTTTCGGTTTGGCTGTTTTGATTAAGTTTTAGGTTGGGATTTTATTTTGTGGATGATTTTGTTGACCATTTCTTTGCTGTATCCATTGTATTTGGCTCTGTTGTGGATTAATTTTAATTCATTATTTCGATCTTCTATTGTAATTGGGATATTGAAAGCTCTATGTATCATACTATACTAGGCTGCTCTTTTATGTGTGTTAGGATGAACGGAGTCATTTTTTATGGTATTTAAAGTGTGTGTGGGTTTCCTATAGATCTTGTAAGATAAGCGAGTGTCATGCCTGGTTATTGTTAAGTCCAAGTAATTTAAGGTACGGTTATTTTCTGTTTCTTTAGTGAATCTAATTTGGCGGTCTAAATTGTTAAGTTTATCTAGTATAATATCTGCATCAGTGAATCTGTTATCTATAATTACGAAGATATCGTCGACAAATCTACACCAAAAATATATATTATCTATTTTATTAATTGACGTGTGTTCTAGGTAGTCGATATATATTTCTGCTAATATTCCGGAAGCAGGAGATCCCATAGGTAATCCTTGTTGCTGATATATGGTATCATGAAATTCGAAGTAGTTATTGTTTAAGGCGAATTTAAGCAGAATCACGAATTCTTCTATTTCTAAGCTGCTCAAGTTACTATGGTTTTTTAGGTTAGATTCAATTATTTTGACTGTTCGTTTAATAGGAATGTTAGGGTACATGTTTATTATATCAAATGAAGTAAGGGTATGATGTTTTTCGATCTTTAGTTCTTTGGTTCTGTTGCAAAAATCTATTGAGTTTTGTATTGTTTTGTTTGCTAAAAATGAATAATGCTTTTTCAAAAATTTCTGAATGAATTGTGATAACTTATAGGTTGGACTGCCTTTATAGTTTATAATCGGTTTCATGGGTACATTTTCTTTGTGTATTTTAGGGTAGGCCCTTGCGGATGGTAATTGGGGGTTCATAGTTATAAGTTTAGCAGATTCTGTTTCGGTGAGAATAAAGTGTTTATTTATTTATTTATTCACGAAGCACAAGATACAGCTACACTGAGCAAATTTCACGTGCACTGTGTTCTTGAGTAGATTTTTAAAATTCCTTTGTATATTATTGGTTGGATCTCGGCGTTTAATTGAAAAAGTGTTGTTCTGGAAACATTCTTTAGTCTTTGTTACGTATTCATTCTTATCCATAATGACCCTAGTGTTGCCTTTGTCGGCTTTTGTTATTAGTAGATTGTTCTTTTTTATTTTGTTTTTGAGTTTGTTTAGGTTCGATTTATTGGTGGTATTCATGTTTAGGTTATTATTGTGAACATTATTGATATATTGCGGGATCTTTCTACTGATTTCATGTCTAACTTCGTCTCGTATATCGTACAGAATTTTTTGTAAAGGGAGTTCTGTTTCGGTAATGGCAGTTATAATATTCTGATAAGATGATGCATTATGTTCTATTTACCTTCAACAACACCAATATATATACTATAACTAATATCTTGAAGAAGCACAACCTGAAAATAGCATTCAAAACCACACACAACAGCACCAACACTATATACAACACCAAAACAGTCAATAATAATAATAATAAATACAACCAATCAGGTGTCTACCGCATCAAATGTAACAACTGTGACACAAGCTACATTGGACGTACAGGCAGAAACTTCACCGTCCGTTATAATGAACATATAAATGCAGCAAAGCACAACCATTTCTCATCAATAGGCCAGCATGTAGAAGAATCTAAGCACAACTTCACAGACATCAATAATGACATGATGATATTAAACATAAACTCTAAGGGCCCCCTGCTCAACATAACCGAAGATTTCTATATTTCTATATTTCTTTGGATCAATACGCTAACCCCAATCATAACATTAACGACCTTACAGAGAAAACCAGTATCATCTTTGACAAAGTCATTCCTGCAATCAAAAATGACTATCTCAAATTAGTAAACACACGTCATAACAAACCGACGAATCACAAACCTAACCCCGCCCCTACCTTCACAATAGCCACTCCTCCATCCCCTCCACACAGCTCACATGAACCCCAGACGTACTCGCAGCAGAACACAACAAATCTCCAAACATATCGGTACACAACCTCCACAGCAACAACAGTAAGTACTCTTTTCATTTCACACATACATCCAGACATTCCTTCATACATACGCTATACTCATATTAGCTTTTCTTTACAGATAACAACCATATAACGTGCATAGACGAGAGAAGTGTCACCACCAACTGCTCTAAAATTAATGCTCACTTTGCTAGTTGTTACAGAGGGTTCACATCGCCTCCTGGTCCCACTTCTCCTTCTACTGTCAGAAGGCCAGCTGGGACTATGTTAGTTTGACAGAGGCTTCATTTTGTTCCCAATAGCACAGCAGTAGTTGCTACCTTCCTTTCCCCTCAAAGCTCGTGTCTTCGCGCAAGTTTCTGCCATCAGATAATAATTACACTACAGCAATTCCAGGAATTTTCCCCTTTTTGGAAGCACCCACAGAAGTCTTCTGGCATCATTGTGTTCAGCACCTCCTTTGAGCCCACTTGGATCTCATCAGTGGAGTCAAAACCACCATTTCAACCGGACTTTCATTGTAGCGAAGACGTAGAAGTCGCAGGAAACCAGAAGAGGTTATTTGGGGGGGGGGGGGGTGTAGATTGATTATCATCTTATAATATTTTTTAACCTCTTAACATACCAATTATTTACAAAATTGTGATCATTTTTTTACCTAATTTTTTATTGTTAAAATGGGCTATTTATTGAAAACTAATGACAGTGGTAACAATGAAAATACATTTTTCGAACTTAACAATGAAATATAAGCGACTGAAAAGTTCCTGTTTTAAAATCCCGAGTATACTCGTGATACTTTTTACGGGTTCTAAAATAAATAACACAGCACTAAACAGATTGCAAGTAATACAACATGACACTCAAAGTCAAACTCTTCTTCACTCTCCATTTTCACCTAACAGACAAAGTACAATTAGATAGCAACAAATACGGGAAAGCTGCAAAAACGAACTGCCTGAGTCACCGACATTCACTATGGTTGAGTCAGAGACATCTGTTGGCAAAAATAGGACTCTAAAGTAATCATTTCATAAACATCTGGCGGAAATATTGAGAAACAACAAGAAACGAGTATATTCGGGCTTTTATATTTGGTACCGATCCATGAGCGACATTCCCGAGTATACTCAGGATTTTATTTTATATAAATATATAAAGCCCCGAGTATACTCGGGCTTTCATGTTAAGAGGTTAATTTTCAGGAAGTCCCTCACAATGAGCGATGTGTTGCCATGATACAGTAACCCATGACCGTTGTTCCATGTGCCAGGCCGTTTGCACCTCAGTCATCTCAAAACATCTTTGTAAAACTTCTATGATGATTTTGGTACGGTCACACTGAATGTTAATATTCTTTCACAGATTCCTGGCCTTTAAAAGCTCAAATGACTCAGATATTTTGGCTTGGTCATCAAAGGTCACCTAATGCAATATAATGCAGATTATTTGCTTCTTATGTCAACCATTTCAAAATTCGCACATACACAAGAACACGGTGTAAAGAAAAGCATCAATACTCAAAAATGTGTGTTCTTACTAGGACGTCAGTTGGCAGATTAATAGTTGAAACATAAACGAAGAGGCGTCTAGCATCAGAATTTCGTACTGCTGTTTGCTCACATGGAATATTCAAATTCTGAGAAATTCTGGGTAGCCCATCTTATTGTTATCTCTTTCTTGATATTCCTCTTTCCAATTTTTGTTGTGGAGACTGACCGTACACTTAATTTGCTTATTGGACACAATGGTTTACTTCTGTTTCTGGTTAATTATCTGACGTGATTACCATTCCAAGGTACTCAAATCCGGTAACTTGTTCAAACCTCTCCCCGTCCTATTGGATATCCACACTGGTGCCATGCCCAGAGGCCCCATCTTTCAGGTGACTAGGAAGGAAATGCAGAAGTCTAACACCTTGTTAGAGAAAGAAAACCTGCATCTCCTTGGCTCGGGTGATAGTCATCTGTTTTCAGGCCCCTTATTTGGGTATAGGCAAAGATATCGACAGCAGATCAGGTGGAGAAGAAGGACTTTGGTACAATGAATCTGACGGAGGAGGCAACCCTTCTGTTTGGAGTAATTAAAACAGGGCACGCTGCCTTGTGTTTTGAAGAGGGATCTTCAAAGGCTAGGAAACCTGACAGAAAACTGACAGGCCCATTGGCCCAGGAGGCAGCCTGTCCAACCAGCTGGCTTGGTAGGGCTAAGTACCCACTAGGAGAGAAATTTCTTATTCAGAGATTTACCAGAGCAATCTGGACTATTATGCCTTTCTGTGTTTCCTTTCTTCACTGTCTCCTTTCTCTGCCTGCACTGAACTCCTTTTGCTCTTTGGCTGATGAAGGTGTAAGGTACTGATATATACTGTGTGTGTTTTTTCAAACATTTTGTCTGTGTGCATTGCCTTAACCCAGGTAGAGTTTGTTGTTTGTGTTCTGCCATTTTTTTACGATCACTTTGTTGTAATAAAGTTTGGTGCTGATCTTTTACCCACTTCACATCAATCCAGTGTGTTTCTTTTTTCCTGTACTCATAAACTCCCAGATATGTAAAAAGGCTAATGCAAGTGCTACTGTGTATTGGATGCTAACCAATTTAGTCCTGTGAAAACTACTACATAATATCTTATAAAAAAATCTAATAGTCTTGTAATTGATGAGTGTTAATTGTTTGGTTATAGGATGATGAGCTGGCCTAAGAGATGTGATCCTAGTCAAATGTACCGTCCACAAGATGACTGAGCTGATCAATGAATAGGATCTTGTGTATTATCTGCAGCATTTTGTGTCTCAAACTGTAAGAATGTGCCTCTAGTCGCACCTACCCTGTTGTCACGGTTTTCTGGGATACGTTGTAATGTAGATAACGGATGTGTTTTAATGTTCTCAAGATGACTGATGATCAATAAACTCGATCTTATACAAAACAAGCAGTCTTCTGTTTCCCCTCCTCTTTGACACTGTTAGAATTGTAAGCCGTGGAGGACAGTTCATTTTAATATTTAGAAACATGAGGAACCCCGAAGAGATGGATGCAGCAGACAGATCTGTCTGTCTGAAGATGCCAGTGTACCAAGTTGTGGAGATTGTCCTAGTCATTTTGCATTTTCATGTTTATCCTTGTTGCCTCTTTTTATTGCTCTTTCCCACACCGACCTGCCAATGTGTTAGTCCTTTCGGATGTTCCTTTCCATGCCCCACCTCTTTACACAGGGTGGTCAGATACATGAACCCGGTATAACAGCATTAGAGACGGTTGGTCATACTGATATATAATTTGAAAAAATTATCCAGTATCTCGAAGCCTCCATGGCTCAGGCGGCAGCACGCTGGCCTCTCACCGCTGGGTTCCGTGGTTCAAATCCCGGTCACTCCATGTGGGATTTGTGCTGGACAAAGCGGAGGCGAGACAGGTTTTTCTCCAGGTACTCCAGTTTTCCCTGTCATGTTTCATTCCAGCAACAGTCTCCAATATCATTTCATTTCATCTGTCAGTCATTAATCATTAACCCAGGCTTTGGCAGCCAGCACAATTCCTATCTTCGATGGTAGCTTCATTCCATTCCTGACTCGGTCGAATGACTGGAAACAGGCTGTGGATTTTCATTTTTCTTCATCCAGTATCTCGAACCACTGTTATTTATCAACTCCTGAGGTTTGCCAATCAGATCACTTGGCGAGGCAGTATTGCTAAATCAACACGTAGCTGAAGACCAGCTTGAGAGCACCAATTGAAGAAAAATCTTTGACATGGGAGGGATTTTAACACAGACCTCTGAGCTGACATGATACTGCAAGAATGCTACAAATTAGTGAAATATTATGAAAATTATCATTACATAAAATTTTAATATTTTGATGAATTGAAGGAGAATACCTAGGCCCTAAATAAATTTAAGATCGTCAATTTTTTCTTCTTTTTCATCCTTAAATAATCAAATGTTAGTTTATACAATGGGTTCTCTTCTGTACTTCTTTCATTTAAACTTGATTTAGAGTCATTTTTTTGAGCAAGAGAAATTTCTAAACTTTCTAAAACATTCATGGATTTTTCCCTTTTTTGGCTGAATGTATTAACTCCCTGTCATGAGAAAATGTCTGTAAATTTATGATAATTTTCATAACATTTTAGTAGTTTCTTTATTCATTGATATAGTGAATGAGGATACAGTACTTCTTTAAATTGTGGGGAGCCTCCGTGGCTCAGGCGGCAGCGCACCGGCCTCTCTCCGCTGGATACCGTGGTTCAAATCCCGGTCACTCCATGTGAGATTTGTGCTGGACAAAGCAGAGGCGGGACAGGTTTTTTTCTGGGTACTCCGGTTTTCCCTGTCATCTTTCATTCCAACAACACTCTCCGTTAACATTTAATTTCATCTGTCAGTCATTTATCATTGCCCCAAAGGAGTGCGACAGGCTTCGGCAGCCGGCACATTTCCTATCCTCGCCGCTAGATGGGCGCTTCATTCATTCCATTCCTGACCTGGTCAAATGACTGGAAACAGGCTGTGGATTTTCATTTTCACTTCTGTAAATTGTGAGCTAAATAAAAGATAGTGTCATATTGTTTTTTATTCCTTGATTTGACTTCACTTATGAATGGAATGCACGTTGTTCCTGCTACATGTATGATAGAATAAATAATTTTCAATCATTAAAAGTGTATTGACAAGGTGAACCCAACATAAACTATTTTAAATAGATTTAGACAAGTCAATACAGAATCAAATAAAATACCTGTTATGGTTAAGTTTATCAACAGCTACTATACTGAGAGTCAACGCAAGACCTATGCGGTCCTTTTGATGTTAGCCAGACTTCTGGTCAGGGAAGAAGCTTCCACAGCGGTAAATAGTTCCTATGTTTGTTGCTGGTTGCTGCAGTCAGGAGCTTCCCTCAGTTTGGTTAGATATTCTGGTGAACTGATTTGACTAATTACAAATTTTTGCGCTGTAAAAATATGGAAAATATTTCACAAGTTGTATGTTTTTTGGATTCATTACCAACTCTTATATTTCATACTTAGATGGCTGATTAGTTATTGTTCTCGGTAGTGTATGTACCAAATTAGGTAATAATTATTTAACATGAGTTTGGTATCTTATTGCATTGTGTACTTTTAAGCTTGGTTCGAGTTCATTCCATCATAATTTTTACGACATTGAAGATGGATCCAAGAAAACTGTTGGCAGTACTGGCTGCAATCAAAAAACCATTCTCAGGACAGCCGATGGGTGAGGCCAGGCGTGAATGTGCCCCAGGCCCGTCTTCCGAATGCAGAGGCGTAGAGCCACAGTAGAGCCGTGGCCAACTTTCCTCTGCTCGGTTGGCCGGTCATAAACAGAGCTGTTGGACCACGGGCAAGCCGTGGCCTCTTAAGGGATGAAACCCAACGGCCGAAACCCACTCTGCATCCACTGACCTTCCCCAAGGACCAAAGGGGATGTTTTCATTCCCCTTCCTGAAGGGAAGGGGCGGGCCACCTAGAAGGTAACGCCTTCTCTCTGGCCAGGAGATTCGGCGGGGTTCGGGAATTTGGAGTGGTTTGTTGTTAGAATAAAGGAGCTTTGGATTTGGAGGAGTTAGGGTTTTGGCCTCTTGGCTAAGGGTGTAGATCTGTTCCTTTGCTTTTTATTGAGTTTAAGATACAGAGATTACATATATGCATGGGTTTTATAATTATGGTTTACAGAGCTTTATGATTTACAATTGGTATAAGACAATTTGTTATAAGACAGTGATACATGTTATTGTTGGTGGTTAGGTAGAAGGAATTGGGTTACTTGTTGGTATAGGGTAGAGAAGTTGAGTAAAGATGTGAGAAGGACTTGGAGTAGGTAGGTTCGGGTCTGGGAGTTTAGTTGATGGGATTGTGGATTGGGGAGTCGGGTGCGGTTGTGTGAGGTGGATGGGCGGGGGGAGGGTTGCGGGGGAGATCGGGATGGCTCCACACGATGTTGGCGGCCGAATAGTCTGATCCCCTGCTCGATCAATCTTTGGGCTTCTTGGGGACTTTGCAGTTGTAGCCTCAGCATATAGGTGGGTCCGGTGGCGTTGAATATCCTGGAAGCCCGTAGGAGATGGATTCCGGCCTGTCGAATTTCATGATTGATGAGGTGCTGAGGTATGCCCGGGTTGACTCCTCTCACGACGCAGCTGGGGTTGCACTCGGGCGGTGGTGGTGGCGGAGATGGTTCATTGCAGTCGGGCGGTGGCGGCGATGGTCGTCTGGTGGTTTCCATTGGTTCCTCGTCGGGTGGCCGAACCGAAGTGTTGGGTGGGGTAGTTGGGATGGGAGATATCATTATAGGTGAGTTGTGGGTCGAGACTATGGTGGTTATGGGGGTCTTAGGTGAGGTGGGGGTAGGATATGTGGCGGTAGTGGTTGTGATGGTAGTGGTCGGAGTTGTATAGGTGTAGGACGAGGGCTGTTGAGGTGGGATGTACGGAGGTGGCTGGGTACAGGGTTTCGGTGTCGGTGGGGGAGGGATATACTCAGGTGGCCGAGTCCCCGGTTTCGGTTCAAAATCATTTACCATGTGCGGAGGGCATGGATCTACGTAGAACTGCCGGCCGTGGATGAAAATTCCGAATTTCAAGGCTTGCTGGACGTCGTGAGATGTGGCCAGTTGGATCAAAAAGTTCTCTGTGGGAATGCAGTTCTCTAGAATTCGAGAAGCATTTGTAGCTGGTACACCGCTGTTTTGTAGAGAACGGAGGAGAGCTCCGTCCGTCACTGGGAAATCAACGCCTTTTAGTACACAATTAGGCATGATTGGGGAGGCCGACTTCCTTATTGGTGTCTGGCCTAATTATGCTGTTTGGCACGGCAGGGAACAAAATTAGAGATGAGGTGTTACCCTGCCGTAATAAAAATACAGGCGTGGTCGATTTCCGAGTTTGGAGAAGCGATGGACCTTCCCTAGGACCTAGGGGGATGTTTTCATTCCCCTCCCCGAAGGGGAGGGGCGGGCCACCTAGAAGGTAACGCCTTCTCTCTGGCCAGGAGATTTGGCGGGGTTCGGGGATTTGGAGTGGTTTGAAGTTAGAGGGGGGCGGTGTTAGGTTTTTGTGAGGTGGGGGTGTTTGGCCTCCTGGCTAAGGGTGCAGTACCTGCTCTTGTGCTTTTTATTGAGTTTTTACTAAAGATACATTTTGTTACAATACATGTTTGGTTTACAGTACAGATGAGATTACAAATACATATAAAGATTACAATGAGGTTTTACATAAAGTGGTGGTATGGTTGCGGGTTGGACGTGGTGTTAAGGTAGGTTTGGGATGTTAGGAAGTGGAGGGTTGTTGTGATGTTTGTGATGGAGGTGGCTAATAGTCGGAGAAGGTCTAGTATTGGGAGGGGTGGTATAAAGTAGTTGGTTTGAGGAATGGGTGGATGGATGACTGGTGGAGGGGTTGGGGGTGGCGGTGGGCGTGGGCGGCGGTGGGAGTTGTTACGGGTGGGTGGGGGTGGGGAGCGGGACTGCTCTACTCGGTGGTACTGAGAGTTGACTCGGACGCCGGTGGTGACGAGGTGGTGTACATCTTCTTCAGCGGGGAGATGGATGCGGACCATGTATGTCGGGCTGTTCCTGTTGAATATTCTGAATGCTCTGAGGGCTGGGATGCCTGCTGTTTTGAGTTGCTCGAGGATGTCGCTTGTGGTTATTGTAGGGTCAATGCCCCGGATGACACAACTCGGTGCTGGCTGCTGGGGTGCTGGTGGAGTGGCAGTTGCTTCTTCTTGTTGTATGGCTGGCTGAGCTGTGCTGGTTGGTTCTACTTGGTTGGGCGTTGCTTCTTCTTGAGGTGTGATGGTTGCGTCTCCTCTGTTGACAGGGGATTGCTGGGTGCTAGGTTGTGAGGGACTGAGGGGGGTGATGGGTATTGACATTATGGGAGAGGGGTGCATAGAAGTGGTGGTAGTAATGATAGAGGTGTGGGTAGGAGTGATGGCCGAGGTAGTGATGGTAGTAGTGGTAGTGGTTATTGATATGGACGAAATGGCGGAGGGAGGTGGTGGGGGTTCCTGGGTTGCGGGTTGATTTTCTATGACAGTGGGAAGAGTGTTGGGGTTTTCATCCAGTTGCTGCATTATATAGTCCGGGGTTGGTACCACTGTGTATATCCTGTTGTTTATTTTTGCTCCGTCGACCTCCAAAACTGATGCGTCAACGTCATTTCTGAGGTAGACCAAGACTTGCGTGGACGGTTGAGAGGTTGCGCTGTCCAGGAGTCTGCGGACATCGTAGACTCGGAGGCCGGCTTTCCGTAGTTGGGTCCTGATGACATGTTCTGATAGGCTGGTTTCTACACCTGTGATGAGGGAGAGATAATACATGATTTTATGGGGAGGCGACAACCAACTAGGAGTCTGCCTATTTCTGCTTGTGTGGGCCGACTGGGATGCGATTTTAGAGTTGAGGGCACCCCAGCCGAAAAAAATACAGGTGTTGAGTTGATCTCGAACCTTCCCCACTGCATAGGCTACTTGGAGCCACCGGCAGTGCCAATGCACTATGAGAGACTTTGTCTCTTTACCAAAAATTGATGCCTGCTTGGCTATCAGACGAAATAGATGTTGATTCCCACAGGGAATCTGAAATATTTGTCCCGAATGAGTAAATTTAGAATAGCAATATAAATGGTCTGTTATTGGACAATATAAGTTTTCCAGCTAACTCATTCCTAGTTGCCAGCGTTAATGCTAATGTGTGACAGGTGACAACATGACAGACAAGAGAAGATAACCGAGATTTGAAGGAAACCTGTTTTAATAGGATGGCTCTGAAAAGTGATATTGGTTATTGTGATGTTGAAAAATATATTCAGGATTTGCAAGCTAAGACTAAATACTTTCAAACTGATGATGTGAAAAATTTTGATCAGTTGTGCAATTTCAAACAATTCCTGAATGAGAGCAGTAATGACCCTGAATTTAACAAGTTACCTTGTAGTGAGAAATGGACAAAGTATTTCAATTCACATCAGTTGATTGTTGTTCAGAGTTATTAAAACTTGCAGAATACATTTTTTCCTGTACCAGGTGTATTTTCATTTTATGCAATACTTCCTGTTATACAGAGGCTGCCTTGCGACAGAGTATGCTTTTATATTCATTTTTAGAAGATAAATAAATATTCTCGAGAAATTTAGATGGTAACCTAATTGTAACAATGGTTTCTTAAAATTATCAATGACCCCCTTAAGGTTATGATGGCAATCTCCACTAATGTTGTAATTGGCAGAGACATCTGCTTCCAAAAATTGGCGGCATAAACGGGAAATGTTCCCCTCGCTCCAATGATACTAGTTGATAACCGGCGTGCCCTGCTATGCCTCAATAAATAAAAGGCGTTTTTAAAATTAATTCTACTTCATGCAATTTTTATTAAAATGTTTCTTCATTATTTTTGGTTCTTTTATTATTCATATTTTCCTTATTACATTTACATTACTTATGGGTATAATTTCACTTATGAAACAAAGAAATAATTACTATAAATATGTTCTATTCTTTTAGATTCCTATGTCTATTAATTTGATCAAACTATTTCTATATGCTTACATAAATGGCGATTTATTTGCATGATGTTCATTGCAGCGCGAGTGGATGCAATCATGGTATTCTTTGTTTTTCCATCTGGTGTGAAAATGAACAGATTCCTCGGCAATGAGTTGTCTAGTTACATGAAAGTACATCTCGATCACGCCATATTGGATTGCTATTTCCAAATAACAGGCAACGAGTTGCCTGGTTACATGAACCTCCTAGCAAGAAAGGTACTTCATTAGCGGTGTGTTCCCATCCTCCTATATACATCATTTCTTACCGGACTACCATGATACAGAGTAAGTTGCTGTCGCCTAGCGACAATCTCTCCGTCAAGTACGATCCAAATCTTGATGCGGCTTTGTAATTTAATTGCAAGTAATCAACTTCATTTTCCGTATCAAAATTTAATCACTAAGTTTTACAATATTTAAAATTCTTCCACTGTTTTGATATTTTTAAATATTGTAAAACTTAGTTTGTAATTTAATGACTAAAATAAAATAGATATATTTCCATTAACTTTTCAAGAAATTCAAGATTTTTCTTGTACTATTGAGACGATTTGGAAGACTTTGGTACAAACCACACCTTTTATAACTCCCTCTGGTTTAAGAGCTTGAGTTTTGGAAACATATACGTTAGCATTTTCGGTATATAGAAGATGTTAGACACGCCAAAACTCCTGAAGGCAACTAGATCTTCAGAAAAGTACCAGCAAGGCTTGTAAATTTGTTGCATTGTTTAAATTTTGTACGAATTTACTGTATATTATGTAAATGGATAAATTTGGTTTATGTGAAAATTAGGATATACCGGTATCTGTAAATTTAGACTCTCAGTGGAGGATTTTTGTATCCTCTGTTTTATCTATTTGCATCTGGTCACCCTAGTTCTACCATCATTTCGTAACCATAACCCCACCTCTCCGTCGATCCTAGCTAAGCTACTGTATTATTATTCAGAGTTGTACAATAAGTTATGAACAAACTTTCAGGGCACATTCCTCACACCTAGAAGAAGAAAATGTGTTCTAAGGACATGGGTCCGTAAACCCTTTATTTACATGTTAGAATTCATTTTCTATAACTCTACATACGTTAGTACATAAATCGTGAGAAACACACAGGAACAGAACTCACCAGCATACCACATGAATCAACCATCAGCGCATCCTGGAGAGCATTTTGAACGTTTCCTGCAAGAAAGAGTTTCATACGGTATGCTGGCGAGTTCTGTTTCTGTGCTTTAATATTTAGAAATTTCATGATCCGTATTGAAGTGGGATTACAATATTTGAAACTAAGAGGGTTCCTCCTATTCAATACAAATTTGAAATTGAATAGGAGGAACCCTCTTAATTTCAAGTACTGTTTCTGTGCGTTTCCTATGATTAATGTACTATGTAGAGTTATAGAAAATGATCTCTGACATGGAAATAAAGGGTTTCCGGACCCATGTCCATGTAACATAAAGTTTCTTCTACATGAGAGGAATACGTCCTGAAAGTTTGGCCAATCAATCAATCAACACTACTCATCTGCATTTAGGGCAGTCGCCCAGGTGGCAGATTCCTTATCTGTCATTTTCCTAGTCATCTCTTAAATGACTGCAAGTAAATAGAAAATTTATTGAACATCTCCCTTGGTAAATTATTCCAATCTCTAACTCCCCTTTCTATAAACGAATATTTGCCCCAATTTGTCCTCTTGAATTCCAACTTTATCTTCATATTGTGATCTTTCCTACTTTTAAAGACACCAATCAAACTTATTCGTCTACTGATGGCATTCCACACCATCTCTCCACTGACACCTTGGAACATACCACGTAGTCGAGCAGCTCGTCTCATTTCTTCCAAGTCTTCCCACCCCAAACTTTGCAACATTTTTGTAACGCTACTCTTTTCTTGGAAATCACCCAGAACAAATTGAGTTGCTTTTCTTTGGATTTTTTCCCCGTTCTTCAATCAAGTAATCCCATACACTGGGACCCTATTCTAGTTGGAGTCTTACCATAGACTTGTATACTCTCTTCTTTACATCCTTACTACAACCTTTAAATACCCTCATAACCATGTTGGAGATCTGTACCCTTTCTTTACAATCCCATTTATGTGATTACCCCAATGAAGATCTTTCTTTATATTAATACTTACATCAACGCAGTAATTAAAACTAAGAGGACTTTTCCTATTTGTGAAACTCACAATGTGACTTTTAACCCCATTTATCACCATACCATTGTCTACAGTCCATTTCACCACATTATCGAGGGAGTTTTCATTCTGGTGAAAGAAGAATTTGTAAGCTACGAAAAAGTTAAAGATGAGACACATGAAATTCTAGGTGTAAGGCTCATTTCTAAAGATAATAGGCAACTTGATATATTTGGAGTGTACAGATCGGGAAAGGGTAGCACTGATGCGATTCGGAATTATTTGATAGGATAGTCAGCTATGTGGGAAACGACATGGAAAGGAATGTGATTGTAGCGGGAGATCTGAATTTGCCAGATGTAAATTGGGAAGGAAATGCGAACGACAGGAAGCATGACCAACAAATGGCAAATAAGTTAATATGGGAAGGACAGCTGATTCAGAAAGTGATGGAACCAACCAGAGGGAAAAATATCCTGGATGTGGTGCTGATAAAACCAGATGAGCTCTATAGGGAAACTGAAGTAATAGATGGTATTAGTGATCATGAAGCTGTTTTTGCGATAGAAAGGAAGGTCTTAAAAGTAGGACTGTTAGGCAGTACCATATGGCTGATAAAGCAGGTATGAGGCAGTTTCTAAAAAGTAACTATGATCGGTGGAAAACGGTAAATAAAAATGTAAACAGACTCTGGGATGGGTTTAAAGAAATTGTTGAGGAATGCGAAAACAGGTTTGTACCTTTAAGGGTGGTAAGGAATGGTAAAGACCCACCTTATTATAATAGAGAAATAAAGAGACTAAGAAGGAGGTGCAGACTGGAAAGAAATAGAGTTAGAAATGGCTGTGGAAGTAAGGAGAAATTGAAGGAACTTACTAGAAAATTGAATCTAGCAAAGAAGGCAGCTAAGGATAACATGATGGCAAGCATAATTGGCAGTCATACAAATTTTAGTGAAAAATGGAAGGGTATGTATAGGTATTTTAAGGCAGAAACAGGTTCCAAGAAGGACATTCCAGGAATAATTAATGAACAAGGGGAGTGTGTATGTGAGGATCTTCAAAAGGCAGAAGTATTCAGTCAGCAGTATGTAAAGATTGTTGGTTACAAGGATAATGTCGAGATAGAGGAAGAGACTAAGGCCAAAGAAGTAATAAAATTTACATATGATAACAATGACATTTACAATAAGATACAAAAGTTGAAAACTAGAAAAGCGGCTGGAATTGATCAGATTTCTGGGGATATACTAAAGACAATGGGTTGGAATGTAGTACCATATCTGAAGTACTTATTTGATTATTGTTTGGTCGAAGGAGCTATACCAGATGAATGGAGAGTTGCTATAGTAGCCCCTGTGTATAAAGGAAAGGGTGATAGACATAAAGCTGAAAATTACAGGCCAGTAAGTTTGACATGCATTGTATGTAAGCTTTGGGAAGGCATTCTTTCTGATTATATTAGACATGTTTGTGAAATTAATAACTGGTTCGATAGAAGGCAATTCGGTTTTAGGAAAGGTTATTCCACTGAAGCTCAACTTGTAGGACTCCAGCAAGATATAGCAGATATCTTGGATTCTGGAGGTCAAATGGACTGTATCGCGATTGACATGTCTAAAACATTTGATAGGGTGGATCATGGGAGATTACTGGCAAAAATGAGTGCAATTGGACTACACAAAAGAGTGACTGAATGGGTTGCTATATTTCTAGAAAATAGATCTCAGAGAGTTAGAATAGGTGAAGCTTTGTCTGACCCTGTAATAGTTGAGAGGGGAGTTCCTCAGGGCAGTGTTATTGGACCTTTATGTTTTCTTATATATATAAATGATATGAGTAAAGGAGTGGAATCGGAGGTAAGGCTTTTTGCGGATGATGTTATTCTCTGTTGAGTGATAAATAAGTTACAAGATTGTGAGCAACTGCAACTTCTTCTTCTTCTTCTTCTTCTTCTTCTTCTTTTCCTGCCGCTTTTCCCACACCTGTGGGGTCGCGGGTGCGAACTGCGTCGCACATGTGGATTTGGTCCTGTTTTTACGGCCGGATGCCCTTCCTGACGCCAACCCTCTATGGAGGGATGTAAGCACTATTGCGTGTTTCTGTGGTGGTTGGTAGTGTAGTATGTTGTGTGAATATGATGAGGAGAGTGTTGGGACGGACATATACACCCAGTCCCCGAGCCTGAAGAATTAATCAGAAGAGATTAAAATCCCCGACCCGGCCGGGAATCGAACCCGGGACCCTCTGAACCGAAGGCCAGTACGCTGACCATTCAGCCAACGAGTCGGACTGTGAGCAACTGCAACGTGACCTCGAAAATGTTGTGAGATGGACAGCAGGCAATGGTATGTTGATAAACGGGGCTAAAAGTCAGGTTGTGAGTTTCACAAATAGGAAAAGTCCTCTCAGTTTTAATTACTGCGTTGATGGGGTGAAAGTTCCTTTTGGGGATCATTGTAAGTATCTAGGTGTTAATATAAGGAAAGATCTTCACTGGGGTAATCACATAAATGGGATTGTAAATAAAGGGTACCAATCTCTACACATGGTTATGAGGGTGTTTAGGGGTTGTAGTAAGGATGTAAAGGAGAGTGCATATAAGTCTCTGGTAAGACCCCAACTAGAGTATGGTTCCAGTGTATGGGACCCTCACCAGGATTACCTGATTCAAGAACTGGAAAAAATCCAAAGAAAAGCAGCTCGATTTGTTCTGGGTGATTTCCGACAAAAGAGTAGCGTTACAAAAATGTTGCAATGTTTGGGTTGGGAAGAATTGAGAGAAAGAAGAAGAGCTGCTCGACTAAGTGGTATGTTCCGAGCTGTCAGCGGAGAGATGGCGTGGAATGACATTAGTAGACGAATAGGTTTGAATGGCGTTTATAAAAGTAGGAAAGATCACAATATGAAGATAAAGTTGGAATTCAAGAGGACAAACTGGGGCAAATATTCATTTATAGGAAGGGGAGTTAGGGATTGGAATAACTTACCAAGGGAGATGTTCAATAAATTTCCAATTTCTTTGAAATCATTTCGGAAAAGGCTAGGAAAGCAACAGATAGGGAATCTGCCACCTGGGCGACTGCCCTAAATGCAGATCAGTATTGATTGATTGAGGAGATTTTGCAGTTGCTCACAATGTTGTAACATTTATTACTCTATACAGAATAAAATAATCCGCAAAAAGCCTTATCTCTGATTCCAGTTCTTTACACATCATATATATATATATAAGAAAACATAAAGGTCCAATAACACTGCCTTGACGAATTCCCCTCTTAATTATTACAAGGTCAGATAAAGTTTTGCCTACTCCAATTCTCTGAGTTCTATTTTCTAGAAATATAGCCACCCATTCTTTTGTCTAGTCCAGTTGCACTCATTTTTGCCAGTAGTCTCCCATCAAATGCCTTTATTAGATAGATCAATCGCGATACAGTCCATCTGACCTCCTGAATTCAAGATATCTGCTATATCTTGCTGGCCGCACCTTATTATAACACTCTGTATATGTAGAAATGTTTCTTAATGTAGTACAAACTGAATTCTCTGACAATAAAGTGCAGAAGATCCATCCAGCTATATTTCAATGTTGAGAAACTGGTTTTATGTTCCTCAGTTGTTACTTCCGGTAAAATCGCTGGAGATGACATGCACTATTTAGAACTTCTGAATAATAAAATTCGATCTCAAGAGAGTAACGGGAAGTAATTCAAGGCGCGGGCAGTTCCGTTCTTCCGAAGATATCTTGACGTCCATTTCACAATAACCGGTCCAGATTGTAAATAGGGAACATCTTTTATCACCTTGGAAGTGGGTCTCGGAAGGTTACGGACCTGTCTGACACGCGTGCTCAGGTGAAGATCATGGTTTATAATGAGAAGGGCGTCCGGAATGAGGGGTCAAGTACGTTCATGGCAGTCTGGCTGCTGAAGGTCTTTCCAGGCGCAGAGAAAGGAAGAATGAGCAAATAACTACGCATCAAATGCACATCCAGAAAGGAGGATAAGATTGCGTTTTAAAGACAGAGTTGGCAGTAGTCCCGTACGTACAGCAAGCCATTTCCATATTGTATCATCTTCTTCTCACCATGACGCCTGCTAGAGATCACCTGCCAATTTCAAGTCATCCTTCATTTTCGTTTCCTCTTCCGTTCTATCCGGTATTCCTTCCTTATTGCACTATGCTTTATTCTTCACCCTTTGGACCGGGCTTCACGATATTCGAAAACAAATTCACCCAGAATGTTGGCCGGCAGGTTAGGGGAGGTGTGGTCTTCCTATTTCTAACCACCAGATTGTGTGACAAAAGGCTGGATTAAATTCCAAACCTCTCCGCAGTGCTCATATGGAGTGAGGGCTTATGACGCTATTGATGGTGATTCGTCCGTTGGATGGTGACCTTAAGCCGTGAGCCGACCCCTTGGTGCTATTCGACAGGAGTAGGCTATGTGCCGGCACCGACGTTCACCCTCTCCCTTCTATCATATATCACGTCATTTATTTCATCTCATTAACTCCTTTGATGAGGTTGACGTCAGGAAGGATAACCGGTCATAAAAACCCGCCACGACAGATTCATCTCACCTCATACCCGACCCCGTAGGGAAACGGGACAAGGGTTGGCCAAACAAACTTGGAATCCTTTCATTCTAAATACATTCTTTCTAAAAAAAAAAAAAAAAAAAAAAAAAAAAATCTGCCTTTCCTTAATCTCCTCTTCTCTTATTTTATTTTTTCTCTATCTTTCTTGATCTCTTGTATCCAGCTAGTTGTTGCCTTTTTCTCCCAAAGGTACTTGCATGTATGTTTTTTACATTTGTTATCATTCTATTGATATGTAAAAAAAATAGCAATTTTCTTATTGTTGCCATTGATGCTTTCACGGCTCGTACTTATAGACATAATATAAGCTTTTGGGATCATGCCGTGTCAAGAAAATAAGGTGAAATTCTTTACGTTTCGCAGAGAACTTTGCTCTGCGTCTTCAGAAGAAAATCTCGAGTATCCACGAGAAAGGCTTCTCAAACAATGAGGTTTCAATTTAGACATATTAATAGAAGTGGAAGTGGTACGTTTATTCGTCGCCAGATGGCTCTCCGGACGCGGTACAGCGCTAGCGTTCGAAGCGGAAACTGACGGAACCATCAGAATCAGTCTGAGAGGGCGTCACATAACATAACAGGTGAACGCACATAATTATGAAGCTATGACATTGACACAAGCCTGGAATGAAACATCTGGCGATCATTTCCTTATTATTTCTGTTATGTTTTCGATGTTCTGGTATATTTCCTTATAACTTCTTATTTTCCATTGTTCTGTTGTTTTCACTGGACCTAAGAATGTTCTCATGATTCTTCTTTCAAGTACTTCCAGTTTATTTATAGTTCAAAAGTAGACATTCACTTGCGTCAAAACATTCTGGTTTCACCGCTGTAAGTAGTGCCTTTTTTTAAAGATTTTTAGATAAGCATTTTTTGTTATTATCATTTTTTTGCTAGTTGCTTTACGTCGCGCCGACACAGATAGGTCTTATGGCGACGATGGGATAGGAAAGGCCTAGGAATGGGAAGGAAGCGGCCGTGGCCTTAATTAAGGTACAGCCCCAGCATTTTCCTGGTGCGAAAATGGGAAACCACGGAAAACCATTTTCAGGGCGGCCGATAGTGGGGTTCGAACCCACTATCTCCTGGATGAAAGCTCACAGCTGCGCGCTCCTAACCGCACGGCCAACTCGCCCGGTGTAAGCATTCTTAGTGATGTTATACGCTCTTTCAAATCTTGTGTAACCTTTTTTTCTACAGCATATTTTTCTAAACAATTTTCTTGTAGTGTTTCTCCCAGATATTTGAATTTCTTTACTTTCTGAAAATGGTTTTCCGTGGTTTCCCATTTTCACGCCAGGAAAATGCTGGGGCTGTACCTTAATTAAGGCCACGGCCGCTTCCTTCCCATTCCTAGGCCTTTCCTATCCCATCGTCGCCATAAGACCTATCTGTCGTCAAAAATTTTGGAATTGTTTTAATGTTTACAATAATTTTGTTTTTGTTTTTCTACAGAGATTTTCAAATCCATTTTGTCGGCTATCTCTCAGGCTCTCTGAAAGTATAGCAAAATCGTCTGTAAATTCCACGCAATTAATTTATTAAAGACTTTTGATTTTTCTCCCCAAAGTTATCGGCGACATTTTATGTTCTCTTAATTTGTCATTCCATTTTCATTCATTTTCGTGCCACCTTCCTCACTTTCGTCATTCCTATCTGATCTCTCTTGGTCATCTCTGGTTCTCTTCTGACACGGACTGTGTTAGGTTTGCGGTGCCCTACCTAGAAATTAATTCTCACACCTTTGATGGCTTTTCTATTTCTATTGTCAGTGCCTTCATTCTTGAAATGGTCGGACGAGAGGATGATAATTTCGTGTCCATCTCCATTTCTTCATAATCTGGGCACGGATTTTGACGACCTAATAAATGCCAAAAATTGACCTAAAATCCTCAAATATATATATATATAAATTTTACCCAAAAGAATAACTGAGAATTATGCCACAAGTTCAGTGATGGGCTTATTTTGCAAATCCTACGAATTCATTGCCTCATGTGAAGCTGTTTATTTCCTGCCTGTACTTTCTCTGGGCAAGTTGTTGCCAACAGGTTCCACGAACAGCGTGCTACATCTCCATACTGTCCTACAGCCTCATTTGGCGCGCTCCACTGCTCAAGTCGTTACGTACTTATAAGAAGTCCTCTTCTCTTATACGTAAAGAAGATTCCAGCTAGTTTATTTTGTTACGAAGGGAACGTTATCAAACATTCACCAGTGATCTGCATTTACGGCAGTCGCCCAGGTGCCAGATTCCGTATCTGTTGTTTACCTAGTCTTCTCTTATATAATTGCAAAGAATTTGGAAATTTGTTGGACATCTCCCTTGATAAGTTATCCAGTCCCTAACTCCTCTTCCTATAAACGAATATTGGCTCCAATTTGTCCTCTTGAATTCCAACTTCATCTTCATATTGTGATCTTTCCTGCTTTTTAAAGACACCAATCAAACTTATTCGTCTACTTATGTCATTCCACGCCATCTCTCCGCTGACAGCTCGGAATATACAACTTAGTCGAACAGCTCGTCTCCTGTCTCCCAAGTCTTCCCAACCTAAACTTGGAACATTTTTGTAACGCTACTCTTTAGTCAGAAATCACTCAAAACAAATCGAGCTGCTTTTCTTTTGACGTTTTTTCCAGTTCTCGAATCAAGTAATCCTGGTGAGGGTCCCATACACTGCAACCATACTCTATTTGGGGTCTTACCAGATACTTATATACCCTCTCCTTTACATCCTTACTACAACCCCTAAATACCCTCATAACCATGTGCAGAGATCTGTATCCTTTATTTACAATCTCATTTATGTGATTACCCCAATGAAGATCTTTCCTTATATTAACACTTAGGTATTTACAATGATCCCCAAAGGGAACTTTCAGCCCATCAACGCAGTAATTAAAACTGAGAGGACTTTTCCTATTTGTGAAAATCACAACCTGACTTTTATCCCCGTTTATCATCACACCATTGCCTACTCTCCATCTCACAACATTATCGAGGTCATGTTGCAGTTGCTTACAATCTTGTAACTTATTTATTACTCTATACAGAATAACATCATCTGCAAAATGCCTTATCTCAGATTCCACTTCTTTACACATATCATTGATATATATAAGGAAATATAAAGGTCCAATAATACTGCCTTGAGGAATTCTCCTCTTAATTATTACAGGGACGGATAAAGCTCCGCCTACTCTAATTCTCTGAGTTCTATTTTCTATAAACATACATGGCCACGCTCCAGACAAGAGTCTACAGTAACGGTACAACAATAATGATATTTGTGTAAGATGAAGGACATGAAGATGTTCCCTATAAATGGGCAGCTAGGTTTCAATATCAGTAGAACCGTTTCTTTAAAAGTGAAAAACACTTTCTTGCATTTGTTGCCTGCGAAAACTAGCCATTAGTAATTGGTAGAGTGGAAAGCATGCAGTATGAGGCGGTGGTTGCTGAAGTCCAGTTAACCCTGCCCATGGCTGCGCTGATACCTCAGTATCAGTGCCGGGAGTGTCCAAGGACATGTTCGGCTCGCCAGGTGCAGGTCTTTCAATTTGAAACCCGTAGGCGACCTGCGCGTCATGATGAGGATGAAATGATGATGAAGACGATACATACACCCAGCCCCCGTGCCGGGAATCGAACCCGGGACCCCTGTGACCAAAGGCCAGCACGCTAACCATTCAGTCATGGAGCCGGACTTCAGTTCAATAATATGACGAATGTACAGTCGAATCTCGATATCTCGAACCTCCATTACTCAAATTTTCAGTATCTGGAAGTAACTTCAATTTTCCGGCCATTTGTCCTATTCTTTATGTATGTATGTTCAGTCCGTCAGCGATTCCGCTGGTGGGATCCTCAACAGCTCTGCCATCAGCTGTTATAGATGGCGTAGGCATCACTGAAGAGGCGTACTAGGAAATGAGGAGTAGGTAGTTTCCCGTTGCTTTCCTCACGTCGTATTCTTTACGTATAATTATTTCTCTATTGCTAGAAATTCGGTTACACGATTTCTTGATTTTTCGAAGCAAACATTTCCTCCCTTGAAGTAAAAAATACTTTGTAACTCGAATTTTGTGCAACATTAACTGTGCAATACGGCATTTGTGGTTTGTGAGGAACAGTTAACGAATAAAGAAAGGTTTACAGTGATGCTGGGAGCTGATATGACGGGAATCGAAAAACTAAAACTTCTAGTGATCGGAAAATCGGCGAAGCCTCGCTGTTTCTCGGTTGTGAATTAATTACCGGTCACGTACGAAAGCAACACCCGAAGTCGCGGATGACAAGCTCCATTTACGAATCTCGATGCATTGATGAGAAGTTTCAACGTGAAGGGAGGAAAGGTAAACAGTAACAAACAGAAGAGACTAACGGATTTTTTCCAAAGGTGTTAACGGAGGTGTGTTTCTTGTTTCACTACTGTATGTACTGTATCCTGTCTTCTAAAAATTACTGTAATATGGTTTATAATTTTAGTGATGCCGTAGAATAGAGTTTTTTTTTTGTATATTTTTCAGTACTGTTAAAAATTTAAGCCCGTAGATACATATGATTCAATTATGTGCTATACATGCTCAAAAATGGTATTCTCTGTATCTCGAAATTTCGATAACTCGAAATAAAAGTAAGCTCCGATGTGATTCGAAATCTCGAGGTTCCACTGTATGTATCCAGTTTACATAATACACCGCCTCCTTAAGTATACGTGCGTGCCCCGTAACTAGACGACTGCTGAAGAACTGAACGTTCATAACATAGTCCACTGCTGCACGAGCATGAAACATGCAAGTCGATCAATTATTTACGGTCTCAGTGTACCATGTGGAACGGTATTTATTGAAAGTTCAATTTCAGAACGTCCAGCCTACTAACCTATAAATTCAGGTTCATTTAAAAAAAAGTGCAATATTGAATACACAATATTGACTGATTTCTTAATTACACACAACATTACCGTACAAGTTTTTCTAGTGCACATGGATCAGAGGCCACTGTTCAGTATCACGTTTAAGTTGCCACAATGAGTCATTGATATCTAGGCTAAACCAAGACCGACTCCAATTCTCCTAAGCAGTTCTCAGACCGTAATATAAAAAATAAAAATCATGGAGGAATTCATGGCTGAAGGACGTCCGAAGATGGCACAACTGCACTTCAGAAGATGCTTTCCATGCTGCAACATCACGTCCAGAGCTGGCGGTAATTTAACTCGATGAGTGTTAACATCATAAGGAAAATCACTTTTAGACTTACGAAGAAACGCTTCGCCAACAAGTACCCATCACATATAATAAACTAGAATAGATTGACAGTCCCATAAACGAGAAAAAACAAGCTGATTACTTAGTAATTTCACTAGTCAAATAACGTTTTCTCTTAGAGTTCACATCGCTGAATAGATGGAAATACATGATAAATAGTTATTCACTCCAATGAGAACTATGAAACATAACTTGTTGCCTTAGTTTCGAAGTGGTGGACAATTTCAGTGGTCAGCACCCGACAAAAGGGAAGTTCACCCGAAATGATTATGCTAATCCAGGGCCTCTCAAATGCCCAAAATCTCACGCGTGCAAATTGAGGCGCAGAGTTCCTGTGCACAGTGTATCGGTTCCACTCGACTCGGATCGGACCAACGCTTCGTCTCTGGGCTACTCGGCTAAGCTCTGAGAGGCCCTGTGCTAATCCAATTACCGGCCCTAGTAAAAACTCTTAAACTCTTAAAACCTATGCTGATACAATGGCATAGCAGCAGCTCACACAATGATGGTAAAGTTAGTAATGAAACGTTCAGACACTAAAGATATAATAGGCCTTTACCCCGGTCTAGAAAGCCAAGAATAACGGCCAAGAGGATTTGTCGTGCTGACCATACGACACCTCATAATCTGCGTCTTCGTTGAGCAGCGGTCGCCTGCTAGGCCTTGGTTAAAAGCCTGATTCTTTCGCATTAGCGATAAAAGCGACAAAACATATTTTGAAGCGATTTTGAAATATCTTAATGATTCTGGTTAAGAAATTAGAGATTCTGTTTTCGCGAATTACAGCGAAATAAAGCGTGATGCAAGTGTAATGGATTCTGTAACCCATGGGTAAATAATGGAAATATCGAGCTCGGTTATTATTATTATTATTATTATTATTATTATTATTATTATTATTATTATTATTTATGGTACTTAGTTATGTACGGACTTTATTTGGTATAAATCGAGGTCGTATCACTTATTATTTGTCTTGTGTAAGAAAACATGTGAGATTATGTCACGACACGTCTGCTGTATGTATATTAATAAGAGTTTATTTAATGTAAGAACACGTAATTAATAGTATATAATTTATTATTATCTGTAAATATGATTCATAAATCCAATGTAATGTTCTGCAACACATGGTAATAGTCCAGAACAACCCATCTTGTCACCATGATTGTAGAGAAAATTCCATTCATTTGTACATAGGCCATTGGAGACTCTAGAAAATACGAGAAAAAATGTTGTGTCATACTTTTCTAGAAGCCTGGCCAGGCAATGTATATAAAAAGACAGTCTTGGGAGTTGGAGATGAGTTGTTAGCGAGAGTTGCTAGTGAAAGTCGTGAACTCATGTTGTGATTTTGTTGTGTTGGTAGATGGTTGACATGCGTATGTTGCAGTCTTCTTCTTCTTAGAAATGTTTTGTTCAAAATGCCGGATTATTAATGTGTATATAATTTGTAAATAAATAAAAGAGTGTACACAATTGACAGCTTCGCGGGTGCGCATCTTTGTGAGTACGATAAGCGTGAGGCAAGTTTAAAGCGAAATTTACTTATGTTAGGATAACTGCGAAAATGCAGCTAAATTCATGGAAAATAACGATCTTGAACGTGTATTCCAACTTCACGTGTATGAAGGAAAACAGAAGACAGAATAAGAATTTCTCATTTCGACAGAATCATCTCTTAATGGTATGGCCATATGCCATGTAGGGCGTAAGAGTAATTTGTTATGTAATCTTGATTAGGGCTATATTATTCTAATCAAGATTACAAAAGGAATAATGAACGATTATCAACATTGCTTCTCTTTATTTATCTATCTTTCACATAAATAATTCACAAATCTCACGAATTGAACTTTTTATGAATAACTTTAGGAAAGGATTAAAGCGAAATTAAAGCGATGGGGTCAGCTCTATCACGCGAAATAACGCCAAAAAAAAAAAAATTGTTTTCTTTTCGCGAAACAGAAGAAAAATTAATGCAGTAATGTCTTGTCTCTAGCCACGGCTCTTCGGGGCTGTTGCGCCATGGGTTTCTTTTATCACCCAATGAGGTACATGAATGTAAACTCTATTGACTCTAACCACCGACGTCTTTAACCCACATGGACGAGTTTCAGTTTCTACTTGATGACAGTTAACCACAGCATGAATCAGAAGATCAAACTGATGTACGTATCGACTTCGAAATAGTCACAATGTATATTCCTAGTCCGCTTCACTCTTAATGTTTTATTCCTTAGAAAATTTAGGAAGAGTTGTATGAGAGGCACTGCCGTAGTTCGACTTAAACTCGGTTCACAATATGATCAAAACAAACGCACTCTCACATTACTGTGCATAATTACAGATCCTAATTGTCCACTGACTCATATAAATACATTCGCATGCTTTTATTCTACAAAGAAACTAACATTTATCGTCAACTTTCATGAAATTGCTCATACTGCATACGAAAACTACAAACCCACGTTTCCAACATGTCCCGCTACTCGATTCGCCATCTTGGAACGATCAAGAGTTGCTTTAAGGTCTGACGACGATTGGAGTTTGCCTTGGCTAAGCGTTGTTCGTGCCAGACAAGATATTTTTTGTCCATTGGCATTCGTGCCGCTGAGATGCGACTATACCTACAGACAGTGTGCACCTCAGTTGTTTGCCACAGAGAATTTCACTGCTTGGTTCTTCTCGATAGATATTACTGATAAAAAGTCCGGCTCCATGCGTGCTGGCCTTTGGTCGCAGGGGTCCCGGGTTCGATTCCCGGCAGGGTCGGGAATTTTAACCTTAATTGGTTAATTTCGCTGGCACGGGGGCTGGGTGTATGTGTCGTCTTCATAATCTTTTCATCTTCATCACGACGCGCAGGTCGCCTACGGGTGTCAAATCAAAAGACCTGCATCTGGCGAGCCGAACTTGTCCTCGGACACTCCCGGCACTAACAGCCATAAAAGTCAAGCGAATGCGATTTTGGATGCCTCCTCTCATTATTCCGCCTTTGTTTTTTGTTAAAGTCAGTTTAATAGAAAAAATATATTGATTTGAAAGCTCATCCTGATTATAATAAAATTTAAGCCTAAATTTACCTGCTTCAATTTTCATCTATTTCCATATCATTTTTCCCCTGTGGGTGAGAGCAGTAGAATAAAACACAGGGTATCCCTTGTCTATCATAAGAGGTGACTAAAAGGGGCCCCAGTGGCTCAAAACTCGCAAGCGTGGGTTCGCTACTACGGGGCCCTTAGCTGAGTCCTGGAATTGCTTCCACCGAGCTCGATAGCTGCAGTCGCTTAAGTGCGGCCAGTGTCCAGTATTCGGGAGATAGTGGGTTCGAACCCCACTGTCGGCAGCCCTGAAGATTGTTTTCCATGGTTTCCCATTTTCACACCAGGCAAATGCTGGGGCTCTACCTTAATTAAGGCCACGGCCGCTTCCTTCCCACTCCTAGGCTTTTCCTATCCCATCGTCGCCATAAGACCTATGTGTATCGGTGCGACGTATAACAACTTGCAAAAAAAAATGCTTCCCCGACGGTATTATTTTGGGAGGCCTAGGGATTCTTTCATTTTCACGCCCTTCGTGGTCCTTGTCTTCCTTTGGCCGATACTTTCATTTTTTGAACTGTCGGATCCCTTCCAATTTTTCCGTCGAAGCAGTGTTAATAGCGGATGGTTCCCTGGTTGTACTTCCTCTTAAAACAATAACCACCACCACCTCGGATCACCGTTTTCCCATGTTTTCTTCAATCTCTCGATTTCATCTTTCACAACACTTTCTGAACATGGGATGTCACTACTATAAGAGCGAATAGTATGCCTTGCTACCTTGCTAGGTTTTCAACAGTCTGTTAGGAGCTCAAACGTCATCCTATCAGACATACGGTATTTCGCTTTCCAACATAGTTGCCAGTGTCAAGACGATGAATTTCGCATGACTGGGCCTGTACTATAGTCCCTGTCATGTAAGCGCATACACTAAGTGAACAATCTTACTCTTTCTCCTCTGTTAATACTGCAGGCAGTGATTTATAAATTTATAAATTTTATACATTTAAACAAAATTATATTTTTTTTCTAGATGTTGGGTTCGATTCTGTGTCGCTAACCATAGAGTTTAGGAACCTACTTGCCGATACGACGTCTTACAGTTAAGCCCCATTCACAATGCAAACGTAACGTAATGTAAACTTAAAATTAACGTTAACTTAGAAGTTGGCGTCCATGTTATCTAATGGAATCATTCACAATGCGCCTACGTAAACTTAACTGCGAGTCCGTAAAATTAAGGGATTGTAAACTCCAAGCTCTTGCGGTTAATTTTACGTTAGGTTTAAGAACCTGCCAATCAGAGCAGACGTAAACATTGTATTTCGTGCGCGATATAATAACGACTTCTTTCGACGAAACACTTGTAATTCTCCTTCAAAATAATCTTCGTGTGTATGGGACATGTATACATGTATGTATGTATGATAAAAGGAAAAATAATTAGAAAGACGCTGTACCGAAAAAGAATACGTAGAAATAAATATGCTGTAGCAATGAAACTGACGCTAAATGGCGGGAGACAAGCTCGCAGCGCTGGCGACCGGGCGAGTGACAATCCCCGTCATAGATAAAACAATGTCCCTGTATATTATTTTCTTAACAGTATAACAGACTACTAATTTACGAAAACGATATCATCCAAACATCTCATCGGAGTGTTATAGCTAGGCGCATAGATGTTGGCAAAGGAGATCTTACACTTCTTTTTATTAGGAAAGGGGGCAGAAATCTTAAGATAGTGTCAAACAGTTCAGGTTTAATCCGCATGTACAAAACGAACTTATGAGGATCATTTTTTAGAGTAGATTACCGAAATCGCCCTGAAATAACCTTCTTTGATTCAAGGGATGAACCCATTTTCTGCACCGTTGTTTAGTTCGCCTTTTCATCTACATAGCTCCCAGGAGTTAAAAGCAAGAGATGTTTGAAGTAATATGAATTCCACTACCACGTTGTTTGATTCCCTCGAGATATTAAAATATAAAACTGCGAGATAGTCTAAAACCCGACTTCCGTGCAAAATAACATGGCAGTGTTTTCATTGGCTGCTGTGTACTCTTACGTCCATGTTACGTTCCTCTATTGTGAGTGCCACAATTTTACTTTAATTTTACGGTTACGTTACGTCATTAAGTTTACGGTTACGTTTGCATTGTGAATGGGGCCTTACTGTGCTAAAGATCGTGAAGACTGGGCTAAAATTATCAGAGAGGCCGAAGTCCTGCATAGGGCTGTAGTGCCGAGAAGCAAGCAAGCTAGCAGATTATAATAAGCTTTACGGGCCTTTGTCATGTCAAGAAAATAAGGTGAAATTCTTCACGTTTCGCAGAGAACTTTGCTCCACATCTTCAGAATAAAATATGGATTTTTCACGAGGAAGACTTCTCCGATAGGAAGTGTCTCTCCTGGAAGGCAGACATTTCCAAGAAGTAATGAACAAGGTTCCTCTAGTCCTCAGATTGACAATGCGTTGTGAAAATTCTCAAGTCTCCGTATACATCCTCGCTTAAAGTTGAGATAATATCCAATACCACACGCTTAAATGCTTCAAAATCCTCAAACATGTAAGAAAATTACTCAAAAAGTATAAAATAGCGTGATAAATTAAAAAACCAAATAATGATGTGTAATTTTAGAAAATTACCTAAGAATACAAAATGACAAAAAATTGTGAACCGATAAAAAGATAACTTTCTTTCTTTCTTTCTTAATCTGCTACCCTCCTGGTTCGGTTTTTCCCTCGGACTCAGCGAGGTATCCCACCTCTACCGCTTCAAGGGCAGTGTCCTGGAGCGTCAGACTCTGGGCCGGAGGATACAACTGGGGAGGATGACCGTACCTCGCCCAGGCGGCCTCATTTGCTATGCTGAACAGGGGCCTTGGCGGGGGATGGGAAGATTGGAAGGGATAGACAAGGAAGAGGGAAGGAAGCGGCCGTGGCCTTAAGTTAGGTACCATCCCGGCATTTGCAAGGAGGATAAGTGGGAAGCCAGGGAAAACCACTTTCAGGATGGCTGAGGTGGGAATCGAACCCAACTCTACTCAGATGACCTCCAGAGGTTGAGTGGACCCTGTTCCAGCCCTCGTACCACTTTTCAAATTTCGTGGCAGAGCCGGGAATCGAACCCGGGCGTACGGGGGTGGCAGCTAATCACACTAACCACTACACCACAGAGGCGGACGGTGATCATGTCTAATTAATAAAATAACATATCCATATAACTCACTTGTGATTGAGAATTAAGTAAACAAGAATGCCTTAGTGGACTCCTCAGCCCCCCTCGCCCCTGTTGGTAACGTAGGGACAACATCTTGGTATTGTTAGGGTTACGATGATACTTGCTGTTTAACCTAACATCTAGGTCATCGGCCCCTAATGGTATGAAATGTGATGGCAGTTTAGAAGTTCAAAACTCATCCGCTGACCAGAATTGAAAACGTGATGATGAGGAATGAATGGATGAATATGAATTTAAAATAATCAGCGGATCCAACTCGCAATATTGAAAGTTAAAAATAATCCAAAAATGAACCCACTGACTAGAATAAAAAAAGAGAGAGAGACGCAGAGAGAGAGAGAGAGAGAGAGAGAGAGAGAGAGAGAGAGAGAGAGAGAGAGATGAACAATGATTATGAACTTAAAACAATCAGTGGAGACCCGCAATGCCCCACCTTCCCCAGAAGCTATCGTAAAACAATGGTGTATACTGACCAAGGGGCTCCCTCCAAAGCACAATCCGGAATTAATGCTGTTTGTTGTCTAAAGGGGTCCAAAATCCAGGTCAACGGCCCCTCATAAAGATGCTCAACGGTAGGAAAGTAAACACCATGGTATTTCTCATGCAGCTGTACTAATCGTGAATAACGTAAACTTATGGTGTTCTAGTCCGGCCCCGAGTTCGATTCGCGGCCGGGTCAGGGTTTTTAAATTGTAATGGTTAATATTCCTGGCCTGGGGACTGGGTGTTTGTGACGTCCTTAATCTTCCTTTCCTCACACACAACATTCCACACTACCGCCATTCCAATTACACGCAGGTTCATACAATATGGTGCTAGTACGGGTAAAAGATCCACATGGGTCGACTCCCCGAACAAATAGCATTTAAAAAAAAATAGTTAGAGGAAGAGTGCCAAATATGGAATATGCTCCTGATATGGAATACCCCAATATTCGCTAAGTTAAACATGGCAGAGCTGCAAGGAGCAGGTAGAAAGATGCACAAGGAAGCTCTGTGGGGGTGAGTTGAGGGAAGTCACTTGAGCTGTGTTCTCTGTCCGTGACAGTCGACCGCCTCTAAGAAGTTTTGGGAAGGTAAGAATTGCAGTCCTTTACAAACCAGATCTTACCTAAATTTTAAAACTCTTGTTAGCTGTGCATAGAGGGTGAATTAACTATACAAACCACGTAGTAGTCAAATATATTTGATGAACTGACATACATAATTTGTAAGATGGAAATTAAATGTGGCTGTGTGCCTAATATGGAATACTGTGGTGTTCCAATTATGGAATAGTATTCCGTATTTGGGACCAGATTTTTGCACTATCTATAGGCAGTTTTTCTTTCCTTCAGAACCATGGCCAGTCGGAAGGACAATTCGGAGGGGAAAGTACGGAAGAAGTGGAAGGAAGTAGACATGCAGCAAGCTATCAATGCAGTAAGGACAGGGAAAATGGGGTACAAAACCAAGTTCACTGCCAGTTTTACGGACTACAGTGCCATGAAATTTCATTTAAAATACGCTACCCACGTGTATTGATCGGGACTTAATCCAGGGTCACCGTGGTGGGAAGCCAATGACGACATCACTCATTCGTCACACTTCACCGAAGAAAATATGGATCTTTGAAATGTGGTGCTGCACGAAAGATTATGTGATCAAATGAGTAAATACCATAGATGAAAATATACTGAGTCGAACTAGGTCCGACTCATTGGCCTCAAAGAAAGCTAGACCTAGAACTGCGGCAAGAATAGCTCAAGAACTCAGTCAACCTTCGTGCAGTGGTTTGAGCAGAGCTAAGCCTAAGCGAAAGGGAAGTAAGAGAACAAGCGATGACAGTTCCTCTTCGGATGAAGAATCAATCAGTATAAGCGATGAATCATCTGATCTTGATATAGAGGAACATGGAAAAGTGGACCCGAGTGATGAAGATGCTACATGCTTCTACTGTGACGACAAATATTCCCGGGATAGAAGCGGTGAGAAATGGATTCTGTGTTTGGAGTGCATGTTATGGTGCCTTATCGAGTGTTCAAGTGCAGGTGACATATTCGTGTGTGAATATTGCAAATAATGATCTTGTATTTTAAATTCTGTTCATGAGTTTCTTATTTCAAACATGTAGTCCATAAACATTCTTTAAAACAAGAGGCTTACAAGCAGAATTATAGTATTCCATATCAGGAACACTTTTTTTAGAACAAGAAAAGTGCAGTTTCTATTATATTTTGTAATTTGCAAATATATGAAGTGTTAAATCAGATTGAAAATAAGTTGCTCTAAAGTAGACATATCGTATCAATGTGACATGCATTTAGAATTTTAAAAAGTCAAAAATGAGTTCGTCATTTTTAATAAAATAAAAAGGTATTCCATATATGGCACTCTTCCTCTACTCAAAGGTAACTACGCGCAGGTAACTCAGACCTATGGTGTTTCTCACATTACGGCAACGCAAACCCATAGTAAATGCACTAATCACAGGGTCTCGTAATATCCCGTGGTGTTCTACATATAGTGGTACTAACCACGGGTACCTTAAAACCCATACTGATTCACCCTTTGCTGCTACTAATGACAAACCTATTGTGTACCTAACATGGTCGTACTGTTCACAAGTAAAGGCGACCCAATGGCGTTCCTCGCGTGATGGTACTAAATTACAAGTAGTCTCATGGTACTAATTCAATCATCCCTTGGTAGCCCCTTTTAGTCGCCTCTTACGCCAGGCAGATGATACCGTGGGTGTATTCTTCCTCTGCGTCCCCCACCCATAGGGGGTTTGTTAGGGTTAAAAACGATAACAAAAATTCCCCCTTTTCCTTTTTTCCGTCTGTTATTATATTTTTTAAAAAATATTCTGTTTGTTGGGGGTGCTGGATATCCCCCACAAAACTTTCGGGGGATGCTCGAGCACCCCAGCACCCCCGGAATCGGCGCCCCTGATTCTACCACCTGCGCGCACAGAGTGAATGAACCAAGAGAAAAGCATTGGTTCCTCAGCAGGATGTCGTGTGATGCTAATACGTGCGACAGCTAGGTCGAAGGAGCAGTGGGTCACAATGCCGCCTGTGTGCCGTACTTCCCGCCAATGACGTAACGGGCCAGCCTCGCCGCTGTTAAAACATGTTCGGAATTTGAGAGAACAGGCACGGTCGAACACACTTCCAACTCCTACCTGCACTCTCAAGTAAGACAAACAGTGTCGTTTTAATAACAATGTTATTGGCTTTATGTTCCAATAACTACTTTTAAGGTTTTCAGAGACACTGAGATGCCGGAATTCAGT
The DNA here is from genome assembly GCF_040414725.1 of Anabrus simplex. Lineage (NCBI taxonomy): Eukaryota > Metazoa > Arthropoda > Insecta > Orthoptera > Tettigoniidae > Anabrus > Anabrus simplex. The sequence continues at coordinate 95,852,963 of NC_090277.1, read as the reverse complement.
CCCGCAGGAGTTCATTTACGTGCCAGCAAACCTACCGACACAAGAATGCCATATTTGAGCACGTTATAGCACCGGACTGTGCCAGGATTGAGCGTTGCAAGTTGAGGTCAGAAGGCCAGCGCCTCAACCGTCTGAGCAACTCAGTCCGGTAAAGTTGTTTTAGCTAATTCTCCCATAGCCGTATTTTCTAAAATATAGAAACAAAGCAAATTGAAGAAAAGACTGCAACAGCCTGACGCAAATGCGATAACAGGTATAACTTGAAAACAATATTCTCTCACCCATGCGTAACTAATGCAAATATCGAGCTCGAATTATTATTATTATTATTATTATTATTATTATTATTACGTAGTCGAATGGTAGTATTGTGTGTGAGGTTATGTCATGACACGTGTTGTACACAGACAGTTATATCAAAACGATTGAGAATATTGTGTACATTACAATCTATGTATTACGCACTCTAGAATTTTCACGAAGTTTTTTTTTTTTTTTTTTTTTTTTTTTTTTTTTTTTTTTTTTTTTTTTTTTTTTTTGTAATGTAGCTTTCTAGAAGGTCGGTCAGGCGCATATATAAGGAGACGATCTTTTCGGTGACAAGTGAGTTGTTGAACGAGTTGTTTTTTTAGTAGAGTTATGGTGTAGCAAGTATATATCCCGGGCTGACATGCAACCTTTGCAGTCTCCATATTGAAGTGTTGGCAGTTGTTTTAATAATGGCACCGCCTTCGTAATATACATCACGAAGGCAGTGATAATGGCGGCTTTGTTGATATTCTCGAAGTGAAGTGTTTTGATACTGTGATTAAGGTTATGTGTGTGTGTGTTAATTCGTGAATATATGTGAATGAAATTAATTGTACCCACTGATAGCATCTTGTGTGCGTCCGTGTGGATACGTCCAGCCTGCATATTTTGTTTAACTCTTTCAGTTAAGTTCTCCATGATCACGAGTATCACGCTGGACACGCTCGAGCTGGACCTTCAGTCAAAACATTCCCCTGCGGATTATCGTCGATCGTCGGGGTCTACTTGTGCCTCTCCATTTGTTAATGTTCGGCCGCTCGTTTTTATTTGAATGTCCTTCATACATAATATTAACAAGTATCAAAATTACATTTTAAAATCAATAATAATAATCGTATGGCCTCAGCTACCGTGTGCAGACATTTCGATTTGACGCCATCTGGCTGTCTGCTCGTCAATTTCGACGTTCCGTTTTACTCAAGGCCCACTAGATGGCAGACAGAGTAAACCGGATCTCTCTTGGGCGACTATGGCTGAGATTTAATTAATTTTGTCGGGTAAATACCAAATGTATCACCAGAGATCTTTTACATGCCGACATCGCACGACATGGAGTGTCGAAATGGACTTTTTTCCGCCCTTCAAAAATCCGACTACCTCTGCCGGGTTTGAACTCGCTATCTTGGGATCCGGAGGCCGACACTCTACCACGGAGTCATTGAAATCATTACATCTCATTTACCATTAAGTCCTTTTAACAAACATAAGATTAACAAAATGTCATCTATGACTAAATCATTAATCACTAAACCTAACCTGACTTAGTTTTGAGTACGAACTCTCCACAGCATTTAAAACTAATATGAACAGATTTCCAAAACTTCTTTTAACTGATTTCCAAAAGTTGTGACTACTGAAAGCAGTTCCAAAGGGGGCAATTTGACCCTCTGCTGACCATGGGCCAACTCATTCGTCCTTTTTATGGACATCACTAGGGCTGGGAAGTTAAGGAAAAGTCCTTTTTTTTCTCGAATGTCCGAAGACGAGGCCCAACATAATATATGTTCATTCTGGGCCGTTAAAGGCCCCGCGTTGTTTGCGACCATGTGAAAAAAAAAAAAAAAACAGTATTGCTCTTATGACAACAGGGTTGCCATATCAAACGGCTCTGCCCAACACCATCACGGGAAAACGACCGCACATAAATTTGTGAAATTCATTATTTAAATTCTAGATACAGTGGGGAAGAAACTAACCTGCAAATTATTTTTATGAACTAAAGGGGACGGGGCTTTATAGGGGCTATTTTTGATTTGTACGGAATCAGAGGTAAATTACGGCACGTAAAACATTTCAGCATTGAAGTGTAAGGCAAATTGCGGGAAAAAATAGAAAAAAATAATATTTTTATGGGCTCGAGTGGTGAGGGATGAATTTAATTGCATTTAATAAATTTCCCCAGGCAACACGGGGTACTACTGTGCTGTCGTATCCCTCACAGAAACAAGAGTAAAAATTAAATTAGGTCGTAAAAAAGTGGTAAAATTAAAATGCGCTTAAGAAAGCACAGCTGAATAACAAAACCTAGCACAAATAAAATACACGGCAATTTCTTTTAGCTGTACTAGTTACGCCATGTCGTATTGCTGCACACAGGTGCATGCACTGGTGCAGGGTACAAAAGACGACTTCGCTTGGCTGACCAGAGTGCAGACTCCCACTCCTCTATTGGGAGCAATAGCGCTGTCTCTCTCTTTCCCCACGCCGGTCTCGCTCGCTCCGCCTGTCTCCCTCTTCCTCACTTGCTCCGTAGCGCTCCAAATCCGAGCCGAGCTTAGCCGAGTAGCCCAGAGACGAAGCGTTGGTCCGAGCCGAGTGGGACCGATGCACTGTGCACAGAAACTCTGCGCCTCAATTTGCACGCGTGAGATTTTGGGTGTTTGAGAGGCCCTGGTTGCACACCATAACACCAAAATCTTAAGAAACAACTTCTGTACAGTACGAAAATAATAGAACACACATAAATACTATGCATTATACAACCAACTGCCACTCAACACAAGACAGGTACTCACTGATTTAAAGCCTTGAAACACAGACGCAACAATTAAATACTGTAGATGAGGGACTACACGAGGCTTGTACCAGAGCAACACAGGAGAAGGAAAATGAAGGAAGGCAACGAAGCGATGGCTGTTCCCACCATTGTGCTTCCTCCCCTACAAATGTATTTATGAAAAAGAAAATGTTACGTAGTTGTTTTAATAATTCACGGGCAAAAATGTCTCATCCTTTTTGTCTGTCTTTCATAATACCTTCCAAAGTACAGTATAATATCCCTTAATGATGAGGAATTATGGATGTCTCAGAGGGGATATGTTCACTCCTTGTAGGTCCATAAGAGCTACACTGTTTTCTTAACGTGGAATGAACTATAGGTCTCGCCATCAAGGATGCAACGTACCTAAATACGGGATTACCCGAATTCGATCCCACACGTGAGGATAGAGCCTAGCCATCTGCATTACGCAGCCAAGCGAACTCTCATAGTTTCTCAGCAAACTTTGAGATTGTCCAATAGCAGTTTTGTAAGAACGCCATTGACGATACCGGTACAGGGGTTTTTTCGCACGTCACAAGAAATGCGCATAAAAAAGTGGGGCAATTAAAGCAGAGCCGGGTTTGACTCCTAGTAGACACTTTCTCTGGTTACTTTAACAAGTTGTTCATCTCGCTAGTAGTAGGACAGCATGTACTGTTAAGTTCAGCTTGCCAAATGTAAGCGGGATATCAATCACACTGAAAGAGAAAACGGCTATTTTTAACATGACAAGATTTATTGTGCTGGAATGGAGGACACGTCTCTCTGGCCTCTGGCCTTAGTGATGATTTCCTTGTGTGTGTGTTGACAAACCTTCGATGTCCACAACAAATTCTTTGCAAAGGGGCTCCAAGCGTTTCTACTTCTCATGGTGGTGGTTGTGATTGATGTAATGGGGTCCTAATCCTCACTAGCTTTACTTGATACGAGAAATGAAAGAAGATCCAGAGGAAAGCAACAGGATTTGTTCAGAGTGATTTCCGACAAGAGAGTAGTGTTAGGAAAATGTTGCAAACTTTCGGCTGGGAAGACTTGGGAATAAAGAGATGAACAGTTCAGCTAAGTGAAAAGTTCAATTAATCAATGAATGACCTGCATTTATAGGTGTCGCCCATGTGGCCGATTCCCTATCTCCCCTTTCTTAAGCGTCTTCAAAGAACTTAGGATTTTATCGAATATTTATCTTGGTCATTTATTCCAACCCGTTACTCCTCGTGTTACAAATGAATATTTTCCCCAATTTTTCGTCTTGAATTCTTCTTCTTTTTACCCTCCAGGGTTGGTTTTTCCTCGGACTCAGCGAGGGATCCCACCTCTACCGCCGCACGGGGGTCGGGGGTACACCTGGGGAGAATGACCAGTACCTCGCCCAGGCGGCCTCACCTGCTATGCTGAACAGGGGCCTTGCGGGGAGATGGGAAGAATGGACGGGATAGACAAGGAAGAGGGAAGGGAGCGGCCGTAGCCTTAAGTTAGGTGCCATTCCGGCATTTTCCTGGAGGAGAAGTGGATGGCTGAGGTGGGAATCGAACCCACCTCTATTCAGTTGAACCTTCGAGGCTGAGTGGATCCCATTCGAGCCCTCAAACCACTCTTCAAATTTCGTGGCAGAGCCGAAAATCGAGCCCGGGCCCCCGGGGGTGGCAGCTAATCACACTAACCACTACACCACAGAGGCGGACTTCGTCTTGAATTCCAACTTCATATTATGTCTTTCCTCTTTTTAAAAGCTCCACTCAAGTTTATTCTTCTGCTTATGTCATTCCACCCCGTCTCTCCACTGACAGCTCGGGACATAACACATACCTAGTCGAGCATCTCGTCCCCTTACTCCCAAGTCTTCCCAGCAGCAGGAACAAGTCGGAGCTGCTTCCTTTTGGATTTTTTCCAGTTCTCGGATCAATAATATTGTGGCCTCCGTAGAGGCCTGGTGTAGGTCTTTCGAGTTGACGCCGTATAGGCAACCTGCACATCTGTGAGTGGTGGTAGTGATGGTGGTGATTATTGTTTTAAGAGGACATAAAACTGGGCAGCCATCCTCTGTTAAAACTAATTAGAGGGAAAAATGAAAGAAGTCCAACACTTCGGCAAAAGAAAGAAAAGGCTACGAAGGTCGGAAAAGAATGACCAAGAGGGATCGGGTAGAATAGATGAAAGTGAGAAACCTGGCACAATATGTGGAAACAATACCAAAACTCGGGTGAGGGCCTCGTGGTCGTTAGCCTACGCTCCCAAGTTAACAGCCCTTTTAGTCGCCTCCTTCGACCGGGCAAGGATACATGGAATAAATAATCAGCCCCCGAGACAAAAGAATTAACCATTGCAACGTTAAACCACTAGCAAAATAACTAAATAAATCCATCCGTTATCTAAAGGCTAAGCCTTGTCGCTGCAGCCACATCCCACAGTCTTCAGCAGTCCTTTTCATCGTGACACAGGAAGCGAAACCCAGCTGAGTGATTCTGTTCGTAAGGTATGAGAGACGCGGTTTCCTCTCGACTTCTTCCCTAGGACCTTTTCTTCGAAGACATTCTGGAGAAATGTGTCATGTCGTAGGACGTACCCAAGAAATTTAGCTTTCCTCTGCTCTATTGAATGAATTAAGGTCCATTTCTCATTAACGTCATTCTCCGGCTTCATGACTAAATGGTTGGCGTGCTGGCCTTTGGTCACAGGGTTCCCGGGTTCGATTCCACGGCAGGGTCGGGAATTTTAACCATCATTGGTTAGTTTCCCTGGCACGGGGGCTGGGTGTATATGTTGTCTTCATCATCATTTCATCTTCATCACGACGCACAGGTCGCCTACGGGAGTCAAATCAAAAGGCCTGCAGCTGGCGAGCCGAACCCGTCCTGGGATCTTCCGGCACTAAAAGCCATACGCCATTTCATTTCATTAACATCATTCAGGATTTGGATATTAGTCTTCTTTTCTGTCCAACTCGCCCCTGTCAGTCTTCTCCAGAACCACACTTTCGCAGCTTATAGTATTGATTGTGCTTGTTTTCCCGAAGTCCAGGTCTCACAACCGTAAGTTAGCACACTCCAAACAAACGTTTTAATAAATTTATTTCTGGTTTCAAATCCTATGTGCTTATTTAACAGTAGTTTTTTTTCCTGCTTTGAAACACTTGTTTTGCCATAGCAATTCATTTTTTGAGTTTTGTGAGACACTGATTATCATTGGTAATAACACTACCCAGATAACAAAATTCTTTAACCTGATCTACTTTTTCACAGCTTAATTTAATGTTTGTTTTCAATTCAGTCTTCTTCTTTTGAACAATCATCATTTTCGTTTCCTTTGTGTTTATTTTTTGCCTAAATAAATAAATAAATAAATAAATAAATAAATAAATAAATAAAAGTAAAATAAAATAACACCTCGCCAGGAATCGAACCTGAGACCCGTTGAAACAAAGGCTAAACATTTAACAGGATTAGAACAAAGCCTCGACCTTCCCGCCCCAGGAGCTTCCGGACGACCTTGCGAGGATATCAAGCAGAAGAACACTTGTCGCGCGTGGCGCAATCATTCAATAGGTGAGAGGGTGTGTCCTTGGGGGGCGGCATGCAGCCTACTTGTGAGGACCATCTGAGAAATTCAGAAAGGGAATCGGCTGTGAAGAAGTTGTGTTACAAGGTTAGTCGGTCCGATCCCGTTACCAAGAGTGGGTCAGCGCTTGCTCAGTCAGTGACCGTACGTCAAGCATGAAGGAGCTACTGCTGATCGCAGTCTTCGGTAAGTACCTTACGTTCTTTCTAGTCCTTAATACGTGAGCAAAAACCGATTAATCCACAAAAGCACTTATAGTATTACAGAATAGTGCAACACGAATCAAACGCGAAACAGAAAATTTCTTTACCCAGATATCAAACTGAAGCAAGTGAAGATCCATGGTTTCCATTCGACCGCTTGGAATTATCGGATTACCATCAGATCGCAGTGAATACAGTTAGACTTATATATCTCGAAGGATTTTTTATTTCCCGACAGAACCCTATTATCACTCATCGCAGGGAATAACAAGATAAGTAAAAAACCAGATGTTGTCAAACCATTCTGCGTTATATGAAATAGCTTTTTTTAATTAATGGTTTTGATTAGATATTGTTTGATTTAAAAAATGAATGACAATCAATCAGTACTGATCTGCATTTAGGGCAGTCGCCCAGGTGGCAGATCCCTATCTGTTGTTTTCCTAGCCTTTTGTTAAATGATTTTAATGACATTGGAAATTTATTGAACATCTCCCTTGGTAAGTTATTCAAATCACTAACTCCCCTTCCTGTCTGTCTGTCTGTCTGTCTGTCTGTTAGGTCACCACACCAGAGGCTGGTTGGATCCTCAAATAGCACCACCAAAGGTTATGCGGTTATAAGGAAACCCCCAAAACCAATGACAGCACTAAAATGAGGCGTACTAGGGAGGATGAGGAGTGAGGTAGTTTGCCATTGCTTTCCTCACTGTGTCAGAAAGTACTATTGCAGCACGACTGACCCTATGAGCAGCACCTTGCATAACACTCAGATGCACTAGACATGCTCTGAATGTCATTACTCAGCACTACCCATACCCCAGCAACTTCCATATTGTCACAGCCATGGATGTTGACTGGGACTTCGGTGGAAGCTACACTTTATTCTGGCCTGTGCCAAGAAATGGATGCAAAAGTACTGTATCCATCAAGAAATGACAGCAGGCAGTTAAAATTCCCGACCCTGCCGGGAATCGAACCCGGGACCCCTGTGACCAAAGGCCAGGACGCTAACCATTTAGCCATGGAGCCGGACCTCCCCTTTATATAAATGAATATTTGCCCCAATTTGTCCTCTTGTATTCCAACTTTATCTTCATATTGTGATCTTTCCTACTTTTAAAGACACCATTCAAACTTATTCTTCTGCTAATGTCATTCCACGCCATTTCTCCACTGACAGCTCGGAACGTACCACTCAGTCGAGCAGCTCGTCTCCTTTCTCCCAGTTCTTCCCAGCCCAAACTTTGCAATATTTTTGTAACACTACTCTTTTGTCGGAAATCACCCAGAACAAATAGAGCTGCTTTTTTTTTTTTTGTGTGTGTGTGGATGCTTTCCAGTTCTTGAATCAAGTAATCCTGGTGAGGGTCCCATACACTGGAACCATACTTGAGTTGGGGTCTTACCAGAGACGTATAAGCCCTCTCCGTTACATCCTTACTACAACCCCTAAACACCCTCATAACCATGTGCAGAGATCTGTATCTGTATGACGTATCTGCTTTGAATCGTGAGTGAAACTGACTTGACCAGGCATTATTTTCTTATGTGGACCACTAAAAACCAAAGCGTGTGGGTCACATTTGTTTATTGTTAACTAGTAAGATTTAATAGTCCTCTTTAAAAAGGACAGCTGTATAAATTCACTCTCAATCACTCATTTACAAGATGATAATATCCACGACCTCAATAACTACAGAAAATGAATTACACAAAAGACAAACTGACTTTTTTTTCTGGTTGAAGCCACTTTTATTAACAATACTGAGAATATTAACAAGATAACTCAACTTATCTGGTTCTTCCCGGCGACTGTTTTGTATTCTGGAAGTAAAATTAGACTATTTCTTCAATATTATGATGAAATGATTCATCCTGTTAGTGTGCAAGGATAGAGAGCACTGACCTTAGTAGGTTAGTGCAAAAATTAAAAAAACAAAAAACGAAAGAACTGACGTACCTGGTTTTTCCCCAGGATGAGTGATATCATTCATGTGTTATATCTTTTCGATAACTCGAAATTCTGTTAATCGAATTTTTCGATATCTCGAAGGATATTTCAAGCCCAGGTGAGAATTTATTTTCTGGAGCTGGAAGCAAATACAGTAGACAATACGCGACACTTACGGATTTCGCCTTGCTATAATGGGAGACAATTCAACGGTGGCGCTCCTAGTGACTTGACCTGAACAAATCGCGCTAAATTCAAATATCAATGGAAATGTATATACGGAAATGGATAAATAAATTACGTCTAGAAAGAAAGTGGTATTGAGATATTAACTTCGAAGTTACTAAAGCAATTCTGGATAAATGAATTAAGAATTATTTTAAAGGTTATTATTCAAAGACTGAAATTAGACACATAAACAAGATATGAAATGGGCTGCTGTGAAATGGCTTGATCTTTCATTTATGCATTACTTTATTAGCTTTAGCATTCCTGCCTGAACTTTTACAGTTGTATTTGTCTTTTTTTCTCATTTAAAAATGAGAATATGATCACATTAAGACACTTGTCAATAAAAATATCGGCACATTCCTTACACACATGATGCAATGAATTAACATTTAAAAGCTGGACGATTTTCCTCTTAACATGAAGCTTACTAACAGAAAGAAAATCTATAAAATTCCGGCTTTAATCTGAGAAGAGGGATTAAAGAAGGAAAAGTATGAAAATGTTGTCGATAGTGATGCTTTGAGGAATATTTGTGTACAATTAGAGTAAAAATGCAACATACCCTTGGCTGTATAGTCGAGGATTTTTAAGTCGCTGGCCTGGAAATGATCTAAACAGATCTTATAATTCTTATATAAGCGTAACGTCCCTTCTTTCTTGTACACCTTTTCCAAATCACTTCTGTGACATTTCAAAACTCACAGATCACACCTACAACAACACATCGGTATTGAAGGTTAACTGCTGCACTATACAATAAAATATGCGTATTAGGTACATTTTATGCCAGTTAAAATATGGGTCGAGCAGGTCAGAAGATTATGAAGTACTATAAAAATCTCTGTCACTGGAAGAATATATATGCAAACACAATATTACTTGCATGTTCTTGTCACGAGGGAACCTGAAGAACGATCGCGCATTCTTCTCTACTTCACAGTTACTGCAGCCAAACACAGCACATACCTTTCCCCTCATGTTGAGAGGAGATATCAAGGAATGACACACGCTACTATTTAATTATGTCAGCTCACTGAAAACGCATAAATAACACCAAAAACTTCACACAAAAATACACGTGTTCTTATGAGAGAATCAGTACCGGTCAGGTCTATCCGCTAGAGTGAGCTCCAATAGCTGTCCCTCGATATCTCGCTCAGTGTCGCGTATTTTCTCTACTGTATTTGCTGGAAGTACAGTGGAACCTCGATATCCCAAATCACCTCGGGAGCTAAATTTCATTTCGAGTTATTGACATTTCCAGATATAGAGAATACAGTATGTATAGCACGTAATTGAGTCATCTGTATCTACGGGCTTATACTGAATACATTACTTTTAACAGTATTTAAAAATGAAAATGAAAACCTACAACCTGTCATCCAGTCATTGACCGGGTCAGGGATGGAATGAATGAAACATATATAGGCTGTTTTTACAATGGGGTCGCCACTCCCAAGGTGATTTATTAATGAGTGATAAATGCTATGAAATGATAATGGAGAGTGTGTTGCTGGAATGAAAGATGACAGGGAAAACCGGAGTACCCGAAAAAAAAAACCTGTCCCGCCTCCGCTTTGTCCAGCACAAATCTGAACCGCGGTATCCAGCGGTGAGAGGCCGACGCGCTGCCGTCTGAGCCACGGAGGCTCCAGTATTTAAAAATATACAAACAAAATCTATTTTACGGCATCACTTTAATTATAACCCTTATTATAGTAACTTTTTAGAAGACAGGATACAGTACATACAAGAAACATACGTCCATGAACACCTTTGGACCCTTCTGTTTGTTACTGTTAACCTTTCCTCCCTTCACGTTGAAACTTCTCGTCAATACCACGCAGCCGAGATTCGTAAATGGAGCTTGTCATCCGCGACTTCTCGGGTAGCTTTCGTACGTGACCGGTAAATTAATTCACACCCGAGAAACAGTGAGGCTTCGCCGATTTTCCTTTCATTAGAAAGTTTAGTTTTCGATTCCCGTTATATTAGCTCCCAACATCATTGTAACCCCCTTCACTTTACGTGTTAACTGTTTCTCAGAAACAACAAATGCCGTATTGCATACTTAATGTTGCACAAAATTCGAGTTAAAGAGCATTTTTTGCTTCTTTCTTTCTTTCTTTCTTTCTTTCTTTCTTTCGTAATCTGCTTATCCTCCAGGATTGTTTTTTTCCTCGGACTCAGCGAGGGATCCCACCTCTACCACCTCAAGGGCAGTGTCCTGGAGCGTGAGACATTGGGTCGGGGATACAACTGGGGAGAATGACCAGTACCTCGCCCAGGCGGCCTTGGTGACCACTGTAAATTCATTCGGTACATGCGTTTGCGTTTACGTAGTTATTTTATAGTATTATGTGTAGTAACGACGACCAAGTCGCACTCCGTATCAATATCAACTGTTTACGTTTCAAAAGCATGTCTCTCAGTCTCAGCTGCTCCCGGTTCACCAGCGCGCCCCCCTGTGGGTGGGGGCGGTAGAATAACACCCACGGTATCCCCTGCCTGTCGTAAAAGGCGACTAAAAGGGGCCTCAGAGGAGGCTCTGAACTTTGGAGCGTGGGTTGGCGACCACGGGGTCCTCAGCTGAGTCCTGGCATTGCTTCCACTTACTTGTGCCAGGCTCCTAACTTTCATCTATCCTATCCGACCTCTCTTGGTCAACTCTTGTTCTTTTCCGACCCCGACGCTATTAGGTTTGCGAGGGCTAGGGAGTCTTTAATTTTCACGCCCTTCGTGGCCCTTGTCTTACTTTGGCCGATACCTTCATTTTTCGAAGTATCGGATCCCTTCCATTTTTCCCTCTGATTAGTGTTATATAGAGGGTGGTTGCCCAGTTGTACTTCATCTTAAAACAATAACCACCACCACCACCACCACCTTCACCAGCGCACTCGCAACATTAGGTGCCATAGCTTGAAACTAAAGCTCCCTCACCGAAAAGTTCTCCAATTATTTTCTTACAACGCTATGTGACGAAACATGAAACTATTGCTCCCTCAGGAGCTAGAATAGTGTTTGCAATGTGACCATAGGCTTGACAAACGTCGGAAGATTGATCGGATCAAAATGAACACATCTAATGGTGAAGAAATTTATTTTCTACACAGGTGAAAAATATCCATGGGGTTGATGGAATATATTTTATGAATGTTTTACAAAAGATATTGCAATACTCAAAATAGTATGACGATTCGTACGATTTAAATCTCGACTGAGCAATTGGAAATGTCATTGTAACTATTTATAAGATACCGACGGTCTTTTAATGATCACAAATTTTTGGAAGTTCTGTTTAGAGCTTTATTAATCTTAAAAAAATGTACAATATTACTCTTGATGGGTTGGACTCACCAAGAATCTAGTCTGGGACCGTAAAACTCGAGGCCGAGGACGCTGGCAGCGTTATCTGTGAGCTGTGTATGGAAACAAAACAACACAATGCATAATATTATAGGTAGGCCAATGACAATACTATTGGTTCCGTTACCCAATAATGTACAGTCCGTCTCTGTGGTGTAGTGATTAGCTGCCACCCCCGGAGGTCCGGGTTCGATTCCCGGCTCTGCCACGAAATTTGAAAAGTGGAACGAGGTCCACTCAGCCTCGGGAGATCAACTCAGTACAGGCGGGTTCGATTCCCACCTCAGCCATCCTGGAAGTGGTTTTCCGTGGTTTCCCACTCCTCCTCTAGACAAATGCCGGGATGGTACATAACTTAAGGCCATAGCCGCTTCCTCGCCTGTCCCGTCTCTCCGCAAGACCCCTGTTCAGCTTAGCAGGTGAGGCCGCCTGGGCGAGGTACTGGTCATTCTCCCCAGTTGTATTACCCGACCCAAAATCTGAAGCTCCAGGACACTGCCCTTGAGGTGGTAGAGGTGGGATCCCTCGCTGAGTCTGAGAGAAAAAACCGACCCTGGAGGGTAAACAGATTCAGAAGAAGAATAAGAAGAAGATATATAAATACCAAAAAGTAACTAATGATACTTCTGCATTTCCACACGTTATAGAGTGTTACTCAAATTGTGCAAGAGTTTTGTATTTTATTTTCCTACATATGGTATGTATATGATAATGTTCTAAGTACCCCGAGTTCCGCTATAAATTCTGTAGGCCTGCATAGCGGATTGCACATAGTTAAAGAGCAATATATTTACGTACAAGTATCCGAGTGCCTTTGATGGCGGGACCTAATGTTTACAGTGCACTATGTCTTCTGGTATGGGCTAGAGTAATTTTGTTACTTGCATTGATCTGTCTCTGTCTTATACTTGACTTTGACAATATGAAAGTGACTGAGGTATGAGTGATGCTAGTAATGCCATTCCTTCTGCAGCCAGTCCCCTGCTATGAATGGTGTGAAACTGTTACTCATAGGGTCGGTTGGTGTATGCATTTCAGTGGGCTTGGCATACTAATATGTAATAGCAACTTCTGGCTTAGTGAGGAAAGAAACGAGAAACTACCTCGCTCCTCATTTCCCTAGTACGCCTTTTCAGTGATGCCTAGGCCATCTATGGCAGCTGATGGCGGAGCTGTTGAGGATCCAACCAGCCTTCGGGCTGATGACTAAACATACACAGATATCCGCGAAGCGAAATGTTTGAAAATGATGGCGAGTATAGGCAAACTTACAATTTCAACCGAACTTGGTACACTTATGACGTAATACAATCTGGAGAGAAATATTGGGGTGTAAGACACACCTAGCACCTGTGGGGATGGAGTGGGGAGGAAGAGAGATGTAAAAATAACCTAAAACGACTTATATTAGTGTTGAATCCGCAGTTTTCGGGGTCAGTGAGATGAATAGTGACACTCTGGATGACATTTAAGTCCAAATTCAGACACCATCAGCATGAGGGGTGAGAAGGGTTGAAAAAGAAAATGACCGAGATTATGTACGTGTGTATGTTCCAGCATGGTTCTCAACCAAACTTGGTACACGTATGACTTATTATCTGGAGCAAACTACTGTTGGAGGAGGGAGGGGGGTAAAACACCCCTAGCATTTCTATGGTTGGGGGTTGGGAGGGAGCGACGTGGAAAAAGAATTAAATACGACCAGTTTAGTGTCGATTCCATACTATTCGGGGTCGCTGAAATGAATTAGGACACCTTGGATGGGGTTTAAGTCCAAGTCCAGCCTTCATCGGTATGGAGGTCTGAAAGGGTGAAAAATAAAACATCGAAAATGGTGGAGGTTAGGTGTTCAATTCCCAGTTTTGGGGTTCGCTAGGCTGATTGGCGACAGTTCCAATGATAGTTGGAATCATGCACATAGTACGTCATATCTACAGGCCAACTCGCTCGATGAAAATTTATCAATACCGCCTCGCAATCTGAATTTGTCCGCGGAGCGATTTGATTGGCTCACTTCAATAGCTAATAAAGTGACAAGGACAAAATATATCGAATTATTTTTCCAAATTATTTATCAGTAGGAGTAACCCCCTAACGCTCATATGCTCGATTCACGCTCTTTCGACCACTCTGTATAACCTTTTGGGAAACGCGGCGCACACTGAAGTTAAATAATGAATTTCGAAAAAAAATATCTGTTAAGTAGTTTTTCCGTTATGTACAAACAAACAAACAAACAAACAAACAAACAAACAAAGAACAAACAAACAAAGAACAAACAAGCGAAACCAAACTGGTCTACTTTCTACTTGTGTAAACCTAATCGAAGTTCGACTCCATGGTTAGCTTGCTGGCCTTTGGTCACAGGGGTCCCGCGTTCGATTCCCGGCCGGGTCGGGGATTTTAACTTCGGCTCGTTAATTTCTCCGGCTCGGGACCTGGGTGTTTGTGTTTGTCTGAAATATATACGTTCATTTCATCAAGTCAGTTAATAATTAGTCAAAAACGTACAAAACTGTAGCTGGCTAAATGGTCGATCGGACCAAAAGCCAATTTAAAAAATACACCATTTCATTTCATTTACCTAATCTAAGATTTAAAGAAAGAAGTACATAGTTTATTATTTTGTAGATAATTTATTCATTAATCTCAGTAATAAGTGGTAATTGATTTGCCCTGTGTCGGCAAATAAGAATAGTTCTGTTTCAGTTTATCGTTGTTCGGCTCCATGGCTAAATGTTTAACGTGTTGGCCTTTGGTCACAGGGGTCCCGGGTTTGATTCCCGGCAGGGTCGGGAATTTTAACCTCCCCCTCCCATGGCACTACAGCCCTTGAAGGGCCTTGGCGTACCAAGCGACTGCTGCTCAGCCCGACGGCCTGCAGATTACGAGGTGTCGTGTGGTCAGCACGACAAATCCTCTCGGCCGTTATTCTTGGCTTTCGAGACCGTCAAATAGCTCCTCAATTCCAATCACGTAGGCTGAGTGGACCTCGAACCAGCCCTCAGGTCCAGGTAGAAATCCCTGACCTGGCCGGGAATCGAACCCGGGACCTCCGAGTAAGATGCAGGCACGCTACCCCTACACTACGGGGCCGGCTGGGAATTTTAACCATAATTGATTAATTCCCTTGGCACGGGTGTACGTGTCGTATTCATCATCATTTCATCCTCATCACGACGCGCAGATCGCCTACGGGAGTCAAATCAAAAGACCTGCACCAGGCCTCTCTGGAGGCCACACGCCATTATTATTATTAGTTTATCGTTATATTATTTTACTACTGTTGTTCAAGAAAGGTCATAGCATATCACTTTATAACTCTGCCATGTAGAAGAGAAAATGCGATCTTTTGAATCATTATGGATAATAGGGAAAGAAAAATCTGATTTAGGCTTATTAAAAACATTTTTTGCTCTGTGGGGAGTTAATTTTGGATTTCAGTGTACATAACGAAATCAAGCCACGAACTACTACGCTGGCGTAGCAGGGCGAGAGGTGATACTCCTATGTGGCGTGTCCCAGGTGGCGGATAGGGGGGTTCTAACCGGCTTGCCGGCGGACTTGAGGGGAATAAAATACCTCTCGCGGACCAAACACACAACCCCCTGTGGGTGGGGGACGCAGACGAAGAATACACCCACGGTATCCCCTGCCTGTCGTAAGAGGCGACTAAAAGGGGCGACCAAGGGTGATTGCCTTGGGACCATGAAACTACTTGTGATTAGTACCACCACGCGGGGAACACCATGGGTCGCTTTTACTAGCGCGTAGTACCACTATATTAGGTACTAAATAGGTTTGTGATTAGTAGCACACAGGAGCACCGTGCGGTCGGCTTTTGCAGTGCCTGTGATTAGTACCACCATATGAGCAGGACCATGGGATGATACCTACCATGGTTCTGCCTTGCCTATGATTAGTACCCACTATATGAGGAACACCACGGGATTGTGAAGGTCCCTGTGGTTAGTACTCTCATGTGATCAACACCATAGGTTTGCGTTGCCTGTAAATGGCGCCGCAATGTGAGGAAAAACCATAGGTCTATATTATATGTCGAATTTCATAACCTGTGAGTAGTGTGGAATACCGCGAGTCTCTGCTACTTTTGATTAGTACCGCAACATGACAAATACCATGGTTCTACTTTCCCAGCGATAAGTAGGGCCTACAGTTATGAGGGGCCGACAATTTGGATTTTGGACCCCCTTTAGACTGCAAGCATCATCAATTCAGTGTTATGCTATAGCAGCAATCCCTTGGTCAGTAATCCTATTGTTTTTCGTCATTTTCTGTGAATGTAAGGTTTTGCGGGTCGCATCCACTGATTGTTTTAAATTCCTATCCACCCATTCATTCTTCGTCCTCACGTTTTGTATTCTGGTCAGTGGAGAATTTTGGACTTTTAATTTCTCATTCCATTTCGTCTCATTTCGTACCATTAGGGGCCGATGATCTCGATGTTAGGCCCCTTTAAACAAGCATCATCGTCATCTTCACGAAATCAAGCACATTCACGCAAGGAAAGACTCATCCATAGGTAAAAGCCTGGGTTGACACACTTAAATCTCACACATAGTTAGAGTATGATGCTATCGGATTTTTTTTTTCACACGTTCCCAAAATTAGTCTTCTCTGCAACCGTGTGAGGCCACAACCAGTTTAGCCCATAGAAACGAACTTACTAACTGGCCTAGTTTCTTGATAGTCTTGTACGATTAAAGAGCGTCCCACGTGTTATTCAACAAAGTCAGAGTTCACGTGCGGTAGAACAGGCAGTTAGTTCTTTACCACGATAAAGGCAAACTGGGTCCCATGCATGAACAGTGCGGTAAATTGCGTTGGAAATAACAACCGGTTCTAGAAAATATTGTACAGTCAATTTCTGTACTATTTCTCTCCCTCGGACATGTTAGCTTAACCCAGAGTGGTCCGCGTGGAGGATTGGCCTCCAAAAATACTTGGGAAAAACATTAAATAAATAATGTTTGATTGTAAATATTTTAAACTAAGTACTTTCACGAACAAAAACGTCATCAGTGTTACTATTTCTCCTCAATTAGTCATTTATGATAATAAATATTTCAAACAGATGAGTTTCACAAATTCAAACGTAGAAATTCATCCCCTTAAATTCCTCCTCATTGCTTCTCTAATAAACTGTTTTTCATTTCTATTTTTAGTCTGTTATACTATATGAATGAAAACCTACAACCTGTTTTCCATTCATTGACCGAGTCAGGGATGGAATGAATGAAGCCCACATCTTCCAGCCGGGCTGAGTGGCTCAGACGGTTAAGGCGCTGGCCTTCTAACCCCAACTTGGCAGGTTCCATCCTGGCTCAGTCCGGTGGTATTTTAAGGCGCTCAAATACGACAGCCTCGTGTCGGTAGATTTACTGGCACGTAAAAAGAACTCCCGCGGGACTAAATTCCGGCACCTCGGCGTCACCGAAGACCGTAAAAGTAGTTAGTGGGACGTAAAGCAAGTAACATTATTATCATTATTATCACATCTTCCAGTGAGGATAGGAATTGTGCCGGCTGCCGAGGACTTTCGCACTCCTCTGGGGGCAATGATTAATGACTGACAGATGAAATGAAATGATATTGGAGAATGTTGCTGGAATGAAAGTTGACAGGAAAAATCGGAGTACCCGGACAAAAACTTGTCCTGCCTCCGCTTTGTCCATCACAAATCTCACATGGAGTGACCGGGATTTGAACCATGGAATCCAGCTGTGAGAGGCCGGCGCGCTGCCGCCTGAGCCACGGAGGCTCTCTCTGTTTTACTGTACTCCTAGGTAAATGTAGAGTTCTGATTGAATATCTTTCAATGTGCCAATGAAATTGAAACTCGATGGGCAAACGTTATAAAAGCATGAACTGAAGCAAGAATGGAAAGAAAACACAGCGTATTACCTGACAAAACCCAGGACCCTTTAATATTCTCCATCTGCTACAGTGTCAACCAGAATCCGTGCTGGCTCGTGAAAACGCGCATATGATTTTTATGCCATTAGCAGGATGATGGTATCGGTGTTGATGACGACTAGAGTCCGAAAATTTACGTAAGTCCGCCTCTGTGGTGTAGTGGTTAGCGTGGTTAGCTGCCACCCCCGGAGGTCCGGGTTCGATTCCCGGCTCTGCCACGAAATTTGAAAAGTGGTACGAGGGCTGGAACGGGGTCCACTCAGCCTTGGGAGGTCAACTGAGTAGAGTTGGGTTCGATTCCCACCTCAGCCATCCTCGAAGTGGTTTTCCGTGGTTTCCCACTTCTCCTCCAGGCGAATGCCGCGATGGTACCTAACTTAAGGCCACGGCCGCTTCCTTCCCTCTTCCTTGCCTATCCCATCCGATCTTCCCATCCCTCCACAAGGCCCCTGTTCAGCATAGCAGGTGAGGCCGCCTGGGCGAGGTACTGGTCATTCTCCCCAGTTGTATCCCACGACCAAGAGTCTGAAGCTCCAGGACGCTGCCCTTGAGGCGGTAGAGGTAGGATCCCTCGCTGAGTCCGAGGGAAAAACCGAACCTGGAGGGTAAACAGATGATGATGATGATGATGATGATGAAATTTACGTAATATGATTGCAAAAATATTTACTTAAAAAAAGGAACACGCAAATGCAAAGAATACACAATAATGTTTTTGTTATGACGTTATGAAGGCTGTCAATCCCACATACAGTTACAAGAAGTGACACGGACAGACAATAGTAACGTACCCCATTATTCTATCTGGGCTGGAGCGGGGTCCACTCAGCCTCGGGAGGTCAACTGAGTAGAGGTGGGTTCGATTCCCACCTCAGCCATCCTGGAAGTGGTTTTCCGTGGTTTCCCACTTCACCTCCAGGCGAATGCCGGGATGGTACCTAACTTAAGGCCACGGCCGCTTCCTTCCCTCATCCTTGCCTATCCCTTCCAATCGTCCCATCCCCCTACAAGGCCCCTGTTCACCATAGCAGGTGAGGCCGCCTGGGCGAGGTACTGGTCATACTCCCCAGTTGTATCCCCCGACCGAGAGTCTGAAGCTCCAGGACACTGCCCTTGGGGCGGTAGAGGTGGGATCCCTCGCTGAGTCCGAGGGAAAAGCCGAACCTGGAGGGTAAACAGATGATGATGATGATATCAGAACTATACATTGGCGCCCGCAGGATCTTTTGCCAGGAGGGGGGGGGGCGCATTAACAATTTTTTGAATATAAAAACCAATATAACGTCAGAAATTGTTTACAGAAATTTCCGGTTATAACAGATGCTTGATTTTTTCACATACAACAAATCATTACAAATCTAGTAGTAATATAGAAATAATTATATAATGCACAACACGACAATATAAATGAACATGATAATTATAAAACTAACATTTTTCTTTCCTTTTTCTACCGCCTTTTCCCACATATGAGCGAACTGTGTCGTACGTGTTGATTTGGCCCTGTTTTACGGCCGGATGCCCTTCCTGCCGCAATCCCACAACACTATTGCGTGTTTCTGTGGTGGTTGGTAGTGTAGTGTCTGGATATGAAGAGGAAAATGTTGGGACAAACAAACACAACACCCAGTCCCCGAGCCAGAAGAATTAATCAGACGAGATTAAAATCCCCCACCCGGCCAGGAATCGAACCCGGAACCCTCTAAAACGAAGGTCTTAACGCTGACCATTCAGCCAATGAGTCGGACGATTACAAAACTAACAATAGTAATATTAAAAGAAGGAAACACAGTAAAAACCTGTAACTAGCAATTACATTTCTAATTTTTATGAAGATATCCTTATTCACGCATCATTCACACTTCACTCGTCGTACAACTCAGCTAGAGATATTCAGCAAGTGATTTCGGTAATCCATCTTAAATCTCCTACGAGAACGCAAAACTGTAATGTTAACAGGGAGGGTATTCCACAGCCTAGCGGCAGTGACTACAAACAAGCTGTTGAAAGCCCTGGAGTGACAGATATATCGTTAAAGAGGAGCCAGATCGTGTATCGTGGTTATAACATGTGGAGAGGTAATTGAAATTTGATAATAGGTAATCCGGTACACCTGAGTTTAGTACTCCATGCAGAAGGGATAACATATCAATAATAATAATAATAATAATAATAATAATAATAATAATAATAATAATAATAATAATGTCCGCCTCTGTGGTGTAGTGGTTAGCGTGATTAGCTGCCACTCCCGGAGGCCCGGGTTCGATTCCCGGCTCTGCCACGAAATTTGAAAAGTGGTACGAGGGCTGGAACGGGGTCCACTCAGCCTCGGGAGGTCAACTGAGTAGAGGTGGGTTCGATTCCCACCTCAGCCATCCTGGAAGTGGTTTTCCGTGGTTTCCCACTTCTCCTCCAGGCGAATGCCGGGATGGTACCTAACTTAAGGCCACGGCCGCTTCCTTCCCTCTTCCTTGCCTATCCCTTCCAATCTTCCCATCCCCCTACTAGGCCCCTGTTCACTATAGCAGGTGAGGCCGCCTGGGCGAGGTACTGGTCATACTCCCCAGTTGTTTCCCCCGACCAAGAGTCTGAATCTCCAGGGCACTGCCCTTGAGGCGGTAGAGGTGGGATCCCTCGCTAAGTCCGAGGGAAAAACCGAACCTGGAGGATAAACAGATGATGATGATGATGATGATGATGGTAATAATAATAATAATAGTTTTACATTCAGCTACTACTTTTTGATTTTCGGAGACGCCGAGGTGCCGAAATTTTGTCCCGCAGGAGTTCTTTATCGTGCCGGTAAATCCACCGAAGCGGAGCTGCCGTATTTGAGCACCTTGGGTTCAGAAAGCCACCGCCTTAACCGTCTGAGCCACTCAGCCCGCTTGTTATTGCGGTTTAGAATGTGGAATCGTACTCAATTACAAATAATGACATGCATTACGTAGGTGCATACTTGTCTATGAAAGGCTTGACAAACTAGCACTTCGTCATGTGTTGTAAGATCTAAGTCGCCGGGAGCATTGCCGTAAGAAATGCAAATTCACTTGCTTTGGCTTACTTAGCACTTCGCAGATTTGCCATGTGAGTACTCAATGTGAATTAGAAACTAATAAGAAGCTTTTCGCCAAAAATCGATGAAAGGAATATAAAATCCCTCTTGGAATTGGGCATAGAAGATTATTATTTATATATATATATATATACAAGGTGAAGCGAAATTCGTGCACTCGGGTGTCGAAACGCAACTCCTCGTATGCCAACAATAAAAAAATGTCTCTCACAAAAGTTGGTCCTGCGAGTATATCAGGCAGAAAAAGGACGTTGATGTGTGGCAATTTGGCAACACTGTAACCACATGTAGAGTAAGTACCTCTGTCAGCATATATTATCTGTGCTGTACAGTTGGTGCAGTGGATAGAGTTTTGGGTTCGCATGCAGGAGTTCAAGGGTTCGATCTTGGGTTGAGGCGCATTTTGTATTTGCTAATTTCCACCGGACATTACATACTCTAATACAGTAAGACATCCGTACCTTTCATCACATGTATCCTACATTTACAACATTTTGTAACGCTGAACACAACAAATACTTTGCTAGGCCTACTGGTAACGTAAGCCCTAACGAAATGTAATGGACCTGAACGAGGCAAGAATAATAGTTGGTACTAATCTATCTGACCACTGGAGGAGGGCACAAAGAAAACAGGTTTCGCATCTAGTATATAAAGTGATGCGAATGAAATCACGCCCACGACGTTGAAAGGGCGTCTTTCAAAGCTGACCAATGAAAACGATTGTCCTAGACTACATTTACGAAATAAAAAAACACACACATACACAATTGGCTTTGCGTCGCACCGACACATATAGTTCTTATGGGGACGGTAGGATAGGATAGGATAGGATAGGATAGGATAGGAATAGGAAGGAAGGGGCCGTGGCCAAGATCTGCATTCGGGAGATGCGTGGGTCAGAACCCCACCATCGGCTGTCCTGAGTATGTCTTTCTGTAGTTTCCCATTTTCATTTCCAGGCAAATGCTCGGATAGTACATATTCAAAGGCCACAGTCGATTCCTACCACCTCCTTACCCAGTTTCATTCACCATCATTCAATTCATCTCCTTTTGCTCCTCAATTGAGGTTAGCGTCAGGAAGGGCATCCGGCCGTGAAACACGCCACGTACATTCATATCACCTCATTCCACGATCTCGTATCAAGAAATAGTGTTAACTATTTAAAAATATGAAATCTTGTTTGGAACACTTAAGACTACGGTAAAATTAAAATTTCAATGACGCATTTTGATTTTACGACGTTTTAAAGTCGAGGTTTTTCCGCAGAATGTCCCAAATGAGTTATTTTATTCGTTC
Source organism: Anabrus simplex (assembly GCF_040414725.1). Classification (NCBI taxonomy): domain Eukaryota; kingdom Metazoa; phylum Arthropoda; class Insecta; order Orthoptera; family Tettigoniidae; genus Anabrus; species Anabrus simplex. The sequence continues at coordinate 95,830,486 of NC_090277.1, read as the reverse complement.
AGAAATAAACACGACAAGAAAGATTTATACCAATTTTAAACGCAGAATGAATGGAGTTTTAATTGGTGCTAATAGATGATGATGGTGCTTGTTGTTTAAAGGGGCTAACATCTACAATAATCGGCCCAGGTGCAATTAGATTTGAGATTGGTGCACCCATTTCATTTTCATAGAAGTTTACACTCGAGTGTCTATACTTTTTACTTTTGAATCCGACCCATATCGTTGAAATCGGAGGTGAACTAGAGTTGATTAAGAGAGGCCGGATAGGAACGATGAACATGAGGAATCAATCAATCAATCAATCAATCAATCAATCAATCAATCAATCAAGCAAGCAAGCAATCAATCAATCACTACTGATCTGCATTTAGGGCAGTCGCCCAGGTGGCAGATTCCCTGTCTGTTGTATTCTTAGTCTTTTCTTCAATGATTGCAAAGAAATTGGAAATTTATTGAACATCTCCCTTGGTAAATTATTCCAATCCCTAACTCCCCTTCCTATAAACGAATATTTGCCCCAATTTGTCCTCTTGAATTCCAACTTTATCTTCATACTGTGATCTTTCCTACTTTTAAAGACACCACTCAAACATATTCGTCTACTAATGTCATTCCACGCCATCTCTCCACTGACAGCTCGGAACATACCACTTAGTCGAGCAGCTCATCTCCTTTCTCCCAAGTCTTCCCAGCCCGAACTTTGCAACATTTTTGTAACGCTACTCTTTTGTAGGAAATCACCCTGAACAAATCGAGCTGCTTTTCTTTGGATTTTTTCCCAGTCCTCGCATAAAGTAATCGTGGTGAGGGTGCCATACACTGGAACCATACTCTAGTTGGGGTCTTACCAGAGACTTATATGCCCTCTCTTTTACATCCTTACTACAACCCCTAAACACCCTCATAACCACGTGCAGTGATCTGTACCCTTTATTTACAATTCCATTTACGAGATTACCCAAAGATCTTTCCTTTTATTAACACCTAGGTACTTACAATGATGCTCCATAAGAAACTTTCACCCATCAACGCAGTAATTAAAGCTGAGAGGACTTTTCCTATTTGTGAAACTCACAACCTGACTTTTAACCCCGTTTATCATCATACGTTGCTCACAATCTTGTAACTTATTTATTACTCTGTACAGAATAACACCATCTGCAAAAAGCCTTATCTCTGATTCCACTTCTTTACTCATTTAATTTATATATGTACTAGCCACTGATCTCTATACCTGGATGGCTGGTAGCTTGGGTAGCAGTAAGCCGAATAGAAGATGACTGGCGTGGTAAGATGGCAGCGAGTGCACGGTGCAGTAGACCACGAGGAGCGCGCTTGCTTTGTTTATGCTTAGTTCAGTGACGCCAGGTCTCTTGATTGTAGTTCCACGAGTGTTCTGTGCTGTGTTATTGCAAAGTAAATAGTAGTGTATTTTACGAATTTAGGTTCGTTGCCTTGTAGTATACTTGTGGATTACAAAATTCAATTTAAATATGTATGTGTTTATCTGAAATATGAATGAAGAAACATTCTACGGGGTATTAACATACCGCAGTATTCAGCTTATGGATGTACAAACAGAACCGATCAGCAGAAGGAGAAATCATTTCATCGGGGAGTTTTAATAATAATGTTATTTGCTTTACGTCCCACTAACTATTTTTAAGGTCTTCGGAGACGCCGAGGTGCCGGAATTCAGTCCCGCAGGAGTTCTTTTATGTGCCAGTAAATCTACCGACACGGGGCTGTCGTATTTGAGCACCTTCAAATACCACCGGACTGAGCCAGGATCGAACCTGCCCAGTTGGGGTTAGAAGGCCAGCGCCTTAACCATCTGAGCCACTCAGCTCGGCTCGGGGAGTTTTATACTGTACATAAGAATCTTCCTAGGGTAGTGTTTTGAGTTTTAGGTTTATTGTATCTTATTTCGCATATTCCGGGAGCAAAATGGCAATTCATTTTTGTAGGTTTCCTTTCTCGAGACCCGAACATCTACGATCATCGATTAGGAGAATCAGACGGGAGAATTGGGAGCATTCTAAAACAGCTGTTCTCTGCTCGGATCACTTAGAGGAAGACTGTTTTGATAGAAATAGACAAACTGTACACCTTAGAAGTGATGTATAGCCAACTGTTTTCAATTTTACTGAACATTAACTGCAAGTAAAGATTTACTTATATATATTTTTTTAATTTCTCATAATTAAACTGACGGTTTCGATTAAATAATTGACGTGACCGTATAACAATCTTAGAAAATGAAGTCTGGAGGAATTCTAGACCTTATTTACATCAGTAATAATTATGGGTTTCAGACACTGGAGTGGTGGGAGAAGGGAAAGTGTGGTGGGTGTTTGGGGCTATCCCATTATACTATTCGTGGTATTTGGGACTCTTTTAACTGGTGTTACATATTTCTGATGATGACTATCAATATCGCTTTGCTAGCTGAATTTAATTAAAGAGGTCTGTAATAGTACATTAAGCTGCAGGTAATGTGATATATTGACTAGTTTTGAATATTTGCTGGTTTTATAAATGTGTACATTTGCTTCAATGATATTTTAATTTGATAATATGCGCGTTATTTCTTGGAAACAGGAAACAAAAATTCATTATCAAGCACCGATTACGATATGTCGAATCTAGGCCTGTATATTGAGCTACGTTTATAGGTACATCATTTTAAGAATGCATAATTTCGTGGCATACATGTATACAATTTACAGCAATGTTTCCAGAAACTGGTTTTCACTCGTATTGTGTTACCGATTGCTAATTGCATGTATTCAGCACCTAAGTTAATATTTGTCGGCCGTTATTATACACTCATGTTTATTGCTATCTCGGAGATTTACTGACCTCGGAATGACGTGTCAGTGATCCCAATGTCCTTATGCTTTGAGTGAACATGTCTCTATATTTTTAATTATTCCAATGCGCCATTAATTGCGACTTAAAATTGACTCTATTATCATTGGTTCCCCATAAGGAGAGCTCTAGGTTGGGTACGCCAACATGGCGAACCGCGCGCTCAACTTGGCGTACTTTCTCCTGCAGCGGAGACCTGCCATCAGCGATCCATGTATAGAGATCAGTGGTACTAGCTGATGTACCCGTGCTTCGCTACGGGATTCTCAGAAAGACTGCCTTCGTGATTTTTCCTAACTGAAGTCAACTTAGTTCATTAAAAAAACGTCAGTAGGAGTGTAGTAATTAAAAGTAATGTTATCATATAAAATACTCGATGAAATGAAAAACCGCACATTTTCCCACTTTCAACGAACAGTACTACGATGCCGATCTAACAGTCCAAGGTTCCAGTGCTGGAATGACCAGACCGCAGACAGCCTTGAACACTCCTTTGCCATTATTCCGTTAAATATGCACACTGCTCATTCCAATGAGTGCCTCTTTTTTTTTTTTGTTATGGGCTTTACGTCGCACCAACACAGATAGGTCTTATGGCGACGATGGGATAGGAAAGGCCTAGGAGTTGGAAGGAAGCGGCCGTGGCCTTAATTAAGGTACAGCCCCAGCATTTGCCTGGTGTGAAAATGGGAAACCACGGAAAACCATTTTCAGGGCTGCCGATAGTGGGATTCGAACCTACTATCTCCCGGATGCAAGCTCACAGCCGCGCGCCTCTACGCGCACGGCCAACTCGCCCGGTAATGAGTGCCTCAGAGTAGGGATTGAATAGCCCGAATGCTATGATGAACCAGTGTGTTACGTACCAGTAATATCAGAAAATTTATGAACCAGGGGAATGGCATGCTAAAGAAGAAAACTATCCAACTCCTCATCTACTTCCCGCCAATATTGAGGCAGGCTATTATACTCGACACGACCAGGCGAGTTGGCCGTGCGGTTAGGGGCGCGCAGCTTTGAGCTTTCATCCGGGAGGAGGTGGGTTCGAACCCCCACTGTCGACAGCACTGAAGATGTTTTTCCGTGGTCTCCCAGTTTCACACCATGCAAATGCTGGGGCTGTGCCGTAATTAAAGCCAGGGCCGCTTCCTTTCCACTTATAGCCCTTTTCCTATCCCATCGTCGCCATAAGACCTATCTGTGTCGGTGCGACGCAAAGCAATTTTTAAAAAAATCTCGGTATATAGCAGTAATCCCATTTATCAGAGATGAGTTGCATCAGACACACAAAGCACATCACAACAAACAATGGTCAGTGTAATGTTATTGTTGATTCATGTTATGAGATGAGCTTTCTGTATTGTAGGCCTTTACATTTAGTTTTCTTTCGACTCTGTGATATTAGGGCGTCTTACAGAATTATTTATTTATAGTTCCTTATTCCCCGACTTTGCATACCGATTTTCATTAAATTCTGTTTACCCATTGTCTCGTGACTCGGCGCTGATATGGACTAAGCAACAAAAATCAAAATTCATGAATATCTTTTATCGTAGCCGGTATGGTCAAAATGTATAAGACATAAATGATCGGAAATTTAAAATTATATAACTTTAGTTATGTAGTATTTGTCGATGAGACCACTAATAACACAAATATTTAGGAATTAAATTTCAGGCCTTCGGGTAAACTACCATTTCACTCAGCGTGAATAAAATTATTTATGGCCTAGATTATAGAAACTTATTCTCCGACTATGCGTACCGATTTTAATTAAGATAGCACCACTAATAACATAAATACTTGAGAATTACATTTTAGGCCTTCCCCTAAACCACCCTTTCTCTCAGCGTGAATAAGATTATTTATTGCCTATATTGTAGCGACTTACTACCGGACTCTACATACCGATTTTCATTAAATTCTCTTCAGCCGTTTCCTCGTGATGCGTGTACAGACAGACAGACAGACAGACAGACAGACAGACAGACAGACAGACAGACAGACAGACAGACAGACAGACAGACAGACAGACAGACAGACAGACAGACAGACAGACAGACAGACAGTATGGAAAATTAAAAAGTGCATTTCCTTGTTACTATGGATACGACCGATACAGAAATACCATCCTTTTTAAAATTTGAGCAATGTACAGACAAAACTCTTAGATTATATATAGAGATATATACGAAAACATGAAGGTCCAATAATACTGCCTTGAGGAATTCGCCTCTTAATTATTACAGGATCAGATAAAGCTTCGCTTGCTCTAATTTTCTGAGTTCTATTTTCTAGATAGCCAATTGCACTCTTTTTTGCCAGTAGTCTCCCATGATCTACCCTATCAAATGCCTTAGATAGGTCAATCGTGATACAGTCCATTTGAGCTCCTGAATCCAAGATATCTGCTATATCTTGCTGGAATACTACAAGTTGAGCTTCAGTGGAATGACCTTTCCTAAACCCGAACTGCCTTGTATCGAACCAGTTATTAATTTCGCAAACATGTTTAATATTATCACAAAGAATGCTTTCCCCAAGCTTACATACAATGCATGTCAAACTGACTGGCCTGTAATTTTCAGCTTTATGTCTATCAGCCTTTCCTTTATAAAGAGGGACTACTATAGCAACTCTGGCACAAATAAATGGAAAGGGTGGCCGACTCACGTATGGATCCACACTGGCCAATCGATGCTCGTATACTGACATCCTCTGAAGAGCCACCCTCTTTAGTCACCTCTTACGACAGGCAGGAGATACCGTGGAATTATACCCCCCCCCCCCCGATCCACAAGATGTGTGTGTGTGTTGACATACAATCTAGGACACAGAAAAGAGAAATATCTTTACTACTTGACCCCGCTAGCACTTGAAGGCACGATAGAGGCTGCCAACGGTGGCAAAGGACAAGACTGAGATTAGGTCTTGTTCAGGCTGAGTTATATAAACCTTTTAGTGACACACCCATTGTTTGAATAGTTACAGCATCCTCTAGGCCAGGCTTGAGGCGCCTTAGCACTTCCTGAGCTCGAACACAAATATTAATAAGAAGGGAAATGGGAGGGATAATTTTCTTTTTGATGGAAGTATACAACAGCCTCCGTGGCTCAGGCGGCAACGCGCTGGCCTCTCACCGCTGAGTTCCGTGGTTCAAATCCCGGTTTGTGCTGGACAAAGCGGAGGGGGGACAGGTTTTTCTCCGGGTACTCCGGTTTTCCCTGTCATATTTTATTCCAGCAACACTTTCCACTATCATTTCATTTCATCTGTCATTCATTAATCATTGCCCCAGAGGAGTGCGACAGGCTTCGGCAGCCGGCACAGTTCCTATCCTCGCCGCTAGATGGGGGCTTCATTCATTCCATTCCTGACCCATCGAATGACTGGAAACAGGCTGTGGATTTTCATTTTCATGGAAGCATAAAAAATCCGCAGTTCTAGCCGTTCAGGCAAGCAACTCAATGTTGAAAACATCCTAGAGATATGAGCTACGAATTTTAGGTAAATTAAATATGTGAATATATTCTTCATTTATTCCTAAAAATTACAATCTTTTTCTTAATCACCGTTATCCGGTCGATTAGATCAGCAGTTTGCCCTTTTCTACCACTACGAGCGCTAATGTGAGTCAATGCAAAGTTTCACTTAAGCCCTTATAACTATAGTTGGGCCCACGAGAGTTGAAGTCTGTCATTTGAGTGGCGAAAGCAGTAACTATAAAGTACGCTACGTTGCCATAGCTATATCAATCTGCGGCATATCACCCTTTCATACAGGCTGAATATTTAATCATCTATATTGGCCTAATGCAATTCCATAAACCTTAACCCGTTCCTAAGCTCGTGCTAATAATTCCCGTATTTAAGACAGAACACGTCATTGCCTATAAATATGAGATTTAGTACATCCACTGATTAACTTGCAAGGGATGTACTAAAGACAATGGGTTGGGATATAGTACCATATCTGAAGTACTTATTTGATTATTGTTTGCATCAAGGAGCTATATCAAATGAATGGAGAGTTGCTATAGTAACCCTTGTGTTTAAAGGAAAGGATGATAGGCATAAAGCTGAAAATTACAGGCCAGTAAGTTTGACATGCATTGTATGTAAACTTTGGGAAGGCATTCTTTCTGATTATATTAGACATGTTTGCGATATTAATAGCTGGTTTGATAGAAGGCAGTTTGGGTTTAGGAAAGGTTATTCCACTGAAGCTCAACTTGTAGGATTCCAGCAAGATATAGCAGATATCCTGGATTCAGGAGGTCAATTGGACTGTATCGCGATTGACCTATCTAAGGCATTTCATAGGGTAGATCATGGGAGACTACTGGCAAAAATGAGTGCAATTGGACTTGACAAAAGAGTGACTGAATGGGTGGCTATGTTTCTAGAAAATAGAACACAGAGAATTAGAGTAGGCGAAGCTTTATCTGTCCCTGAAATAATTAAGAGGCGAATTCCTCAAGGCAGTATTATCGGACCTTTATGTTTTCTTATATGTATATCAATGATATGAGTAAAGGAGTGGAATCAGAGGTAAGGCTTTTTGCAGACGATGTTATTCTGTACAGAGTAATAAATAAGTTATAAGATTGTGAGCAACTGCAAAATGACCTCGATAATGTTGTGAGATGGATAGTAGGCAATGGTATGATGATAAACGGGGTTAAAAGTCAGGTTGTGAGTTTCAAAATTAGGAGAAGTCCTCTCAGTTTTAATTACTGCGTTGATGGGGTGAAAGTTCCTTTTGGGGATCATTGTATCTGGGTGTTAATACAAGGAAAGATCTTCATTGGGGTAATCACATAAATGGGATTGTAAATAAGGAATGCTGATCTCTGCACATGGTTATGAGGGTGTTTAGGAGTTGTAGTAAGGATGTAAAGGAGAGGGCATATACGTCTCTGGTAAGACCCTCACCAGGATTACTTGATTCAAGAACTGGAAAACATCCAAAGAAAAGCAGCTCGATTGGTTCTGGGTGATTTCCGACAAAAGAGTAGCGTTACAAAAATGTTACAAAGTTTGGGTTGGGAAGACTTGGGAGAAAGGAGACGAGCTGCTCGACTAAGTGGTATGTTCCGATCTGTCAGAGGAGAGATGGCGTGGGAGGACATCAGTAGATGAATAAGTTTGGATGGTGTCTTTAAAAGTAGGAAAGATCACAATATGAAGATAAAGTTAGAATTCAAGAGGACAAATAGGGGCAAATATTCGTTTATAGGAAGGGGAGTTAGGGATTAGAATAACTTACCAAGGGAGATGTTCAATAAATTTCCAATTTCTTTGCAATCGTTTAAGAAAAGGCTAGGAAAACAACAGATATGGAATCTGCCACCTGGGTGACTGCCCTAAATGCAGATCAGTAGTGATTGATTGATTGATTGATTGATTGAAAAATAAAATAACAACGAAAATAATATTCAGGAAACAAGCACTTAAATTATTACATAAACCAGCAACAACTAACACAGTTAACACAATACCACTCCGAATAACATCACAAGAGCCACTGAGAGCAAGCCAACCCACGTGGCGATAGCTTCCTTAAATGTGGCATCGCTGTTATCGTTGCCATAGCAACACAGCATTTTCGAGCAGCGTTAGTCAACTTTTTCTCGCCGGTGGCGTTAAACGTCGGACTTGAACTCTCGTGGGCCCAACTATACATTGGGTGTGGGCTTTTTTCAAACATTTCAAAAAATACCTGAGGGTATTGGACCAAGGAACACACTACAGAAAGGATTATGTAAATAAGTTAATTAGGATTTGAATATAAAAAGAAAACGAGTAATGAAACAAGCGACTTTAGGCTGTTTTTCCCGAACTGCATTTAGGCTGGAAGTGATTTTTCGAAATTTGCTTTCTTTTTTTGAATTTGATAGAACTATCCGAGACTCATAATTTGAAACCTTTCCTGGCCCTGTAGCCCTTCAAATTTCGGCACTATTGAGGAAATTGCTGATTTTACGTTTTTCTTGGTATGGGGACCCACTTTTTTTTTTTTTTGCTTTACGTCGCACCGACACAGATAGGTCTTATGGCGACGATGGGACAGGGAAGGGCTAGGAGTTGGAAGGAAGCGGCCGTGGCCTTAATTAAGGTACAGCCCCATCATTTGCCTGGTGTGAAAATGGGAAACCACAGAAAACCATTTTCAGGGCTGCCGACAGTGGGGTTCGAACCTATCTCCCGAATACTGGATACTGGCCGCTCTTAAGCGACTGCAGATATCGAGCTCGGTGGACCCCCTATTTTACCTGCTAAGAGATATTTTCAACATTAAAATAAAGCCTTAAGAGAAAAAATGAGGAAAGTCAATGTATTTTAAGCAATAAATACACTGACTGACAGAGCAAATGCAACACCAAGAAGGAGTGGTTCGAAAGGGATGAAAGTTGGGGAAAAAACAGAGACGGCACGGACGAATAATTGATGTTTATTTCAAACCGATATGCAGGTTACACAATGCGCACGGCATCGACTCAGTAGGATGTAGGACCACCGCGAGCGGCGATGCACGCAGAAACACGTCGAGGTACAGAGTCAATAAGAGTGCGGATGGTGTCCTGAGGGATGGTTCTCCATTCTCTGTCAACCATATGCCACAGTTGGTCGTCCGTACGAGGCTGGGGCAGAGTTTGCAAACGGCGTCCAATGAGATCCCACACGCGTTCGATTGGTGAGAGATCTGGAGAGTACGCTGGCCACGGAAGCATCTGTACACCTCGTAGAGCCTGTTGGGAGATGCGAGCAGTGTGTGGGCGGGCATTATCCTGCTGAAACAGAGCATTGGGCAGCTCCTGAAAGTACGGGAGTGCCACCGGCCGCAGCACATGCTGCACGTAGCGGTGGGCATTTAACGTGCCTTGAATACGCACTAGAGGTGACGTGGAATCATACGCAATAGCGCCTCAAACCATGATGCCGCGTTGTCTAGCGGTAGGGCGCTCCACAGTTACTGCCGGATTTGACCTTTCTCCACGCCGACGCCACACTCGTCTGCGGTGACTATCACTGACAGAACAGAAGCGTGACTCATCGGAGAACACGACGTTCCGCCATTCCCTCATCCAAGTCGCTCTAGCCCGGCACCATGCCAGGCGTGCACGTCTATGCTGTGGAGTCAATGGTAGTCTTCTGAGCGGACGCCGGGAGTGCAGGCCTCCTTCAACCAATCGACGGGAAATTGTTCTGGTCGATATTGGAACAGCCAGGGTGTCTTGCACATGCTGAAGAATGGCGGTTGACGTGGCGTGCGGGGCTGCCACCGCTTGGCGGCGGATGCGCCGATCCTCGCGTGCTGACGTCACTCGGGCTGCGCCTGGACCCCTCGCACGTGCCACATGTCCCTGCGCCAACCATCTTCGCCACAGGCGCTGCACCGTGGACACATCCCTATGGGTATCGGCTGCGATTTGACGAAGCGACCAACCTGCCCTTCTCAGCCCGATCACCATACCCCTCGTAAAGTCGTCTGTCTGCTGGAAATGCCTCCGTTGACGGCGGCCTGGCATTCTTAGCTATACACGTGTCCTGTGGCACACGACAACACGTTCTACAATGACTGTCGGCTGAGAAATCACGGTACGAAGTGGGCCATTCGCCAACGCCGTGTCCCATTTATCGTTCGCTACGTGCGCAGCACAGCGGCGCATTTCACATCATGAGCATACCTCAGTGACGTCAGTCTACCCTGCAATTGGCATAAAGTTCTGACCACTCCTTCTTGGTGTTGCATTTGCTCTGTCAGTCAGTGTATAAGGAAGTGGAACGTTTGCTAAAAGACTGTAAAGAAATGAGAACAATCAGAGAGAAGTATACAGAATGGTCACAAACAACGCGAACCGGGTATATGAGCTAGAGGTGTGTCGTTCCTGACTGAACTGCTCCTAAAGAACTGTAACTCTGGATGAGTAACTCTCCAAGGAAGGACCAGCTACGGAGTTGTAGTTCTTTTAGTCCCCACCGACCAATGAGGCGCTTGCATGCGGTATGAGCGGGACGTTGCCTACGCTATAATACAAGGCCTTGAAATGCACTCGTGGAAAGGGGTTGCTTCCTAGTTCACCATTCAGCCGCTAGGATCGCGTTCTTGCCCCCTTGTATTCGCATGGCCGTATATGTCAATAAGTAAATTATATCCTAAATAAAAAGAACTGAATGCTTTTGCGAGTATTGACAGTACTTTATTTATAGAGCGGTGCTGCATTGGCTTGGATATGTAATTGAAGTTTCAAAACTTTCCTTTTGAGGGGCTTCTTATCAAGTTTCAAAAACTTTCTCTCTTCTACTTGAGTGGCTCAAAGCAATGTTGTCTAACAGAGGTCTCAGAAATTTTCATAGTAGAAAAAGAGGTGGTTTGTCGCCTGAATTTCACTGTTGAACATGTCTTTCGAAAAAATAAACGTACACCTTTTAGTAACTCTCTTCGGGCAAGTACTGCGTAGCGGAGGTGACAAATTCCGTCGTTCACTGCAGAAGTGCCACAGACGATGATTTTCGGTATCTTAGGGCTCCTCGATCTTGAAAACGAATAAGACACAATGTTGTACTTTGAGTAGCTGGAGAAGAGATATGTTCTAAACAGCCTTTACAGTCTGTTCTTTCTTTTGCCACACGAACCATAACGTCATTTTATTCCGCTTGGCGTCTTAGTATTTGAAGAAGAGCTCGATGTCATAGCTCGTTAGGTTCCTCGTCAACGCATAATGCAAATGTATACTTATGAGGTATTTTACGCAGGCCACAGTGGATTGGGTAGTCAAGATCTATGCCTGATACATTTCTCTCATGAATCTTTTTTACTTTCTCTGAATGCATTTTAAGTTTCTTAATATATGACAGGAAATCATTAATTAACCAACTGAGGCGTTCATCTTCAGTACTAAAAGATGCTCTTTTTTTTTTTTTTGCTAGTGGCTATACGTCGCACCGAGAGAGATAGGTCTTATGGCGACGATGGGATAGGAAAAGCTTAGGAGTTGGAAGGAAGCGGCCGTGGCCTTAATTAAGGTACAGCCCCAGCATTTGCCTGGTGTCAAAATTGGAAACCACGGAAGGCCATCTTCAGGGCTGCCGACAGTAGGATTCGAACCCACTATCTCTCGGATGCAAGCTCACAGCCGCGCCCCTAACCGTACGACCAACTCGTCCGGTTAAAAGATGCTCGTTTGTTCTCGTTCCTGGAATATGTCCCATGTGAGGTGTTGCAGACGTCATCGAACAATTTCATAAAATGCTCCATAAAACAAATGGCTTATTTTAAACTGTATTTAATGCTCTCGGGACAAACCACCTCCATACTTTTCAAACCAGAGATTTTTTCAGGGGAAAATACAATATTTTTAGCTCTTGCTACATTCATTTTCGCCAAATTTGTTGGGCAAATTATTTTCCTCGTTGGTTTCCTAATTTAAGATTTCTGAGTTTGAAGATGCCTCTCAAATGATCGCCGGTTACGGTAGCATTGTTTACAAAAAAAGTCCAGTGACAAATTTTGGGATCGCCCGATTCTTATGACGTAACTCGAATCAAAACTTAGGAACAGTGGTCTACTTCGATCAGCTTGAATTCGTAATACTTCCTCTGTTTAATGTTTCGAACATTGAACATTCACTGGAAACTTGTGAAACGAAATTCCACTACCTTTAATTTCTCGTGAATAAACCATGACTGGAACTGCGAATGCTTAACATCAGACGAATACATAATATATTCACAGCCAAATCAGTTAATGAATACGTAAGGCGCGAACTTGTTAGACAGGGGGCAAGAAAGCGATCCTAGCGGCCCGGCATTGAACTTCAGTGTAATTATAACGTAGGCAACGGAGCGGGACATGGTGGAACGAGGAGTACGAGTAAGACTAATTATAATAGAAGGTTGGCCAATGATTAGTGAAATGTAAATTTACTTGTGTATATTGATTGTATTATGTGTTTCCAGTTGCGAAACCATAAAACTTGGCGTCTATTTATGTAAGTGTCGACATAATTTTTTACATTTTGGTATCGGGAGACTAGCTACGGAGCTGTAGTTCTTTTAGTCCCAACCGACCAATGAGAGGCTTAAATGCGATTTGAGCGGTACGTGATTGGACTAGGAGTAGGAGTTAGAATAAGACTAATCAGAAAATTGGCCGGATTCTTCTACAGAAGTGCGCTGAGAGAACTTTCTAGGGAAATGTAAATTTACTCGTGCAGATTGATTGCAATACGAAACACCAGTAAGGAAACCATAAAACTTGGCCGAAACTTAGGTAAGTATCAACACAATTTTTTACATTTTTGTGTTCGTGATGTAAAGTACTCAAAGCCAAAATAGGCCTAATTCAAACGCACGTTATGCGATATTTACAGGGTTTGAAATCATAGCCCAAATCAAAATATTATTAATGTGGAATCACCGAACCTCATTGCTATGCCCTTTAAAACTATCATGATCGTTAATTTTCAAAGGTGCATTGCCAATTTAAGGTCTCCCGCTAAGCGATCTCATTGGTTAACTTGAACAACTGATAAAATGAGATCTGCACGAGATATGGGATTATCTTTTTTCAAATTATTTATCAATAGGATCAGCTCTCTAGCGGTTCACGTTATTTGCGACGATCTTGTATAGATGGGAAAGAAATAGGTAAATTTGGAAATGAAACCTGAACTTTACACACTTGCCAGGCTATTAAATGTCCATATTACCGTACGAATTAGTATAAAATGGACTACTTCGTACCTGTACCTGCTTCCTACTAAACAAATAAATAAATATGAAAGTGACGAGCCTGGTATAAGTGGAAATAATACGTGATTCAAACTTGTAGCTCATGGGACTACCTACCTACCTACCTACCTACCTACCTACCTACCTTAGATTTTCCGTGTTGTCTCCTGTTCGCGAGAAAAAAAAATAGTTGCCATGACTTATGACTCGACCTCCATATGTATTGTATCTCTGGCAGTGGCGGAAATCGAACTCTGTATACTAAGGACGGCAGCTAATAGTGCGCTGAGGAGGCGGATTGCGTATATTGTGAAAGCCATAATCTGAGACAGTTCAGTACCAAACACATCCTGTCATACTTTAACATCTAGGACCTGAGTAAACGTCTAGAGTACACAAATCTCTGCTTTCTCTATAGAATACTTAACGGTAATTGTAAATGCGTCGTCACTGTTATCTCATTACCCGTTGCATGTTCATCTACGAAACAGGTCTCTACTTCATGTTCCTCGCATGCACCTGACACTCCAACAACATCCCTTATTCTACCGACTTCCAACACCACCAAATGCCCTGCATGAAACTAATATATTCACTCCCTAAGATCTCCTCAGAAACAAACTAAAATGTGTACTATTTTAGATGTAAACTCTCAATTCTCTGTTGACAATACGAACAGAACGTTGCTAATGATTTGGACGCGATTATACCAATTTTTTCTTGTTATTTACGATGGGATAGGAAAGGCCTAGGAGTGGGAAAGAAGCAGCTGTGGCCTTAATTAAGGTTGAGCCCCAGCATTTACCTGGTGTGAAAATGGGAAACCACGGAAAACCATCT